>NC_136805.1:33855604-34523778 GCF_951216825.1 Electrona antarctica
CTGCACATATCATGTGTGACGTTCATATAGATCTGACTCAGTTTGCAAATAAACTTTGTTCTGTGTGTAGCTGAAAACCCTACCTGCTCCAATGTGCTTCATGGCCCATCAGCTGATTCATGGATTCAAGTCGAACATCCTGATCAGCTAGCTGATCTCCTGATTGATCTGCTATGTTGCCTGACAAGTTGATAGTGTGTTCAGCCAAAGATGAGAGCCTCATGTAAATGGTGCATTTATATAGCGCCTTTATCCAAGGCGCTTTACATAGATTGTGAATTACATTCACCCATTCACACACACATTCATACACTGATGGCGGCAGAAACCATGCAAGGCACCAACCAGCACATCAGGAGCAATTAGGGGTTCAGTGTCTTGCTCAAGGACACTTCGACACTAACTCTGGGGGAGCCCATGTTCGAACTGGCGACCTTGCGGTTACCATCCGGAAACTCTACCCCTGAGCCACTGCCGCCCCCGCGTCATACCATCTGGAGTTACTAGTGGACCTCAACAGAAACCACAACTGAGAATACATGCAAATGCATTATAGTTGCAGAGCAACCACAACCAGGACTACATGCAAATGCATTAGTTGCAGATCAACATCATTCTATGATAAATCATTTTTGAGTGGTGCAACCACTCCTATAGACAGCTATGTGTGTCCCTGGGCCCTGGATTGCCAAAACCAGAAGGCAATCACCTTTTCCGCCGCTCACAACGCATATTTATCAACTCAAATCAACTGCGCAATCTGTGCAATTTCTTCAACAAATAAAATAAAATAATTATTTTTTTCTATAATGACATGCCCAAAATAGGGTTAATGTAATGAGAAAATAGCATGTTTTATTTAGTATTTTTTAATAATTTTGTAATTAACAACATTGCAATGTGTGAGTTCCTGTCGGGTGAGTCTTCGTGGGTCGGCCATAATCAGAGCCGTATAGCTTGAGAGCGCGTTGTCTTGCTTCAGCTGGAACATCCCCAGTCATTTCTCACCACTAACAAAGCGCCCGGTCGGTCCCCTTCTATCCCGAGTGAAGCCTTTATAACATTCACATCTTCTAAAGGCCTTATTTGAAAGTGCTGGTCATGCATGCAAACAAGGGGCTGCTATGAAACCATGTCCTTTGTCCCCACTCACAATAGCATTTCAACCAGCGGGTAACAGCTGGGATCTCCATAGAACTGGCATTACTTTCATGTCAAGTGTCACCGAGAGCAATGGAGTGGCCAAATCTTAGGGAAAAAAAGAAAGAAATCTCTACATCTTCAGATCCGGTTTATCCTGTTCATCCTTGCCTCTACACTTTTTCCAGTTTAACCCTGGTTAACTATTTTGGGCATGTTGGTATAGATTCTAAATTGTTCAAAATAATAATAATAAAAAACAGTAGCCAAAATAGCAGCTCTACAAGATACCAATGCATTGCATATGTACTTCGTCATACAACAAAGAGCTAAAATAGCAGATCAGCTGCATCTCAAACTGGTTGATTGCGTAGTCGTTTTGACATCATTTCATGTTCTTTCAAAGTCAAGGCTAAAGCTATGCTGTCTGCAGGGCTTTGCAAAGGATACTAGGTCGTGTCTCTGCTTCGCAAGAGAAAGGCTGAGCCTAGCAAAGCTAACACCAAAAGATGAGTAATCACCTGTCTTTAAAGCAACAAAACCAGACTGTGGGTTTGTCTGTGTTTACATGACAGATGATTCAGCGTCCTCCTAAGCACAAAGCAGCCGATGGGGTTTTTATTATTTCTGTTTTAAAAGTCTCAAAGGGCACGTTTCCAAGCTGTGTCAAGTCCTACACGACTTGACATACAATAAATGGTTCAGCCTTCATCTCGCTATATTACTCTTAATGAGCAGGCCTCTTCCTTCCTGGTTAAGAAGATGGGTCATTGGAGAGAGAGAGAGGGGGAGGGGGGGGGGGGGGGGGTGGAAGGGGGGAGGGAGAGAGGGAGGCCTTCACTGAGGAGTGAAAGTATAGAGATAAACAAAACGGAGGTAAAAGCGGAAAAAAGATGCACAGAAGCACCGAAGAGTAAAGACAGGAAGTGAAGACAGAGAGAGAGAACCATGGAAGAAGTATAGAGATAGAGGAGGGATATGCGAGGGAGGGGGGGGGGAGGCGGCAGAGAATAGGGAGGGGAGGAGGGGGGGGGGGGGGGGTTGGGGGGGTGTCCTGGAGGTCTAGGTTGTTTGATCAGCAGACAGAAGGGTGGATGAAAGGCCCTCGATGCTGATAGTTCGGTGTCTACACACACACACACACACACACACACACACACACACACACACACGGAAGCCTGTGCCTGTTTTTTTACGTTTGCATCCTCTGCTGCCCGTGGGTGGTTGTGTTAATAATGTGGCAACTGGGAAGATTAATTGTGGACAAGCAGCAGGATTACGAGGGTCTTTGTGGGAGCAAAGGGAGCGCTGGGTGGGAAAGGCCTGTGATCTGTGAGGCTCAGAGGAAATTAGTCAGGGCAGACTGGAGCTGCCTTTTAACAGGGTACTTAGGAAATGAAAGCCCTGCGCAAAGAGGATATTGAAATAAGTATAAGCAGGAAGAATTGTTGACATTCTCGAGGAACCAAAATGCGGTTTAAATGCACGGCGCCAGGCCCCGGACGCAACACAAACATCTCCACGGGTGACGCAAATGTGCCCAATCAATCGGTACCTTTTTAATGATGTTTTAAACAAAAAATAAACTGAGTATTAATTACATAACATCAACAAATTGAATATAACAATGCCCCCCCCCAACAATGCCACAAGGTGGCTCTTGTCTTGTTAACACTGAATGTGGTGGTAGAGCAGGGGTTGCTAACATTAGCTTGCTAAACTAACACAACAAAAGCTTCACGGCACAGCTGCAGCTTCCCTCACAGCAGCATCATCCACCATGCTCTGTGGAAAGTAACTAAGTACATTTACTCAAGTACTGTTACTTAAGTACTTCACTGGAGTATTAACAATTTCCAATACTTTTACTTCTACTCCACTACATCTCGGATCCAAATATTGCACTTTTACTCCACTACGTTTATTGAACACTTTAGTTACTAGTAGTTAGCCTACTTTGTAGATTTTGATTAGTTTTGGCAAAACATACATTAGCCACTTAATCTACAAGCTCACAATGTGTGGCGATGCGACGCATTGTGAGCTTGCAGATCTGCTATTCTTTTGAGAATCCTTCTATAGGGATTTTTTATACATCTGAAAACGAAATGGCACATTCTGCATAATGACTATACTTTCTACTTTTGGTACTTTAAGTATAGGCTACATTTCGATGCCAATACTTTTGTACTTTTACGCAAGTACATTTTGAATTCCTGACTTTTACCAGTTCTACATTGCAGTATTGATACTTTTACTTAAGCACAACATGTGAGTACTTTTTTCCACCAGTGCTGCTCTGACTGTGAAGGAAGGTTTGAGCAGCAGTCAGGGTAGAAGTCTCATGCCACCTGTTGGATCGTCCTCACATAGCAGCAAGCACACACACAGGAACTCATCTGCTGCATGACCCTCGTGTGACCTCGCACCGCATGGCCACATGTGGCAGTGTCAGCGGTTCAAAGAAAAGAGATGATTTAACACAACGTTATTTTTCTGTGTATCATTATCACCTACTGTAGCAGACGGTTACTGTAAAACCTCGGTGTAACTGTATGAAATGCTGGCCAAACCGTTAAAAAGAATTACAGTTATTTAATGGGAACAAGGGAGTGGAGAAAGCCTAGTCAGGCGATGCACCACTCCGATAACTGCGTTTCAGACTGCATACAGTCGTGGGCCAAATGACTTAATTGTGTGAAATTGTGTGGCCCCGATGCAGACGAAAGACCCGTGACAGTCAATTTCCAGCACAAACACACGAGAATTCACTTTGGCTTCATCGATGTTTCGAGCCTTTTTGCACATGGCTCTCTCTCCATCAGTAATCATTTAAATAATAGGCAAGCATCTGGACATTTAGGCCTCTTAATTGAAACAGTGGTTGTTTTCCAGAAGAAGAGAAATCATGAAAAATGGGCCTGTCATCGAGGAACTCGGCGGCCAAAAGACAAAGCGGCAGAGCCGTTACAAACATAAACATGTAGGTTAGTTTGTAATGATGTCAATTATGAAATAATGATACTCTGAAACTGAAGACACAGAACTAGAACCCTTGATCCTAGAAATACATTCATGTAATAACCTATTTAGGCCTGGCGTCAAAATAAAAAAAACGTTCGCTCTGAAAGAATATATATTCAAAGATTTGTGCAGCATTTTTACGATTTTTCAAAAATTGCAGACCTACAAGCTCGTAGCGCGCCACTCGGTGGCGCGCTATGAGCTTGTAGATCTGCTATTTTTCAATAGCTAAAGTATAACATAATGCTTAGTAAAAACACAAAGGGGTTCCCGCCCAGAATGGGATAATATGCATCTAACATAATTATCCACTACAACTTTATTCCTTTTCCTCAGTCGTGTTGTTAAGAAGGAAAATAATCATGCGGTATAATTTGACCTCTGTGCCAGATGGGAGAATAAAAATAAAATAAAAAGCCATATATCAAAAACATGTTGGTTACGAGGCCATTCTAATTCAAGATGTGGTGTTGCAATGTAAGCCACTTGATCTATGTGAGCCTTAGCAGATTCCCAGTATCGCTCGCCAATATCTGGAAAGATATACAATTGCAAATGTGTGTGTGTCATGATGTGCTTTGTAAGAAATTCCTAATGCTCTGAGCCGTGTGTGATTTGTGGTCTCAGAATTGAGCATCTGAAATATTGTCTTGTATTTCAAGTATGTTTTTAGTCGTGCCAAGATGTTGCAGCGCTCATTATTCTCCTCTTGACTTTTGAAGCTCCACGATCGTTTATCAGTGAGATTTACTGGCAGACGGGCTTCCAGATGTTTTACGTATCTTTTATCGTGGACTCATAATCCTCTTTGCAAAGTTGGGTCACGACAGTTGTTGCAGACGTTATCTGGTTGTTTTAAATCATTAAACAATAGAGTCGCTACTATACGATGGACTGGGCAGCGCTAATTTATGGATCATCAGGGCTCTATACAGTTGGAGGCCATCGATATTGTCCTTTTCTTTTTGCTGAGGTTTGCGTGATCTGCGCAAAAGGACAGTTAACCCATTTTGGGCGGGAACCCCTTTTGGTGTTTTAAACATTATGTTATAATTTAGCTATTGAAAAATAGCAGATCTACAAGCTCATAGCGCGCCACCGAGTGGCGCGCTACGAGCTTGTAGGTCTGCTATTTTTGAAAAATCGTGAAAATATTTATTTCAGAAAACTGGAGGATTTAGAAGGATTTTTTTAAATTTTGAGGTCAGGCCTAAATGGGTCAAATGATAAGGGACAATATCGGTGGCACCCAACTGTATGTCATTGGCTCCTTTCCTCCCTCAGCACGGAATCTGTTTGCTCAAAATAGCCGTTCTACAAGCTTGAAGATGGTCTATTTTCGACAAATGTCCGCGAATGGACGCTGTGGTTCGTGTGGTTAAATCCAGTCGTTTACCTCTGATTCCTCTCTGCAGTTGGCTATCCTGCACTATAGGTAATAATAGACACCGAACCCATTTTTTCCACCGCGTGGAACAAAGGTTTCTCTGCTGCTGTCCTATTGCATTAAGACAACTCTTCTCGCTGTCATAAAAAAAGTATTATGTTATCAATCCACATCATCATCATCATACCCGAAAGTTATGCGGGAACGCGTACTGAGTGGCAAAAAAATACTTTCTGGCATTGACATCCAAACAGAAGTCCTATCTGATTGCATTAAACAATGTTAAAGGACGTTTAACTTACTTTGCCACTCACTTTTCCACTCGATTTGCCACTCACTTTATACATGTGCCTACCCTCTATAGGGATGCTAGGGTTCGTGTGCGGTTTAAAAACGTTAGACGGGGCAGTACAGTAAGAATCTGGAGACCACTGGTAAAAATAGTCTTAATCATGGGAGTAAGTGCATGCATATTACATTAATAGGTTCTTTAAGCAATGAATCACTGCAAATGAGTGGGAAAAAACCATCGCTTCTGCATGACTCTATTAACCCATTTTGGGCGGGAACCCCTTTTGGTGTTTCAAGCATTCTGTTATACTTTAGCTATTGAAAAATAGCAGATCTACAAGCTCATAGCGCGCCACCGAGTGGCGCGCTATGAACTTGTAGGTCTGCTATTTTTGAAAAATCGTAAAAATGCGGCACAAATCTTTGAATATATATATATTCTTTCAGAACGTTTTTTTTTAGTGGTGCAACCACTCCAAGGAACAGCAATGTCTGTGACTCGTGTTAACCTATGTGTTAACTTATGTGTGTGACTCATGTGTGACTCATGAGTACCAGTAGGGGCGCTGTTGTGCCAGAGACAGAGAGAGAGTATTGCACTGTTGCCTGCTAATGAGAGAGAGAGAGAGAGAGAGAGAGAGAAAGAGAGAGAGAGAGGGGGTGGGGTGGGGGGAGGTGGGGGGATTTGCACCACTCAGTTCACACGGGTGTGATTTTTATTTCGACGTCAGGCCTAAATGGGTTAAACCAACGCTAACTGCGCTGACCCCGGCGATTGCTCACAAATCGCAGTTACTCGCAGCACTTATCATGGACCCTTGATGAGATTATAATACTCTGCCATGGCCGGATTCTGGGGGAAATGTGCTGTGGGTAAAATGGGAGAACTGGAACGACGAATGAGCGAGAGCAGATGTTGGGAGTGTCATTGATTTCATCTCGTTATCTTCGCTGGGGGGGGGGGGGGGGCGCACAACGTCGGAGCTCTTTTCAAGTTCTGGTCATTGGCCTGGGCCATGGCTCAGTGGTCCAGGCACCTTGGCTGGTAATCCAGTCCGGCAGTGTGCCGCGGGCTCGACTCCCGATCCCGACGGCCTTTACTGCATGTCTTCCCCCCCATCTCTCTCCCCATTTCCTGTCAGCCTACTGTCTGTCCCTCCATAAGAAAATATAAAATAAAGGTGAACGCCACAAAATAAAAACATTAAAAAAAAGAAGAAAAAAATAAAAAATAAAACAAAGTTCTGGTCATTGTTGTGTCACTTGTCTAAGTGGATAATGCATCACTGTTTTTGGCATAAGTGACTGAAGGAGATCGTACTGATTCCAGGAGAAATATAGCAGAAAATATAGAAGCTTTTCCGCTTGTGTCTGGCGATACCGAGATACCGTAGCCATGGGAATGCAGATAAAAAGAAATCCGCCCCCGCCCCCCCCCTACTGTTGCTGCTAACAGCACATGGGATTTTGGATATTAGAGCTGTTTCCAAACATCAGTGGGTATTTGGACAACTGTGTTCACACTGACTTTTCTTGAGTGCTCACATGCCTTCAGTACGAGTAGAAACCTGTGTGGCTGGGCGATGCTGGCGGTGAACACATCCGTAAATGATCGCCTGCGCGCCGCGCACACCTCTTCCATTCATTCTGCAGCCTGAGCCGCTCCACATTAACTTTCATATCATGTTCCTCTCTTCTCCCCATATCTCAGCTGCGACTTTGTCATGCAGCCAAGCACATAATATGCTCTGAGCCCCTGTATCATGTCCAATTATAATTAGCTTTGTCAGTCCTGAGCCCTACAACCCTCATGCAGATAATATGATAATATGTCTTCATAACCGAGTGACCTTACATGCGCAATATTTCTCCCCTTCTTAACCCATTTTGAGCGGGAACCCCTTTTGGTGGTTACATACATTATGTTATAATTTAGCTATTGAAAAATAGCAGATCTACAAGCTCATAGCGCGCCACCGAGTGGCGCGCTATGAACTTGTAGGTCTGCTATTTTTGAAAAATCGTTAAAATGTGCCTCAAATCTTTCAGAAAATTGTCATGATTTAGAAAACTTTTTTTTTAAAATTTCAACGTCAGGCCTGAATGGGTTAAGATTGCATGTCAATAAAGTAATGGAGTCTGGGCGGAGGTGGCGGGGGAGGATTTAGATGATTGGCTCTCTCAGGTGCAGTGATGTATAACCGTTATTATTCTACCTGTCAGTGTTGTATACACAGCTGGGCACCGCATGGTGGTGGCCGGGGAGGGAGAGAGAGAGAGAGAGGGAGAGAGACGGCCTTTCAAGGGAGTTCTTTGTTAATAAGCCTTTTATTCTCGTTAACCACTTAAAGCCCCTTAAACACGGTCCGATTTCTCAAAACGAGCGTGCGCTTCTCTACGACCTGTCGTTGCACACCTACTCCGAAATTGTCCTCCGATGAGTGCATACTTAGTTTAGACTAGTCATTGGTTAGATATGGGTTAAGGTTAGGTTTAGGTGTGCTGCCCCGTGGGAGGTTAGGTTTAGGGTGAGGGTTTGAGATAGGTTGTAGTTGTAGGACTAATGACTGGTCTAACCAATGATTAAAACCAAATTACACTCCGGTAGAGTTTTGGGTTTTGTTGTTACCTTGCCATGATGTCCTGCAACACCAATATTGGTAAGATTCCTTCAATAGGTTCTTGGTTGAGAAAAATATATATTTGATGACGGCAAATATTTATATGACGGCAGATATATACATATTACATTTGTTTATTACTAGAGGATCACACGACTTCGGCACGCTCACATCTAGCTTTAAAAAAATCATTTTCCCATCATGCACCTGTAACCCAACATGCCTTGCACTGCGTTGATGCGCGTGTCACGTGATCGGCCATAGCCAATCAGAAGAAGGAAACACAGCAGTCCAGTTCCTGTTTCTGGGCCGTTTTAAAAGGCTGTTTACTCTGAATATAGGCTGCATCCATGGTGATTGAACAGAACGCAGACATTCTGCTAGATGTCAATGTGTTAAATTCATAAACTACACAGTGATCTATCTATGGTGTTACATTTATACTTCAAAGTAGTAGTTACATACATAAAGAGAGGGTAACATAGATGCAGTGTGTCAGGGAGTGTGTGTTTGTGTGTGTGCGCGTGCGTGCGCACTCTGTTCTTTTGGGCACATAGCGGAGGCACAGCAGAGACGGCAGCACAAAAATGTATCCGAGGTTTACGATATGTACTGTGTGATGTATCGATGAGGCGGACAACGACTGTATGTTCCAGTATATTTATTATAGCTCTTAGCAGGTACAGGCATAGTACAGACAGACCGGGTACCTGTCAACATTCCCTAGTGCTTTACGGCACTGTCGTTAAATGTAGGCTGCTACGGGTGCCCCGTGAGCCACAACCACATATCATTATTATGATGAACAATCACATTAATATATGACATCCCCCTTTTTATGTTTTTTCTTTTCCTTCCTTTCTTTTTTTTTAATTTATTTTTTTTACATGCTGTGTTTTTTTTTTTTTTCTTTGTTTTTTTTCTTATTTCATACATAACAATCAAAAGTGCCCATACAACAAAAAAAATCACCTTACATTCCTGCAATTGTCACCCTTTAAGTGCAGAGTATCAATTCATGAACCACAGATTCAATTATCAATTCATAGTCAGTCAATACCCATATCTGACAGGTGGTTTACTCTGTCTACCAGACCTGGTATGATATGAAAGTGTTTCAGATTGTTCACCAGTTGTGTTTGGTCGGTCTACAACTGTGTGCTCTGGTGAACCTGCTGGTGTTTCATGTCTGACACTTGTGTCACAGTCTTGTGTCTCTGAGTCTGAGTTCATATCAATGTCATGTTCATTAGTGTCACGAAAGGTTTCCTCATTTGTTTTCCGCAGATGTTTTCGGTTCCTCCTGTACTGTCTCCCATCAGGTGTACGAACCACAAAAGATCTTGGCTGCTCATGTTGGTGCAGGACCACAGCTGGCTGCCAGGTCTCTCCTTTTTGCACCCTGACATTGTCTCCTGCGTGCAAATCAGGCAAGATTTTGGTTTGCCTGTCGAAGTATAGTTTTTGCTTATCCTGTTTCTCTCTCAGCTTGCTGTGTACCTGGTCGGATCCTCTTGGAGTAAGCAGTGAGGTTGAAGTTGGCAGTTTTCCTTTTAGCCGCCTGCCCATTAGCAGCTGTGCTGGTGACAAACCTAGCCCCTCCAGCGGTGTGTTGCGATATTCCAAGAGTGAAATGTATGGGTCACCACGACTGTCCTCCGCTTTCTTCAACAGGTTTTTAACAGTCTGTATTGCCCTCTCCGCTTGTCCATTGGACTGGGCGTGACCAGGACTGGACGTGAGGTGTTTGAACTCCCACTGGTTAGCAAAGTTCTTAAACTCAGCACTTGCGTACTGAGGCCCATTGTCGCTAATTAAAATGTCACAAATTCCATTCCTAGAAAAGATGGACTTCAGTGCTACTATGACACTGTTACTGGTGGTGTTTTTCAGTTTCACTATTTCTGGGAATTTAGAGAAATAATCTACACACAACAGAAAGTCAGTTCCTCTGTAATGAAAGAGGTCCGTGCCCACTTTCTCCCACGGTCTTTCTGGAAGTGGGTGTGAGATCAAAGGTTCTCTTGGATTACTGTTCTGGTTCTCCTTGCACGTGGCACACCGAGACACCAGATTCTCAATTTGTGAAGCCATGTGTGGCCAATACAGAATGTCTCTGGCTCGTTCTTTGCACTTCACAATGCCTAAGTGAGACTCATGTATTTTGCTCAGCATTTCCTGTCTCATCTGACTTGGAACAATGAGCTTTGCTCCTTTAAACATCAGCCCAGATGTGTGTGTGACTTCCTCTCTAAAAGTCCAATAAGGCTTAATCATTTTTGGTACTGCATTTCTCTCCTTGGGCCAGCCTTTTAGCGTGATGTCTTTGAGTAACTGCATTTCGGGGTCCTCTGCAGCTGCTGACCTGAACTTGTGCAGTTTCTCCTCTGACACTGGTAGTGTGATTAAGTTCACCTCCAAATCTTTCTCCAGTAGCTCCTCTTTCTGCTCATTGAGAAATGCGCGGCTCAGCGCGTCAGCGATGTGAAGCTCCTTGCCTGGACGATAACTAACTTTAAGGCTGTATCTTTGCAGCCTCAACAGCATTCTCTGAAGCCTCATTGGAGCTTGATGTAATGGTTTTTTAAATATGCTCTCCAGTGGCTTATGGTCACTCTCGACCTGAATGACTTTTCCATAGACATACTGGTGAAACTTCTCACATCCATAGACAATGGCAAGTAACTCTTTTTCAATTTGCGCATACCGGCGCTGACAGTCACTGAGTGCTCTTGACCCATACGCTACCGGCTGTCCTTCCTGCAGTAGGACTGCTCCCATGCCTTCTGAGCTGGCATCTACTGACAGAGTTACTGGTTTATTCACATCATAAAACTTCAAAGTTGGAGCATTTGTGACCAGCTCTTTGAGTTTCTCAAAGCTGTTCTTTTGTGGCTCCTCCCAATGCCACTCTGTGTCCCCTTCAAGCAACTTTCTTAAAGGAGCACTGATTTCTGACAGGTTAGGAATAAACTTAGCGAGATACTGGATCATGCCATTGAACCTCATTAATTCCTGCTTGTCTTGTGGTGGTGGAAACTGTGTCACTGCTCTGACCTTTTCATCATCGGCTTTCAGGCCACTGGCGCTGAGTTTGTGTCCAATGTATTTTATTTCATTTGTTCTGATTTTGCACTTGTCTCTGTTCAATTTCAAGTTGTTCTCTTTTGTTCTCTGCAATAACAACCTGAGCCTGTGATCATGCTCTTCTACAGAGTCTCCCCAGACAAGCACGTCATCAATAATATTTACAACACCTTCCAGACCCTCAATCATCTGAGCAATGGCCCTCTGAAACACCTCTGGTGCGGAACAGATCCCAAACGGCAACCGCAGGAACCTGTATCTCCCTATTGGGGTGTTAAAGGTGCAGAGTTTTGAACTCTCCTCATCAAGTTTGATTTGCCAAAAGCCTTTATTTGCATCTAGCACAGAGAAGTACTTGGCGTTTGGCATACGGGAAACTACTTCCTCTACAGTCAGTAATGGGTAGTGCTCCCGTTTAATAGCTTCATTCAAATCCTTTGGATCCATGCAGATCCGGATTTTCTTAGGTGTCACAACAGTGACCATACTATTGACCCACTCAGTTGGCTCTGTCTGCCTTGTTATCACACCCATTTTCACCATGCGGTGTAGTTCCTCCACTACTCTGTCTCCAAGTGCCACAGGAATCCTCCTGGGAGCATGCACGACAGGTGTGACAGTGTGGTCAATTTGAATATGGTGCTGACCAGGTATGCAACCCAGTCCATCGAACAGATCCTCAAACTCTTTAAGGATGTCATCCTCTTTTTTCACTTCATGCACTCTCTTCACTAAGCCTAGTTTCACACATGTGGCCCCGCCCAGTATAGCTGGTACCTCTTCTTGTGTGATTTCAAACTCAATGTTGTGCTTTTGGCCTTTATATTCACATGTCAGAGCTCTTTTGCCCAGTGGTGCTATTTTCTGACCAAAGAAAGCAACCAGTTTGCTCTTACTGGCTCTGAGCCTGCCTCTGACGTCAAGAGCATTCAATGTGTTAACTGACATGGCATTACAGTCTGCGCCTGTGTCCAATTTAAAGGTCACAATTTTTGAATTAATTCTCAGGCTTTCCGTCCATTTTCCTTCCTTATTTTCTGATACAACAGACTCCATCACACTGATGTGTTTTTCATGCTCCACACGGAGCGTGCCAATGAACATGTCATCTTCCTCTTCACTTTGCTCTAAAGCATTCATTCTTCTTCTGTCTTGTGGCTTCCATGAGCCTGACTGACTCTGTGATCTGTCTTGTGGCTTCCATGAGCCTGACTGACTCTGTGATCTGCACATTTTGGCAAAATGATTTTTCTTTTGACATTTGTTACAAATCTGGCCCATAGCAGGGCATCTATTGGTTCCATGTTTGAACCCACATCGATTGCAATTTACCCCGGTCTGTTCTGCCCTTAGTTTTACTCTAAAGTCTTTTTTTCTGACCGTTTTGACAGTGTTCATTTCAACTTCTTCCGTCAGTGCTTTGACTTGAGTACTTGTTAATTCACTTGCTCTGCATATATCAATGGCTTTTTCTAGAGACAAATCTCCTTCTCTTAGCAGTCTGCCTCTCACTTGGTCATTGATTATGCCACACACAATTCGGTCACGTACTAGTGAATCGTGCAGATCTCCAAACTCACAGTCTCTCGCCTTGTCCTTCAAGTCCGTCACATAGGAATCTATCGGCTCCGACTGCTTCTGAGTTCTCGTGAAGAAGATGTGCCTAATATATGCCAAGTTCTTTCTAGGCTCACAGTAGTCCTTGAACTTTTTCTTCAGCGCATCCAGTTTATTTCCCTCCGCTGCCGCGAAGACGAACGTGTTGCTAACTTTAATCGCCTCTTCTCCCGCGACATGAAGGAACGTAGCACATTGCACTTTTTCTTCTTTCTCCGCGACTCCGCTGGCGACACAGAATATCTCAAACCTTTGGATCCAACTCCTCCAGTTTTCAGCAAGATTGCCTTGCAAACTTAGATGCGGTGGAGGTTGAAACTGGGCCATCGCGTTCACCGTTCACTTCTTCCGTTTCCCGACTTTTACTTTCTGACACCATGTGATGTATCGATGAGGCGGACAACGACTGTATGTTCCAGTATATTTATTATAGCTCTTAGCAGGTACAGGCATA
The DNA here is from genome assembly GCF_951216825.1 of Electrona antarctica. Classification (NCBI taxonomy): domain Eukaryota; kingdom Metazoa; phylum Chordata; class Actinopteri; order Myctophiformes; family Myctophidae; genus Electrona; species Electrona antarctica. The sequence continues at coordinate 33,869,226 of NC_136805.1, forward strand.
GTACAGACAGACCGGGTACCTGTCAACATTCCCTAGTGCTTTACGGCACTGTCGTTAAATGTAGGCTGCTACGGGTGCCCCGTGAGCCACAACCACATATCATTATTATGATGAACAATCACATTAATATATGACATGTGATGTATCGATGAGGCGGACAACGACTGTATGTTCCAGTATATTTATTATAGCTCTTAGCAGGTACAGGCATAGTACAGACAGACCGGGTACCTGTCAACATTCCCTAGTGCTTTACGGCACTGTCGTTAAATGTAGGCTGCTACGGGTGCCCCGTGAGCCACAACCACATATCATTATTATGATGAACAATCACATTAATATATGACATCCCCCTTTTTATGTTTTTTCTTTTCCTTCCTTTCTTTTTTTTTAATTTATTTTTTTTACATGCTGTGTTTTTTTTTTTTTTTTTCTTATTTCATACATAACAATCAAAAGTGCCCATACAACAAAAAAAATCACCTTACATTCCTGCAATTGTCACCCTTTAAGTGCAGAGTATCAATTCATGAACCACAGATTCAATTATCAATTCATAGTCAGTCAATACCCATATCTGACAGGTGGTTTACTCTGTCTACCAGACCTGGTATGATATGAAAGTGTTTCAGATTGTTCACCAGTTGTGTTTGGTCGGTCTACAACTGTGTGCTCTGGTGAACCTGCTGGTGTTTCATGTCTGACACTTGTGTCACAGTCTTGTGTCTCTGAGTCTGAGTTCATATCAATGTCATGTTCATTAGTGTCACGAAAGGTTTCCTCATTTGTTTTCCGCAGATGTTTTCGGTTCCTCCTGTACTGTCTCCCATCAGGTGTACGAACCACAAAAGATCTTGGCTGCTCATGTTGGTGCAGGACCACAGCTGGCTGCCAGGTCTCTCCTTTTTGCACCCTGACATTGTCTCCTGCGTGCAAATCAGGCAAGATTTTGGTTTGCCTGTCGAAGTATAGTTTTTGCTTATCCTGTTTCTCTCTCAGCTTGCTGTGTACCTGGTCGGATCCTCTTGGAGTAAGCAGTGAGGTTGAAGTTGGCAGTTTTCCTTTTAGCCGCCTGCCCATTAGCAGCTGTGCTGGTGACAAACCTAGCCCCTCCAGCGGTGTGTTGCGATATTCCAAGAGTGAAATGTATGGGTCACCACGACTGTCCTCCGCTTTCTTCAACAGGTTTTTAACAGTCTGTATTGCCCTCTCCGCTTGTCCATTGGACTGGGCGTGACCAGGACTGGACGTGAGGTGTTTGAACTCCCACTGGTTAGCAAAGTTCTTAAACTCAGCACTTGCGTACTGAGGCCCATTGTCGCTAATTAAAATGTCACAAATTCCATTCCTAGAAAAGATGGACTTCAGTGCTACTATGACACTGTTACTGGTGGTGTTTTTCAGTTTCACTATTTCTGGGAATTTAGAGAAATAATCTACACACAACAGAAAGTCAGTTCCTCTGTAATGAAAGAGGTCCGTGCCCACTTTCTCCCACGGTCTTTCTGGAAGTGGGTGTGAGATCAAAGGTTCTCTTGGATTACTGTTCTGGTTCTCCTTGCACGTGGCACACCGAGACACCAGATTCTCAATTTGTGAAGCCATGTGTGGCCAATACAGAATGTCTCTGGCTCGTTCTTTGCACTTCACAATGCCTAAGTGAGACTCATGTATTTTGCTCAGCATTTCCTGTCTCATCTGACTTGGAACAATGAGCTTTGCTCCTTTAAACATCAGCCCAGATGTGTGTGTGACTTCCTCTCTAAAAGTCCAATAAGGCTTAATCATTTTTGGTACTGCATTTCTCTCCTTGGGCCAGCCTTTTAGCGTGATGTCTTTGAGTAACTGCATTTCGGGGTCCTCTGCAGCTGCTGACCTGAACTTGTGCAGTTTCTCCTCTGACACTGGTAGTGTGATTAAGTTCACCTCCAAATCTTTCTCCAGTAGCTCCTCTTTCTGCTCATTGAGAAATGCGCGGCTCAGCGCGTCAGCGATGTGAAGCTCCTTGCCTGGACGATAACTAACTTTAAGGCTGTATCTTTGCAGCCTCAACAGCATTCTCTGAAGCCTCATTGGAGCTTGATGTAATGGTTTTTTAAATATGCTCTCCAGTGGCTTATGGTCACTCTCGACCTGAATGACTTTTCCATAGACATACTGGTGAAACTTCTCACATCCATAGACAATGGCAAGTAACTCTTTTTCAATTTGCGCATACCGGCGCTGACAGTCACTGAGTGCTCTTGACCCATACGCTACCGGCTGTCCTTCCTGCAGTAGGACTGCTCCCATGCCTTCTGAGCTGGCATCTACTGACAGAGTTACTGGTTTATTCACATCATAAAACTTCAAAGTTGGAGCATTTGTGACCAGCTCTTTGAGTTTCTCAAAGCTGTTCTTTTGTGGCTCCTCCCAATGCCACTCTGTGTCCCCTTCAAGCAACTTTCTTAAAGGAGCACTGATTTCTGACAGGTTAGGAATAAACTTAGCGAGATACTGGATCATGCCATTGAACCTCATTAATTCCTGCTTGTCTTGTGGTGGTGGAAACTGTGTCACTGCTCTGACCTTTTCATCATCGGCTTTCAGGCCACTGGCGCTGAGTTTGTGTCCAATGTATTTTATTTCATTTGTTCTGATTTTGCACTTGTCTCTGTTCAATTTCAAGTTGTTCTCTTTTGTTCTCTGCAATAACAACCTGAGCCTGTGATCATGCTCTTCTACAGAGTCTCCCCAGACAAGCACGTCATCAATAATATTTACAACACCTTCCAGACCCTCAATCATCTGAGCAATGGCCCTCTGAAACACCTCTGGTGCGGAACAGATCCCAAACGGCAACCGCAGGAACCTGTATCTCCCTATTGGGGTGTTAAAGGTGCAGAGTTTTGAACTCTCCTCATCAAGTTTGATTTGCCAAAAGCCTTTATTTGCATCTAGCACAGAGAAGTACTTGGCGTTTGGCATACGGGAAACTACTTCCTCTACAGTCAGTAATGGGTAGTGCTCCCGTTTAATAGCTTCATTCAAATCCTTTGGATCCATGCAGATCCGGATTTTCTTAGGTGTCACAACAGTGACCATACTATTGACCCACTCAGTTGGCTCTGTCTGCCTTGTTATCACACCCATTTTCACCATGCGGTGTAGTTCCTCCACTACTCTGTCTCCAAGTGCCACAGGAATCCTCCTGGGAGCATGCACGACAGGTGTGACAGTGTGGTCAATTTGAATATGGTGCTGACCAGGTATGCAACCCAGTCCATCGAACAGATCCTCAAACTCTTTTTTCACTTCATGCACTCTCTTCACTAAGCCTAGTTTCACACATGTGGCCCCGCCCAGTATAGCTGGTACCTCTTCTTGTGTGATTTCAAACTCAATGTTGTGCTTTTGGCCTTTATATTCACATGTCAGAGCTCTTTTGCCCAGTGGTGCTATTTTCTGACCAAAGAAAGCAACCAGTTTGCTCTTACTGGCTCTGAGCCTGCCTCTGACGTCAAGAGCATTCAATGTGTTAACTGACATGGCATTACAGTCTGCGCCTGTGTCCAATTTAAAGGTCACAATTTTTGAATTAATTCTCAGGCTTTCCGTCCATTTTCCTTCCTTATTTTCTGATACAACAGACTCCATCACACTGATGTGTTTTTCATGCTCCACACGGAGCGTGCCAATGAACATGTCATCTTCCTCTTCACTTTGCTCTAAAGCATTCATTCTTCTTCTGTCTTGTGGCTTCCATGAGCCTGACTGACTCTGTGATCTGTCTTGTGGCTTCCATGAGCCTGACTGACTCTGTGATCTGCACATTTTGGCAAAATGATTTTTCTTTTGACATTTGTTACAAATCTGGCCCATAGCAGGGCATCTATTGGTTCCATGTTTGAACCCACATCGATTGCAATTTACCCCGGTCTGTTCTGCCCTTAGTTTTACTCTAAAGTCTTTTTTTCTGACCGTTTTGACAGTGTTCATTTCAACTTCTTCCGTCAGTGCTTTGACTTGAGTACTTGTTAATTCACTTGCTCTGCATATATCAATGGCTTTTTCTAGAGACAAATCTCCTTCTCTTAGCAGTCTGCCTCTCACTTGGTCATTGATTATGCCACACACAATTCGGTCACGTACTAGTGAATCGTGCAGATCTCCAAACTCACAGTCTCTCGCCTTGTCCTTCAAGTCCGTCACATAGGAATCTATCGGCTCCGACTGCTTCTGAGTTCTCGTGAAGAAGATGTGCCTAATATATGCCAAGTTCTTTCTAGGCTCACAGTAGTCCTTGAACTTTTTCTTCAGCGCATCCAGTTTATTTCCCTCCGCTGCCGCGAAGACGAACGTGTTGCTAACTTTAATCGCCTCTTCTCCCGCGACATGAAGGAACGTAGCACATTGCACTTTTTCTTCTTTCTCCGCGACTCCGCTGGCGACACAGAATATCTCAAACCTTTGGATCCAACTCCTCCAGTTTTCAGCAAGATTGCCTTGCAAACTTAGATGCGGTGGAGGTTGAAACTGGGCCATCGCGTTCACCGTTCACTTCTTCCGTTTCCCGACTTTTACTTTCTGACACCATGTGATGTATCGATGAGGCGGACAACGACTGTATGTTCCAGTATATTTATTATAGCTCTTAGCAGGTACAGGCATAGTACAGACAGACCGGGTACCTGTCAACATTCCCTAGTGCTTTACGGCACTGTCGTTAAATGTAGGCTGCTACGGGTGCCCCGTGAGCCACAACCACATATCATTATTATGATGAACAATCACATTAATATATGACATACTGTACTCCCATTGATGATCTGATCATCATATAATATTATTATGCGTGTGACATGTTAGCTACGGTTACATAGATCATGCTGAGCTAAACACATTTGTTTAATTTTGAAGTATTTATATTTAAACGAGATGAAGAAAGTCCCCACGCTCCACACACTGACAGCTGACAGCGCTCCATGTTTACGCACAGACACAATATTCAGTACACTGCAGTGTTTTATGTGTTTCCTTAAGCAATTGATTAATGTGCTCGTCTGACCATATTTCGTAACGTTTGCTTCATTTCCTTTATTTGATGCGTATTGCATTCACATAGTGAATTGAAGTCAAGTGCGCTTGGAAGCAAAGCGAAACCCGCGTTTTTTGGCGAATAAGAATGTGATTGTTTGATGTGATTGTTTGCCAGAATTCAAATGTTGCATTGTCAAAATCCACTTTGTCATTCTTTGTGTGCTAAGAGTGACTTTGAGACCTGTTTCACCGTGTAATGCCAATAGAGAGAATATTTTGAACTATTATGTAAAGAAATCTCGCCAATATTTGGGGATACATCAGGGTAACCACACACAACCCAAAAGTCTACCAAAGTATAATTTTCCTTTAAAGCCCTATTTTATACTTTGTATGCGATGGTATGGATTGTAGATCCACTGTTTTTTTGGACAATTTTGGACAAGGTTTGCCGTTAATTCCCTGCGATGCACGGTTCAAAGTGGTTAGAACAAGCCAACAAGCAATGCTCTCTCATTTCCTCTGTCCTGTATGCACAGATCTCGGCTTTCCTGAATGGACAGTGGTGTCATGGTTTCAGTTAGATCATGTCAGCAATATTAATGACCATACTACCGTTCATTATTTGGGATGTCAGCAATGCACGCATGCATGTCATTTGGAGCAGAAATGGGCCTTTATGTCACAGCGTAAAAGCGGGCCTTTGTCATGAGTGATTGGCTCAGAGTATTTGCCCCTGGCTTATGGGTGTTGATGTGTGCAGCCATGCAGATGCTTTGCGTTTTGGGAAGAAGCAGCGGTCAGCGAAAAACACCAAACATATCCATGATGTGCAGTAGCTCGAAAAGATCTCCACACACAATTGCATCGCACGACACCGTTCTCGCCCCATGCTGTACCGCGCCGCGCCTCCTCCATAGCAGGAAACGGACCTATTTAGTGTGGACTAAATAGTGGACTTAAATCCTTGACAGAGCGGGGTTTCTCTAACACTGACGCACCATAATGAGAGAGCCAGAGGTGAGGCCTATCTCGCTGCGTCGGCGCGGATTACGCTGAGTGATTGATGTGTTCCAGTCAAATGAAGCACCGAGCTGAGTGATATGACACTTGTCTCACTGTGACACGCGTGTTCGTGGCTAACGGTTATTGGTGTTGATGGGCCCCACTCCACTCAGCGAGCTAGGCACGGGTTATTTTGATCCCTTGTTCTTTTATTTCCGTCCCCCTCCTTCCCTGTTTTCTGTCTCCTTGCCACATCAAATCACATGTGTGGCGGCAGAGGCAGGACCCTCAGGTATTGCTTTATCAAGCGTCAGGAGCCAAGACAAGATGAAAGTAATAATGGCGACCGGACAGTAGAGGCGGTAATAACGGGGAACCAGACTGCAGTGGTGGGCAGCTAGCATGTCATGTAGGAAGTGGTTTATCTCGGGTAATGCACCCAGGGTTTCAAAATACCTAACCGTTTAAACCCTATATACTTTGGCCCCCTCCTGTTCCCCAACATCTTCGCCGAAAGTAGCAACACGTTGTGTGCTTGTAGATCTGTTTAAACCCTATATAAGGGTGCGCAGCGTTAGTCCGACGTCCCAGTAATCTGACATTACTAAACCTACCCCTACCCCTAACCCTAACCGCACGTGTGAGTCTTAACCAGCCACATATGTCGGACTATTGGTACTTCGGACTAACGTATGCTCCCCATATATATATATATATATATATATATATATATATATATATATAGAGGCCTACTCGGTTGACCGGACCGGAGTCCACCGGGTCTATTAGTATGCTTTTTCCCCCTCACATCTTTGCCAAAATTAGCCCATCTACAATTGTGAGCTTGTAGATCGGCTAGCCTATTATTTCACTGAATGTTTTCACCAGAATAGGGATAGTGTTCATGTGTCTAACAGAATGTAAATGTTTTAAATTTGAGATATAAGCAAGTATTGTCAGTATTCTTTATTCCTCAATGGAATTGAATCCATGTCTTGAAAGAAAAGCTTTGTCTTTTCATTTGTGGTTTTCTTGTCCCCGTGAGCCCTCGAGACAAGAGGGCTTTGATTTGATTTTATAAATCCACAATAGGTTTCAGTTTTACATGAAAGTAATCAGCACTTAGCGCTTAGACACACATTTTGATAACAATCATCATCATAATCTCTCTTTATTACTTCAAGAGGATTAGCCCTGCAAAAGACATTGTTAGCCAATTGATAGAGTTTATCATTTAATTGATTAATTAGTTCTATACGAGACACTGGTGTGCTGAAACGAGTTTAACCCATTCAGGCCTGACGCCGAAATTAAAAAAAAAAGTTTTCTAAATCATGACAATTTTCTGAAAGATTTGAGGGACATTTTAGCGATTTTTCAAAAATAGCAGATCTACAAGTTCATAGCGCGCCACTCGGTGGTGCGCTATGAGCTTGTAGATCTGCTATTTTTCAATAGCTAAATTATAACATAATGTTTAAAACATCAAAAGGGGTTCCCGCCCAGAATGGGTTAAGGACAACATTTCAGTTTACCCGATCATATCAGCTCTATGAATTAAATCGCAATATACTCTAATGCTCTATGGATTACCAACAGAATTACATGAATGGTTCTACATTGATCAGGTTATTCTTTTTAGGACGGCTGTGAACATGAACTCTTTTTTTTCTATATATTTTTTTCCTTTTTTTCTTTATGAGGACAGTTCCAGTGGTCACAAGATGGCCGCGCACAAACATCAGCCATTCCGGGGCCTCTGTGACAGCTCTCATTATTGGGAGGCTGGCAACTAGCTACCCCAACTGATAAAGGCATATCACGCCACGGAGGAAATTGAATTCTGGAGGACATAAGTTCTGACTGCGAGAGATCACAGTTGGAAGCTAATTTAAGGAAGATTAAATTAATTTCAATGACATCCATTCTATCTTGACAAAGTCTTTACATAACGCAGTGTCGCTCTGTTGCCTGGAGATAAGAGGAGAGTCATTTTAGACTGGGCACAGCACTAGCCCATTTTGGGCGGGAACCCCTTTTGGTGTCTTAACTAAGCATTATGTTATACTTTAGCTATTGAAAAATAGCAGATCTACAAGCTCATAGCGCGCCACCGAGTGGCGCGCTATGAACTTGTAGGTATGCTATTTTTGAAACATTTTGAAAATGCGGCACAAATCTTTGAATATATATATTCTTTCAGAGCAAACTTTTTTTGTATTCCGACGTTTTTGATTGATTGATTGAAAAATGTATTAACAGTTTGCAGAATTACAGTACATTTCAAGCACAAACTCAATACAAAGGCTGTTAACTGTGAGTGACCCAATTAAGCATTACACTTGTTTCCAATAGGGTCCACAATGTTCAATTCATCAAAAACATTTAGAGACGTACAAATAGACACTTCTATATAGACAAAGGACAGAACAGGAATTCATCATAAGCAGAACAGCCCTAAACGGGCTAGCTAAGGATCAAGGCCTAATCCCATTGCTGCAGCCATTTTACAGAACATCATGGCGGATACAGAATGTCTGACAGCTATTATTCAGTAAGGGGATTTTCAAACTCTTTTTTTACTGTGTGATAATTTAATTGACTGTTGACCCAGAGCCTCAGGACACACATTGCCGTTTCATCCATGGCCAGCTCAGTTTTTATTATAGGCTACACTCCTATGGCTGGCTTGTTTACTGCGTTTTCCTTTCCTGAACACTTGCAGGTACTTCACTTGTAGTTGTAGCATCAAATGCTGCCTTTGAACGATAGAGAGGAATCGCATGTAGTGTGACAGAGTTGTCCTATACGCCTGGATACCATAATCTCTTGCCTTGGCCATGGGGAATTCCTCTTTGCCTGAGCAGCAGTACTGCAAAGGTTTGAGTCCAGGTGATGCATACACATGCACTCTCTGTCTCTCTGTCTCTCTCTCTCTCTCTCTCTCTCTCTCTCTCTCTGTATATCTCTGTCTCTCTCTCTCTCTGTCTCTCTCTGTCTGTCTCTCTCTCTCTCTGTCTCTCTCTCTGTATATCTCTGTCTCTCTCTGTCTCTCTCTGTCTGTCTCTCTTTCTCTCTCTGTCTCTCTCTGTCTCTCTCTGTCTGTCTCTCTCTCTCTCTCTCTCTCTGTCTCTCTGTCTCTCTCTCTGTATATCTCTGTCTCTCTCTCTCTCTCTCTCTCTCTCTCTCTCTCTACTCAACGGCACATGATAAAATGTAGCTTTTTCAACACGGATGAAAATGCCTCTGCATGCTATTGTAGATGCATGTGTTTGTTAGCTACAGTACAGTATGTAGCCTACCTAAATAGCACACCGACATGCAAATAATGGTATAGTTGATCTATTATTTAAGTCATATGAAAGTATAGATAGACAGATGAATCATATTTAAAAAGTCTGATAGAGAATGCATATCATAGAATGCCGCATTACGCATTACACACGGGATAGTCCAGATATGCAGTACATTAGTTTTAGTTTAATGAAAAGTCATTTACATTCTGCCGCTACACACACGTACACAATGAACATTAATTCAGCTGAATTTAATTGTTATTAGTATGTGGTTTGCTTTTCAGTCTCCATCCTCCAAGCTCCACAGAGTGAAAAATGGGCCGTTCCTTCAAGATATGGCCCATGTGGTTGTGCTGTCTAAATGGCTAATGAATTACAGATGAACATTGACGCAAATTAATCTCCCAGAAGTCCCTGGGTAATATGGCAACCATTTAAAACTTTAATCAATAACCCTGTAGTTGAAAGCATGCAGGCACTGCACTTGTTTGGTCACAATAAACAGAGCGAGGGACCGCGGCCCACTCTAAATCATGGTGACAGGCACAGTCACACTAAATCATTGGAATTGAAAAGTAAATGTTCGCATAACTTTATCAGCTGTGCTTCTTGGTTTCCTCTGAGAGCAGAGGATGAATGTTTGGCAAAACAAAAATAAAGAATATACAGTATGTATATATTGTTGCTGTCGGGCGGAAACCTTGTATCTCCACATTTAAACGTATTATGTTTGTTTTTTCTCTGTGAATTAATGCCTTTTACATCGTCATACTACAGTGTCAGAAAAATAGCTGATCTACAAGCTCACAACGTGTCGCATTGTGACACGTTGTGCACTTGTAGATCGGCTCATTTTGCTATCTTTGTGTTCTGATTTTCTTTTTGAAACAAAACTGAAACTGGTTAAGTCTTTCTGTGGATATTATAAATAACCGGCTGTGTTTCCGGTAGGAGACTCAAACAGTCTGCTTTGAGTCTCCTACTACAGTACCAGAAACACAGCCGGTCATCACATTATTTGCCTCGGAAACCGCAGGCATTTTGTTTTCAAAGGAGAGGAAAAAAAGCCTGGGCGAGCAGGAAAAGTCATAGGAGTGGGAGTGAATTAACCTTGTATTTTGCGTCGCTCCATTATTTGGCAATGTCGGTGTTCTCCGCTGCTGTGTTCTACTGGGAAGGGGAGGAGGAGGGCAGTGTGGGTAGGGGAGGCGGGCTCATAGGTTGGTGAACCAATAGGAAGTTGGCATTGGTTTCCAGTACTAGTTTGTCCCGCCCCTCTATGCCCAGAGAAACATAGCGCTCTTTCAGGCGATCACAATATTGGCTTAGGAATGTGTAAAAAACAAAACCTCTTCACCGCTTCACGGGGTGTTTAATTGATAGAAAATAAGTATTTTTGAGCGTGAACTATTCCTTTAACAAGAGCTGGTGACCAAATAATAACAACATCCATTGGGACACAAGTTCTTTTATTTTTTATTTTTTCATTTTCTGAAAATGAACAGTTTTGGACATACATGGTTTCCGTCCGACAATGCACCCGTTTCGACTGTTATCAATAGACAAGACCGCAGTCTATCTGTCTGGACATGTGGAACTGTACTGTAACATCATCATCATCATGATGGAACCCACCCACTCCTCTGCTGTACGTGACGATCACCACATGTAAAAACACTGTCAACTTTATGACTAAGCATCGCATTTCATTAGAGCAAACATTTTTTCCCACTGAGCAAACGTTTTTCATACACGTCGAGGCCTGTCACTGTTTAAATATTTACCGACTTGTAATGGCTAAACGTTGTAAATTCAACGGCATGTCCATTAACGGAATGAATATTGACATTTGGCGAAAATCTTCTAAACAGATTGAACCACTGTCAGTTTTTGAAGTAGCACCATGACTAACGCTATCAAAGGCAACTCATAATTCTTTCCCTGTTACAGTAACGTTATGCACTCACTGCCTTTGAGGGACCAGTATATCTCTTCTCCATATGGACGCTGCTTAAGCTGTTAGTGACGATAACAAAAGTGTAATTGCGTTGTTAATTGATTTTTTGCACACCATTATGACCCCCATTGATTGTTCTGCTACCCACAAGGAGAAAGTAGACCACGCAAAGAGCAAGGGGTGTTGCAGCCGATAGATAACCTTGGTTCCAACCAAGCATTATATCCTTTGGCTATGTCATCCCTTGACATATTGATAGCCCTTGAAAGGCTAAAAGCTGATTGTATGCATAATGTAATTATTAGGACTCACTGTTGTTTGTTGTTTGTCCTGTCTCACAGGTCTGCGTCGTTACGTTGACAGCTTTGTTTTCCTCACGCAGGCTACAGCAGAGTGCATGTGTAGATCATATGATGCACCATAGTTAACCAATTAAGCCCCATACACTTTGTCATATGACGAATAGCGGAAGTAGCTGATCTAAGCTCACAGCACGTTGCTTTACGAGCTTGTAGATCCGCTACTACTGTATAAAACAAATCACACTTGTGTGAAGTGAGGGGCGCTCATCATAACTTTCCGTGCTGCTCAGCAAATCAAATCATCACAGTCCGGTACTACGGACACACAGACACACAAAGCTGTGCATAGGAGGGGTTAGCGCCCCTCAAAAAAAACAACTAGACCAGTGCCACTGGCCTACTCAGGATGTGTCTATCTGTGCCCCTTTTACACCCATTTATGGAGTTCTGTGTCAGTCATGCCCATGTATGGAGTCTAGATAGACAGACAGACAGACAGACAGACAGACAGACAGATAGATAGATAGATAGATAGATAGATAGATAGATAGATAGATAGATACTTTATTGATCCCTGAGGGGAAATTCAGATGATCCCATAGCTCATACAGGCATACAGTCTTACGCCATAGACGTTATATTGATTAAATCAGGGTATTCCATGCATGTATTTTTATATAATTATTTTATATTATTCCCACTCGGCTCATACCCTCGGCGTCAATTTTGAAGTTGGTCGGGCCCATACAGTATATGGACATGCCAGTGATGCGCACACCGGGTTCATAGGTCAGATGTTTCTTGAGATAATGTAACTATAGTACAGACGGACGTACAGAGATTTCGCGCATTTATAGTATATAGGATAAAAATTTTACAAAACAGGGATGTGTTAAGGGTGTCAAGCCTTAATGTGTTTATTATGCTTCCAATGTCATACAGTTTGTGGCATTATGCAAGCAAGCATTCATACAATGATTAAAATACTATTTGTCAGTGTTGAGTTTAAGAACTATTAGTTGTTCAGACACATAGGATATAACTTAACACTGTCTTGCTTGCACCTGTGCCATTTTATTGCACTGATGACAGAACAGTATATCACTTGAACGTTTTCTTAATCTCCAGCCAGTAACTGTACAAAAAAAAGGAAAAAGAAAAAAAGATCCAAATTGCATCCAAATTGCCTCCATCCTTTTTATTCTAATGGCTCTTTAATTGTCCGCAGACCTTCACATGAATGTCAGAGAAGAGCGCTCACTTTTTCCTTTATGGGCTCCGACAGCCCTGGAATGCTCAATACACTGACACAACCAGCGTTTTATTGCCCTCCTCTCATCTTCCTCCTTCCCGTGGATTTGGACATGATCCCCCATTCCACCTCAGACGGATGATGTGTGGAGGCCAGGTATGCGCTTCCCTCATCGCTCTTCTCCTCCCTCCATCCCCTTTCCTGTGCTCCATCTTTCACAACTGTAACTTGGGTCGCCAGCTGCGCGGGGAGCCCCAGAGTGTATTTATGGCGAGCTGCACTTTATCACACGCGCAACACACACACACGCACGCACACACACACACACACACACACACACACACACACACACACACACACACACACACACACACACACACACACACACACACACACACACACACACACACACACACACACACACACACACACCACGGCACGACTGCCAGCTTTTTTAACTCGGAGCATACTCCAGCCTCTGGCCACGTCTTTGTGGCGCTGTGATCCATGGGCTCCGCCGCATGGATGCCACTTCTGTGTATACCCAGCAGGCTCTCTTCTGGTGGAGAGGCGAGGGGAACTGTTAACTGCCTGGAGTGAACGCAGAACGGTGCCTGGTGCCGCTGGGCATGCAGGCCCCCGCGGGCCCCTGCACCCTGCGTCCAATAAACACATGCAGCTAGTATAGCTAAAAAAACAATACTGCACCGACCGCGGACAGAAAACACCAGGCGAATTAGTGGATTTGAATGTCATCAATCCATAATCACCAGGTTACCTATCAAGGCCATGCAATGGAGCCTACTGGACATTGTTGTTTTTTTTTGCGGCTTTCACCTTTATTTTATATTTATATTTTTAGAGGGACAGATCGTAGGCTGACAGGAAATGGGAGAGACAGATGGGGGAGTGACATGCAGTAAAGGCCGACGGGATCGGGAGTCGAGCCCGCGTCACACTGCCAGACTCGGACTACCGGCCATGGTGCCTGGACCGCTGAGCCACGGCCCAGGCCCCGTTGTTGTTGTTGTTGTTGTCAGCCATTGATGTTGTCAGCCATTGGCGCGTTGTCCGACTACTAGTAACCTACTGGTGATTCTGGCCTTCTGGGTTGATAACATTCAAAGTGGGTGGGTGAATTATAGCTCAGACTTAAGTCTAATTACTAATTAGACTGCTAATTACTGATTAGACTGCTAATTACTAAGTTGTACACCTTTCAATGAAAACGTTATAGCCATTGCTGAATGTTATGACTCTTGCTTGGCCTCGTGACAGCATAGATCTATGATCTGTCCTGGCCTGGGAGGGACATTATGCAGCGAGAGAGGGCTGGTGATGAGCTGCCCTCTGGTCCTCAGGCAAGCAGAGTGGAATACACCCCACCCCCCTGCCTCCTATCGGGTCCCCTGTGTCTGCATGGCCTATCAGGACCCTGCCCCGCCTCCCGCCTCCCAACATGATGAGGATTGAGCCATGCGTCCTCTGCCGGCGGAGAGCTTCATGCAAGGTGACAGCCTCTCACACTTCAGTGTTCAGATCACCTCAAGTAGCTCAGATATCGGAAAAAATGAGCACACTTCCCACCGCAGCGACCAAATGTAGATTGACTGAGGGTATCCGCGGGCCCGTGCATGTGCCCCATGTCCTCGTCTCCTGACAGAACAGGCCTGCTGGTAACTCTCTTCATAAGAGAGACTCGAGTCTGGAGAGACATCAGAGAGGAATGCTGGCTGCAAACAAGAGGAGTGGGTGGGTGGCGTGGGGGGGGGGGCTGAACACTTTGAAGCCATTGGAGGTGATGTCAAGTTTACTTACACTCAAGGTTGGTGTTTGAATATGCTGGCCACTAATATGGCACCAGTATCTCTGTCCTCATCTCTGGTTTCTGTCACCATGTACAATTCTGGGCCCTGTCTCCGTCGTCCTCGGCTCCTGACAATGTCCTTTCACATCACGTTATTGCACACTCGGAGCTGCAGTCAGCAAAGCCGTCACTCAGCTGCTTTGTCTAAAAGTGAGGCTCTGTTTTTTTTGCCATTATTGGACCAGGTTTCTGTTAAAACGAGCGACGTGAAGAAATCTGCTATCTGCTGTGCTGTCAGGGGATCATTGGGCAGTGGCGTCGTTCACCACTCACTTGGTTTGCACTCCGAGAATCTGACAGGTGGCAGTCATTGCTCAAGGAGTTTAATATATACTGTATGTAAAAGCCATAGCCTGCTTTACAGAAATACCTCCATTTCCACAACAGTGCATTTTAAGGTTTACTGCCAACATATTTTCACGGCGATGCCTTGCCATCTATGAGAGAGTGGTCTGTCTGTGTGTCTGTTTTTTGTCCAGAGCTAATCTCGCAAACCGCTGGACCGATCAGTGCCACGCACATTTGTACACACACTGCCAGTATGGCCACAGTATTTTAACTTAATAAATTTTTTCCACATATGTTTTAGATCGCGATCCGATCACATGATCAGAAATCGTGGCCGATCACGTCATTTTCAAATGATCGGAATCTGATCAGGAGCAAAACAATATGAATATTATTTATATCCATATCATGATATTCGACTGGATATTCTCTGTGATTTTGGATATTGTACTAGTGTGATATGGCATAAGTGTTCTATAAAAATATAAATATCGGATTGGGAAGAATCGGTATCGGCAGATACTCAAAATCAAAATGTGATCGGACATTTTAGACCTTTTGAAATATTGAACTGTAATTAATGTAAGTCAATGGTAGTCTGATCAGGCTGAAACCTTGACCAAAGTTGGAGTGCTATGTCATAGATATGTGGTTCCCAAAGTGGGGTCCCCCAGGGGTCCTTGAGGGAGTTCCAGGGGGTTCCCAGCTAAATGATAGTTAGGAACCAAATGGACCCTTATGGGTCTGTAACTCAGAGAGTGTACAAATGGAACCAAATGGACCCTAACCCTAACAACCAAATGGACATTTGGTTCCATTTGTACACTCTCAGAGGAATTTTTCAATATAAATTGGGGTCTCAGAGATAGAAATGCCATTAAATGGGGGTCCGCAGACTAATGCATGTCAAACTGAGGGTCCTTGAAATTAAACGGGTTGAGAATCACTGCTAGAGCCGCAAAAATCTTCTTTTATGGGGGTCCCTGGAATATATTTTCAAATGGGGGTCCACAGGCTAATTAGTGTCAATTTGGGGGTCCGTAACATGAAAAAGTTTGGGAACCACTGACATACGTTATCGATGGCAGGCTGGCCACATGAAGTATGACATCCACATTGGAGCTGTACACTGTGTGGAGCCAGAGTTCCACATGATTACATTTTTAACTCATTTTGGGCGGGAACCCCTTTTGGTGTTTTAAACATTGTTATAATTTAGCTATTGAAAAATAGCAGATCTACAAGCTCATAGCGCGCCACCGAGTGGCGCGCTACGAGCTTGTAGATCTGCTATTTTTGAAAAATCGTGAAAATATTTATTTCAGAAAACTGGAGTATTTAGAATATTTTTTTTAAATTTTGAGGTCAGGCCTAAATGGGTTAATGTACAGTATACACTGTATGGTACAGTTCATCAGACCCATTGCGTGCCCTGAGGAGAAACGCACTCATCCACCAAATTTTCCCGAGCATGTAAATGTGTTCTATTCCCACTGGGGTATTCTAATTTTCATTGTACCTATGTAAGGTGGAAGGTCGGCTCAATTTGAAACCATGCACTGGAACGACGATCTAAAATAATTGAATACGCCAGATTACATGGCGAAGGTGCCGTTCTTCCCCCATGGCTATTCAGTCAGTGAGTCGTTACAGAATATGGTATTGACGATCGCTTGTGAATGTCAGACCTTTACGATTCTATTGATCGGCATCTAACAAACAGTCCTCCAACCTTGAGTTCTAGACATTATTGTCCTTATTTTATTTGTTTAAGCTCAGGCTCAGGGAATAGTTCATGTCTGTATAGTTTTTATACCTTTACGTGTGTATGTGTACACACTGTACAATATCTGAGTGTTACACAAAGGCATTTCTTTGATTCTTTCATCAAATCACACATACAATTTCAAGCTAGAGTATTTTTCCGTGTAGGGAGAAAAGCCAGAAATGTAACCATTCACCGGACAATTATGTTTGTGATTTTCATAGTGTTGCTGATGTCTGAGGTGGGTGGGTCCTTGGGTAGTTTCATGATGCTCAGTGACTTCATAGAAGGTAGGTTTGTTTCTACAGGCAGGTGTTCGGGTGAATTTCACCCAGGTTTAGTGAAATTGGGACCAGTGGAAAAATCCCCCATACACCCCCACAAAGGGCTTTTATTTTATTTTTTAATTTTTTTCACTGGACCATTCTCACATGTCCCAGGAATGGGTGGACCCAAGGAGAAATTATCAAATAATTTTGGCTATTGGCTATTCTAATTTTGTTCGTGAAATTTAAAGAAGAGTACCTCAAATTGCCATGTATTGCTGTACTGTTAGCAACATAACATTTCAGTCCTAAATGGATTCATATATTTTGATGAAAAATATATATTTTTATGGAATATATTACATCGGTTAAAATATACATGGGTTTAGTTTATGGTTTGACAAAAGTTGGGTTTACTTTTAACAACTTAAACCCACATGCTAGGGACGCAATGTTCTGCCTCAAACTAGGGATGCTAGGGTTCATATGTTAACAGACAAGCAAATCTGAGCCTTTGCTGAATCCTTTCCCTCAGTCGGAATATTCCACTTGTTCACAGAGGATGAAACCAGCCATCACTCCGTGGCCGTGGAGCAGCAATCAGACACAGCCCTCTAGTGTGTTCAGCCGACTCTTCTGGCCCTGTCAAGTCCTTCTTCAGTCGGGGAGTGTGAGCAGTCGCGTGGAGGTTGACATGATTGCCTTTAAGCAGCCCCTCTTAGCCGGTGACACGCAGCTGCAGCCAGGCACCTCCTCTGACAGTAAGAGCACCATGATGGATTGCCTTGCCAAAACTGCTGATCAAAGGGGTCGAAGTTCAGATCTGTGGCTGGCTCGCACTAGGCATGTGCAATCACCAGAGATGGCTTTTCCTGTCCAAACATCACGAGGTATAAGCTTTGGATTCCTGCTCCGGCACGAACCGACCGCGTTCAGCGTAATTACGTTGGTTAATTTCTGTAATTTGTCGAGCGTAAAGAATGGCTTGCCCGTGTAATAAAAAATATGAAAGTGAGTTAATTGATTTTTAGGTGTTGCAATGAACGCAACCCCCAAGTGATGGATTACCTCGTCAGACAAGACGCAGAGTGCAAGCTCTTGTTCTGGCCCCCGTGTGTTTCCAATGTATAATGTATTTACAGTAAATACTGCAGTTCTGTTTCTCTGCTACACTCATACAAATTCTAACGCACACTAAATGCCATCTTTTCTCCAATACGTCCGGGCTGCAGCGAGTGCAGCAGAGGTGCTCTGCTGAAAAGAGCAGACATTTAAAAGTTTCTGACATGTGTCAAACTACTATTGAGACACTGCCACTGATGTAGGCGGAGTTGACAGCGTCGCAGCCGCTGAAGATGGCTTTGGGACATTCCACGTTTGGTCCAGTGTCAGCTCCCATTGTCGTCAAGATGCATCTCTCTGTGAAGCTGGGATATGTAAACAGCATCATTAAAGGGAGACTGGTTTTAGCTGAAAGATTTTGTAGTTGTGTGGACTACATTGGAGTCCCTCAAAACAGCAGTGAATAGTGGATAGGTCAAATATATTGGATTAAAATAAGTGGAATATACTATATTTAATACAGGGTAGCACGCACCTCACTCTCGAAGTGGAACAGAAAATACATAGTATGTGTTTATACGGTAGCCTATGGAATCTTGCGCTTTTTGTCACTCAAAATCCCCATACATGGGGAAAGCCCCCATATATAGTGTATGCGCATGCTTAAAGTGAATGGCACATCGAGTGGCAAATCGAGTGGCAAAGCAACAGGCAAAGTGAGTTTAACATCGTTTAATGTTGTTTAATGCAATCAGATATGACTTTTCTGTGTGGATGTATGGGCTGTCAAGGCCAGAAAGTAGTTTTTTGCCACTCAGTAGGCGTTCCTGCATAACTTCCTGGTTTGATGATGATGTCACGCGCATACCCTCTATAGTGTCCGGGTCTCGTGACATCACTATGACATCATCAGGGATGATCACTCAAACTCCCCATACATAAGGCGTTTTTTGTCACTCAAAATCCCCATACATGGGGAAAGCCCCAATATATTGTGCCCAGGTCTCGTGACATCAGGTCATCAGGGATGATAGTAAATCAGGGATCATCGCATAGTAAATGCGACCTGCTGTTAGTTGCAATTAAGCCCATATACTGTATGGAGATCTCTGATGTCATCAATATTAGTATATGGATATTATGTCAGAACCTGTTCTGACATTCCATATGTTGATCCTTCCCCATCCATCATTCCTCTTCGATGTCTCCCTTTTGACTGATACCTGTCCATTTAAATTCTAGACGGGCCTGCCCCAAAGTTATTAGTGCAGCCGCGCCCGGCAGCCAGCGAAAACTAGAGTTCTCAACAGGCCCGAAAATTAAGGCCCTGTACACAAGACACTGCCACCGCTGCCACCCTTAGATCTCCATGGAGCTGACCTGACATTACATATGTTGACCTCATCAAACCCTGTACACTCAAGATACGCTCCATATATGGTTTAGGGCGAGGTCGCTCCTCGCCCTCAGGCGTCTTACTGGTGTATATATATAGTGGCCTTACAAATGAAAGACGTCTGCCGAGGTCCATAGTGGAGGGTGATTTCATGATTAAGGGGTTGATGGGATTCTGTAATTCCGACTTAATTTAAGCGGAAATGCAGGAAAGTAAAGCATCTAATGGTGCTCCCTATCTGTGGATATTGGCTGGAAATGGAATGAGGTACTTTCGAGGTTGGGGAGTCTTATTTCAGGGCTAGCTTCAGATTAGCCACATTTTTCATTGAGAGGGAAGATGGTATAATTAGCTTGTCAGTCTAGTTTGGGCTGAGCTAGCGCTCTGCGCGGGGAAAGAAGGATGGACCACATGCCAGAGGAACTGACAGCCAGTCGATAATGTGGCAATTAATGTCATAAATAATTCTAAAACCAATTATATCAAAATGGACCTCACACTCTAAAACAGCACTGCATTCCTTCTCATTTTATGGTAGGGGAACCCCTATCAAACAGCAGGAGCAGATTAAATTCTTTATTTCAACATATGGCAAACGCATATGGCATTAAAGCCATTGCACCAGGCATAAAAACTAGTACGGTCCTTGCAGCATGTTTTTATTTGTTGATTTAGTTTGCGTTTGACTTACAAACACCTTCTCTTTTTCTGCGCCGAAGCATCATCCTTGGTAAAAGGCAAACAAAGTGCAAAACCACTTTTAATCAAAGTTATATTGCTTTCATGTTGCTACTTGCTAGCCATATAAAATGGCAACAGCTCATAAAGAATGTAAGTAATTTAACGGCAATAGTGGTTAAATATATCAAATGTGCCTACTGGCCTTCGAAGGGTCAAGCCTCATGTAATTTATAGAGCGGGCCGTGATGGCTGAAGGTCATGTCATCTTCTTTTACATAATACATGAATCCTGTAAGTCTTTCTGACTCCAGTCTTCTGAACCTGAACCTTGGGACGAACATTTTACTAAGTAAATCAGCAAGCATGCTGGCATTTCTATTAACCTCCAATGTGCAACTGACAGAAACATGAATCACGGTCAATAATATCTTGCAAATTATAAATCATGTTTACAACTCGGGCTGAGAGCGGTAATGTTGTTGCATACTGCCATATGGACGTGGTTATGGATTATTATGATTTATTTAATTTTTTTAAGGGAAGTATTCTAAAAATAGGGTTTAATGTGAATAAAATACAGCGGAAAAATGCAATTACAATTTTACTGAAAATTGGTGTAATGCTTACTACTGCTATTTTGGGTAACAGAATCATACCACATTAAAAAAAAAAAAAGAAACGGCAACCATTTAGGCTACAATTTAGACTATAACATTGACTATGATAATTTCAGTATAGTTATTGAACTTATACACTTAATATTTTAGTCTCAAGATACAGTAGGACTTTTACAGTGTTGATTCTGTTTTGATCTTTAGTAATATTGCAGCATATTCCATTTCAAGCATTGAAATACCCACCAGCTTTGATTTATGCATGCGTGGAGTGAAACAAATGAAAAGACAATGTTGACATTTACTAAGAATAAAGGGTAATGCAGCAAGCATGCCTTAAAGGCTAATTGCCTCCCAGCGAAGCATCTTCCCTCGCCACATTAGAATTGCTTAACGTTTGCCACTGGTTTGGTAACAAAATAATAGCAGAATGGACACTTCACAGGCAGTATAATGTTCAAATGGGGGAAAACATATCAACAATAAGGCTTTCCACCATTTAAGTAGTCAGTGAAATTTTTTACATGACCACACTTGTAATCTTGTCTTTGTTCAAACCCTGCGTGCAAGTCTGTGGGTTCCTCTGCCCACATTCATTTCTGTATCAAAGGGTAATCTAATGCAAAATGTATGTGGCCCTTGGCGCAAAAGATGGCATACAGCGTGGCACAGAAAGATGTGTGTTCTAAAAGCTTTGAAACATCTGTGTCAACACATGGCCTTTTTCCAACCATGTAGGCAATATTCTCATAGCCTTAAGATAGATGTCCAAGGAAATGTACCTTGCCCTGGGGCCATGCTGGGATGGCTTATTTGAACATCTGAAAACCCTGGCTGAACTTCATCTGATACCCACAGTCGATGTCCAAGCTTTGAAGTAGAGCAAAGATGAGTCAAATGTTATGGTCAAAGTTGTATGTTAACCCATTTAGGAATTTGGACTGAGGCCGATTCTAAAAACAACTTCTAAATCCTGACCTCAGTTTTCTGAAAACCTTGAAATATTTAATCGTCATGATGTTTGGCTGTGCTTTTGTAGCATTAGGATTAGGCTATAGAATCAGACCTGTAATGAGAGAGAGCACATACTGTATCTCCACCGGGATGGGTGGTCTATACAGGACTGTGTAAGTCTGTAAGAGGCAGAATGTGACATTGACAGTGATGACACAAAACGGCACAATACGGTTACTGAAAAATGTATTGTCCACTGGATTTTGTAGAAATGCTAATGGGGTCAGCGAGACAGTTTCTGGCACTATCTGACGAGATGGGGTGTGCAAAATCTAAACCAAATGTAAATAAAATAGTATCTGCGCAGCAATGAGACGTTGTTACTTAACCAACTGTGCTACTAATACACAGAGCTGGCAGCTAGTGCCTGGTATAAAACACGGATCCTTTTTCGTGATTCAAAGGTGAGTGCTTTACCAACTGCTACCAAGGCACACAACACAACCTGGTAGCTACAGTAAAAGAATAAGAAAATAGTGTTGCTGACAAAATTAAAATCAGAAACATACACCACAATGAGCATCTGTAATTTCAGATTTATGTTCTACCCGGGATTCAAACCCTGTGTTTCTTACGTGCCGAAATACGTAGTGTAGCTGGTGTAGAGCCACCACAAGGCCGATTGGGTGAACTGGCTTCCTTGGGAGAAATTTGGCACATTTTGATCGGCCTGGTAGTTTTTGAGACAGACAGACATTGCACAGACTGACTGTCGTGCAGGGTCACATTGTGCCTCTTACACAGACATCTAGAAATAATTCTATGGCAACCAAAAGTAAACATCATATTGAATGAGGTTGATTGACGCGACACAGTTTTCTGTGAAAACTTCCCCACGAAGCAAGGTTTCTGGCCCACAAAGGGAGGGACTTTCGCCCCCTATAGTTTTACACCGTGACGGAGGGGCACCGTCTCAAGCTAACTTGAGCCACGAGAGACACCATGCACCGAGCGAACCATGCACCAATGAACAGAGCGGAGTGCTCCCTACCCCACTGACGGCCCGCCTCACCCAATCACAAGCCACGGCGCTCCTTCCAGCGCCTCCCTTCGTGGGGCAGAAGTGAGGCGGAAAACGGGGTCGCTTAATTGACATAGCCTGCTATATATACCCCAGCCCCCGAATTACTGGCCACACCCATTCACACCAGAATTAAATAATTCTGGAGTGAATAATGGAGTGAAACGAAATGGAAATATAGGCTGAGTGTCAGGCTAATGCTATCTATGCTGTAAAGAAAAGGTAGTGGAACAATCAAAATAGCCGATCAAAATGACAAACAAAAGGATCTTCTCCATTCTTTTAATTCTGTTAATAGCCCAAGGTGAAAGATGTATCTGCTCTTGTCAATTTACCTCAACTCCAATATAAAAGCACCAAGGTCACTTTTCCTCGCCTGGCCCACAGGATTAAATTGTCATGTTGCTCTAATAGGCAGCACAGGGAATCATTAGTCCAGCTCAGCTGCCTGACTGATAGGCATTTCAGTCCAATCATGGCAGTGTTCCGCCACAGGCCAGCCAGTATTGACACTGTGTCAGGACCGAGAGGGGACACCTTAATCAGCCAAGACACTCTCAACATTGATTTGACAAGCTGCTGTAATGACCCCCTTGTTTTGGTAAAGGATCACTGTTTATCCACACTGGCATTGATGCACTCAATGGAGTGCTGCATTGTCATGGAAACTATTATCACTGGCCCAGCCTTCGCAACTGGGGATCTCTCTCTCTCTCTCTCTCTCTCTCTCTCTCTCTCTCTCTCGCTCTCGCTCTCGCTCTCGCTCTCGCTCTCGCTCTCGCTCTCTCTCTCTCTCTGGTTCCATGTGCAGTTTTATGTGCACAACTGCATAATGTGGGTAAAGTGTGTGTGTGGTCATAATCTTTTGGGATTTTTTTTATGGATCCTTATTTTTTTTTCTTGTTTTCTTTTCTTCTTGTTTTTTACTAACAATGTTGTCCTTTTCTTATGTGCCCTCCCTTGGCCCCCACACATGTAAAGCGTCTTTGAGTACCATGAAAAGTGCCTCCTCATGTATTAGGAGGACAATAGCAGACAAAGCAATTCGTTTTTGAGCACAGTTTTTGAGCACAGTTTCCAGCATTGCACTCCAAAATCACACCCCTGTGAAGTAAAGCATTCCAAAGCAATACACCATGTGCAACCCAGATTCGGCACAAACAAGGGACTAAATTAATTTCGCTTCTATGCCACCAAAATGTGGAACGCCCTACCAACAGTCATTAAGACATGCGAATCCCTTGACTCCTTCAAAAATGCTCTCAACGGACGGCTATAATTCGAAACTTGCCCTTGTAAAATCTGAATCCCCCACCCACCCCTTTTTCCCCTTTTTACCTCCTATAATGTTTTGATGAATTGAAAATGGTGGGCCCTATTGTAAACAAGTGTAATGCTTTATGGTGTGGTCCACTCACAGTTAACAATCAATCAATCAATCAATCAATCAATCAATCAACAATCAGTGTTGCATGAATGGACCATTTTCTAACGTTTTTAATGTGAGATGTTCTGGTGAGTTGGTGATCACAGAGGATTGTTTATTATATCAACCTTGGATTTTATAATAGGCTATAAGTTGTGTGCTTGTGTGCTATCTCTAACAGATTGTCCATGCTAGACAAATAGCCTAATAATCAAATCTACAACCTTGTAGATCGGCTATTTTCACATAGCTGATTTTGTCTATTAACACGTTTTTTGGGGACCACCCTGACTGTACTAACTCACACAACACTGTGAGCTTGTAGATAGGCTATTTCCACATAGCTCTGATGTATATATAATTTGTATAGTGGCTTGTTGATGTTGATGCTATATTAACACATTTTGGGGACCACTTGGAACTGACTTAAGGACCCCTGGGGGTCCTCTGACCCCGAACAATATTTTCAATGGGTCTGACTCATATCCATGACAGGTGCATGGGCCATTCACTTGAAGATAATGGCTAACTATAGGCAACATTTTATAATGGGTAAAAATGAGTTTGATGCTATATATAGGCCAAAAGTGAGAAATCAAATGAGTGATGGTTTTTAGACAATATGCATTGCAGATATGTTTACTGTACCTGATATTTTATTTATTTATGTCTATGCTCCTATGCTCTTGTTTAGTGCAGAAGATAGGGCAGATCCATTTGGTTCCTTTTGTATACTCTTACAAATCAACTCTTAGAGTTGATGCTTTGGACGGTTCTTTATCAAGCCACTTCAACACAGGTTTTAATTTCTGTATTAACATGCACGTACGGATGGTGATGTCAAATAACAAGCAGTGGTAGTCGGTACATTCTAACATTGTTAGAATCAGGGTTCAAATCCCTGCGCTGCTGGCTGTCTCACCATTGTCCACTTGTATGTTTAAAAGGAAATGTTATCACTCAATTCATTGTCACACTGTCCAGTAAACAAAATTTGTTTACTGGACAGTGTGACAATGCATTTAATGAACAATTTCACTGATGCTGTTGACAACTGTGTCCAAAGAGGCTGTGTGTCAGGTGTCAGAATAGCCTCCTGTGTGAATAGGATGGGATAGGGTATGTGTACGCTACTGTATTTTAGTGTAAGTCATAATGGTGGTACTTGAATTTGATTAAGTGATATTTGAAAGATTTGTTATGACTCAATAACAATTGGCACATTTAATAATGAGCTACAGAATGACCTACACAATACAGAATTTGCATTCATCTAATTACTCTGAAACGGATGCCAACGACTGCCGCTCACCACTGTCAATGTCTACTGTCATTACCATTAGTTGTGGTATGATCTCTGCCATAGAAATAAATACAGTTATCGTTCTTGGTGTGGAGGGACAGGCCTCTACACTTTACATCACAGTTGTCATTGTGTAAAATTTCAAACATAGCATAAGCACCTCTTAGGATCAGGTTACTTTTGGACGAAGCGGGGCTCGAACTGGCAGCCTTGGTCAAAGCGGGGATTGAACTGGCGACCTTATGGTCCATACTTCCCCTTCTCAGAAACGACAGTTTTAAACATTTCAGTGCTTTTTGAAACTATTTGGATAAATGATCGCTTCCAGCAGGATTTTGCATGAAGCTGAATTAGAATTGCATCCATTCCCTTGATTCTTCTCAAGATTTCTCTTCTTTTCTCTTCTTTCTTCTCTTTTTCCTCTCCCTCCTTCTTCCCCCTCCATTTTTCTTCATCCGCCCTTCTTACAGTCCCTTTTCCCCCAGCTTTAGCTCAGTTGGGAGAGCGTTAGACTGAAGATCTAAAGATCCCTGGTTCAATCCTGGGTTTCGGCAAATGCAATGAATCAGACTTCTCTCAATACCGGAAAAACTGTGACTTTACTGTGAAGTTTTCCTTTGCACACTGACTTCCAGAAGGACATCTTTAAAGCAGCGCCGAAATTCCATATGGATTGTGTGCCGTTATGTGGCCCAGCAGATAAATCCGATGATATCTGTAGAATACCTAGTACAAGGGCGGCAGTGGCTCAGGGGTAGAGTGGCTGGATGGTAACCGCAAGGTTGCCAGTTCGAACCCGGGCTCCCCCAGAGTTACTGTCGAAGTGTCCTTGAGCAAGACACTGAACCCCTAATTGCTCCAGATGTGCTGGTTGGTGCCTTGCATGGTTTCCGCTGCCATCGGTGTATGAATGAATGTGTGAGTGAATGGGTGAATGTAATGCACAATCTCTGTAAAGTGCCTTGGAGAAAGGCGCTATATAAATGCAAATTACCATTTAGTACAAGTGTGCTGGTTCAAACCCAACATACTCCTAGTAGGACGGTGCTGCTTTAAATCATCAACACCTAGACTAGACTAGAGGATGTATAGGACTAGTGGATACTGTGGATTTGAAATGTTTCATAGTTTTCGAAATAATGTGCTTTCAAATTTGCGAAATGTATAATGGGGTCAATGGCAGAGATTGGCACGTCAAAAAATCACTTTCACCTAGAAACTCCTTTCACACTTTTTATAATTCAGCTTTTATTTTTGTATCAATGTTGTACTCAAAGGGAACAGCAGACAGCATTGTGGCAGGTAGCAAGTAGATCAGTGACTTAGCACACTGGCTGCATGATCTGGAGGTTGTGGGTTCAAACCCCACTCAAATCTTTACTTGCCAAAATCTGCCATTGACCCCCATTCTGAATTTCTCAAATTTAAAAGTACTATATTTCTAAAACTATGAAACATTTCAAAGATTCCTTTTCAGGCAAACATGTCCACCGTAAGATGAACCTAAATAGGGTTGCATTGGGAATGCATTAGGCGTTTAAGTTAAATAACTCAGAAACTACAAAACATTTCAAAGTAAAAAGTTGCCGCATGTGTCTCCACAGTAAGCTGAATCATAGAAAGTGTGAATGGAGTTTCTAGGTGAAAGTGCTTTTTTGACGTGCCATAGTCTGCCATTGACCCCCATTCTGAATTTCTCAAATTTAAAAGCACTATATTTCTAAAACTATGAAACATTTCAAAGATTCCTTTTCAGGCAAACATGTCCACCGTAAGATGAACCTAAATAGGGTTGCATTGGGAATGCATTGGGCGTTTTAGTTAAATAACTCAGAAACTACAAAACATTTCAAAGTAAAAAGTTCCAGCATGTGTCTCCACAGTAAGCTGAATCATAAAAAGTGTGAATGGAGTTTCTAGGTGAAAGTGCTTTTTTGACGTGCCATAGTCTGCCATTGAGCCCCATTATAAATTTCTCAAATTTGAAAGCGCTATATTTCTAAAACTATGGAACATTTCAAAGATTCCTTTTCAGGCAAACATGTCCACCGTAAGATTAACCTAAATAGGTTTGAATGGGGTTTCTAGACGTTCAAGAATCCAATTTTTAATGAATGATGTAATGGTAATTGAAATATTTTCGGTATTGCTGGTTTTTCTAAAGGTGATTGACGTAACCTTGTCATTTCTGTCTCTATACATTCTTATCCACCTTGATCTTTTAAGGATTGAAGTCAAGTATATATAGATCTGTTATCCTTTTTACTGAATGCTACATAGGCTTGTCCAGGGTTAAATCGTGATCCTTTCATAGATACGACGATTTTTGTTATAGTTAAACCTTGAACTTTATGAATAGTTAATCCCCAAGCTAATGTCAATGGGAATTGAAACCTATTTGTTGATCCTGTTCTTCTGCCTCCATGGTAAATGATGGTTGCGTGTCTATAGATTGCTTCAAAAAAAAAAAGCGTGACGAAAAAGCGTGACTGAAAAGCGTGACGGAAAAGCGTCAGTGAAATAAAGTCTCCTGGTAATTGTGTTTGTTGGCCTTCAGTTAGTAAAGTTGAAACACTCCAGCATTAAACTATAGGCGAACAGGGATTTGAACATGTAGAGCTGTATTAACTGAAGCCTATTGTATAGCAGGGGCTCCCAGCCTGATGAGCTCTCATATCTCCCCTGCGCCATAGGCAACTGCTTTGGTTTAGTGGTTAGGATGTTGGCCTTCCGTGCGGGGGACCTGGGTTCGATTCCCGGCTGTTACACTAACATGCAAAAGAAGACCTCAACAGCACTAAGAAACATCTGATTAATATGATTCTGTGTTATCTTCACTTTACTAACTGAAGCCTAACACACAAAAGATCACTTCAAAAGTACCAGGAGACTTTGGCTGAGAGCGTCTGACTGATGGCGCAGTGGTCTAATGATGAGTCTTTCAGTACAGGCTTTCTGTGTTCAAGTCTCATTCAATGCTGCAGTAACTTGAACTTTTCAAGGCTCGAATAAAAAAATAAAAACTCAAAAGCACCAGGAGACGTCTGCTGAATGCCCAAAGGTGCCTTGGCTCAATGGTGTGGTGCGCTTGATCGGTTGCCTCTGCTACAGACAGTTGGCAGGTTCAAGTCCCATGTCATCAAGGTGCTGGAGGACCATCGGGAGACGGTGCTCTCTCCCCCTGTTTCCTGAGATGTAACGGTTGGGGCTTATGTCTGAAAGAACCCTGTCCAGCTAAACTTTTACCATGAAAATGTCCAATTTAACATACTCTTACCAGCTCTCAGTGTGCCCTTTTCCAACTGGCCTGGAAGCCAGACATAAAAGAGGGACTTTCCAACCAAGTTTTGGGCCACCAATCAGGGCCCAGTATGCAAATACACAGACTATTCTGTCAGATGATTGGCCAAAACCATGAACTATAGTATGTCGTTTTTTCATCATTTTCATATTTGTTTTTTAAATCGTCGCGAAAACCATGAACTATAGTTCATGGTTTTTGCGACGATTACAAAAAAAGATGAAAATGATTAAACAAATATACTATAGTGTGTAGTTTTTTCATCGTCAAAAGTCAAGAAAAATGACATTGCCATTGTCGACGATTATAATCGGGGCCCGGTATGCAAATACACTGACTATTCTGTCAGATGATGGGCCAAAATGCATTGCTATTATATTTTTAAACGTTTGACCTAATTCTTATCTGTAAAATGTTAGGTGGACAGGGTTCTTTCAGACATAAGCCCCAACGGTTACTTATCAGGAAACAGGGGGAGAGAGTGCCATCTCCCGATGGTCCTTCCCAGCACCTTGATGACATGGGACTTGAACCTGCCAACTGTCTGTAGCAGAGGGAACCGAAACCAATATCAAGCACACCATGCCATTGAGCCAAGGCACCTCAGGGCATTCAGCAGATGTCTCCTGGTGCTTTTGAGTTTTTATTTTGTATTCGAGCCTTGAAAAGTTCAAAGTACTAGAGCATTGTGCTATATAGCAGCAATGGGACTCGAACATGGAATGTCCGTACAGAGAGACTGATCATTAGACCATTGCACCATCAGTCAGACACCCTCAGCCAAAGTCTCCTGGTAATTGTGTTTGTTGGCCTTCAGTTAGTAAAGTTGAAACACTCCAGCATTAAACTATAGGCGAACAGGGATTTGAACATGTAGAGCTGTATTAACTGAAGCCTATTGTATAGCAGGGGCTCACAGCCCCAGCCTGATGACCTCTCATATCTCCCCTGCGCCATAGGCAACTGCTTTGGTTTAGTGGTTGGGATGTTGGCCTTCCGTGCGGGGGACCTGGGTTCGATTCCCGGCTGTTACACTAACATGCAAAAGAAGACCTCAACAGCACTAAGAAACATCTGATTAATATGATTCTGTGTTATCTTCACTTTACTAACTGAAGCCTAACACACAAAAGATCACTTCAAAAGTACCAGGAGACTTTGGCTGAGAGCGTCTGACTGATGGCGCAGTGGTCTAATGATGAGTCTTTCAGTACAGGCTTTCTGTGTTCAAGTCTCATTCAATGCTGCAGTAACTTGAACTTTTCAAGGCTCGAATAAAAAAATAAAAACTCAAAAGCACCAGGAGACGTCTGCTGAATGCCCAAAGGTGCCTTGGCTCAATGGTGTGGTGCGCTTGATCGGTTGCCTCTGCTACAGACAGTTGGCAGGTTCAAGTCCCATGTCATCAAGGTGCTGGAGGACCATCGGGAGACGGTGCTCTCTCCCCCTGTTTCCTGAGATGTAACGGTTGGGGCTTATGTCTGAAAGAACCCTGTCCAGCTAAACTTTTACCATGAAAATGTCCAATTTAACATACTCTTACCAGCTCTCAGTGTGCCCTTTTCCAACTGGCCTGGAAGCCAGACATAAAAGAGGGACTTTCCAACCAAGTTTTGGGCCACCAATCAGGGCCCAGTATGCAAATACACAGACTATTCTGTCAGATGATGGGCCAAAACCATGAACTATATTATGTCGTTTTTTCATCATTTTCATATTTGTTTTTTAAATCGTCGCGAAAACCATGAACTATAGTTCATGGTTTTTGCGACGATTACAAAAAAAGATGAAAATGATTAAACAAATATACTATAGTGTGTAGTTTTTTCATCGTCAAAAGTCAAGAAAAATGACATTGCCATTGTCGACGATTATAATCGGGGCCCAGTATGCAAATACACTGACTATTCTGTCAGATGATGGGCCAAAATGCATTGCTATTATATTTTTAAACGTTTGACCTAATTCTTATCTGTAAAATGTTAGGTGGACAGGGTTCTTTCAGACATAAGCCCCAACGGTTACTTATCAGGAAACAGGGGGAGAGAGTGCCGTCTCCCGATGGTCCTTCCCAGCACCTTGATGACATGGGACTTGAACCTGCCAACTGTCTGTAGCAGAGGGAACCGAAACCAATATCAAGCACACCATGCCATTGAGCCAAGGCACCTTGGGGCATTCAGCAGATGTCTCCTGGTGCTTTTGAGTTTTTATTTTGTATTCGAGCCTTGAAAAGTTCAAAGTACTAGAGCATTGTGCTATATAGCAGCAATGGGACTTGAACATGGAATGTCCGTACAGAGAGACTGATCATTATACCATTGCACCATCAGTCAGACACCCTCAGCCAAAGTCTCCTGGTAATTGTGTTTGTTGGCCTTCAGTTAGTAAAGTTGAAACACTCCAGCATTAAACTATAGGCGAACAGGGATTTGAACATGTAGAGCTGTATTAACTGAAGCCTATTGTATAGCAGGGGCTCACAGCCCCAGCCTGATGACCTCTCATATCTCCCCTGCGCCATAGGCAACTGCTTTGGTTTAGTGGTTAGGATGTTGGCCTTCCGTGCGGGGGACCTGGGTTCGATTCCCGGCTGTTACACTAACATGCAAAAGAAGACCTCAACAGCACTAAGAAACATCTGATTAATATGATTCTGTGTTATCTTCACTTTACTAACTGAAGCCTAACACACAAAAGATCACTTCAAAAGTACCAGGAGACTTTGGCTGAGAGCGTCTGACTGATGGCGCAGTGGTCTAATGATGAGTCTTTCAGTACGGGCTTTCTGTGTTCAAGTCTCATTCAATGCTGCAGTAACTTGAACTTTTCAAGGCTCGAATAAAAAAATAAAAACTCAAAAGCACCAGGAGACGTCTGCTGAATGCCCAAAGGTGCCTTGGCTCAATGGTGTGGTGCGCTTGATCGGTTGCCTCTGCTACAGACAGTTGGCAGGTTCAAGTCCCATGTCATCAAGGTGCTGGAGGACCATCGGGAGACGGTGCTCTCTCCCCCTGTTTCCTGAGATGTAACGGTTGGGGCTTATGTCTGAAAGAACCCTGTCCAGCTAAACTTTTACCATGAAAATGTCCAATTTAACATACTCTTACGAGCTCTCAGTGTGCCCTTTTCCAACTGGCCTGGAAGCCAGACATAAAAGAGGGACTTTCCAACCAAGTTTTGGGCCACCAATCAGGGCCCAGTATGCAAATACACAGACTA
Source organism: Electrona antarctica (assembly GCF_951216825.1). NCBI lineage: Eukaryota > Metazoa > Chordata > Actinopteri > Myctophiformes > Myctophidae > Electrona > Electrona antarctica. Next base: position 33,901,283 of record NC_136805.1, read on the forward strand.
TTCTGTCAGATGATGGGCCAAAACCATGAACTATAGTATGTCGTTTTTTCATCATTTTCATATTTGTTTTTTAAATCGTCGCAAAAACCATGAACTATAGTTCATGGTTTTCGCGACGATTACAAAAAAAGATGAAAATGATTAAACAAATATACTATAGTGTGTAGTTTTTTCATCGTCAAAAGTCAAGAAAAATGACATTGCCATTGTCGACGATTATAATCGGGGCCCAGTATGCAAATACACTGACTATTCTGTCAGATGATGGGCCAAAATGCATTGCTATTATATTTTTAAACGTTTGACCTAATTCTTATCTGTAAAATGTTAGGTGGACAGGGTTCTTTCAGACATAAGCCCCAACGGTTACTTATCAGGAAACAGGGGGAGAGAGTGCCGTCTCCCGATGGTCCTTCCCAGCACCTTGATGACATGGGACTTGAACCTGCCAACTGTCTGTAGCAGAGGGAACCGAAACCAATATCAAGCACACCATGCCATTGAGCCAAGGCACCTTGGGGCATTCAGCAGATGTCTCCTGGTGCTTTTGAGTTTTTATTTTGTATTCGAGCCTTGAAAAGTTCAAAGTACTAGAGCATTGTGCTATATAGCAGCAATGGGACTTGAACATGGAATGTCCGTACAGAGAGACTGATCATTAGACCATTGCACCATCAGTCAGACACCCTCAGCCAAAGTCTCCTGGTAATTGTGTTTGTTGGCCTTCAGTTAGTAAAGTTGAAACACTCCAGCATTAAACTATAGGCGAACAGGGATTTGAACATGTAGAGCTGTATTAACTGAAGCCTATTGTATAGCAGGGGCTCACAGCCCCAGCCTGATGACCTCTCATATCTCCCCTGCGCCATAGGCAACTGCTTTGGTTTAGTGGTTAGGATGTTGCCCTTCCGTGCGGGGGACCTGGGTTCGATTCCCGGCTGTTACACTAACATGCAAAAGAAGACCTCAACAGCACTAAGAAACATCTGATTAATATGATTCTGTTTTATCTTCACTTTACTAACTGAAGCCTAACACACAAAAGATCACTTCAAAAGTACCAGGAAACTTTGGCTGAGAGCGTCTGACTGATGCCACAGTGGTCTAATGATGAGTCTTTCAGTACAGGCTTTCTGTGTTCAAGTCTCATTCAATGCTGCAGTAACTTGAACTTTTCAAGGCTCGAATAAAAAAATAAAAACTCAAAAGCACCAGGAGACGTCTGCTGAATGCCCAAAGGTGCCTTGGCTCAATGGTGTGGTGCGCTTGATCGGTTGCCTCTGCTACAGACAGTTGGCAGGTTCAAGTCCCATGTCATCAAGGTGCTGGAGGACCATCGGGAGACGGTGCTCTCTCCCCCTGTTTCCTGAGATGTAACGGTTGGGGCTCATGTCTGTAAGAACCCTGTCCAGCTAAACTTTTACCATGAAAATGTCCAATTTAACATACTCTTACCAGCTCTAAGTGTGCCCTTTTCCAACTGTCCTGGAAGCCAGACATAAAAGAGGGACTTTCCAACCAAGTTTTGGGGCACCAATCAGGGCCCAGTATGCAAATACACAGACTATTCTGTCAGATGATGGGCCAAAACCATGAACTATAGTATGTCGTTTTTTCATCATTTTCATATTTGTTTTTTAAATCGTCGCGAAAACCATGAACTATAGTTCATGGTTTTTGCGACGATTACAAAAAAAGATGAAAATGATTAAACAAATATACTATAGTGTGTAGTTTTTTCATCATCAAAAGTCAAGAAAAATGACATTGCCATTGTCGACGATTATAATCGGGGCCCAGTATGCAAATACACTGACTATTCTGTCAGATGATGGGCCAAAATGCATTGCTATTATATTTTTAAACGTTTGACCTAATTCTTATCTGTAAAATGTTAGGTGGACAGGGTTCTTTCAGACATAAGCCCCAACGGTTACTTATCAGGAAAGAGGGGGAGAGAGTGCCGTCTCCCGATGGTCCTTCCCAGCACCTTGATGACATGGGACTTGAACCTGCCAACTGTCTGTAGGAGAGGGAACCGAAACCAATATCAAGCACACCATGCCATTGAGCCAAGGCACCTTGGGGCATTCAGCAGATGTCTCCTGGTGCTTTTGAGTTTTTATTTTGTATTCGAGCCTTGAAAAGTTCAAAGTACTAGAGCATTGTGCTATATAGCAGCAATGGGACTTGAACATGGAATGTCCGTACAGAGAGACTGATCATTAGACCATTGCACCATCAGTCAGACACCCTCAGCCAAAGTCTCCTGGTAATTGTGTTTGTTGGCCTTCAGTTAGTAAAGTTGAAACACTCCAGCATTAAACTATAGGCGAACAGGGATTTGAACATGTAGAGCTGTATTAACTGAAGCCTATTGTATAGCAGGGGCTCACAGCCCCAGCCTGATGACCTCTCATATCTCCCCTGCGCCATAGGCAACTGCTTTGGTTTAGTGGTTAGGATGTTGCCCTTCCGTGCGGGGGACCTGGGTTCGATTCCCGGCTGTTACACTAACATGCAAAAGAAGACCTCAACAGCACTAAGAAACATCTGATTAATATGATTCTGTTTTATCTTCACTTTACTAACTGAAGCCTAACACACAAAAGATCACTTCAAAAGTACCAGGAAACTTTGGCTGAGAGCGTCTGACTGATGCCACAGTGGTCTAATGATGAGTCTTTCAGTACAGGCTTTCTGTGTTCAAGTCTCATTCAATGCTGCAGTAACTTGAACTTTTCAAGGCTCGAATAAAAAAATAAAAACTCAAAAGCACCAGGAGACGTCTGCTGAATGCCCAAAGGTGCCTTGGCTCAATGGTGTGGTGCGCTTGATCGGTTGCCTCTGCTACAGACAGTTGGCAGGTTCAAGTCCCATGTCATCAAGGTGCTGGAGGACCATCGGGAGACGGTGCTCTCTCCCCCTGTTTCCTGAGATGTAACGGTTGGGGCTTATGTCTGAAAGAACCCTGTCCAGCTAAACTTTTACCATGAAAATGTCCAATTTAACATACTCTTACCAGCTCTCAGTGTGTCCTTTTCCAACTGGCCTGGAAGCCAGACATAAAAGAGGGACTTTCCCATCAAGTTTTGGGCCACCAATCAGGGCCCAGTATGCAAATACACAGACTATTCTGTCAGATGATGGGCCAAAACCATGAACTATAGTATGTCGTTTTTTCATCATTTTCATATTTGTTTTTAAAATCGTTGCGAAAACCATGAACTATAGTTAATGGTTTTTGCGACGATTACAAAAAAATATGAAAATGATTAAACAAATATACTATAGTGTGTAGTTTTTTCATTGTCAAAAGTCAAGAAAAATGACATTGCCATTGTCGACGATTATAATTGGGGCCCAGTATGCAAATACACTGACTATTCTGTCAGATGAAATACACAGACTATTCTGTCAGATGATGGGCCAAAATGCATTGCTATTTTATTTTTAAACGTTTGACCTAATTCTTATCTGTAAAATGTTAGGTGGACAGGGTTCTTTCAGACATAAGCCCCAGCGGTTACTTATCAGGAAACAGGGGGAGAGAGACAACCGTCTCCCGATGGTCCATCCCAGCACCTTGATGACATGGGACTTGAACCTGCCAACTGTCTGTAGCAGAGGGAACCGAAGCAACCAATATCAAGCACACCATGCCATTGAGCCAAGGCACCTTGGGGCATTCAGCAGATGTCTCCTGGTGCTTTTGAGTTTTTATTTTGTATTCGAGCCTTGAAAAGTTCAAAGTACTAGAGCATTGTGCTATATAGCAGCAATGGGACTTGAACATGGAATGTCCGTACAGAGAGACTGATCATTAGACCATTGCACCATCAGTCAGACACCCTCAGCCAAAGTCTCCTGGTAATTGTGTTTGTTGGCCTTCAGTTAGTAAAGTTGAAACACTCCAGCATTAAACTATAGGCGAACAGGGATTTGAACATGTAGAGCTGTATTAACTGAAGCCTATTGTAGCAGGGGCTCACAGCCCCAGCCTGATGACCTCTCATATCTCCCCTGCGCCATAGGCAACTGCTTTGGTTTAGTGGTTAGGATGTTGGCCTTCCGTGCGGGGGACCTGGGTTCGATTCCCGGCTGTTACAATAACATGCAAAAGAAGACCTCAACAGCACTAAGAAAAATCTGATTAATATGATTCTGTGTTATCTTCACTTTACTAACTGAAGCCTAACACACAAAAGATCACTTCAAAAGTACCAGGAGACTTTGGCTGAGAGCGTCTGACTGATGGCGCAGTGGTCTAATGATGAGTCTCTCAGTACAGGCTTTCTGTGTTCAAGTCTCATTCAATGCTGCAGTAACTTGAACTTTTCAAGGCTCGAATAAAAAAATAAAAACTCAAAAGCACCAGGAGACGTCTGCTGAATGCCCAAAGGTGCCTTGGCTCAATGGTGTGGTGCGCTTGATCGGTTGCCTCTGCTACAGACAGTTGGCAGGTTCAAGTCCCATGTCATCAAGGTGCTGGAGGACCATCGGGAGACGGTGCTCTCTCCCCCTGTTTCCTGAGATGTAACGGTTGGGGCTTATGTCTGAAAGAACCCTGTCCAGCTAAACTTTTACCATGAAAATGTCCAATTTAACATACTCTTACCAGCTCTCAGTGTGCCCTTTTCCAAATGGCCTGGAAGCCAGACATAAAAGAGGGACTTTCCCACCAAGTTTTGGGCCACCAATCAGGGCCCAGTATGCAAATACACAGACTATTCTGTCAGATGATGGGCCAAAACCATGAACTATAGTATGTCGTTTTTTCATCATTTTCATATTTGTTTTTTAAATCGTTGCGAAAACCATGAACTATAGTTAATGGTTTTTGCGACGATTACAAAAAAAGATGAAAATGATTAAACAAATATACTATAGTGTGTAGTTTTTTCATCGTCAAAAGTCAAGAAAAATTACATTGCCATTGTCGACGATTATAATCGGGGCCCAGTATGCAAATACACTGACTATTCTGTCAGATGAAATACACAGACTATTCTGTCAGATGATGGGCCAAAATGCATTGCTATTTTATTTTTAAACGTTTGACCTAATTCTTATCTGTAAAATGTTCGGTGGACAGGGTTCTTTCAGACATAAGCCCCAGCGGTTACTTATCAGGAAACAGGGGGAGAGAGACAACCGTCTCCCGATGGTCCATCCCAGCACCTTGATGACATGGGACTTGAACCTGCCAACTGTCTGTAGCAGAGGGAACCGAAGCAACCAATATCAAGCACACCATGCCATTGAGCCAAGGCACCTTGGGGCATTCAGCAGATGTCTCCTGGTGCTTTTGAGTTTTTATTTTGTATTCGAGCCTTGAAAAGTTCAAAGTACTAGAGCATTGTGCTATATAGCAGCAATGGGACTTGAACATGGAATGTCCGTACAGAGAGACTGATCATTAGACCATTGCACCATCAGTCAGACACCCTCAGCCAAAGTCTCCTGGTAATTGTGTTTGTTGGCCTTCAGTTAGTAAAGTTGAAACACTCCAGCATTAAACTATAGGCGAACAGGGATTTGAACATGTAGAGCTGTATTAACTGAAGCCTATTGTAGCAGGGGCTCACAGCCCCAGCCTGATGACCTCTCATATCTCCCCTGCGCCATAGGCAACTGCTTTGGTTTAGTGGTTAGGATGTTGGCCTTCCGTGCGGGGGACCTGGGTTCGATTCCCGGCTGTTACACTAACATGCAAAAGAAGACCTCAACAGCACTAAGAAACATCTGATTAATATGATTCTGTGTTATCTTCACTTTACTAACTGAAGCCTAACACACAAAAGATCACTTCAAAAGTACCAGGAGACTTTGGCTGAGAGCGTCTGACTGATGCCACAGTGGTCTAATGATGAGTCTCTCAGTACAGGCTTTCTGTGTTCAAGTCTCATTCAATGCTGCAGTAACTTGAACTTTTCAAGGCTCGAATAAAAAAATAAAAACTCAAAAGCACCAGGAGACGTCTGCTGAATGCCCAAAGGTGCCTTGGCTCAATGGTGTGGTGCGCTTGATCGGTTGCCTCTGCTACAGACAGTTGGCAGGTTCAAGTCCCATGTCATCAAGGTGCTGGAGGACCATCGGGAGACGGTGCTCTCTCCCCCTGTTTCCTGAGATGTAACGGTTGGGGCTTATGTCTGAAAGAACCCTGTCCAGCTAAACTTTTACCATGAAAATGTCCAATTTAACATACTCTTACCAGCTCTCAGTGTGCCCTTTTCCAACTGGCCTGGAAGCCAGACATAAAAGAGGGACTTTCCAACCAAGTTTTGGGCCACCAATCAGGGCCCAGTATGCAAATACACAGACTATTCTGTCAGATGATGGGCCAAAACCATGAACTATATTATGTCGTTTTTTCATCATTTTCATATTTGTTTTTTAAATCGTCGCGAAAACCATGAACTATAGTTCATGGTTTTTGCGACGATTACAAAAAAAGATGAAAATGATTAAACAAATATACTATAGTGTGTAGTTTTTTCATCGTCAAAAGTCAAGAAAAATGACATTGCCATTGTCGACGATTATAATCGGGGCCCAGTATGCAAATACACTGACTATTCTGTCAGATGATGGGCCAAAATGCATTGCTATTATATTTTTAAACGTTTGACCTAATTCTTATCTGTAAAATGTTAGGTGGACAGGGTTCTTTCAGACATAAGCCCCAACGGTTACTTATCAGGAAACAGGGGGAGAGAGTGCCGTCTCCCGATGGTCCTTCCCAGCACCTTGATGACATGGGACTTGAACCTGCCAACTGTCTGTAGCAGAGGGAACCGAAACCAATATCAAGCACACCATGCCATTGAGCCAAGGCACCTTGGGGCATTCAGCAGATGTCTCCTGGTGCTTTTGAGTTTTTATTTTGTATTCGAGCCTTGAAAAATTCAAAGTACTAGAGCATTGTGCTATATAGCAGCAATGGGACTTGAACATGGAATGTCCGTACAGAGAGACTGATCATTAGACCATTGCACCATCAGTCAGACACCCTCAGCCAAAGTCTCCTGGTAATTGTGTTTGTTGGCCTTCAGTTAGTAAAGTTGAAACACTCCAGCATTAAACTATAGGCGAACAGGGATTTGAACATGTAGAGCTGTATTAACTGAAGCCTATTGTATAGCAGGGGCTCACAGCCCCAGCCTGATGACCTCTCATATCTCCCCTGCGCCATAGGCAACTGCTTTGGTTTAGTGGTTAGGATGTTGGCCTTCCGTGCGGGGGACCTGGGTTCGATTCCCGGCTGTTACACTAACATGCAAAAGAAGACCTCAACAGCACTAAGAAACATCTGATTAATATGATTCTGTGTTATCTTCACTTTACTAACTGAAGCCTAACACACAAAAGATCACTTCAAAAGTACCAGGAGACTTTGGCTGAGAGCGTCTGACTGATGGCGCAGTGGTCTAATGATGAGTCTTTCAGTACGGGCTTTCTGTGTTCAAGTCTCATTCAATGCTGCAGTAACTTGAACTTTTCAAGGCTCGAATAAAAAAATAAAAACTCAAAAGCACCAGGAGACGTCTGCTGAATGCCCAAAGGTGCCTTGGCTCAATGGTGTGGTGCGCTTGATCGGTTGCCTCTGCTACAGACAGTTGGCAGGTTCAAGTCCCATGTCATCAAGGTGCTGGAGGACCATCGGGAGACGGTGCTCTCTCCCCCTGTTTCCTGAGATGTAACGGTTGGGGCTTATGTCTGAAAGAACCCTGTCCAGCTAAACTTTTACCATGAAAATGTCCAATTTAACATACTCTTACGAGCTCTCAGTGTGCCCTTTTCCAACTGGCCTGGAAGCCAGACATAAAAGAGGGACTTTCCAACCAAGTTTTGGGCCACCAATCAGGGCCCAGTATGCAAATACACAGACTATTCTGTCAGATGATGGGCCAAAACCATGAACTATAGTATGTCGTTTTTTCATCATTTTCATATTTGTTTTTTAAATCGTCGCAAAAACCATGAACTATAGTTCATGGTTTTCGCGACGATTACAAAAAAAGATGAAAATGATTAAACAAATATACTATAGTGTGTAGTTTTTTCATCGTCAAAAGTCAAGAAAAATGACATTGCCATTGTCGACGATTATAATCGGGGCCCAGTATGCAAATACACTGACTATTCTGTCAGATGATGGGCCAAAATGCATTGCTATTATATTTTTAAACGTTTGACCTAATTCTTATCTGTAAAATGTTAGGTGGACAGGGTTCTTTCAGACATAAGCCCCAACGGTTACTTATCAGGAAACAGGGGGAGAGAGTGCCGTCTCCCGATGGTCCTTCCCAGCACCTTGATGACATGGGACTTGAACCTGCCAACTGTCTGTAGCAGAGGGAACCGAAACCAATATCAAGCACACCATGCCATTGAGCCAAGGCACCTTGGGGCATTCAGCAGATGTCTCCTGGTGCTTTTGAGTTTTTATTTTGTATTCGAGCCTTGAAAAGTTCAAAGTACTAGAGCATTGTGCTATATAGCAGCAATGGGACTTGAACATGGAATGTCCGTACAGAGAGACTGATCATTAGACCATTGCACCATCAGTCAGACACCCTCAGCCAAAGTCTCCTGGTAATTGTGTTTGTTGGCCTTCAGTTAGTAAAGTTGAAACACTCCAGCATTAAACTATAGGCGAACAGGGATTTGAACATGTAGAGCTGTATTAACTGAAGCCTATTGTATAGCAGGGGCTCACAGCCCCAGCCTGATGACCTCTCATATCTCCCCTGCGCCATAGGCAACTGCTTTGGTTTAGTGGTTAGGATGTTGCCCTTCCGTGCGGGGGACCTGGGTTCGATTCCCGGCTGTTACACTAACATGCAAAAGAAGACCTCAACAGCACTAAGAAACATCTGATTAATATGATTCTGTTTTATCTTCACTTTACTAACTGAAGCCTAACACACAAAAGATCACTTCAAAAGTACCAGGAAACTTTGGCTGAGAGCGTCTGACTGATGCCACAGTGGTCTAATGATGAGTCTTTCAGTACAGGCTTTCTGTGTTCAAGTCTCATTCAATGCTGCAGTAACTTGAACTTTTCAAGGCTCGAATAAAAAAATAAAAACTCAAAAGCACCAGGAGACGTCTGCTGAATGCCCAAAGGTGCCTTGGCTCAATGGTGTGGTGCGCTTGATCGGTTGCCTCTGCTACAGACAGTTGGCAGGTTCAAGTCCCATGTCATCAAGGTGCTGGAGGACCATCGGGAGACGGTGCTCTCTCCCCCTGTTTCCTGAGATGTAACGGTTGGGGCTCATGTCTGTAAGAACCCTGTCCAGCTAAACTTTTACCATGAAAATGTCCAATTTAACATACTCTTACCAGCTCTAAGTGTGCCCTTTTCCAACTGTCCTGGAAGCCAGACATAAAAGAGGGACTTTCCAACCAAGTTTTGGGGCACCAATCAGGGCCCAGTATGCAAATACACAGACTATTCTGTCAGATGATGGGCCAAAACCATGAACTATAGTATGTCGTTTTTTCATCATTTTCATATTTGTTTTTTAAATCGTCGCGAAAACCATGAACTATAGTTCATGGTTTTTGCGACGATTACAAAAAAAGATGAAAATGATTAAACAAATATACTATAGTGTGTAGTTTTTTCATCATCAAAAGTCAAGAAAAATGACATTGCCATTGTCGACGATTATAATCGGGGCCCAGTATGCAAATACACTGACTATTCTGTCAGATGATGGGCCAAAATGCATTGCTATTATATTTTTAAACGTTTGACCTAATTCTTATCTGTAAAATGTTAGGTGGACAGGGTTCTTTCAGACATAAGCCCCAACGGTTACTTATCAGGAAAGAGGGGGAGAGAGTGCCGTCTCCCGATGGTCCTTCCCAGCACCTTGATGACATGGGACTTGAACCTGCCAACTGTCTGTAGGAGAGGGAACCGAAACCAATATCAAGCACACCATGCCATTGAGCCAAGGCACCTTGGGGCATTCAGCAGATGTCTCCTGGTGCTTTTGAGTTTTTATTTTGTATTCGAGCCTTGAAAAGTTCAAAGTACTAGAGCATTGTGCTATATAGCAGCAATGGGACTTGAACATGGAATGTCCGTACAGAGAGACTGATCATTAGACCATTGCACCATCAGTCAGACACCCTCAGCCAAAGTCTCCTGGTAATTGTGTTTGTTGGCCTTCAGTTAGTAAAGTTGAAACACTCCAGCATTAAACTATAGGCGAACAGGGATTTGAACATGTAGAGCTGTATTAACTGAAGCCTATTGTATAGCAGGGGCTCACAGCCCCAGCCTGATGACCTCTCATATCTCCCCTGCGCCATAGGCAACTGCTTTGGTTTAGTGGTTAGGATGTTGCCCTTCCGTGCGGGGGACCTGGGTTCGATTCCCGGCTGTTACACTAACATGCAAAAGAAGACCTCAACAGCACTAAGAAACATCTGATTAATATGATTCTGTTTTATCTTCACTTTACTAACTGAAGCCTAACACACAAAAGATCACTTCAAAAGTACCAGGAAACTTTGGCTGAGAGCGTCTGACTGATGCCACAGTGGTCTAATGATGAGTCTTTCAGTACAGGCTTTCTGTGTTCAAGTCTCATTCAATGCTGCAGTAACTTGAACTTTTCAAGGCTCGAATAAAAAAATAAAAACTCAAAAGCACCAGGAGACGTCTGCTGAATGCCCAAAGGTGCCTTGGCTCAATGGTGTGGTGCGCTTGATCGGTTGCCTCTGCTACAGACAGTTGGCAGGTTCAAGTCCCATGTCATCAAGGTGCTGGAGGACCATCGGGAGACGGTGCTCTCTCCCCCTGTTTCCTGAGATGTAACGGTTGGGGCTTATGTCTGAAAGAACCCTGTCCAGCTAAACTTTTACCATGAAAATGTCCAATTTAACATACTCTTACCAGCTCTCAGTGTGTCCTTTTCCAACTGGCCTGGAAGCCAGACATAAAAGAGGGACTTTCCCATCAAGTTTTGGGCCACCAATCAGGGCCCAGTATGCAAATACACAGACTATTCTGTCAGATGATGGGCCAAAACCATGAACTATAGTATGTCGTTTTTTCATCATTTTCATATTTGTTTTTAAAATCGTTGCGAAAACCATGAACTATAGTTAATGGTTTTTGCGACGATTACAAAAAAATATGAAAATGATTAAACAAATATACTATAGTGTGTAGTTTTTTCATTGTCAAAAGTCAAGAAAAATGACATTGCCATTGTCGACGATTATAATTGGGGCCCAGTATGCAAATACACTGACTATTCTGTCAGATGAAATACACAGACTATTCTGTCAGATGATGGGCCAAAATGCATTGCTATTTTATTTTTAAACGTTTGACCTAATTCTTATCTGTAAAATGTTAGGTGGACAGGGTTCTTTCAGACATAAGCCCCAGCGGTTACTTATCAGGAAACAGGGGGAGAGAGACAACCGTCTCCCGATGGTCCATCCCAGCACCTTGATGACATGGGACTTGAACCTGCCAACTGTCTGTAGCAGAGGGAACCGAAGCAACCAATATCAAGCACACCATGCCATTGAGCCAAGGCACCTTGGGGCATTCAGCAGATGTCTCCTGGTGCTTTTGAGTTTTTATTTTGTATTCGAGCCTTGAAAAGTTCAAAGTACTAGAGCATTGTGCTATATAGCAGCAATGGGACTTGAACATGGAATGTCCGTACAGAGAGACTGATCATTAGACCATTGCACCATCAGTCAGACACCCTCAGCCAAAGTCTCCTGGTAATTGTGTTTGTTGGCCTTCAGTTAGTAAAGTTGAAACACTCCAGCATTAAACTATAGGCGAACAGGGATTTGAACATGTAGAGCTGTATTAACTGAAGCCTATTGTAGCAGGGGCTCACAGCCCCAGCCTGATGACCTCTCATATCTCCCCTGCGCCATAGGCAACTGCTTTGGTTTAGTGGTTAGGATGTTGGCCTTCCGTGCGGGGGACCTGGGTTCGATTCCCGGCTGTTACAATAACATGCAAAAGAAGACCTCAACAGCACTAAGAAAAATCTGATTAATATGATTCTGTGTTATCTTCACTTTACTAACTGAAGCCTAACACACAAAAGATCACTTCAAAAGTACCAGGAGACTTTGGCTGAGAGCGTCTGACTGATGGCGCAGTGGTCTAATGATGAGTCTCTCAGTACAGGCTTTCTGTGTTCAAGTCTCATTCAATGCTGCAGTAACTTGAACTTTTCAAGGCTCGAATAAAAAAATAAAAACTCAAAAGCACCAGGAGACGTCTGCTGAATGCCCAAAGGTGCCTTGGCTCAATGGTGTGGTGCGCTTGATCGGTTGCCTCTGCTACAGACAGTTGGCAGGTTCAAGTCCCATGTCATCAAGGTGCTGGAGGACCATCGGGAGACGGTGCTCTCTCCCCCTGTTTCCTGAGATGTAACGGTTGGGGCTTATGTCTGAAAGAACCCTGTCCAGCTGAACTTTTACCATGAAAATGTCCAATTTAACATACTCTTACCAGCTCTCAGTGTGCCCTTTTCCAACTGGCCTGGAAGCCAGACATAAAAGAGGGACTTTCCCACCAAGTTTTGGGCCACCAATCAGGGCCCAGTATGCAAATACACAGACTATTCTGTCAGATGATGGGCCAAAACCATGAACTATAGTATGTCGTTTTTTCATCATTTTCATATTTGTTTTTTAAATCGTTGCGAAAACCATGAACTATAGTTAATGGTTTTTGCGACGATTACAAAAAAAGATGAAAATGATTAAACAAATATACTATAGTGTGTAGTTTTTTCATCGTCAAAAGTCAAGAAAAATTACATTGCCATTGTCGACGATTATAATCGGGGCCCAGTATGCAAATACACTGACTATTCTGTCAGATGAAATACACAGACTATTCTGTCAGATGATGGGCCAAAATGCATTGCTATTTTATTTTTAAACGTTTGACCTAATTCTTATCTGTAAAATGTTCGGTGGACAGGGTTCTTTCAGACATAAGCCCCAGCGGTTACTTATCAGGAAACAGGGGGAGAGAGACAACCGTCTCCCGATGGTCCATCCCAGCACCTTGATGACATGGGACTTGAACCTGCCAACTGTCTGTAGCAGAGGGAACCGAAGCAACCAATATCAAGCACACCATGCCATTGAACCAAGGCACCTTGGGGCATTCAGCAGATGTCTCCTGGTGCTTTTGAGTTTTTATTTTGTATTCGAGCCTTGAAAAGTTCAAAGTACTAGAGCATTGTGCTATATAGCAGCAATGGGACTTGAACATGGAATGTCCGTACAGAGAGACTGATCATTAGACCATTGCACCATCAGTCAGACACCCTCAGCCAAAGTCTCCTGGTAATTGTGTTTGTTGGCCTTCAGTTAGTAAAGTTGAAACACTCCAGCATTAAACTATAGGCGAACAGGGATTTGAACATGTAGAGCTGTATTAACTGAAGCCTATTGTAGCAGGGGCTCACAGCCCCAGCCTGATGACCTCTCATATCTCCCCTGCGCCATAGGCAACTGCTTTGGTTTAGTGGTTAGGATGTTGGCCTTCCGTGCGGGGGACCTGGGTTCGATTCCCGGCTGTTACACTAACATGCAAAAGAAGACCTCAACAGCACTAAGAAACATCTGATTAATATGATTCTGTGTTATCTTCACTTTACTAACTGAAGCCTAACACACAAAAGATCACTTCAAAAGTACCAGGAGACTTTGGCTGAGAGCGTCTGACTGATGCCACAGTGGTCTAATGATGAGTCTCTCAGTACAGGCTTTCTGTGTTCAAGTCTCATTCAATGCTGCAGTAACTTGAACTTTTCAAGGCTCGAATAAAAAAATAAAAACTCAAAAGCACCAGGAGACGTCTGCTGAATGCCCAAAGGTGCCTTGGCTCAATGGTGTGGTGCGCTTGATCGGTTGCCTCTGCTACAGACAGTTGGCAGGTTCAAGTCCCATGTCATCAAGGTGCTGGAGGACCATCGGGAGACGGTGCTCTCTCCCCCTGTTTCCTGAGATGTAACGGTTGGGGCTTATGTCTGAAAGAACCCTGTCCAGCTAAACTTTTACCATGAAAATGTCCAATTTAACATACTCTTACCAGCTCTCAGTGTGCCCTTTTCCAACTGGCCTGGAAGCCAGACATAAAAGAGGGACTTTCCCACCAAGTTTTGGGCCACCAATCAGGGCCCAGTATGCAAATACACAGACTATTCTGTCAGATGATGGGCCAAAACCATGAACTATAGTATGTCGTTTTTTCATCATTTTCATATTTGTTTTTTAAATCGTTGCGAAAACCATGAACTATAGTTAATGGTTTTTGCGACGATTACAAAAAAAGATGAAAATGATTAAACAAATATACTATAGTGTGTAGTTTTTTCATCGTCAAAAGTCAAGAAAAATGACATTGCCATTGTCGACGATTATAATCGGGGCCCAGTATGCAAATACACTGACTATTCTGTCAGATGAAATACACTGACTATTCTGTCAGATGATGGGCCAAAATGCATTGCTATTTTATTTTTAAACGTTTGACCTAATTCTTATCTGTAAAATGTTAGGTGGACAGGGTTCTTTCAGACATAAGCCCCAGCGGTTACTTATCAGGAAACAGGGGGAGAGAGACAACCGTCTCCCGATGGTCCATCCCAGCACCTTGATGACATGGGACTTGAACCTGCCAACTGTCTGTAGCAGAGGGAACCGAAGCAACCAATATCAAGCACACCATGCCATTGAGCCAAGGCACCTTGGGGCATTCAGCAGATGTCTCCTGGTGCTTTTGAGTTTTTATTTTGTATTCGAGCCTTGAAAAGTTCAAAGTACTAGAGCATTGTGCTATATAGCAGCAATGGGACTTGAACATGGAATGTCCGTACAGAGAGACTGATCATTAGACCATTGCACCTTCAGTCAGACACCCTCAGCCAAAGTCTCCTGGTAATTGTGTTTGTTGGCCTTCAGTTAGTAAAGTTGAAACACTCCAGCATTAAACTATAGGCGAACAGGGATTTGAACATGTAGAGCTGTATTAACTGAAGCCTATTGGGACTCACAGCCCCAGCCTGATGACCTCTCATATCTCCCCTGCACCATAGGCAACTGCTTTGGTTTAGTGGTTAAGATGTTGGCCTTCCGTGCGGGGGACCTGGGTTCGATTCCCAGGTGTTACACTAATGTACAAAACACCGCTCAAAGCAATTGATGAATGTGTTTCTTTGTTCAGGACTCAATTATTTCAACTTTACTAACTGAAGGCTAACATACAAAAGATTGCTTCAACAGTACGAAGAGGCAGTTGTTATAGAGTGATGGTGTAGTAGGGGCTGATGATCAGACAGACTCTCAGCACAGAGAATTCATGTTCAAATCCCAGTCTCCCTAAAGTATAATGCTAGAGTTATTCAGCTTTTTTTACTGAAGGCTATTCTAGCAGTGGCTCACAGCAATTGCCTTTGACTTGTCTCAGTGGTCAGGATGTTGGCTTTCCACGTGGGAGACCAGGGTTCGATTCCCGGCTGTTACACTGACATGCAAAAGAAGACCTCAACAGCGCTAAGAAACATCTGAGAAAACAAACAAAAAAGCAGTAAGAATTGGCTGGTACAAGCGGCGCAGTGAGTTAGTACACTCACTGGCTACATGATCTGGAGGTTGTGGGTTCAAACCCCACTCATGTCTTGGCCGTTACCAGTGGAGCAGTGGGCTAGTCGGGACACCACTGTTTACCTTGATGGTCCAGCATATGTGTCCACAGTAAGACACCACTGGTTACCTTGATGGTCCAGCATATGTGTCCACAGTAAGACACCACTGGTTACCTTGATGGTCCAGCATATGTGTCCACAGTAAGACACCACTGGTTACCTTGATGGTCCAGCATATGTGTCCACAGTAAGACACCACTGGTTACCTTGATGGTCCAGCATATGTCCACAGTAAGACACCACTGGTTACCTTGATGGTCCAGCATATGTGTCCACAGTAAGACACCACTGGTTACCTTGATGGTCCAGCATATGTGTCCACAGTAAGACACCACTGGTTACCTTGATGGTCCAGCATATGTGTCCACAGTAAGACACCACTGGTTACCTTGATGGTCCAGCATATGTGTCCACAGTAAGCTGAATTATAAGTGTAGCGGCCCTCGGTTTTGTGAAAGAATACGATGTGGATGGTCTCAACGGGTGTTTATTTCAAACTTCTCAACATAGATGAAGCTCCATTAGAACACCCGTTGAGACAATCCACATCGTATTCTTTCACAAAACCGAGGGCCGCTACAGTGAAAACTCACTCCGCTAACCAGGGGCGCTAGGTTGGTGCAGAAAGCTACTGGAACTAGCCTACCCTGAATGGTTCTAGTTCTATTGAAGTAGATACTTTTACTTAAAACATCTTTACTTTTCCCACCACTACATAGGCATGATACTCGAATGACAAGCTTGCAACACTTTGCAGATGTGTTTGTGTGCGTTTGTAGATCTACTATTTGTTTGGGTGTGACACCCTGGATTGATGGAGCATACTGTATAACTAGACAATACAATACTGAATTGAATTATAGGACACAATACATCAGCTTTTATTTTGTGAAAATACAAAATGAAATCATGTACAAGTTATTTACATACCTATTTTTACAAGACAATATAATGTAATTATTATTGAGTATTATGACATAGTCAGAGATATTAACTTAGCACTGTCATTGTATACACAACTCAATGTGCTAAAGAAAAATGCACGCACAAAATAAAACAAACTAGACTGCAATGCCAAACGCCTTTTCAATCCCACAGATATTATGTCAAACAAGTATACACTAAAAAGGAATATTTTACATAAAGCTATAGACTTATTCGAACATTATATAAATGCCAACAAACAAGTTTCTTAGATTCTTCTTGATTAATTATCATATTTTAAAAACAGCTTTAAGACTTTATTCAAATTAAATGCAACAGTTCCAGTCGTCTCCAGCGCAACACGTGACCTTATCTTACAGCTGAAAATCAAGTTTCAAAGACTAATTTTAGAATTACTGCATAAGAAAAATTAGCTGGCAAGATGGAAAGTAAAGAGTAAAGTACATTTCTGAATGTCAATGTAAAAGTAACACCACAAAGCCTCTTTTCGCAGCAGTGGGTCTATAGAGCCCTCCTTTGGCTTGGCATTGCCTGGCACATTAAACTTAAGAAAGTAGAAATTAGCCCTTAATGAAAAAGGGAGAGAGAGCTGAGAGGTGTCATAAAAAGTCATACCTCACCACGTTTGAATCTAAGGTTGGTCGGTAGATTACACCGTGAACTATTTTCCATCAACATTTGAGTTTACAGATGTTGGTGTTTGCGTGTGCTGCCTCATGAAGCTGCAGTAACTGGCCACAGTGCCAACGCAGCAGGATGCTATTACTTTAATAAGACATGATGAATAACTATTCTTGGCTGAGCATTGTGTTCTCATTTGCAAAAACTCCCCAAACCATAAATGATCAGCGCTTCAACAGACGTATGTAAATAATTTGTTTTACGAGTATGACCATGCAGCAGTGACTGATGACCATGACCAGGCTGATTTATCTAAAGCCGTCAGCCGATAGAGGCCAATATGATGGAGCTGTTTTTAGAGTATAGAGAAAACCATGAACAATTGCTGATTATATGGCATTAGGGATTGGTTCGTGGAAAAGGTACTTAAATGCCTCTAAAACAATACTGTGTCAGGCAGTGCTTATAGCCAAAGGAGGACTCCTGAAATGCCCACTTCATGCGATTTGTGGCTTTCACGTGGATTCAGCACATGGTTTGAGATGTCATAACGGTATGAGGCAATAATATCAATATCTGCCGTGTGGTATCTTAGCAGGTTAATGGCTATTCTCTTAGCAAATCATGGCATCACAATAACTCATTGAAACAGCTCCATCACATGGGCTATGGAATTGACTGGACATCGATCAGCACCTTAAAACATCTCGTTCCTGGAAGAGAACTTCAGGAATCTTCATGTTCTACTGCCGTCCGAACCTAAGAAGATTGCATTGTTGTTGTTTTTTGGACATCACAACCAGACAAAGAGATATAAAAACATTCACATCCTAACCCAATTTAGAAAAGCAAGGGTAGGACAATGAAATGCTCGAAAGTGGGGCCAAATACCATTTTGAAATTAACATTGTGACAACTGTGTGACAAATGTTGTGAAGTAGGCCTACAGCAGCTTCAAATGGCCAAGGATTTACTGACAGTCAGTCACGTACATAATGTAGGGCCTGCAGCTGGATGTAACATACTGTACAGAATACCCACACTAAAATCTGGATAAAATATGCTATACTTGTTAAGTGACAGCAAAAAAGGCAACATTTACAATCACAAAAATGTAACCCAGTAATCATATTAATCATGTGTAGTGAGACGAAATACCTTGCATTGCTATCATCATTGAAGTGACCCCACCCCCCCCTCCCCCGCCCCCGCCCAGAAAAATAAATACAAATAAAAATAATAAAAAATGAATAAAAATGAAATAAAAACGTTACATTAAAAAAGAGATCATGGAATCTAGTCACTGGTAATAATACAGTTGTGCAAAAGAACTGCAGAATGTTTGTGACATTAGGCTATGATTGTCTTCATTTCCATTGTACTATTAATTATGATTATGAGTATAATTCGAGAACTGTACAGGGGAATGAGATGAGATGGGGGGGGGGTTGGGTGAAGTGTTATTGTGTTGCGTGTCATTGTGTTTGTGGTGTATCCCTTTGTGACATCGATATATGATTGGTGCAGATAATAAGACGGCGTTGCAAAACGCTTGATGAGTGTGCCTTGGTGCCTTCTGGGAGTCTTGAGTGTGCCTGGTGCATTCTGGGAGTCTTGGCATCCGTGTGTGTTCAGCCCTCGTCTTCCACTTCTCGGACGGTCGGTCAGGATCAGGCTGCTTGTGGACTTGTACTGATTGACGTGGTGGTCGGCGGGAAGAATGTTCACAGACGATGTGGTGATCTGTACTGTACAGTATGTCCCTTGGTAGGTGTGTGTTCTCTTCATCTGTAAACCATGTCTTTTCTGAGGAAAGAGAACAAATCATACAGAGAGAGAGACATAAGGAGGGACATGAAAAGGTTAATGTGACATGGTGGTTCACCGCGATCTCGCTGTTTTAAATGTATTGGGAGAATGTGTGTACACTTCAATCAACAGCAAACATTTTAGTGAGCGTGAAATATTCTGAAAGTAAAAAGATGGAGATGGAGATTGGTGAGTAGGATAATTACTAATTAGTAGGCATCTCAATAACCACTTGAACCCTAGAATCCTTACTCGGGGGGGGGGGGGGGGGGGATTCTTGGGTTTAAATTAACTTTAGACCTTGTATTGAACTGTACTTCCCTGTGCTTTTCCCCCCTGCAAACTGCTAATAAAGTATTCAATCAATCAATCAATCAATCAGCTTTTAGATAGCTATTTGCGACGTGGAGATTTAGTGTAGAGGTCAAAGGGAGAACAAGCACAGGGCCAACTCAGATCACGTTTATAAAGTATAGGAGGGTTTGAGTGGCTTAGCAGAAGCTCCAAGCAGCCGCCTTGCATCCATGTTTCCAAAGCAAATGGAGGATACGTTTTCATGTTTCACCTGCAATTGACCATACACATGCGATTCGGAACCCAATGAGCCACATGCAACTAGCATACCGAACCCATGTCTTGCACTTTTGGAATACTGAAATGCGCACAGAATAAACGTTTTGCATTGTCGTGTGGGACATACGTAGCCTGTGTTTCTGCAAGACATACAATGGAGATTAATATTGTGCACATTAACAAAACACAGTATAGTTGTTCTCACTAGCAATTGGTGGCAGTATCATTGAGCAGTTGTTCAAAACAGAACATGTTTGATGTTTAAGTCCAATTTAGTCCAGCATGTCAATATGTCCACACAGATGTCCAGATGAACAGGTGGAATTTCACCTACAGTACTGTATTAGCATTTATTTGCCGATATATAGACAGAAAAAAAATGCTAATACTGTAGGTGAAATTCCACTGTTAGCAAGATATTCTCATTTACTGTAGTTGTTTTTAATGTGAATATGTAGCTGGAGGATGACAGCAGGAAGAACAGAGACTCTGGGCGGGAACCCCTTTTGGTGTTAGCATTATGTTATGCTTTAGCTATTGGAAAATAGCAGATCTACAAGCTCATAGCGCGCCACCGAGTGGCGCGCTACGAGCTTGTAGGTCTGCTATTTTTGAAAAATCGACATAGAAACATAGCTTTTTCAGAAAACTGTCAGGATGTAGAAGACATTTTTAGAATCTGATCTCACTTCAAAATGGGTTAAATAACATGGCAGTTGGTCAGCTGACTGCCACGTCAACATAGGCAGGTAGGAATGAGCATGAGTGTAGTACCTTAGTAATACACATGTATATGCGCCCGTGGGCATGGCATGAACCCCCTCGAGTATATCTGACTGAACGTCTCATTTATACTACAACAGAACAGAAAATACATACACTACGGTGAAGAGAAATTCAACACTTTGCAATATTAGTTTTTTTCTTTTTCAAATGTACTATACAGTATATATCTACATACACAGTACAGTACTACATGAACCCTATAGCAATCAATATCCTGGGGGCGAACATTAGAAAAAACACGATGCGTTGTGAGCTTGTAGATTGGCTATTTTCGGCATTGGGGTTTGTTGTAGAGGAAAAATAGGAGTGGACCAAGTACACTATACAGCCCTGACGGATCCCGGTCAATAAAGTACGTATATAGCTAGGTTTAACAGGATCCCTGGCTAATACGCCTTATATGCCTAATACATTATAATTGCCCTCGATAACTAAAATAGAAAATACCTTAAATAATGTAATTATAAAAATAAAAAAGAGGGACAATGACTGTCGCAAGTTGATGATGCCATTTGTCCAGCCCTATGGAATGCATGTGTACATAAAAAATATTTCAAGCGGGCACAAACCCGCTTGAGTAAAAGATTAACAATTTCTACATTTTTTCATTCCGTTTTTCATTTTATGGAAATTCTAATGTATTGAGGCATATTATTAGTCAGAGATCCTTTTAAGTGGTTCAAATAAAGCTTTCAGTTATAACGTTATGGTTGAGATTGATTAGAAAGAAGACCATTGTGGCTCAGAGAAACAAATACAATTATGGTTTCAGAATGTCTTCTCTGAGGCATAGTATACTGTACTGTGCTGTATTCTGTATGGTTGATTGCAATATTGAATCTGTTATGTTGCAGATAGTCTCTGAAGACATACTGTGTACATGATATATCGCTCACAATTTTCAAATGCTTCCGCCTAACAGTCTGTACTTCAGAAGCTCTGAAAATGCATAGAAAATATATCAGATGAAACCAAACGTGGAAACCACGTAATTATTAGTCTATGGCTAGTAGTCTAGCTAGCTAGCATAGATGGAAATTTGAAAATGTATTTTAAAGATTTTAAAATCAGTTTTGTGACCGGTCGAATCCCCTTCCAGTCTGAAGAGCAGATGACAGGGTTAGGGATGACTTTTACCATGTGGAATTACAGACTCTCTGTAGCTTTTGAAGACTGTGGAAGAGGCAGTCTGGTTTGAGATTTTATTCTGTGTGGTTGAATGCAATATTGAATCCGTCATGATGTTACTGATTGGGATGTTACATTTTGAGCGAATGCATCAAGAAGAAGACTCCGTAAAAACGTTGGACGGCTCTACAAGCGTCAGAAAACGTCCGGTTTGTTTTGGGAGGTGCTGTACACACAGTACACATACCGTACATAAGACGTTCACGTTAACAAACACACCCATACGCAGACATGCTGGGACCGATATGAAAAACGACACACACAGAGCAACAACAAAGCTGTTGGCAGGCACTGTTCACAGACACAGAGAGAGAGGACGGACAGGGGTTAAAGGGGAACATACTTTTGTTTGTCCCGTGAGTCTCTTTTGGCGCGGTTGCCGCGGTTGGTGGTGACGGGGATGGAGTGGACGGAGGAGCTTTTTTTGCTGGAGGAATGAGACGAGTGGGACAGGTGTGACAGGCTGGTCCGCGTCTGGCCGGCGTTGTGGTCAAACTGCATCAGGCAGAAGATGAGGTCGGAGGGAACCAGCTCGAAGGCGTACGGGGGGTTGGTGATGACGTACCTATGGAGGAAAGGCAGAAGAAGAGTGCTGAGTTAATGGAGTTTACAACACGGTAAAACCGAGTGTTCATTTGACTCTGAAGGCCTGAAGAAGGCATTTGTTTTGTCGAAACGTTGGTACTCTAAAATAAAGTATATTTGCATCGTGACTACGAGCTGTGCGACCTCTCTTCTCTGTCCAAGTTTAATTGTCTCCCGTGGTCAGCACCTCCCCACTATTGGTGTGCGCTCCTACCTCTTTGTTTGTTAATGTGTATTTTCAGACATTTAGCCACTTAAACCCTCACAATTTTGCAAACTTGGCATTTGGCTCTGTACTTATTATCTGGTCTTTTTGTCCCCTCTACACCAATAATAGATTGGCAAATTTCGGCGAATGTCCCCCCCCCCCCCGCCAGAATAGGGATGCTAGGGTTAGGACCCCCTGTTGAATGTTGTCAAACACTTGTTTATTTATTCATTGTTATTACAAAAGTCTTCCACGTACTGACGACAATGGAACTCACCGTTTGGTACACAGGCTTTGTTGGTTCAGATGTGCATCTCGTAGTCGATAGATGCCGAAGCACAGCATGTTATATGTTTTTAATGCTTTACAAAACAGGTCACCGTAACATCCACCGTCCTGGAAGACAAGGACAGACATACAGTACAGTACCGTACACACACAATACAAACACAGTTTCTACAGGCATAGACTGTTGGAGCAAGCGGTTAATAAAAAGGCCTACTGCACAAATAATAAACGCTGTGCCACTTTGACTACTTTCTTGTCACATTTCAATACCAAAAATCTATAGTTCAAAAATATATTTTTGTAGCCTAGAAATACAGTGTTGCAAATAGAGAGAGTATGTTTTGATTGTGTATTTGTTATAGACTATTTGAAATCATTTTAGCAGCAATGTATGGGTTCTACAAATATATAAAATAAAAAATAAAGACGTATGAGTTCTTAATCTCTCTCGCCAAGGTGTCTTAAATCTCCACATCACAGCTAGCTCCCCCTGCTGGAGAACATGAGCTTACAGATCTACAAGCTCACAAGGCATCGCAATGCATTGTGAGCTTGTAGATCAGCTATTTTCAAATGGCTGAAATGTATATAGGGCTGAAGTGTTTTGTAATAATAATCTAAATCTCTACAAAGTAACTAAAGTTGTGGAGTAGAAGTAAAAGTACTGGAAATTGGAAATACTCAAAGTGCAAATACCTCAAAATTGTACTCAAGCACAGTACTTAAGTAAATGTACTTTTGTTACTTTTCACCATTGCCCGCAGGTGACACAGGACCAGTCAGTCACTTACCCCCAGGTCGGCGAAGGGCCCGTCGTACAGCGCCAGCTGCGCGACACGACACCTGTCCCTGTTGGCCAGCGTCTGTGGCGTGCTGTAGCCGCCTCGCAGCGCGTTCTCCTCCGCCAGGAGCCCCTCCAGCTCCGGAGTGGCCCCGCCCGTTACCAGCGTCCGGATCAGGGTGAGGATATTATCGTTGAAGTATGTCTGAAGAGATGAAGGTGAGGAGGAGCAGAGACATCCTTAAGCAAACACCACCAAAGTCACAACTGAATCTACTCAAAGTGCCAGCCCGGTCTTGAGCGGTGCTATCGAGCCCCCGCGGCCCGTCGTGTCACATTGCCCCGCGCGCAGAGTGAAAAGACAGCGGAATCCAATTACCGCGGGTTACTCTCGCTCCCGTCGGAACGAGACAAGAGCGTCCTCCTTACACACGTTCGTTCTGTCCAGGTATCTCTTACGGCCAAAACAGCAGGGGACACTGATATGACAGACGAGTGGGCAAGGATGGAACAAAAGTGGATTAAGTCCGCATTAAATCTGTGGATATGTGTGACTGTGCATTTCCTTACTTAATGCCTGCTCATAACACGCGGGTCGTTGCTTTGTTTTCCATTAACACGCAAGGGCAAACGCCTGCCCTTTCCCTTGTGGTGCAGTCCTCTGTCTCTCCCTGCCTGTGCAGCACAAGTGACATCTCCCTCGGCTGCTGACAGCACTATTGACCAGGATGATGGATGAGGCCTGTCCATTAGGTAGCATTACCTTTGTCTGCACCGGGGTGCACTTGAAGGCAGCTTTGTTCTAACCTCACTCAGAGTGAAAGGCGGACAAATGAAGCTATCATAGCCGGTACAAGTGCCAGTCTTGTCTCCTATTGTTTCAACAGGCAGCAGAGGATATACCAACAATTGTTTTTAGGTGTTTTGTTTTTGTGTGCGTGTGAGATCTACCTACACTACTAAAATCCTGAGGGTTACTATTAATATTTGAGATCATTTAAAGACT
The DNA here is from genome assembly GCF_951216825.1 of Electrona antarctica. Classification (NCBI taxonomy): domain Eukaryota; kingdom Metazoa; phylum Chordata; class Actinopteri; order Myctophiformes; family Myctophidae; genus Electrona; species Electrona antarctica. Next base: position 33,925,795 of record NC_136805.1, read on the forward strand.
AGCATCTCCATCACTCTGTGAATCCTGTCGTGAGAGGCAATGTAAGGGGTGATTAGTAGCCTACTTGCCGATCTACAAGATCTCTACATGTGAGCTTGTAGATTGGCTTTTTATCCAATCAGGATAGAGAAGTCAGTCAGGATACAGATTAAACAAGTTATGGCACAAAGAAATGAGCAGACAGAATTGGAACTGGAACACTACAAAAATGAAGCTGATAAATGGGTACTCTCTCCTGATTGGCTGAAATGTTGGTCAGAGACCGATTCAAGTCCAAGTCAAATTACGTACGAGACAGAGTAAATGGAAATGTGGACTTGAGAGCGGACTCGAGACGAGTCAAGGACTCGAGTACTACAACACTAACTTACAGCACTCATTAGAGAGTCCAGAACACTGACAGCGAAGGCCGTCCCGCAGGCGAATGGCTGAGTGAGGTACAGCTCCGTGTCGGGATCGTCGTCGTCATCTTGATCCAGGAACTGAACGTTGGAGTCATTCACTGCACGGAAATTATAAACACAATAAAAAGGTTGTAACCACATAATGTACGGACACTAGCATCCCTACTCTGGGCGTGTCAAAATAGTCGAAACATTCGGCGAAGATAGCTGATCTACAAGCTCACAGCACGCCACGACGCCACACGTTGTGAGCTTGTCGATTGGCTATTTGCGGCGAAGAGATATGAGGGGGAAAAAGGAGAGAACCGAGTATAGATCCTTGGGGGACCTCGGTCGGTGAAGAATAAAGGGTTTAAGGCAGCAGTCAATTGCACAGTTTGACTTTGCTTGTGCAAACTCTGTGCAATGAACCAGACGACACAGAATTAAATCCAGAAACGGCATCATGCACTGCCTACTTCAGTGTGTAGACACTTTTATCATTTCGTACACAGAAATCATCAACAGTGGAGTTGCAGTGAAAGACAAAAATGCCCGAATACACGTCAATAGATTCAGATATGGACTGCATTAAAAATCACCATAATGATTTGGCAGTGTTTTGGTAATTTTTGCCAAGAACTCCAATCGTGCTCTTCATACTGAAAAAAACATGTCAAGTCTGTTTTGTTTTGTGTTAGGCACTGCTTGGGGCCAAATTGTCTATGCCACATTCCATATCCAGGCGATTCATGCACACGCCGATGACACCATGCATATTGTCAAAGCTCCCAGGCTTTGATTCAAAGCAATAAGTCCTCCCGAGGTCAATATCAGCAACGCCAATATGCCATTGTTTGTCTTGTAAATCCATGACAGGGAGCTCCAATTACTTGTACCAGTGTGTCAAAACAAATGAAAGTATCCCATTGCCCTAGAAGGCTTTTTCTCTTCTTTATTTTTCTCCCTCCCCCTCTCTCTCTCTCTCTCTCTCTCTCTCTCTCTCTCTTTATAAAAAACATCTTTGAGCACGGATTAACCGATTTTGACCTGGGAACGATTCTAAAAATGTCTTCTACATCCTGACAGGTTTCTGAAAAAGCTATGTTTATGTATTGTCGTTCTTCGATTTTTCAAAAATAGCAGACCTACAAGCTCGTAGCGCGCCACTCGGTGGCGCGCTATGAGCTTGTAGATCTGCTATTTTTCAATAGCTAAAGCATAACATAATGCTAACACCAAAAGGGGGTTCCCGCCCAAAATGTGTTAAAAGAAAAAGAAAGCATATACAGAAGCCGGAAGAGTATAATGATGTCAAAATTAGTTTGAGTGCTACTTTTTATGAGGCATGCTGCGATTATTATTATTTTAATGTCAGTCATATTGACATGGCTGAGATGAAAGAAAAGGCGCTGGCCACACAGAATATGATCCGACAGATGATGTTATATGAAAACAGCCCACAAGGATTTCTGAGGCGGATCAAAGGCCTCGCGATTCTTGACAAAAATAAAAGAGGGGAGAAAAAAACAAAAAACAACAAAAACAAAACCCCCACCATACACATAGTGTATGACTCGAGATAGAGGTTCAAAACAAGACAAGGCAATTTCAACCAGAACCAAAGGGTGAAAATGTGTTCAAAGTGGTGCTGCGGTTATGCAAATGTGTCTCTGCTTCTGGTGTAGCCAGACAATCAAATGAGAAGCTGAAATGGCGGCTAGAGCCAAACCGACATATCGGTCTGGTTGCTAGAATACAGTATGGGCAATTATTTTGACTTTTTTTGACGAGGTCGGTATCAGGAATTATGCTGTTTGTGTCCCAATTTTAACCACTTTCAACCTGGCGTTTCTTTTTTTTTTACGTCATTATAGGCAAACAGATTCAGACCTGCAAACTCACAATGCATGATTCTTGACACATTGTGAGCTTGTGGATGGGCCATCTTTTGATTTTCCCATTTCTTTATTAAACAATTTCCCTTCATCAAATCCAAGTTGATCAAATCGATTAGAATTAGTGGTTCTCAAAGTGGGGTCTGAGGGAACCCCAAGGGTCCTTGAAGAGTTACAGGGCGGCCTGTTAATGCAGAGAGTGTGCAAATGGAACGGGTCCATTTGGTCCCATTTGTACACTCTCAGAGTTAAAATATCACTGTGGTATACGTAGGTTGGGGTTCCCGAGATTTTTCATAATCAAGCGATTGTGAAATCCACCTCGGATCAATGGCCCTAACACAGTATTTATTGGTATGTTATGCGATCATTAAAATCGTAGTCTTTTGCCAATTATTTGGGGGGTGTGGCCCTTGCAAATCCCTCACGGCCCCAGCCCCACAGGTTGAGAACCAGCGATTGAAATTAGAACCACTGTACAAGGATCTCCAAATCGGGATCGGGTTCGGACCCCCAAAAAAGCGGTGTGAACGGTCGGGCTCTAATGGCGACGGTGGCGGTAAGAACTGTGCAGTATAGAGGACAGAGGCACACTCCTTCTTACCCAACTCGGTAATCATTTGTATGCTGGTCCCACTGCATTTATCCTGATTGAATGAAATCACAGGCACTACTTTGCCTGGTTTTACTAATGGTGCTGGACAAAGTGTTAGGGGGGAAAACACAGGTTACTGAAGCAACGAGGAGAAAGCAAAACAACATTGAGGAGACTGACTGCATCTTTAGTGTGATTAGTGAAGGGCTGACAACAATTTGTAATGATCAAACTCCTCTACGTATACATTGTACATCTAATTAAATATCTAACTGGAATACACATAGGTGTATATATACATATACTCTAAGTATGTATACATACATCACACAGTACATATCATTTACATATATATACTACAGGCCTACTGTATAGTAGCCTGGCTAATAAGCCAAACCGAATCAGCCGTTGGCAAAAAAAAATGTGTGATATTAGTCTGGTTTATTAGCCAGGCTAACTGTATAGAGCACCACAGTCCGACGTAATTTACACATCCTACCTGGGTCGCGTTATTTTATTTTTTTATCCATTCTGAATTCCCTGATTTTTTTTTTATATTGAGTCAAATAAAGAACTTGTTCCAAAAATAACAAATAATCCCAGTGGTTTGACTTGGATATGAAGCGTCAATATTGACGGCGAGAAAACGCTAATGTTACCGGATGCCACCGGATTCGCTGCATTTTCGGCAGAAACGGACATGTATGAAATACGACTGACTGTTTTATTTTTTTTCCCTATAATTTTTATCCCACGATTTCGTAACCCATTTTTCACCCCTGTGTCAATTGTCTAATGTGATCCTGGGCTCTACACACCCTCCGCCAACCTAGTCCCCATATATGGAGGACATGGGGAGAGCAACAGACTTTAACTCATGCTTCCTTCATGCCTGAGTGTCCTAGTTGCTCCTTTACACCTGACAGGGGGGAGTTTCCCTGGTTGGACGTAGCGCGTGGAAGGAACACGTTATTCCAACCAGTTCCTTTCTCCTCCATCAGGCGCCCCGGCTGGCCAGGGGGAGGCAGTTTAGAGACCAGGATTACTGCATGTTTTTTGTGAGGGTACCTACCCTAGGGGACATGGGGAGAACCACACAGAAAGGCCCTTTCTGTGTGGAAACACGCCGCCAGCACCCACAGTGTCCCGAGCGGGAATCAAACCCAGGACCTTCTAGCTGTGAGGCGACAGCACTACCAACTGTGCCACCGTGCCCCCCGACTGACTGTTTTAAGATGACCCAAATGTTATTCTCCAATCTCCAATCTCCAAAACGTCCGCGACCCAGGGGATGAAACGGAGTGACGTCAGGACTTCGGTATAGTCATGTGCAATGTGTGTACACATTGCACATGCAAAATAAAGAATATCCATATAGTTATTAGTTAGTAGGCAGGTATACCTAGTTCTGTAATGATGGGGATGTTCGCCCCGGTTGTGATGGAGCTCTGTCTTACTAATCCATGGACCGGACTGCTCTCTGGAGAAGATCTATCCATACCTGGTGGTGTGAAACCTAAACGCACGCACGCACATACACACACACACGCACGCACGCAGAGAGAGATCAGGATAGCACATCTATCAGTGCATTATTCATTACTTTATGAAAGGATACCGACACCGGTATCTCTAGTGGTGCGCTGATTGAACAAATAGGTTGGACTGTTTCATCCATTCTTGGTTATTTGTAAGACCAAAAGTTGCTGAGTGAGGTGTTACACACTATCGTCTTTGAGAGGGTTCGCTATTAGTATACGGCATGTATAATAGATGTGACATATTGCTCATGTTGTTTCCTTTAGAATGTCTCGGCGCAGACTCTCAAAACCCTTTTATGCGGAAAAAACATAAACAAGAAGAGGAGGTACACACAGTATGGAGCCATGAAATAGAAAATAAGTGACACAAGATGGAATATAAATTGACTTGACAGTCCCTGCTTCCCTCAGACTGACAGGTAAGCACATTAAGCCATTTAGGCCTGACGTCGAAATAAAAAAAAACGAAGAATATATACCTATTAAAAGATTTGTGCCGCATTTTTACGATTTTTCAAAAATAGCAGACCTACAAGTTCATAGCGCGCCACTCGGTGGCGCGCTATGAGCTTGTAGATCTGCTATTTTTCAATAGCTAAAGTATAACAGAATGCTTGAAACACCAAAAGGGGTTCCCGCCCAAAATGGGTTAAACCGGTGATGCTCTATGCATTATACATAGGCCATGTTTGACATCCATCATTTACTGCTGACTAAGACAAATGCTAGGTCATACATGTATTAGATGAAAAACAAAATTGGCAGGACTCCTCCCCTCCCAACCCCCCTCTCCCCCCCACCCACCCACCCGCGCCTCACCCCCGGTCAGAAGGTTTCTAAAAGCATTACACGGAATGACCATTAGTGAAGAGGGCTCATCCTACATCCACACGCGAGTGTCCTGGGCTGTTTTCGTGGGAGAGACGCATCAATATTCATCGTAGCAATAACTCATGAATTACTCACGCGGCGTTATATCCTTATTTTTGTTATTCTTTCCAAATGAGCACCATAAGGGCTTCCTACGAAGCAGAGGCCCATCATCGACTGTACTGAGTGCCAGACTTTGTGACACAGCCTGCGTTTCGTTGCACACCAATTAGGCTTCGTGAGGAAACCGGTTGTTACAGTAACCTGAGGAATAGTCACTAGGGTTTACTGTCAAAAACAATGACACCAGGTCAGGCCACGGACGGCAGTGAGGGATATTCTCTCTGCCAGGGCCCTGTCCCTTCCAGGCAGTGCAGTGAACTATGATAGGGCACACTCCTTACCTTGGGAATTAGCCTGCAAGACCCCGATGCTGTCGTCAAACAGCATGGACTTGATGTTGAGCGACGCCAAGATGCACTCTTTGTCCTGCAGTGACGCGTCGTCAATATTGTTCTGATTGGCCGACAGGATGACACACATGTCGCAGAGGTTGATGTTGACAGCCCGGAGATCGGCGCGACTCAGCGGCGTGCCCTTTGAGAGGAGGAAGTGGGGAGAAGAGATGTCAGCAAACTTTCTTACGTACTCCACCGGTATATATAAATGACCTGTGCTGATTTCAGTTCTGTCTACTGAACTTGAGAATCAGAATCAGCTTTATTGTCACATCACAGTTTCACAAGTAAAAAAGTGTGTGAAATAAATTTTTGTGAATAGGAATAATAGAGAGGGGGGGGGGGGGGGGGGGGGGTAAGTAGATCAAGGCAGGAAAGAAGAAAGTTTGAACGCTTTTACCACAAAAAGTACAAGTAAAGGTTTTCAGATATTTAGAGGCTTGTTTCTACAAATGGCACAGCCTGTACTGTGGAGGTGAACATTGCACCGTTATGAGTAGTGACTCGAAGTGACTCCATTGTACTACTCACAGGCAGGATGGAGATCTTTGGGAAGTTGTGAAGGGTCTCCCACTCTCTCTTCAAGTACTCCAGGGATCCCACGAACACAATGGGCTTCAGTTCGTGGTAGTGAAAGTTGCTCGCTCTCAGAGGCATCACGAGGTTCCGGAGGCCGACCAGCGCCGATTTCACGTCGCCAAATATGCAGACGACCACATGGCCACTCAGGACGGTCATGGCCGCCTCGCTCCGAGTCTGAGTGGAAAGAGGAAATGCGGGAGAAGGGATGAAATAAATAATGTCTTTCCCCTTTGACAGGAAATATTCACCATAAATTGGTTTTATGATTCTTCCAGGGTTGGATGTTTGAACGTTCGCTCCCCTTTCAGTTCGGCTACAGTGTTCACAAAGTCAACGTCCGATGGAAAATAGCACACAACATATGACTGTAAAAGGCTGTGAAGGTAATTTGCAAAGTGGCATATGTATTAGTGTAAGAAATGTACTACGTACGGGGCCTCCGTTATTGCAAATGACATGTCAAACACCTCATTACGAAGTGTTTAAGTGCCCTGTCAACCTCTGCTGGTGCTTTGTGACATGACACATCTGTCACCGGGGAGAGAGAGAGAGAGAGAGAGAGAGGAGTGTCGGGGACAAATGACGTGCGTGCGGACTGCGGAGGGAGAGTATACTGTACCCACCAAGATGACCTTCTCGATGTCTTTGGACGGGCACCAGTGAAACATCCCTGTGGAGTCGTATTTCTTTACATTCATGTCCACGCTGTCCATCTGCTCGCCACCGGGGGATGAGCAAGGGGTCATGCCTAATCAAACAAAAAAACACACACACACACACACACACACACACACACACACACACACACACACACACACACACACACACACACACACACACACACACACACACACACACACACACACACACACACACACACACACACACACACACACACACACACACACACACACACACACACACACACACACACACACACACACAGAGAGAGAAAGTGATCTTATCACGTTTTGACTAAATTAAACCGCAGCTCGGCATTTGAATGCCGCAGTGATATTATTACACGATAAACCATAATTTATGGGGTGGCCAGAAATGATTACGGAAACATTGAGGACTGGTTATGTGTCTGAAATAAAGAATTTCATGCACACAGTTTCACCTTCAACATGGATATTAAATTCATCATAATATGATGACTATGCACACAGTACTGTAGCATCAGTTGGTCACATACCGTGAAAAGCTACAGGCCCAAAATTGAACATTAGTTCATATCACGCGTTTCCTTTGGCGAAGGTGTTATCCACTTAACTCACACCATTGACTCCGACGCTGCAACTTATTCGCTGTCGGATGCAGCGGCGTCTTTTATTTTGAAGACCCCAAAATTCACCCCAAAATGAACCGGAAGCAAAATCGCCTTCAGTTAAGACTAGTAGATCTACATGGTCAGTACACATGGTGAGGGGATGTGACGTGAACTTGTAGATTGACTTCTATTTTTGACAGGTTTGAATTAGAATAAAATAAAATAAAAGTTCACCTATAACTCGAGATGCCCAAAATACGGACGCCTGGGTAAAATCCTTCTGTACACGGCATCACACACCCTTTCCTTATCCCATTTTGGGCGGGAACCCCTTTTGGTGCATTATGTTTAAACATTGTTATAATTTAGCTATTGAAAAATAGCAGATCTACAAGCTCATAGCGCGCCACCGAGTGGCGCGCTATGAGCTTGTAGGTCTGCTATTTTTGAAAAATCGTGAAAATTTCAGAAAACTGGAGGATTTAGAAGATTTTTTTTTAAATTTTGACGTCAGGCCTAAATGGGTTATTCATGTTAACGCAACGCAGTGGACCAGCAGGCGATGGAAAAAACCCTCATCAATAGAACATTAGAACGTTTGTGGGCCTTCAAACAAATCACTCGTACACAAAAAGTTGGCTTTATTCCCCCCCCCCCCCCCCCCCCCCCACCCCCCTCCCTCCATGTTTTTGTATATTCCTGTCAGAAGCCATCTGCAGAAATGCCAACAAAAGTGCCTCGTCATCAAGTCGACTGACATCAACGGCGGCAGCCAGGCGGACGGAGATGGCAGTAACACACTGCCTGCCTTGACTGGCGCGAGCACGGAGAAGCAATTACGCTCCCCTCGCTTCGTACAGCTTTTGACGTGTTGCGCTGCGCGGTAAAAGCTTTAACAGTCCACACTTTAAATATTGAAGCGGTTTGCCCAATCATATTTGCTTTCACGAACCCAGAGGGCCATTAATGTTTTAGAGGAGCGGTCATAGCCACACAAAACTAATTTCACCACCACACACGCCGTTGTAAGCCGCTGAGTTTAATTCTGTCCAACACTGACCGGACCGTAGTTTTGCCGCCGTGAATGTTTCCGTGGGAGAGATGGGATAGCATGAAAACCATTATTCAGACCTCAGGTAAGCTAAGGTAGACATGAAAGGTGCTATATTAAAAGGTATTTGATCTCAAAATTGGTCTATATTACATTTGTCATTTATTTTCTATGCATAATGAAGGCAACCAAATATAGGCATATTCACAAGCTTATACTGTAGCCCATTATGTGCCTACAAACACACTCTACCTTCTATATCAACACTCCCTTTGCACTAAATCGACACCGACAGATTGATTTGAAGATAATGCCTCCTGAAACATCGAACGCAGCCTACTCTGTCTCTGTCCCAAGCCCTTTAAATAGTTCATATCTTTTCTCCAAGAAGAGCATTCATTTAATCCATGTGGGTATTTCAGAAGAATGACACCTTAAGTAACATGTTAAGTATGCATGAAAGTGTCAACTGAAACTAGCATCCCTAAGGCCCCAACAGGCTGACGCCAAATAGTAAGCCTTTGGGCTTATACCCCCAGGCAAAACCAGGATGTCCTTTCAGAAATGAAAGCAGTCTGATAAGGTAAATGTCTCCCTTAATGCGTTCCATTTCTTAGCCTCCAATCGTGTCGAGAAAATTCTAATTTGAAACGACATCGACATCCACATTTGAGTGGAGCGCTGTATGTACACAGCATATGAAAGTCCTGAAATGTTGTTCGATTGCAGTATACAGTGTAGTGGCAATATTTATAACACAAAACAATATACTCTATGTAAAGAAATGGACAAAATCTATGAACATGAGTGCATTGTAACATAATGCAACATTCCCCATATTTGCTTTCCAGCATCATTGAACTATCATCATCATTGAACCAGCTTCCTTAAGCAAAAAAAAAGTATAACCCTAGACGTTTTACAGGTTTTCCAGGACTGCGAGGAAACCAAATTGACACTGTACTGTACAGTTGGTTGTCACTCACCAAAAAAAAAAAATCACAAAAAAAACAAACAATAACCAATTTTCAACTTTCAAAAAACGTATAGCACGACTATTAGCAGGTGCCAATAAAAGCTAAAAGCATTTAGTAGCTTTACACCTCAGCTTAATATTTCATTAAGAGAGGAATGTTTCACCGCTCACTCAGTGGCGCCCCTGTCACTTCTCTGTCCTTGCGGACATGACTGGCGAGGCAGCGAGCTCTGCCAAGATCGCTATCTTTCACAAACTGTCAGCCATGATGGCCTGTCACTCTCCGGCACCGCCGGCTGCCTCTCTCTCTCTCTCTCTCTCTCCCTCTCCCTCTCCCTCTCTCTCTCTGCACCGTCGTGGCTGACATGACGCGCGTGTCACGCTGTGGACGGACGGACGTGAGCAAATGCAATGTGACTGGCCACAATTAGACCGGTTGTCTTGTGACCCATCAAGGAGCCTATGGAAACGGTGTTAATTTCAGCGGCAGAGTGCAAGACGGTACTTGTTACTGTGCCGCTATCTGTAAACAGAGGTGGGGTGGCTCTAGTTGCACGGCTGAATGCTCCCACGGTAAAAACAGAGTTATCTACACTGTAAAAATATTTAGCGTTGTGACTGCAGATTTTACAGTGTACAAATCTCACAACATTCGAGTGTATTTTCTTGACAAGCTCAATAATTAGGAAACTAATTAAAATCTCATACTGCACTGTTCAAAGACTGCAAATATACAACAAAGTGTCTTTTGTAGCAAATGATTAATATTCTCTCTCTCTCGCTCCCTCTCTCTCTCTCCTTGTCCTTTTCTAGCCAGCACTCCTGTACTAGTTGAGGCTTACCACACTGTCCCACTCCAGCAGGCAGTGAGAGCAGGCGAAGCCTTTGAAAATTCTCCCCCATCATGCAAACTGACAAAGGCTTGCTTTTCAGAAACCCACAGCCAATCTGTTGATCATTACTTATTTACAAAGGCCTTGAGGCCCCAGGTCCTGTAAAAACACATTTGATATAGTATACACCCAGATGTTTTTTTCCCCTTCTGCTTGTAGAAATAAAGTATCCCTTAGGCTACCCTAACAAATCCCTCTCCATAGTGTATAGGCAATGCACCCTGCAACCCTAACTATATGAAACAACACATCCACCTGTATAATACAGTATATTAGCATAGTAAATAGATGGATTGTTGTTGATGGGTTGATGTTTTGGCTGAAGGCTATGACATGAAACAGCCTGATTTCTGTTACCCATGGGTCAGCAAATCACCTCGAGCAATTGACACCAGTCTGAACCGAATCAAACAAAAGGCAAATGGCTCCCGGACAAATCGGAAAGCCGGAGATCAAAGAAAAGAAGCCAAATTACTGTATGCACTGAGAAAAAAACAACCTTTCCCTGTGCAAAGATCATTTCCTTTAGCACAGAGTTGTTTACTTGCAAGCTGTTGTATTAAATAATGATGAGTATATGCCATTTAGAATATGGGTATGCTTAAACACTGTAGTCTGAGACCATCTGTTCCCAAACTTTTTAGCCTGTGACCCAAAACAGAAATTTGATTGTCTCCCCGGGACCCAAACTAGTAAAAATAGCAGATCTACAAGCTCATAGCGCGTCGCTTCGCACAGCGTTGTGAGCTTGTAGAGTGGTTATTTTCACTACAACTTAAACATTTGTTTTCTAATTTGTGGAATTTCTTACGATTTTTAAATGTTTTGAAATGATAATAATTAAAAACTAAATGTAAGAAACAAAAAATAAAGGGGACCAATAACAATGTGTCCACGACCCACAAATGGGTCCCAACCCACTGTTTGGGAAACAGTGTCTTAGAGAACTGCATGGAGTTGAGTCACAACTGTACTTTGATGGCTGTAGATCTGCTATTTTTTGCAAATCTTTCCCCCTGGGTTCAAGTGCTCAAGTGCTTAAAGGACCATGCAAACATCAATACATGTCATTGTATATTCACAGCTTCAGGCAAATATCATACATAAACATACTGTCGACCGTTTCTCCATCAATGGCTTTATTTTAGATCACGTTATTTTAGATAGATTCCATTTTCTCCAATGTCATTAAAACGTTACTGAACTTTGCGCGCCAAGGAATCGACCGAGTCAATGTTGGCTAAACATCTTCGCATGGTTAATAAGTCATAGATTTCGAATTTATTTCATAAATCAATGTTTTCTCCAGGGATTATTTTCAGCTAGACTTTGGAAATCAATCTGCAATCTCGCACAATGCATAAAAACCCAACGATAATGTAACTCTGACAAAGGAATAGACAAATAGTGTTGGATTACCATGTCAAGTGAAATCAATGGTCCGGCTAAACATGTCAAACAACATGTCATCGATAGTTGCAGCCCTGATTGGTATGGTCTAGAGATGCATGATATAATCGGTAATGTACCGAAATCGGCCATATCGGTACCGAACCGATCTCGATATAATCCTGTTTATTTCCCACCGATATTGTTGACGCAACAATAATGTGAGCGCCAATGGCTTCGTACTCTCAGAGCAGCCAGTCAGCCTGTTAGTGGGGACAGCTCGTGCTCGACTACTTTCACCAGCTAAACAAAAATCACACCCGTGTGAACTAAGTGGTGCAGTGACGTCACACACTAACCATAGCAACCATGCTCACCCCTACGTGGCCCCACGTACAGGTACACAGGTACATACAGACAAAGCTGGTTATTGGAGTGGTTTGCACCACTCAAAAAATAAAGATTATTAATTCAGCAATGAGTTCAATATAAATACAATATATGTAATATATCGGTATCGGCCGATATGACCCTGCAAATAATCGGAGATCAGTCATAATTTCAATATCGTGCACCTCTAACTATGTTCTGCTAATTGTACTGCACACAATCCATTGAACGACGCAGATAAATAGGAGTGTCATTCGAGAATCAAGAGTGATACGTGAACAGCAGTGCATGTCCACAATGGAGAAAATATAGTAAATACATCAGTTTACCAGCAATTACAGCTAGCATCTCCATTTATACTGTGTAAAACCTTACACACGATCCATATGGCTTCACTGTGGCCCGGCTTATTCCCTTTTACACGTGCACTTAACGACGACGCTGATTATCGCCATGGTCTGTCGTAACTAGTAATGCTCCCACGACGTCGACCGACTGCACTGCGCTAACCTCGAGTCAAAATCAATAAACGCCTGTGTAATTTCAGGGGACAAGATAAAAGCAAGGTAGCATTTTGAATTCACTTTTGATGGTGACGGTACACATCATCTATGGTTCCTTTATGTGCTGTAAAGAAGAAGAACATCTCTACAAAGGATGAACAGCCTCAGGCTATCTATGCTTCTGGGGCCGTTCTGATTGGCTGCCGCAGTCATTAGTGCCAAGGCCGCTTAAGAGATACACACCGCTGTACTGTGTGGATGCAGCTGGGAGGGTGTCACTTGAAACCACGCAGTACAAGCCCTTTCCAACAACCTGATACAACCCCCGCCCCGTCACAGAGAGACAGTAGCATTAAGTGGACTGGGAAGAGAATATACAGTTTAACCACTTAAACCCTTGTTGTGCGTCCAAAGGCGAAAATAGACAATCTACAGGCGTGAGCTTGTAGGCTTCTTGGTTTTATTGGGGGAGGTTTATGAATGTTTGTTCATTTTTACGGGATGTCCGCGAATTATGACATGTCCAGAATCGGGCTGCTAGGGTTCATGTGATTAAAGGGACACTTCACCGCTGGAAGAAACTGCAGTCACTCAATGCATTCAATAGTATTTGTAGTAGATAACAGTAGCACAATTAGACATTTGCACCCTATGGCCAGAAAAGTAATGTAGTCTTGTGTGTTTGACTAGTGTTTGACTGGATTGCTTAATTCCTACAATTACTATAATGCTTTGGTGCACTCTTGCACCAAACTTTGGTGCACCTTGTGGAGAGGGCGAGGTTGCGTGGAGGTGTGACAACATGTTGTCCAGGAAGGAAGTGAGACCAATGTCTGGCACATCATCTGACATTTGAAATACTAAAATAGTAAAATATATACAGTATAAAGAGTTTCTTGCGTCTTAAACATCATTAAAATAAGATCTGGTTACAAAAGGGGTGAATGACTTCATGGCATTCAAAACCACACGTTGCACACTGTACAGTACCTCATCATTTTGGGCGAAGAGTTCGGAGAGCTTCTCATGCCTCCGTTCCGCTGCTTCTTCTTGGGCGACAGCGCAGAGTGCTGCTCCTCTTCGTCTGCAACGTGCAAACGGTATTAGTGAGAGAATCGTCCAAATGAAACGCTCTTGTCTAAAGCAGTGGTTCACAAACCCCCAAATTGATACTAATTAGCCTACGGACCCCCATTTGAAGAGATATGCCAGGGACCCCCATAAGAGAAGATTTGTACGGCTCTAGCAGTGATTCTCAACATGTCTAATTTCAAGGACCCCCAGTTTGACATGCATTAGTCTACGGACCCCCCATTTAATGGCATTTCTATCTCTGAGACCCCAATATATTTTGTAAAATCAATGTTAATTTAACTCTGAGAGTGTACAAATGGAACAAAATGGACCCATGAGGGTCCATTTGGTTCCATTTGTACACTCTCAGAGTTACAGACCCATAAGGATCAATTTGGTTCCAAACTATCATTTAGCTGGGGACCCCCTGGAACTCCCTCCCTCAAGGACCCCCGGACCCCACTTTGGGAACCACTGGTCTAAGGTATTGACAAGAGGGGGGAAAAACTAAACAACAACTGTGAATACAAACACACAAACAACCACACACAGTTAAGAGGGCGGCGAGAACCCCAAACAACCGACGAGGAATGCTGGAATGACAGACAGAGAATGGGTCAGTGAAGGTTGGGTCGTACACTACAGTATACACAAAAAAACGGACTGAAATCTATTATGCTCGGAAAACATCCTGATGGCTGTATGATGACAGCTAGATGCATTAGAGCACAGTGTGTGTGTGTGTATGAGGATGCAAACATGCTGCGGTGCCATCATCATCGACCATCATGCCAAGTAGAAACTGCCAAGCTCTAATGGGCTCTATGCACACACGCCATTTTGGAAAGAACTTGGGCCTCTTCCCTACTTCCTTCACAGGTGTTACCAATGATACTAATGAAGGCTCTGTTCCAGTCTGGTCAAACAGAGTCAGGGTGCTGCTATGGTGCATGTTGGCTCACTGGAAACACTCTGCTACGCCAGTGGGTCTCTAAAGTGTCCCTGTGTGGGTTCCAAATGACGGGTGTAACTCTGAGAGTGTACAAATGGAACCAAATGGACCCGTAATTTGGTTCCATTCGGAGTAAAGGGGTTCCTTGAAATTAAAAGGTTTTAGAAGCACTGTAAACTAAAAGGAACAGAGCATGAAGTAGGAAGACCTATTCTGTGTGCATATAGACCATTACTTGGGGCTCATGTTTTCCCACTTTCTACCCGTTATAGAAAGTAAACATGCACAGAAGCGATTCTTCTCAAACATCTTCATTTCAAGTTATCAGCATACTGTAACTCTCTGAGTTACAGACCTGTGTCGGGTCCATTTGGACCCGACACATCGGTATTGGTATCGGCCCAGAGAAATTCCATATCGATGCATCCCTATATAAATTGGTTTGCCTATGAATATCCTTGATTGTATCCTTGATCTCATTAGTATCACTTTCGTTGTTACAATCAAACACATTTCAGATCCGCTGACTATGCTAATGACTCACATGCCCATTTAATTAAGATAATAAACCACGAATATTAAAAAGAAAACACAACATCATAAATTAGGTCTCTTTGTGCCAATTCTGAACGCGTGCTGGATTGCTGCTGATCCTTCCTCATCTCGGGAGCGATGCCCTTGGCTCATGTAATTAGGTTGGTCCTAGTGCCAGTTTGATTTATGCACAGCCGAGAAGCCCCTTGGACACTGTCTTTGTCGCTACAGCACACTGCACTGAGGTCTTCATTGAAAATGATTTACAAGTTTTGCCCTTGAGTGAGAATTGTCAGGCAAATATTTTCACAACCATTATCATCATCATCCGGGTGAAGCGACGACGAACAACAAATACGCAAGTAAGATAATTCGAATTGTTTTAACACCAACTAGCTTCGCGTAGCGATACTAATATCACTGCGTAGAATAGATATTAGTCTCGTCCCTCTCAGTGTTCGATTTTTGTCTGCAATGTCCCGCCCCATATTTGCTCTGGTTGGTTATAGCCTGGTTCCAGACGGATCTGGTTGGCTCGTCACCATTTCGGCCGTGAAGTCCTCCCACCCAGACTTAATCTGCCTGGCGCAATATGCATTGCAAAGGCAGATGAAGGCTGGCTACGCGAGGCTAAATCAACCCAGCCTGCCCACACATTTCTGTGTTGCCCCTGCTATTGTACCCTACTGGCTCACCCGCCAGTGAGGAGCCCCCTGTAGGCTGTAGTAGGACATAGCGCCTCCTACTCCTCCCATTCAAACACAAGCTCGCACTGACCACCCCCAGCCCGTAGGAGGCGCTAGCGACACAACAGCAACAAACATCACCCTCCCCGCCCGGCTTCCCATCACTGGTTAGCTCACAACGTAGCGTCCGTCCGGGGACCCCCAAAGGGGTCCTTGAAGGGGTTCCAGCTAAATGATTGGTAGTTATAGGAACCAAATGGACCCGTACCATAGTAACTCAGAGAATGTGCAAATGGAACCGTTACACTTCAGTTTTCACGAATTGATGATCGAAAATGTAGCCTCTCAGACCCAAAACGTAGAATATTTTGTTGTTGTTGTTGGATACGATTTTGTCCACATATTTGGTACTGTACCATAGGAGAGATAACAGGCGAAGGTTGATCAAAATAACAATTATTCTACATTCTCAAATTTTGTAGACTTCTTGTAATTAAGTAACAATTATTTAACTCTTAAGAGTGTAAAAAGTTTTTTTTTCTTTTTTTTACAGAAGAATTAACAAACTCTCCTATTTAGCTGAGGACCACCTGGAACCCGCTCAAGGGCCCCTAGTGGTCCCCGGACCACTGGTTGAAAACCACTGATCTACGTCTACGAGATCAAAATAAATAAATAATAATATAAATACAATCACACGATGGATATTGTATACATTGTCGTCTCAGAGAAACAAACGGTACCAAATGTGGCCTAAAGCGTATCAAACTGAGGTCCTTGAAATTAAAAAAAGGTTGAGAATCACTGGGTTAGACACATTGGGCTGTAGATCTGGCCAGGTAGCCCACTTTACCCCAGCGCCACCAAACACTGTCTTTCAACTCAGGATGTTTGCTTGTTTTGTTTTGTTACACGTCACGCACCATTGCAAATAAGCCTGTACGTGGGCCGTGGAGTGGACTCCGGGTTGCGGTTTCAACATGCCGGCACAGACCGCCAACGCGGGTTTCAAACGGGGGACCCTATACCCCTCACTACAAACTGTACAAAGATACCAGAGGAGATTTTCTATAAAAAATGAATCATGTCCTCAAAGATGGCAGGTCCTCCTCTCTGGAGATGAACTATTTGCACCCTTTCAGGACTGCAAGCATGTCTGGTTGTTTACGTTGCGACACCAGTGTGGCTGACGGGGGGGGGGGGGGGGGGGGGGGGGGGATAGGGGAGGGGAGGGGAGGGGAGGGGAGGAGGGGGTCTTCCAGTGGAGAGAGGGATGCACCGCCACCAGTAACACTGGTCTTTTCACATCCTGCATGCTAGCTAGGCGGCCCTGTTCAATATTTAATGTCTCACAGCTGACAGCTGCACACACTGGGGTCATTAGTAAGGAATGCTACACATGCAACCAACTTCCAGCTTCACACAACACATGCTGGCTGTTGTGGGGGCGTTGGAGCTCACTCAGGGGCCTGTCGGTCGCACACAGCAGAGAGATGCATGGCGGCGGGGGTTGGGGGGGGTGTTTGACTGTCTTACTATGCCTGTGATCGAGTGTGGCGTTACTGCCGTGACTGGGGTGGTATCTGTACTTCATCGGCAGACTGCGTGCCCGCTGGAGTCGGGAGGCCTCGTCCGCCTTGGCCTTGGCCGCCACCGATGCCGCCCTGGCCTGCATCTGGCCCAGCTCCCCCCTGGAGCCCATGAGGCTGCGTCTGAGCGGGGGCACGGGGGGCTCGCCGCCGCCGCCACCGGAGGACAGCAGGCTCCCCTTGCGGTTGTTCACCAGCGGGACGGAGAGAGCCGCCGCGTCTCCGCCACCGCGGGGCACCGCTCTATAGATCTCGTTTGCCGAGTTGTGGTTCAGTTTGTGATGGGACTGGTTTTGGACAAGGGGTTCGTCCTTTACTGCCAGATAGGGATGGAATGAGGTCGTCAATGACTGCAGTACTGCAGTGGGTCTCAAACTTTATTTTATTTTTATTTCAAGGAGCCCCAATTTGGCATGCATATTAGGCCACGTAACCCCCGCATGACTCTTAACAGAGTACAAATGGAACAAATTTTGGACCACATTTGGTTCCATTTATATACGCTGTCAAGAGTTACAGAAATGTAAGGTTCTATCCTACCTATCAACCATTTAGGCTGGGGACCCCCCATGGGACCATCTCATGGACCTCTGGGGGTCCCCGGGCCACTACTTTAGGCTGGGGACCCCCCGTGGGACCAACTCATGGACCTCTGGGGGTCCCCGGGCCACTACTTTGGGAACCACTGCTGTACTGTACACACTTTATAAGGGATATGTCACTAATTAACTCAATCATGTGATAATGACTTTTAATGTATTTAAATAAGACTTGATAATGTTAATAAAACACACTGTGTCACTTATTGTTATTCCGAACATAGGCCTACTCCCCCCCCCCCTCTTTTGGCTGGGGTGGGGGCTAATTCTTTCTGGCACAATAATGCTAACAGTTGAATAATTAAATAACCTCATTTTTATTAAACACCACTTAACCACTTGCTATACGGCTCGAAGGAAATGTTAAGGGGTTGACGTTTACTTGGATATTCATAATAAACATGAATTAATAAGCATGCTTTCAGGTGTCTCCACCGGTAATTGTCCCACCGTAAAGACCATGCAGGGAGATGACAATGGAAGCTTACAACTTAGACTGCCATTCATTTCTATCACTGCACAGTTAAACCCTGAGTGTTACTTTAACTCGAGTGGAAAGATTGACCTGTATAGATCCACCGTTAATGAACACTCTCAAAGGTATGCCAAGTACACAACGTGCAGCATTTCTGCGGCTTTGTGTGGTTATTTGCCTCTTTCTTGATCTATTTTCCTCCATTTTTGTGGTTATGTGCAGTTATTTGCCTATTGTTTGGGGCATTTTTCAGTTCATTTTATTATTTTATTTTCTCCCTGGAGCCTAGGGTATGGCAGCTGCGTAGCTTGCCATACCCAATTACCCATGACCCCATGCACTGTAAGCAACACTGTATTTTAGAAATCATTCCACAAAAGCGGCAACCACACACTCAAATACTATGTTTTGAGTGTGTGCGGTTGCTGCTTTCATTTTGTTCACCGTGAAATAATTCAGCTCCATGTTTTGCTAACGCGGATGAGCAGTACTCACTCATACAACGACTAGCAAGAATTGCTGATCTACAAGCTTGCATGTGGCAATGCGTTGTGACCTTGTAGATTTAAATGTATTTTTTGTGTGAAGATTGTGTACAGCATACTAACAAAAACAACAGCTAGCTGAAGTGAAATAGTTGTAGCTTATTGTCGTTTGTGTAACAGACAAACCTAGTACAAATGAACCTAGTATCTAACAAACGTAGTATCTAACAAAGCTAGTATTTAACAAAACTAGCCAACAAAACCTAGTATCTAACAAAGCTAGTATCTAACAAAGCTAGTATCTAACAAAGCTAGTATCTAACAAAACTAGCCAACAGAACCTAGTATCTAACAAACCTAGTAGTATCTAACAAAGCTAGTATCTAACAAAGCCAGTATCTAACAAAGCTACTGTAAGACTGTGGAGAAAAAAAGGGGCAGAAAAAAATAAATAAAGAATGTCTATGCTCTTCTGCCTGGGAGCTAAAAGTGGAATATAGAGATGATTATTTCAACAGTCAGCTGTCTGGCAGATTAGGATCCCTGCTTCTCCAAACCTCCACTATTCATCTGGCCCGTGTCAAACACACACACAACACTACACTACACGTCTGTCTGTCTGTCTGTCTGTGGACCAGCCCCAGTGCTGGGAAGAAGTAACCCAGTACATGTATTTACTCAAGTACTTGTACTCTAATTACAATTACTAATTTTGAAAGTCTACTTTGGTACATTTACCTTGGCACTGTATATTGTGACAGCAATACTAAGCATTTCTTCTAACACTGTCTGTCCCAGAGCCTGATGTTGTAGTGACTTAGTGCATGAATGGGAAACTGCCAGGGGGCCACATGCGGCCCCCACCATCACTTAATGCAAAAATAGCAAAATATTATTCAGGATTTCAATTCAAATATAGCAAAAAATAGCTGATCTACAAAATCAAACCGTGTCACACTGTGGCACGTTTTGAGCTTGTAGATCGGCTATTTTTGCTACGACTGTAATATGTAATGTGGCCCTCTGGAGTGAGTGTGGAAATATAGTGGCCCTCTCCATTGTCAAAGCTGCCCACCCCTGACTTAGTGGATGTCTGGATGAGGGCCCTCGGCGATCTCGCTCCAAATTATGCTCCGTTGTACGGAGATCTACAAGCTCACAAGGCATCACATCTGCATCCGAGGTGCCTCGCGAGCTTTTACAGTAGATAGGCTATTTTGGAGCGAGCCACCACTGTACGTCTTGTACGAGAATGTAAAATGAGAACTTAAACGAGAAAACATATCATTATCAACACATGACTTTATGGTAAAACGCATCCAACTCCCTATGGATTTATTTCTATACATTGTGTTGCAGCAGCTCTCTAGCCGTAGCACATTCTGTGATTCTGTGATGATTCTGTCGTGTTTAGTGATGTGTGTTCCACAAAATACAACCCCACATTAAAACTCCAGTGTCACACTGGAGCAGTAGCACCATCTACTGCCCAGTTACAAAATGACACCCAGCGTCTTGTGTGTATAATAACTCAGCATCACTTTCCTGGTAAAAATCCTTAGTGTCAATTTAACGTGGCCACTGTGTACAAATGGAACCAAATGGGTTACAAATGTGTACACCCTCTAAGTTACAGACCCATATTGTTAAATGTTGTACTTATCTCTGAATTAAATGGCTCTTACTGTACGATGCTTTGCATTGTATAAATTATAATCAACAGACCTATTTGTGATGTGCAATGTCAGGAGGAGGGATTGTTAAATTAACAGAGCCACGAGGGAGCAAACGTGAAAATATGGAGGGTTCAAAAACAGTGTCAAATGGATGGATGATAGGCAGAATCACAGGTGGAAAGACTTGGAAACAAACAAAGGACAAACAAAATTGTAAAGAAAAACTTACTTGCTTTGATATATCCGTTATAGCTATTTTTAGCTGAGAGGGGAAAACAAAAAGCAAACGTAAATGAGAGGTTACAGGCAGGAACAGGTTGCAAATTATAAATGACAAACTGGAAAACTGAAGGTTGGAATGGTTACAAGATTCCTATTTAAGGCACTTGAAGTGAAAACAATAGACAAAGCGATGGGAAACAAAAATCAAAAAGTCAGTTTAACTGGTGGCAGTAAAATGTAGACACACACATCCACTTGATGAATATTAACCTTCAGATCCAAGACGACAACAACAAAGCAGATCTTAATTATTATTATTTTCTCTCTTTATTACACTTATCTAAAAGCAATATTTAATGTAATCACGAGACGAGAGTGCAGTGCTGCCACAATGTTGTAGTGTGATGAAATAAACTGTGGTCTTCATGTCCCAAATCTGAGAAAAGGCCTCAGCTAGCCTATACTGTACAGTTGGGTGCCACCGATATTGTCCCTTATCATTTGACCCATTTAGGCCTGACCTCAACATTTTAAAAAATCCTTCTAAATCCTCCAGTTTTCTGAAATAAATATTTTCACGATTTTTCAAAAATAGCAGACCTACAAGCTCGTAGCGCGCCACTCGGTGGCGCGCTATGAGCTTGTAGATCTGCTATTTTTCAATAGCTAAATTATAACAATGTTTAAAACACCAAAATGGGTTAACTGTCCTTTTGCGCAGATCACGCAAACCTCAGCAAAAAGAAAAGGACAATATCGATGGCCTCCAACTGTATACTGTACATCATCTGGGGCTAGTGCTCTAGATATTCTAATGCCTGATTAGTGTACTTAGTTGAACACAGCAGATCTACAAGCTCACAGCGAATGGGCAGGGCTCCCTGTGAGTCAGCTTTTGCACCCGAGCACTTAAGACTTTATTAGTACAGTGTCTTATATTCCAACAAAGTTGGAACCAGATTTTAGTGTATTCATTTTGTGTCTCATTGGTGGGCTGTGGACAGTACAGAGACCTGGCAAATGCCTATATTATCCAAGCTAATAGAAACTATTGTCTTACTGGAAAGTCAGCATGCCGAAATAGAAGCCATTGCTCTTAAAAAAAAAATAACAATAAAATGTTGAACAGAAATGGTTCCACATTATAATGAGCAGCATTAGTGCGGTTAAATTACACGAAGATGGGGTTGAAAATGGGCGAAGTGGCCCTTTAAGGCAGGACAGTGACAGTCCATGTTCAATGGGGGGGGGGGGGACTTAGAGGGGGGGGACCGTGGCGGCCGTGGCATCTGTCGCCTGTGATTGGTGGGTGTGAGCCAGAGTCGCACGACTAACAGGCTAGCATCTGTCCTGCAACCAAAGAGGAAGAGAGAAGGGGCATGGGGTGGGGTGGGGGGGAAGAGAGAAGGGGCATGGGGTGGTGTGGTGGGGGGCTATATTGCCTGGTGGTTAGGAACTGTCAGGCCGAGTTTCATGACAACCGGTAGCACTCCGAAAAATGAAAATGCAAACATAACTTCCATGTCAGGCCACATAAGGCCTCGCTCTGTGCACGTCGCGCTCCGTGTCGACAGCAAACCGCGGAGCTCTCCTCTAGCCTGTGGCTACTGGCTAGCCGGGGCATCCCTGTAAGCTAATAACCCCGCGGGAGACATGTTCCGGGCTCGGATACATATAGCCCTGAAACTGCATTCTACTGCTGAATTATGCAGAATTGTTTTGGGTCAGGAGGCATGTAGGCTAAAAATACACGACAGCCTACAGTGTATTGTAGCTAATTGTGAGGAGCACTTTGAGGGAAAAAATTTAATAAAACAAGCATGATTTTCATGCCCAGACTCAGATATATTTAATGTCTCTATTGCATATATGCCTCTGGCTTTAAAGGGGAATACTGCAATATTGAGTTAAATGTATGGGCTCTGCTACACACAACAAACTGAACCGAATACTGAATAATAATAATAATAATATTATTATCATCATCATTATAATTATTATAAAAATATATTTTTTTATGTACAGTACCATCAGGGTGTAAAATATAGTAGGCCTAACTATTGGCCAGCATATTTTGAAATGTTATTTAGTCACAGACATTACGTGTAGCCTAATTATTTTCACCTGTCATAATCCCATTCAAAACGGGGAAACAAGCTGGGAATGAACAGCTGTCTCTTTTTTAGTTTTAACAGGCAGGAAACAGCTGCCTGTAAGTCTTTGAAAAGGTTTCGATTGTTGAAGAGGTCATTGGAAGTATAGCCTTCGTATGTGAATGAGGAGCGAATCACTGTAAGGCCCATGCACTCCAGAATGTCATGTGACCAAGAACATTAACGCGTTTGTTTGCTGCGTTTATACCAGCTCAGTGGCCTTGTGGTTAGAGTGTCCCCCCTGAGACTGGGATGTTGGGGTTCGATCCCCAGCCGGGTCATACCAAAGACTGTGAAAAATGGGACCCAATGCCTCCCTGCTTGGCACTCAGCATCAAGGGTTAGATCGAAGTAAGTCCCTGCGACATACCAGTGTCATGTCCAGGGGTTGTACTTGTAACATCAAGCTGCCTCACGCTATAGAAACAGGAGATAGGCTTCCTGCCCTATGGGCCTCATGGCTGTTGTGATCACACGGGCAGATGCAAAGATGCAGTCTACTATTCATTGTCAATGGAAGCCAGTGACATGACGATGCAAAGACGCAATGATGCATGCAGCTGCTCCAAATCAACTCACAGCACGTCTTTGTGTCTGCCCATGTGAACGCACCAATAGGCTCCTGCCCCTATGGGCCTTGGCTCTGCAAGGTTTACTTGCCTTGCTGTGTTCACAGCAAAACAGCAGTCTTGCCCACTGTATTTATATCGGCCACATGGCGTCGTCTCACTTCATTAATGTTTGTTTTACTGCTACCCTAAAAAAAACATCCATAGACTTCGCTGCCATTTGATTCACGCCATAAGTGCTCTAAAAAATATTAAAAAGACTTAGCTGCCACATGACGTAATTTTCAAAAGCCATGCATTGGAGGGGCTAGCGACACTCAAAAATAGGAATCAGGTTGACCTTATAAGGCATGCCAGGTGGCAAGCAGATGTTTGCCCATGGAATGCATCATGGGAAATGTAGGAACCTAGAGCAAGGCCAAAACGGACGGAAACAGTAATTTCCACTGTCGATATTATTGTTGTTTCTATTGACATCGATAACCACCAACAATTACCTGAGTACGTGATAGGCTGTTTAAATTGTTTTGTCACCATTCTAGTATTAACATTGGTGTTCAAACTGTCCATATGTCCAATGAATCACATTATTCAATGATTAACCACTTGAAGCTGTACAGGTAGGTTGATTCGAGTGTGATATGACAGCAAACATGAATATTAGAGCATGCTTCACGACAACACCTTCAGCAGTCATCCGCAAAACAGTGACAGTGGTAGCTATAACGACACAGCTAAAACACCCAAGTAAAGCCACACACCGAGACCCATGACAGCGACACTACTAGTGCTACAGTACACCCAAGACAGCACATGATCTGTAGAAAACACTGTGCTATAGCCTAATTTATGCTCCATCGTACCGACGGTGCCGGCGCGCCAAAAATAGCCGCTCTGGTACAGAACTGTGGACCGGGCTATTTTCGGCGCACGATGCCGTCGCACGACAAAGTGTAATAAATCAGGGCACACTGTCGTGTACACACATACAACGAAACGAGGAACAGCATATATGTCAACGGTGACAACTTACAGGCACGTAATGTGGCCGAGTAATCATTAACAGAGACAGGAGAGAGTGGAATGCCGCGTTGAGGGGTGTCCACTTTACAATGCACATTAACCGGCATGCAAGAGCAGTCGCGCTCCGAACTGCCGCAATCAAAACAACATGCCAGCTTCATTCTCTTGTAGGTGGACTTCCTGGCTACACAGTCCATGATGGGTTCATATGAGAGGAAGAGGGAAAAGCAGGTTAAGGCTCACGGTATGCACCTGGTAGAGGAGGAGGGGAGGGGAAGAGGAGGGGGGGGGGGGGGGGGTGCAGGCAAAAAATAGGGGACAAAGGAGTGGTACTTCTTTGATATATGGGGGGAAAGATTGTAACTTTGTACTGTCTTGAGTCAGTGCATAGTGAAATCAGATTTAGGTCACATGAATTCATTCACATGGGATCGGAAGAAGAAAAGCATGCACATTCAGCGTACTCGTACGGGAGTTATCGTTAGACGGGACGAGCTGCTGGCTGGCTTCGTTAGTGGGAGCAGGTGATGGAAATGCCATTAGGTCAGAGGGCCACGTTAGTTGGAGGGAAAAAATGTGACATGAGTGAATATATAGGAAGTGCATGGGAGCCACTCAAGGACATTCCCCTTAGCAGAACAAGAAGAAGCAGCCTGCAGGGACCTTATTCCACTGGCTTCTGTTCACGTGCCTTTCAGTTCTGTACTGTACACACAATGTGCTGCGGGGCCATCGCTTGGGCATTTGGCATCACCTACTCTTGAATATTTTTACGCCGTGGCTCTGAAAGAGACCATCTGTCTATAGACCTGTCACAATTATTACATAATTGCCTAATTGCAATAATTTAAATAATGGCAATTATTTTTGCATAATCGCCAATCGTTTCCAAAAGTTTTCAAAAATAGTAGAAATAGTCACGAAGTAGATCAAGAAAAAAAAAAGAAAATTATGAATGTGTCAGTAATTTCTATGTATCTTAAAGTCATATCTGCCCTGTGCAATTTGTGATTACAAAGCCTCCAAGGCGAACAGAAATACAAATTGTAACGTTCCAATGTTCAATGAAAAACAAAAACACCATTAAATCATAAATCGTAATAATTTGTGTGACAATTTATCGTCACCTTAAATTTGTAATCGTGACAGGCCTATAGTATCTGTCTATAAGTGGGTCTGTCTGTCTGTCTGTCTGTAGCTACTATTGCAAACCGCTGGATCGATCGATCAGTGCCAAATCACTTTAAGCCACTGATACCGCCACTATACTTTTAGAAATATTTAAGGAAGTCGATGGCGGTCTGATCGAGCTGAAATCTTGTACAAATTGGCTGTCATACATCTTATGAATTATTTTATAGATGACTGACATTACAGGTTGGCCGAGATGCACTTTTTTTTGGGTCTAAGAATTGGAATTGAACAGGACAGAGGCTTCTAACAAGGATGTGGAAATAAATGTCACAGTGGCTCACATAAAACTGTGTCGAGGGGGAAAAAACTAAACTAAATAAACTCACATTAGAACTAAACATGTACTGGAGGTTATGATAATATCATCGGAAGAGTTGGCATTGTTCAATCATATTGAATAACTACAATAAATACAAAGCAAGATGTTGTGGACGATTTTAAATAATCATTTTAAACGCAGCACTTAGTAGTATTAGACCATTTGGGGTTATATGGTTATATGTTAGATGTTTCTTTCAAAAAAAGTACAAAATGAAATAGATATAGGCCTATATTAATTTTGTGCCAATTTCTCATCCTCTTTTCACAGTAATGTTGTGTTCGAAACTGTACTGTATTCATTGGACTGGGAGGACACCTGGTGGTCAGCTGCAGTATAACAAATCCAAGCACTGATGTGTAATACAGTAGTGTTAAAGCTAGTAAGTGTAGATGTGATACCATTTAACAGTGGTGGACACCAATTAAGTCCATTTACTTGAGTACTGTACTTAAAGCTAATTTTAGTATCTGTGCTTTACTTGACTATATTATTTCTTTCTTTTTGTTGGATACTTTGATTCCACTACACATTTCAATTATATATATCAGCTCTACAAGCTCACAATGCATCGCTACACGTTGTGAGCTTGTAGAACTGCTATTTTTACTATTTTGACATTCAATTTAGTTGGGGAAGATTTTAAGACTTCATCATTTCCAAAACCATGTCCTGTACTCTTGAACACGGAGAAACTCTCATTGTAGTTGAGTAATGCGATGTGAGAGTGTGGTCTAGCCAACATCAACTACATTGCTGCGCTGACCTCCACACTCTCCCCTATCTAACATCAGGGTCTTGACCTCTACAGTGCCCTGCCATGCAGCCTCATCCTTATGTCCCTGGCCTTGTCTGTGACCTGTGTTAGGTTCCCGTAGCAGGAATATTGAGTAATATTGTACCAGGAGTATCATTTCTATATTTTGACTCAATACTGGTGTTGATTACGTTGTCCACCATTTTTTAAGACGGCAGGAAGTGTCTTGTTTGTTTTTGTTTTTTTGTTTTTTAATTTCATTTTAATTTCAGGTTAATTTGTTAACTGCAGGTAGCCTACAAATTATTGTCACGCTCAACAACTTTGTATCCTTTTGTCGCCTTCTGCCTCTTTCAATTGTTGTTTTGATTATTGTCGTTATTGTCGTTGATGTTGTAGTGTTTAGGCATGTCTCAATTATTACATGATTGCCTTATAGCAATTATTTGAGATAATTGAGAAAATTTCAAACATTTTTCAAAAATATTTCAAAAAAAGTATTAAACATGGGACGATTTTGGCCATAATACATTATATATTGTGAGTGTTAGTATCAGTCATTGTCAGTCATTTTGTACATATACAAGTCATTTGTCCTATCTGCCCTGTGCAGACGCCTAAAAGAAATTATTTAATATGTTCCACTGTTCAATGCCAAACACACAATTTCAACCGTTAATCGCAGTTGATTGCAGAACAGTTACGGTTGTGGAGTAAAACGTCCCGACACGGCGACAGCCCTATGTAGTGTTTGTATGAGGTGGTGAGTGTTTGCCTTCATCCCAGAGCAACGTGCACATCATCATACAGTACTGTGGCAGGCAGCGTCAGTCAGTGTTACAGTACATGCGACACGTACAATACAGTCAAACACGCGCTGGCTTTGTATCAGGGGCATGTACAGTAGCAAGCTGTGTTTTGGCATAACAATGAATCCACGTTACTCACAATAAATCACTATAGAGTGAGAGTTTAAGAGAAACATAAAATGTGTGTAGTTCCAAGCAGCAGGAAAGAAATACATGAAATGTTAGGGTTAAGCAGTCTAGTTCTCTTGGCAACTCCTTTTGAAAGGAAAGGCTGATACATTATGGTTTTAAAGTGCATTCAACAAGGGGAAGAGTTCAGGTACTGTACTTTGCAGGATACAAAGTTTCTCTCTATGCATTTTAGTGTTACGACAGTTCAGTTCACAGTTCAACAGCAGGAGACAGCCAACTATTAGAAAACTAACCTACTATTCTAGCTTTATTACAAGCAATAAACAATAATAATGTTAGATTTGTTCACAAATGATGCAAAGAAAAATATGGTATACTTTAAAAAAAAATAAGTTGGGGGGCAAATATTTACTATTATTCCTCATACCCACCTCTCGGTGTATGGTATGCTCACAGCGAAAAGATTATACACTTTTAAGCTGGATTAATTTTCCTCTATAATGCTCAGAATTCCAATCAGGAAGGGATATTTACTTACATGTTAAAACATGCAACAATGACCCCGTTTGTGGTCATGTACAGAGAAATCCAATGACCTCACTCTTGGTGCCCAGGTCACAAGGTTTCATAAACGTGAATTATTAATGCAGGTACTAAGTGGTTTAGACAGGTGGTTAAGTAGGTCACGTTAAGACAATGTCACCCCTGCTTGCTATGCTAATGACGCTCCCTTCCGTCGATGGCTGTTCGGCATCCAGGTAAAACAAGACTTGATGTGTTTAAGCATCAATATGTTATAAAGACTAACAGCCCTTCGGAAAGACATCATGTTTTTGACAGACTGTACAGTAAAATCTGAGGCACTTACATTTCTTGCAGCCACATTTCTTTATTCTTTTGGGGTCTGTAATGTCGTCGTGGCAGGCCTTACAGTAAAATAATGCCCTTTGAAAAAGAAAAAGAGCAACATGTAAGCCAAATCAGATTTTAAAGGTTCATGTAAAGTAATATTCTTTTGTTAAAATAAGTGTTAAATAGCTCTATTGTGATAGTAATCATTTCCATAGAATGTTTGTTCGGTAAACAGGGGTCGCCTAGTCTCTTTGGTAATTCAGAACATTCTCAGGTCAGGATACCCACTGGACAGGGAGGAGTTTCACCAAGAGGATGACATAATTAAGTCACTTTCACACATGCACTGTATTATGGAAGTTTGGCTCATTTGCATGAATTTTAGGCCTACTATAATGGTAGGAAAGATGTTCTGTTTGTGTTCTGCATGGGTGCGTCAATGGGACCCGCCTGAATATGGATTTTCCGTTTAGGGTTAGCTGGAGAGAGACAGGGACTGAACAAATATATCACTACCTTCCCTTTAACGGAATTTGAGTTTACAGTAGGTAGCCAACATAAAATAAAACATTTACATGCATACAGTATGTAAATGCATAAACACTACAACTGAGGTGTGGCAGTGGCTCAGGGATAGAGTCGCCGGTAGAGCAACCGGAGTTCGATCCCGGGCTCCCCCAGAGTTAGTGTCGAAGTGTCCTTGAGCAGCAAGACTGCTGCAAGTGCCTTGCATGGTTTCCTCTACCATCGGTGTATGAATGTGTGCGTTAGTGTGTAAATGGGTGAATGTAATAATGCACATCTATGTAAAGCGCTATATAGAAATGTCTTTCTTACAACTACCGGTAATAAAAATATAGCAATGGGTACATGAGTGATGTTGAGATGTTTTTTATGGAATTGCTACTTTTACTTAAGCAAACAATGTTACTTAGTGCTTCTTCCAGCACTGATAATGATTGACGTCTCTGCTGACTGAAGCATTGTTGACATGTCATATGAACAGCTGCACAGTTCATAAGAAAGCATCACAACATGTTGGCTAAACAATTTCAAATGCTTTTGTTGGTCTCGTTGTTGTTATTCAGGCATGCATTCAGGCTTTCAATAGGGTCTGGGATTTAATAGCACAAAGCTGAAATTCACTCAAGGTTGATTATTACGTCCTTTGTGCATTTTAGAATTTCGGAACATGTCAGGCTGTCTTGTGAATTATTAAAAAACAATAAGAAGTAATATTATTGTAATATCAATCATGTACCTCTTCACTTCTTTGGCATCACTGGCAATGAAGAAGCCCAAAGTTCCTTCTTGCATTTTCACATGGTTCCCAGGATTTATGAGGGTGCTGCAAGAACAAACACGCAGGTTATTACAATGTCCCTGCGACATACTAGCGTCATGTCCAGGGGGTGTACTTGTACATCATGTCTTGGAGATGTACTGTACATCATCTCTAGGGGGTGTACTCGTACAGCGTGACTGACAGACGCTATAGGCCAAGTGTCTTCCAGAACATAATTTCTACAATTAGTATTCTAGCATTATTCTGTTATTCTATTGTTATTCACGGAGGATGCTCAAACGGATGAAAAAACAGATGAGTACAATCTAATAGCTTCCTTGGAGATGCTGATGATTAGGTCCAAAAATCGTGTCTCTGGTTGACAATAGAATCCAGTCTAGATGATTATACCCTGATTCTGTGTACCGTAGCTACTGTATTACGGTAAAGAAATAGAAACAGTAAAGAAGTCATGATCTGCACTGACTTCAAGACAATTTTTTGGGGGTTCCTTTTTCATTTTCAACCCAATTTAGTAATTATTCCCTGCGTGCTTGTACTGTACACTACAGTATATAGGACCTACTATAATGGTAGGAAAGATGGAGGCAAAGGTACTTAATTGTGCCACTGCACCTGGATGCCCTCAGTGCCCCCACACACTCTTACTGTAAAAACAACGTACGCCTTACCTGCTTTCCCTTATATCAGACTTGTATTCAATAGCTATCAGTAGTAGCTTTAGCTTCACATAGCAGAGTCTGCAAAGGAGCATAATATGACAGATCATACATTAGGTGTGCAAAAATACGATATTTAACAATATTTTACGAAACATCTCAAATATATTTTTAATAAACCCTTTTAATAGTGCCCTATCAATATAAAGGTTTTAGATGTGTATAGCTAACCACGCTGCATGCACAAATAATTTATTCAACAGATGCTATGCACATACACGTATGCTACACAAATGTAACCATCATACATTTCATGTAATCATGTGGTGATGAAAAAACAAACAAATCTGCAATTACAGAATATTAAGCGTGTAAGGAACATTCCAGCCAATGCAATGGTAACTCATGGTAACAGAGCTCTATAGTACTTGTCAGTTGTACTTACTCACAAATGACGGGGAACGACAACCCCACGAAGGCACTAGAAAGGTACTCGGTGTACATTTCATTGGATACTCCCTCCAGGTAGTACTTCTGCCATGTGTCCTCCTCAATCTACAGCAGAAGGAATAGAAATGCACACCTCAATCTACAGTAGAAGGAATTGAAATGCACACAAGCTATAGCACTGTAAAATCCACCGTGTCCATTTAACTCAGAGAGTGCCCAAATGGAACCAACATGGACCTGTAAAGGGGCCATTTGGTTCCATTTGGACCCGGACCTGCACTTTGAGAAACTAGAAGCACTAGAAAGAGAGGTTCTCATACTTGATGTGGTTCCTAGGGGGGGGGGGGGGGGGGGGGGGGTCTGGGTCTGTATCTCTGAGAGTGTACAAATGGAACCAAATGTATACCTTACGTATTATTTGGTTAAAAAAAATTACACTCTCAATTATGGGGGTCCTTGAAAAGAGGGGGGGAATAGACGTACACACAAAGCTACATGTTGGAGCAGTTAGCAGTTCAAGGCTTCATCATGGGGTGTGTAATTGATAGAAAACAAGACCTGTGCCCGTCAGCCACCTGGGAACGATGCAAGTTGGGAACCTACTAGTATGCAATACCCGTTGTCATAGCACCCGTTTTAACCATCTGTCTGTGTCCCTTTTGTGCCCATACTGTATACATGGAGATCTCTGATATCTCTGTTTGCCTGTGTCTGAAGAGTGAAAACTGACTGTGAAAAGTAAGTGGACTGGTCAAGTAATCAAATGACAGGTTGCCATGGCAATCAATAGGCAGAGGCTGGGAATTCTACAGGTGAGCAGCCTTTTGTGGCGGTTCTGGACAACCGTGAATCTGATTCTGACAGACTCAAGGCCGGGCACTTAGTGGACTCCCTGTGGTGGTGTGGAACGCGTGTGCCAAATTTGAAGTAGTCAGTGGGGCGAAAGGTTCCCCACACAGTCATTTTGGGGGTGCACTACTAATGTAAAAGTGTGTGGCGGGACGGGATGAGCGGCGGGGCACCTTGATGAAGGAGCGCATGGAGAAGAGGTTGGCAAGCATGGTGGAGAGGCCCTGGGCCAGGCAGCTCTGGGCGATGAAGCCCAGCTTCAGCTCAGCAAGGCAAATGGCATCGTCCCCCTCCTTCCACGTCCAGCTTGGAATGTTCAAAAGGTGGGCCTGAGAGAGAGAGACAGAGAGAGAGAGAGAGAGAGAGATATGATGACTAAAACTAAGACTAAATGTATGCCAATTTCATCAATAAATAAAAACTAGACTAAAATGTTAGGGAGGGACTAGTGGAGAAGATCTCCCTAAAATACATTTTATGTTTCTGCTCAGGTGACACTACATTGCAACCATTGTACCAGATTTGACTGAGAGCCTGCCATCGCGCAAACTCCAGCTTTTCACCAGAGGAGAAAAACTTTTTTTTTTAAATGAGTTAATAGCACAGGCAGACTCTTCACATACTAGAGCATGTCTGAAATAAGTGTCAGAGCTGAAATCGACATGTAAATATGAAATAAATGCTCAAACATGTAGCTAGGTGTAATGTTAGAGTCCACAGAAGTGAACCTTTCAAGCCTGTTTTCTCAACTCGATGTTTCTCTGCAAGACATTACTCTATAAGCCATATAAAAAAAAGAAAATTCAAAAAAATCCAATGGCAGTCAGTCAAATTTAGTCAAATTTCACTCCACTTCTTATTTGTAATGTTACATTTTTCAAAAGGTGGGTAGTCATTCATCCATAGCATCGTGCTAGCTATGGTTTTCTCTTGCAGGTTTCTAAGCAAAATGATGGAAGTCAAGTCAAGTTTCTATTTCTAAACTACTGATTAGAATGGGCCTCAGGTCTTAACGGGATACAGAGACTATACGTGTATATGTTTTACATACCTTGTTGTGATACTGTAACATCTGGGTGATTATTCTGATCTTCGGATGGTAGTTCTTGATTGATATTACTCTAATGTGAGAAATTAAAATAAAATGGGAACACTTCATTAACTGTTCATACAGATATAATATTATAAGTAGTATTTTACTTCATTACATGGCTTGGTTGAATGCTTGATTCTGATTGGTCAATCACATAATTCAGTGTGTTATTTCTTGATAACAGACCGCTCCGCTCTATAACAGACCGATGCCTAATCAAACCCTCTGAGCACCTGCTGTGCCCCGCTTGATTTTGATTATGCAACTAATTGTGATTACCTAAAATAATTGCGATTAGGCGATTATGTAATAATTCCCGCTGGCCTAGGTAGGGACTAGGGATACACAGAGATAGCAAGGGTGTACCTGATCTGTAAAGTGAGCGTAAAGTGACTAGCACAACTGTGGCCACAGTTTAAACAATAATCTATCTGCTCATGTGACTCTACATTGCAACCATGTAATGTTTTTCACATTTTTCAAAAGGTGGGTTGTCATTCATGCATAGCATCAAGATAGCTACTTTTCTCTTGCAGTTTTCTAAGCAAAAATGATGTACAGTAGTCAGGTGAAGGGGTTAAAAAAAAATCAGGGAAAGTGGGCACTGAAGCCCACCCCAAAAAGGTCTCAGAACCACTGTTGTACCTCATGATATTGGACGCGTCTTCAGCATCTGGGTCTGCGCAGTATTTATTGGCTAGGATCAGACAGGCGTCTGCGTTCTCAATCTGAAAACAGGAACAGATTGCACGGTGAGAACAGAGGACACAGACGGAGAACAGTCGATCTACAAGATTACACCGCGCCTCACACTGGGACGCATTGTGATCTTGTAGATTGGCCGTTTGTGGTGCGTGCCACCCGCACGCAACTGACCGAAACACTGCCTTAACAGCATAACAGCAGCACGGCACAGATTATAGGGACATAATCAAAACAATAGGACGGTGAGGGAGATTACAGATTACAACCCCATGCACCCATCTGTCATCTGTTACCTTGACTCTGGCCAGATCGTGTGGATTGAGGACAGACCCCTGGTAGAACTCAACCTGGGTGAAGTGACGCTTGAACAAGGCTTCCAGCTCAAGATTAGGGGAAATACTATGGAAATAAGAGGAACACGCATCTTCCTTAAATGGGCAGTTCAACCCACAATAAAAAAGTAAAACGATTAAAAGTAAAGTTATAATATAGCTGCATGTACAGTTGTACACAGAATTTGTACACCCCGCAGAATAGGGATGCCAGGGTTCAAGTGGTTACACGTATCGTTGTTGAATCAATTTTAATCTACTCCTCAGAGGGTGTGGGAGTAACAAACAAACAGACAGACAGACAGATACATAAAAATAGCATTTACTTACTTATGGAGAAAAACTATTTCTACATTGACATCATCCCTGTCCTTGTGGAGGAAGTCTTTTAGAAAGTTGGACACACTCTCCAGTGTAATATGACCACAGACCACGATGTGCCTGCAAAATCAGGGGCAGAACAATAATCACACCCTGGAACAAAACAATGATATGCTGCCTTTTCAACTTCGACATATTTATTCTGCATTCTGAAAAGTTGCACGTGAGATGGGCCTGGGTATAATGAGAAATGAAACGTCACCAGACAGTGTTAAACTGAAGGAGGGATAATGTGATTTTGAACCGTAATTTGTGGAACTATAAATGTATGTAGAAATAATGCAAACAATGGGTGAGGGGAGAAAACCTTTGACATGTTGTTGTTGTACA
Source organism: Electrona antarctica (assembly GCF_951216825.1). NCBI lineage: Eukaryota > Metazoa > Chordata > Actinopteri > Myctophiformes > Myctophidae > Electrona > Electrona antarctica. Next base: position 33,960,802 of record NC_136805.1, read on the forward strand.
GTACGTCAGACTTTGCAATAATGCTGTCCTATGCACTCTAGGGACTGAATGATGAGACACAGGGTTCAATTTGTAAGACGGGGGACATTTTCGTAACCTTACATACTTGTTCGGATGACAAATATCGAAAATTAGCCAATCAACGCTGGAACCAAAACATTATGGTATTAAAATAATGTAAATATTTAACTTTTATTTTATTTTATTTGTTATATTTGCCTGTTCTGGTTAGCATACCTACTAGTATTTACAAAAGTAAATACATATGAGGGGTAGAGGTTCTTTGGGAATCAGAAGGTCCCGGTCTACTGCATGTATGTGTCCCTGAGCAACGCACTTAACCCCTAATTGCTCCCTGAGCGCTGTGTTAATGGCACCCTCAGCTCGTTAGCTAGTTAGGATGGGTAAATACAGAGGGCACATTTCACCTGAGAACACCTGAGAGTGCATGGGGACCATATTATTATTATTATGTATTTCATTCAGCCCGACCAGAAGCAGGTATACATCTCGTCTCTGTCAGGGTGGAAACCTCTTCATGTCCAAAACTGAAACTTTTCAGGGTTTTTTTTAAAATAAATAAATAAAAACAAACAGCATGTTTTGTAGCAGATCATGGAAACGATGCCTTTGTGTGACGCTGTGTTGTGTTCAAGTAGAGCGTTAATTTGCGAAAGAGGACACCATGGATTTCCATGTCAAGATTATAAACGATAAGAGTTTACGTAAATAGATTACGAAAATGTCCACTGGGTCCATCTGTACTGCATCAGAAGTTAGTTCCTCCACACTGCATAACGGTGATGAAACACCATACTGTACGTACTGTACGTATTCATTTTTGTATCATTTGTTCATTACGGATATTTACGTCCTTTCCTATCCAGCAGCTTATTTATAGTGTAGTCTTCATTTAGGCCAGTGGTTTTCAACTAGTGGTCCGGGGACCACCAGTGGTCCTTCAGGGGGTTCCAGGTGGTCCGCAGCTAAATGACTGAGAATTTGTAACCAATGGACCCTTCTTAGATCTTTAACTCTTGAGGGTCCATCTGGTTTCATTTTACGCTCTCAATAGTTAAATTATTGTTAGACATCTGCATTACTTAATTTGCAAGAAGTGTACACAATTAGAGAATGTAAAACAAATAAGTTATTTTGATCGTTTGCCTTTTGTCTCTCCTATTACGGTACCAACATCAATGCAGCATGGAATTGTGCAATACAGCATGGTTTTGGGTCTGAGAGGCTACATCTCGTGGTGGTCGGTGGGTCAAATGTCCAATAAACAATGGATCTTGATATGAAAAAGGTTGAAAACCACTGATTTCGGCCCCAGGTATCATGACATAGAACAAAGAAGACCTGAACATCATCCATCCATTGTGGAGGAAACCAGTGTTCAGGTGTGGAACATTCCATCCCCATATCAATAGGTCCAATTGTATCGTTACCTTAACATTTCTCTTTAACCCATTTCGGCCTGACGTCGAAATAAAAAAAATGTTCGCTCTGAAAAAATATACCTATTCAAAGATTTGTCCCGCATTTTTACGATTTTTCAAAAATAGCTAAAGTATAACAGAATGCTTGAAACACCAAAAGGGGTTCCCGGCTTCCCGCCCAAAATGGGTTAACATTTCTCTTAAAGCCTTTGCAAAGACAACTAGAATTTACTAGGGCCATAGTTGAATCTACAGTATAGCGTAGACAGTAAGCTTCTATATTTTCTTTTTTTTCCACAGTGGTGATAATAATGACAGCGCAGCACATCCAGGAAAAAGCCAGAAGCAAAATAGAAAAACAGAAAGAGAAAACAAGAGGTATCACTATAGTCAACTTAACCATACTGTAGGATATAATATACATAAATAATTTGCCTTAGACAACATAAATAATGGGATTGTTGTATGTTCTTGAAAAAACATACAGAGCGAAATGTGACAGGTGAGTGTGTGTGAGAAAGTGTATTGACTTCCGCCCTAAATCTGCATTTGGTTTTAGCCTTTGTGGTGATCGTGGTTAAATTCTTTAAAAATGTATTGTTTTAGCAATGATCACACAATGAGTAACACCACAAAGGACATCTTGTATAAATATCAGTAGTCAAACATTTCTGTTTCTAAGCATGAGGTTAAGAGAGACTGTGACCAAACAAACCTGACTACACAACAGACGAAACGACTATATACAGGTACGAGCAAAAAAGCAAGCGTAAAGTCGATTCGGAAGGCTGAGCTATCCATGCGTCTGTGGCAGAATCTGATCCGTCAAGGTTAAAATGCAAGGTGGTAGGTCGGACTGAAGACAAAGGTCAATATGTACAGCAGCAACTCTGGGAGAACAGACTAGCAGAGGTTTGTGTTTATTCCAGTAAGGGGAAAAAAGCAAGAAAGCAATACAGAACCAGCGAGAAGCAAGCGAAGGCATGCAAAAATACGGATGTGTTCACTAGGTATTCTCACCAGGTCCAGAATTCTAGACCACAATGATTATTTTCTCGTGATTATTCTATTAATTGATACATAGTTGGATTCATTGAATAATTTAGAAGTATTTTTTAAATAATATTTATAATATATTATTTTATTTTCCATAATTATTTATTTTACAGAAATTCTAACTACATTTTTTTTAGAACTAAATCAATTAGTCTAATTAACCACATCAAATTGCATACACTGTACAACGGTTTCACACACAAATTGTGAAATTTTCCAAGCTTGTAGATTAGATTAGTTTGTAGATTTTGACTAATATAAGAAGCCTGCCCTGAATACATGATTTACCTTTGGGGAGAAAAGGTCAAGCCACACCCAACACTCGTAGAGATATTTGCACTCCCAGCTGTATTTGCTTAATTTCATTATGATTGATTGTGGTATTCATTGTTCTGCAGCTCTTTGGCGTCTATGATTAAATCAGTGATTTCCAACCTGTGGGCCAGGGACCACTGGTGGGCCGTGAGGATATTGCAAGTGCCCCCAAACTAACACTGAGATTGTAATGAAAATACATTCATATAAAAAAAAAAGTTAGAGTTAGAATTTGTTGGCATTGTGGTACTGATAAATAGGAACTTTATCTATACTATTGTTAGTTCCACTGATCGAAGCAGAAACACAATCGTTTGATTGATCCTTAAAATAAACACGGTCTGAAAATGCACACCCATCTGACGCACGTGGCTCACCCATCTGACGCACATGGCCCACCCATCTAAACCAATATGACACACAAGGGGATTATTGAATCGTCTGCATACAGTCAGATTATTGACTGACATGACACCTGCCTCTCTATACATTAAAGGGGATTTACCCCGTTAAACAGTAGCATGCTAACTTGTCACACGATCATTAGTCTCTTCAATGAATGAGTGGAAATTAAATTATATAAAGTATGGGATATTGTGTGGATTGTAAAGATGTAATGGATGATTTACAAACACAAAATACAAACACAACATTGTAAGCAGCCTGCCAGGCAACGCAATGTTTAACTGATCTGTGCAGTGTTTTCTCTAGATTGTCAAATGAACTATGATAGCAGCACCCATCACAGTTTCCAGTCAGCAACTGGAGCGGGAATCACATCAATTAGCCTCATTATTTTACTTACCACAGATGAACTGTTCCTAGTGCCATATTATTTTGAATTAAAACTGCATGAAAACAGTAATCTAAAAAGAACACAAAATCCACTGCCTTTCCTAATGACTAACTTATTAGTAAAAAAAAAACACGGGAGCAGGATGGGAGTCATTTTGAGAGCGAGCAGGATTTATTTTTTACTCTGGCCCAGGATTGGGACATAATGGGATTTTTTCTGTGGGAGTGGAATAGGACGGGAGTGAGAATCCATTCACGTGTTCAGTCTCTAATGACATATACATTAGACATTTTAAGTGGAAAATCATGAATGAAGAAACATGCGTATGTTGTTTCCAATAATGCCAACAGTGGTTAAGAGTAAGGCTGAGAAAACCCTGCACACATCATCTCTGAGCATGGCAAATGATGAATGAACACTTCCAAGACTATAATTACAGCAAACATACACAAGCAGCCATGACAGCATACATACTGTAGCACACGAAGCAATAGCGTACACAATTATGCATTTCTTACAATATGCATGGCCCAGTTCTTCAGTCAGTGTGACTTATTCACTTTAAATATTTGAGGTCTTTAAGCACTTGTGTACTTGTCATAATGATGAATAGCGGAAATAGCCGATCTACAAGCTCGCGGCACGAGGCAACACGTGGTGAGCTTTTAGATGAGCTATTTTCGCTATTTTTTTGAAAGATTTGAACATTTTTTTTGTAGCTCGTGTTGTGAGCTTGAATACATTTTTCGACTATAATGGCATAGGCCCAAAACAGGGATGCCAGGTTTAAAGTGGTTCATTCTCAGACCACACAGTTTCCATATTAATATTTCTGTGACATCAGGGTACAATCATTGCCTCTTGAATTGTCTCGTCACACAACACCACACCATGGAATAGGTCTTTTTTCAATTGACTTACTTTCTGCCTCTGGTCGAGTTATAACTCCCTCCATATTTCTTCCGATTAAGGATGAGAGCGGCAATTTCTGGCACGTAGCGAGCAAACATGGCCTACATGCATGGAACAAGACAAAAAAGAAAAGAAATGCATGCAGAGAAGGTTCTACTGCGGGCGGAGGCAGCAGAACCTCCCAGAATACTTACTTTCTCCCACTAACCGCACTATAGGAACCACCATATTTCTTGCGGTTTCCTATTAACTCTATGATTTCAGGGACGTAGCTTGCAAACATGGCCTAAGGAGAAGATAGGAGACAGAAGAAGAGACTAAAAAAAGATAGGAAAGAAGAAAGAGCAGCTCCACTACTTTTCTTTTTTTTGCTAAAAAAAAAGGTATCCGTAAAATCTGAAAAAAGAAGGCTAGGTCAAGGAGAAGTGTTTGTTAACAGAAAAAAGGGATAAAGAAAAGAAAAGAAAAGGTAAATCATGAATCAAATCATGTGAATTAGTCAGTAAAGAAATCCATATGAATGTAGGTCGAAAATTATGTCCAGATTACATTTCAAGTAATGAGGAATAAAAGAATGGGAAATTAATAATAAGGAATTTATCTAACTACTGTTTACGGATATTACGAGTACAAAATGAAAATGGAAAATAGAAAAGGCAGAAAATGTTAGACAGATCACCAATTGGCATGTCAATCTGTGATGGAAAATTAAGAAACAGCCTTATGCACCATGTTCGTCCAACAAACACATGCCTGGGTTTGATTTGAGTAGCAGTGGTGGAAAGTAACTTTTAATCTGTACTTGAGTAACATTTTGAGGTACTTTGTCTTTACAATACTTCCAAGTATTTCCAGTAATTCCCACTATAGCTCCACTACATCTCAGATGCAAATATTGTACTTTTTACTCCACTACAATTATTTGACAGCGTAGATTTGGACTATTATTATAAAACATACATTAACCAAATAAGCCCCATTTTATACTTAGGATAATTGAAAATAGACGATCTACAAGCTTACATTCTGAGCTTGTAGATCAGCGCAAAAATATCTGCTCTTTTCTTAAGATTTTGGCACATTTTTTAGTACTTTTACTTTATGTGGTACTTTTGTGGTACTGTAAGTATTTGTAATGCCAATTTTGAAGGCAATACTTTTACTGGCAGTACTTTTACTGAAGTACAAAAAAAAAGAAAATAGCCGATCTACAAGCTCACAATGCATCGCGATGCGACGCATTGTGAGCTTGTAGATCTGCTATTTTCAAAAGATTTGTATACACTTGAAAAATTGAGATGGGATATTCTGCAGAATGAGTACTTTCTACTTTTGGTACCAATACCTTTGTACTTTTCCTCAAGTAAACCTAAAATTCTGGACTTTTACTTGTATTTCTATACTGCAGTATTGATACATTTACTTAAGTAAAAAAAATGTCCTTTATCCACTTTATCCACCACTGATAAAAAATAGTAGCTTTAAAATGTGACAGTGTGGACTCGGCATGCTGTTGGGAGCATGCCATCAGGTTCTATTTTTATCATTTTGTGAATTAAATTCTCTTGTATTGTTTGTGGCTGAACAACACACATCTCTGTGAAATTAGGTTTAAAGCCTCTCCGAGATAATACTGTGTGATCCTGTCCAATGGTAAGCCGAGGAGATAGGATAACATCGCCCCGGCCTTCAATGACCCAGTGTCCCGAAAAATACTACCTTTTTCCACATGGGTGGAAACAAGTATTGTACGTACAAGTACAATTTTGAGGTACTTTAGTGGAGTGTTTCCAATCCTAGGTACTTTTACTTCTACTCCACTATACAGTAACAGTACATCTCAGAGGCAAATATTGTATTTTTTACTTCACTACAATTATTTGAAAACTTTAGTAAAGTTACTTAGTACATTTTGATTATTATTACAAGAGAAACATTAAGCACTTCAGCCCTAGAGAACGGTTTTGGTGCAATGGTTTCATCAACATGTTTATGACACTGTGGCATCTGTGCGTATGCCTCGCTGTGCCATAAATATATACAGCATATTCATGTGTGAGACTGTGGAGCGACGCTACTCCAAGATGCTTCTACAAATCATCACCCTTTCATTGTGTTTGTTGGAAAGTGGATAGGAAAGCCACCTGAAACCACAGTACTTTCACCATTAATAACCACATTGAATATTGAACATCCTTCGGCAACACTTTAAGTGGAAATAAATACAGAAATAACTAACATACTGTAACAAAGTGCTACATGCTGCACAATACTGCACAAGATAACCGGAACTGTGGGCACCAGAGAACTCTGCATGGGAACCAGCATTGCTTTTTTCGAAATTACATTTAAGGACTAATGTTGTACAACTGCTACAAATTGCAAATGCTCTAAAACATGGTTACAAACCCAGTGGATATATAGCCAGTCATTATGTGGCGTAAACCAGAGGTTGAAGGGTAAATGTTGATCTGACATTGATGTACCGTGCATGTTCTTAATCAAAGCATACATTTATTCTAAATGTCCTTACATTTTTGGAAGAAAGAAATGGCCAATTAAACATTGACGTGCCCACAATGTACAGTACAGTACAGTCAGTGTGCAATACAGGAGCTGAAGTGCTTCTTCTATACAAGTTAAATGTTCCAAGATGATTATCTCTACTCTGGGGCGAACATTAAGGGAAAATGGCCAATCTACAACTCGCAGCGTATGATCTATTTTCGTTGTCGAGATTTTGTGTCCTAGAGGTCATGGTCTATTCCCTACAAAGTGCAGTGTAAACTACTGGAAAGAATTACTGGAAAATGGCCCATAGTGGGTTTAAAAGTGTTTCAACTTTTCAACTGATCAGCCAAATGACATATTGGCAAATAAGTGATATTACACTAATGGTAAATATGTTCTTGAAGAAGTTGAGGTAATTGTTGATCCACCAAAATCACAAAGGGATACACAAATAAGTCGGTGTGTCCAAAAACGTAGTTACTGCACTTTTGTTGCAAAATATGCAAAGATGAAGTTGAAGTCAGTTCATCTTTTTTGTAGCTTTGTATCTTTTGCAGCAGCTACAAATGTCGGATGCATCTTCATGTCGCTGGCTTACATTGACAATGAATGGTAGACTGTATCTTTGCATCTGCCCGTGTGAGCGCACCATGTGGCTAAGTTTGTAGGGCTTTTTTTCCTCCTCGACACCAAACATCTTCGAAAGGAAATAGTCATATAGTCGCGAACATCACAATGCATCACCTAATGCGTCGCGACAGGTTATGAGCTTTTCACCTAACGTTTACTTTATGCAGTAGGGAGGCTAGTAGTGTTCATATGGTTGATGTGAGTGAGCATTCACGCAGTAATAAAATAAGATTGTTTGGTTGTTTTATTTTACCAAACCGCCGAGGATGAAGAAGACCATGAAAAGACGTCCCAGGGTGGTTTTTGCGTAAACGTCTCCGTAGCCGACGGTGGACATGGTAACCATGAGTAAGTAGACACATTCCCAGTAGGAAAGAGCCTGGGAATTCTGGAAGTTCTCCCATGGATCCCCTGAGTTCTCCACCTGGAACAAGGTCAGGATTGATACGGCACACATGGATGGACACAACGCTCTACAACCCCTACAAACTACCGCAATCCATTGAATCCATTAGAAACAAGAATAATGTCATAATTGCCAGCTGCAGTAAGCTCTCGTTTATGAACCTCTATAATCAGTTTGTGTGCCGCAACCTCTGCCTCAGCTCACGGCTTGACGTTGCGGCGTACAGAGTATGCAGCCAATACGGCTTCACGTTGCGGCAGAAAGTATCGATAATTGATATGTTGAGGTAAAGTAAAATCAATTCCTATTTTGGGCGTGTCATTATATAGGCAAAAACTTCTAAATTAATTTTTTTTTTAAAATAGCAGATCTACAAGCTCTCAATGCGTTGTGAGCTTGTGGATCTGCAATGTTCGATATTTAAAGAAATGAGGCTATGGCAAAGCTACAATTGAACAGTTGGCAGAATTAATAAATTAAAGGACCACTTCACCACTTTTCAACGTCTCTTCCTATAATTGGTCCTCACCAATGTTCATGATAAAACACCACCATTTTTTCCTACTCAGTCTGTGTCTCATAGGGGGGCTTTGGGCAGTTCGGACACCCGTCCACCAGTGACATCAACATTAGGCAGATTCATTTTTAAACAAGATTTGTTTTAAAATATATTTAGATTTGTATTATCGTGAGAACGATGGCTTCAACTTTTGCATTGCAACTTTTCAGGAAAAGAAAGCCTGCCGTTTCTATTAGCTTGGATTCACCATCGATGATGTCACTGGTGGACGGGTTAATGAACTGCCCACAGCCTTTCTATGCGACACAGACTGAGTAGGATTTTTTTTTGGTATTTTATCATGAACATTAGTGAGGAGTTGAAAAGTGGTGAAGTGGTCCTTTAACTGCAGTTACCACCATACCTAAAGATTGCTACCGTTTTCATTTGAAAGAGAAACCCGCAAAATCCGATGTGTGCTGGCTCAAGAAATACCTGCAGTATAGTATTGTTTAGTTGAATCAGAAAAGTCTGTTTCAACCTCACTTAGGCCAATAGTCGACTCGATATTACCGGTATATTGAGATTAAAATGGTAAATAGTGCATATATAGCGCCTTTATCCAAGGTGCTTTACATAGAGTTAGTGTTGAAGTGTCCTTGAGCAAGACTCTGAACCCCTAATTGCTCCTGATGTGCAGGTTGGTGCCTTGCATGGTTTCCTCTGCCATCGGTGTATGAAAATGTGTGTGTGAATTGGTGAATGTAATGCACAATCTATGTAAAGTGCTTTTATATAAATGCACCATTTACCGTTTTAATGTGAATGACTTACCAAATGGATGAAGCCAGCTGCTGTAAGCCATGTGCTTATGAAGATTGAACATAAGTTCACCAGTTTTATCGAGTTGCTATCAGAAAAGAGAGACAGAGGATAAAGATTGACATTGTGCCATCCGTACAACAAACAAACCGGAAGCTTAGTTAAAGGATGCTAGTCTGCTACAGTGAGTATAACACGTCACCATTGTCAAAATATTTCACATAGGCTTTAGGCTATTGTAAAAAATAATTAAAATAAATGAAAGAATATATTCTAAAATAGGGGTTAAGTAGTTAGCGTTTGTTGTGTGGGTGGAAATTATGTATGCCGAGCTCTAAGCTTTTAAATGAAATCTGCTTTAGTTTTTTATTCATAAAGCTACACCTGCTGTTCCATAATAAAAACAGGAATATTCATTCTGGTTATTATCATCATCATGGCCTCGTTCCATTCATGATTTATATGCTTTTGAGTGAATGAGCGAGGAGATTATTCTGAAACGTTATTTTGTTGATCTATATAAGCTTTTCCTGGACAGCTGGACACAAATATGCCTCACGCAGCAGAGGCATAGCTCTGTAGATCCCCGTCTCTCACCAACACCCGGTTGTGGAAGAGAAGTACATTTGACTCAAGTACTGCACTTAAAGGGGGTTTTTACTTTTTTTTAAATCGTCTACTCAGGCTTTTGTGAACACCCCGGACAGATATAATTATTATGTCTGTTTTTAATATTCTGTTTATAATAGAAGGGGGCGTGTCTGATAAATTAAACATCAAATATCTAAATACTGAATCGAGCAACTTAATTAACTCACAAAATACAGTATGCCTATGTAGCACTGTATAATGTAAAACATATCACTAGACAGCCCCAAATGGGCTGTTAAATGTGAAAGCATGGCAGATACTGTAAAATTAAAAAAAAAAAAAATACACTTACCTTGTTTTTAGTATATTCAAAAACTGTAAAATCTCTGAGAACTGTATCAACCGTAATGCCCTTAAAAACCTCAAGCCTGCGAGAAGAAGAAAAAAAAACACACACACACCATGAAGAATTATTATCCAACAAGGTGAACAAGTATTCAAAACATCTTCAAAACTAATTCACTTCTGGTCTACACACCAATCTTGTGTTCATCCATCTTTATCATCTTCACTGGATTTCTATATAAATAATGTATATGTATATGTATCTTTTTTTTTAAAGTTAAAACTGTTATAGAAAACAAAAAAACACTAGTATCTAAGAGCTCTGCCTGACTTCTGTTCTTCAACAGAACAGTCGTACTGTATGCTTTAATCTCAGGAGACTGACATCTATATTATCTACCTGAAATAAATGTTTTCATTACCGTGGACTGAAGGAGAGGACATGACAGCAATGAAAACCTGGATTACGTCCAATTTAAACTCTGTAGTGCCACAGTGTATAAATTAAGCTTTAGATTAGAGAGACAGGTGGAGGGAGACATGCCCAGTTGAATGAAGGTTGCGCACAGGTGGTGAAAAACAACCATGCTGTTTTCGTGCTCATACCCAGACACCCAGCCACCCACCCAGCCACACACATAGCTCCGTAAGGGAGTGGTTGCACCACTCAAAAACACATGACACCAAATCCAAAATTTTAGGGTATTTAGACCGACAACAAAACAAGTGGTATTCAAATGTTATGGCCACGTCCTGGACACAGCAAGCATGGCCACTGACCTCCACTTGAACCTCTGAGAGTCAATACCAGAAACTTGTTCAAGTCCAAGCCACATTGACCACTTGTAGACCAGAGTTGGCCTAGTACACTGTACTTTGTGCTCTATTGTTTCCACACAATATCTTCTCTGAAAATAGCCGATCTACAAGCATTAATACAATAGTGAGCTTGTATAATGTGCTATTTTAGCTGAGTGTTCACTCCCAGGTGATGCTAGGGCTCAAGTAGTCTCTCAAGACAGATCGTTGACTCACCAACAGGGGTCGATGGGATTCTCAGATTGGGGCTCAAGTGGTTAAACGCAAGACAAATGTCATTTGAAATGCACTCATCGGTGAAGTGATGACGAAAGATACATTTTGACATGACTAAGCTACTGTAGCTTGGCATGCATTAAATCCATGTTTTTACTCTGTCCAAAACACCCTGATAATCAGCAATTGTTTACCTACTACACAGAGGACATCCCACCCAAACTGTGAAAACCACAGGATCAAAACATCCTACTCTATAAAAATAAAGAACCCATCCATATGATAGTCCTAATCCCATGGGAAACACTCAGCCAGCATGTAAAATAAAAATTGACATACAGTACATGTACAGTATCATAAACATGGCCACGGAAATGTCTGGCTATCAAATCAAAGCCAGAGGAAATCACAATACGGGAAATACACCAACGCAAATAGTAGCATTATCTCCAAGTGGACAACGCTACCGTATGCCGGCTTTATACCTGTACGTTGTTGTGTGCGCGACACCCGCACGCCACCACATATAACTCAGGCTTTGGGGAGTGAAAGACATCCCACAGCCTCCCGGTCTTACCCCAGTGGGAGATTAGCTGGAAGCATGAGCCAAATGTATGGCACATGTTGTCCGGCTCTTCCTCTCCCTCAGTGCCGTGTCCATGGCCAGTCCTGACCCTGTACCCCTTTCGGAATAGGTCCCCGGTCGACTTCTTGCGCCTTCTCGTGTTTTGGAGCGTCTCAGAGTGCGTGCCCCCGTCGGCCCCCCTGAACACTCTTAACATTTTTAGAATCGCTGGCAAACAATTTAGGCCACCCCAGAAGAGTCAGTCAAGTCACGTCCCCGACTGAAATCGTCCAAACTTCAGCGAGTTTGAGGCGTTCCAAGATTCAACGGCTTGAAGTGTTCCTTTTCCTTACATCCACTCATTCAGCGCAAGTGTGCACCTTAAATATATGCACGAGAAAAGAAAAAGAAAGAAATCTACTAAATAAAACATGCGGGTAGTCTCGTGATATTGGCACCTAGCAGGGTGGGGTGGGGGTGTGTAAGAATCGAAGGATGCTCATTCAACAGGAACGTCATGGTCTGATTCGCCGCAGCCCCTCACAGACATCCTCACTGCGATCAGTCGTGGACAGCAAGCTTAAGGCAAACTCTTTTCCCATCAGGATATTACAGCGGTAAGCTCCTTTAGCATTCATCCAGGGAAGGAAGAGGCCAGACAGACAGAGAGTGTGTCCGTCAGCTCAGCTGGCATGGCAACGTAACCCACATCTCATCCTCATCGCATCCTCTCCGTTGCTCTCGACAATCAAAACATCATTAGATAAGAACACAATGTCTCTCGTCTTACATTCATACCGGGGAGAAAAGTCACACAAGTTCACTGTCTGGCAAAGCTGGTCGCGTGCAGAAAGATGAAAAGATTTGGCAGTCCTTGTATTCTGCCTATATTGGATTTAGTGAATAATCGGTAATCCTAAATTAATCACAGTTTATGCAATAAGTGCGATTGTCGTTGCTCTTTAAGCTGAATGCATGGTGTGTAAATGTCTCCTCATCGCAGCAACACTAGAACAGCTGAGTGAAATCTCTCAGCCTGCAAATTATGTTGACATTTGTTAACGTTTCATTAAAAAATGTGCAATGTGAATCAAATTAATTTCTAATTTCCAATCAAATGCATTCAGAAGTTTCATCTCTGATTTCTCTTTTTACGTTTACATATCGAGCTCAAAGAGCTATAACATGTGCCATCATATGGGTAATGTCAAAATCTGAAGCACATTCCGATAAAGTGTTCCAAGTGTTTGCGCTCTTAACTAAAGTCTCACTGAAGCTAAAGCCAGGTGTGAGAATTAAGCCATGTATTGAAGTCCACAAAAAACGGAGAGGCTCGCACATACAACCCAGATATCTGGCCTTACAACAAGTTATCTGGCCTTACAACAAGTTATCTGGCCTTACAACCCAGATATCTGGCCTTACAACCCAGATATCTGGCCTTACAACCCAGATATCTGGCCTTACAACCCAGGCGATAGATATGTTCTAGTTACGTTCTTAGCTTACGCATGTTTCATGATAAATGCATTTTATATGTGATGTATTCCCATGCTTTTGTTCTTGCCTAATGTAAGTCGCTCTGGATTAAGAGCGTCTGCTAAATGCCTAAATTGTAAATTGTAAATTAACAACAAAAAAAAGAGTGACACGGGTGAACAAGCAAAATGAAGATATTTCTGTTCTGACTACCCTCGACAATCCATATCTGAAGCACCACACGTTCACTTTCATTGCTACAGTACAGAATTAAAATATATATGAAATATAATGGACTTTCATACTAATATCACAACCAGTTTTTTAAATGACTATAAGCAAAGGTATCAACATAAAAACTGGGCCAGGTTTCTGCATTGTTTCTTTTACTTCCATGACACAATAATTATCCTGGACCTGAGAGTGCTAATCACATTAGCAGCTCGGTATAAGTAGGCTACATTATGTTCATAGTGTGATAAAGACATATGGGCTTCATAGAAAAGTGTACAGGTGTGCAAATGCATCCGTTATGTACATGTACACTCTGTAATTAAATAGGCACTTTTTGAGGATGAGGAAAATAGTCTGTACAGTATGTGTGTCTCTGTCAAACTGTATTGGCTGGCAACACAGCTGGAGGAAGGTGCTGGAGCAATTTAATTTTTGTTATTATTATGACATATGACATATGGAATTATGTTATTTTATTATGTTATTTCTTCATTCAGAGCATGCCAACACATTACACAGCAGAAGAGAGAGGTGATGGAGCAATCGGTGTAAATGTATGACAGCTTATTTCAATAAACATGGTTATTGACATGGCGTTGTAGACACTACGTGGAAGTGTAGGTCCTGCCGTAGTAGGAACGGCTGCGGCTGCAAGCATGTTTATCTATCGAGCACTGATCCATGTCCGGTTGCCGGAGCGGACTGCCGTAGCCGTTGTTCCTTAAAGTCCCTAATGATGCAATGAGAATACTCCTTAAACAACCCAGAGAGGGCAGTGCTAGTCACATGTTTGTCACTGCTGGAGTGAGGACTTTTAAAGCACTTTTAAGAAATATCAGGTTCAAGTTCATGCAACCGCTGGATGTATCTGAAAACAGTATAATTGTGGCGCTCTCAAATCCCACTATGAACTGTTCACGCTATGCATCCAGACTAAGGGTGCACTGGTTAAAATCCCTGTATGTTCTGAAAGTTTGAATATGAATATGAATCATGCTCCGTCTATAATATGGACCGACATGTCTCACTGAAAGACTATAGACCCAAATGTCCACAATTTACAATGGGTGCTGGATCCAAAAAATACTAGGCGATATACTGTACACACCAAATAGCTCTTGTTTAGAGGATTATATTTTATGCAGTCACCTCAGAACAGAAAATCCTCTAAAGGCAGCTGGGGTGGGGATGTTTTTGATCTTTTGATCAAGACACAGAACAAGACCAGGAGTGCATTTTCATTTCTGAAGTGACCTACTTTTGGAAAAGTAGAAGTAGAGTAAGAAAATGTTTCTGTTGCTGTGAACACAAAGAGCACCACATCCAGTTGCAAAAAAAGGTGCAAGCAGGGACTTTATTTACAGTAAAGTGTCAGATAGAATATCCACTAAAGCACAAAAATATCAAAACAACAAAGATCACACCTGTGTGAAGTGAGAGGCGCTCTTATCATACATCATCTCATTCCAGCCAATTAGAATTTGCATCCTTGTCTTCAATGTTTGTGTTTACACAAACACTCAAAACTGGCCATTCATTATCAATGGCATTTAATGTTTGCATTTGGACAAAGTTTGTGTTTACACGCACCCTCAAAGCTGGACATATAGGAGGGGCTAGCGGCACCATACACTATGGTAACATAACTCGATCCCACCTGAAATACTGTACTGCCAAATATTGTTGTCCATCAATCCATGAGTAGTTCTGTCTACAAAGCCAGAACATTCACTGTAGAATGTGAGCTTCTGGCTGGGAATTGCCCACACAGGGCCCAAACATTTTGGAAGTCAGCCATAGCCAATCGGAATAGAGTATGAAAAATCTGCCATACATCCAGATCACGAGAGATAATGTTTACCGATCTGAGTTGTGGACAAAATCTGTAGGAGGAATGATGCATGTGTGTACTTCTTCCCACACTTACCGCCCACTATATAAGCATACAGTATGTATGTGTGTATACTGTTCAGTATGTGTGCCATGATGACACACAATGATAACAATAATTATAATAATTATAATAATTATAATTATAATTTTCTTTTAAACATAATATTATGGAACAACACACGTGATAGTGATCTGCACTCCACAATATCTTATAATAATCTTTATTAATTTTGTATTAGAATAAGCAATGTTTCGGTTGTGAGACCTTTGTCAGGCAGAAATTTTATATAAAAATAAAGTGAGTGTGTGAGTATTAAAATAATAAAAAGATGAAATTATGATAGCATATGATTTATTTATATGTAGCCTATGTGGGACTGTATGTGGTTTATGGACAATTTGTCGGGTGGGTGGGTTGCAGGGTAGTATGTATGTATTAATATTGTGTCGAGTCTGGCATAGAGGATTGTATCCTGTGCCAGAACATTTTCATTGCATTTCATTTTTACTATAATATAGGTGAGAAATGCAGCTTAATTGCGCCTGGAAACTACACAGATATCTGTCCGAATGTTCATGTTTTTATATCACTGTGTTAATAACTTAGCATTGTTGCATCAACTGCACCATGTCACCAGCAAGCAAAGGCTCTGGATGCTGCATCCAATAATAAATCATATCAGTACTAATCCAGTCCACAGTGGCCACCAGATGTTTGTATTTGTATTGGTGCAGAGGGCGAACCAAGCCCTCAGTGAGGCTCTCCAGCATTGAAGCGCTGAGCCCTACTGGTCAAAGCTGAGAATGCAGATGGGTTTAACATTGAGCACTTCCACATTTTGCTTCAAAACGCCACTGAGCAACTTCTATTGAAATGAATAGCAAGGGGCGGGGCTGTCACTCCGGTCCTCCCTCTATCCTTTATAACTCTATGAGGGCGAAGCTTGAATAATAGGTTAAAATTGCGGACCACTACATAGAAACTGTGGATAATGTGTGGCGTGTGCATAGCCATAAGCCATGTGAAACTATTCTCGCACGTGCGCAAAGTTGGTTTGACAGCAGACAGCTACACCAGCGCACGATAATTTCCTCGCCTAATTGTGACATCCCCTATGACGTGTTCATTGCGATGAAACATGACGAAACATGCCGGTCGTCTATGATAAGACTTTATAATGTTTTGTTAAAGGATAGTGTAGACTGTAGACAAGGTGTGAATGCAATCACATCAAATAGCGTAGTTGGTGTTCAGTGGGTCATGTCCAGTGGCAAAGCGCACCGTGCACATCTCTCTCCCGTTTAGGTAATAAAGGCAAAGGGTGCAGCACCCGTGACTGCATTCCGCTGTTCTCACTGTGCCTGCTGCCGTCCATGTGCGCGCGTGAACGCGGTTCCCGAATATGTCCTTTATTAGCCTACATTATAAAGTGACATATTTATTTATACACCTCAAAAATAGCCACTCTACAAGCTCACAACTGGTTGTGGACACGACTTGCCACTTGCCAGAGCAATGGTAAAGTGTCTATCATTGGGTGTATGAATCAGAATCATATTTGTAAATTATGTAGACAGAGAGAAGATCGAGTGTTGGGATTTGGAGATTTACGCACATAGCGTGACATGCTGACAGACAATGCAAGAAACATGTTCCACTTCCACTCACAATTTAGGTGGTTTTTAAAATGCGGTACTTATTCCTTCATTTAAAAAAATATGATAGAACTCAGTGAGTACAGTCTCGTGATCGAGAAAGGCGACCACAGGCCAGACCTGGCTTCCAAGATAAGACAGACTGTGTGTGCACACAGCACACAAAGCTGAGCTACACTTTCTAAGCACCTACCCACTGTACCAAGATATCAGAGACGAATACTTGCTACAGATTACAAACGCCCAAGCTATAGAGTTTGAAAACATGACAAATAACTTCACATGTGCTGGGTGAAGTACAACAACGTGTAAACACAGCAGCAAGATGTGTGAGCTGTTGTTGTGTCGAAAAAAATATGAAATAAAAACAAATTGTATGTACTGTAGCTGGCACTGAAAACGTTTCCTATGCCAGTAGGGCCAGTAAAGCCAGAATTAATAATTTGTGAAGGTGTTAGTTTACTTTTACTTAACTGCAAAGTGACACTTGTTTTGGCACTGTAAACATTTCCTGTGTCAGTAAAGCCAGTAAAGCCATTTGGCTAAATTGAATTGCACTGAACGGAATAAATAATTTGTGATAAACTTAATTTTGTACTTGACTGCAAAGTGGAAATGTTATACTGTAGCCGTGTATACATTTATTTATTTTTAGACACTTGTTTAGACACTGTAAACGATTCATGTCAGTAAAGCCATTATTTTTCGCTAAATTGAATTGAACAGAATTAATAATTTGTGAAGGTGGAAGCTTATACATTTTTGACACATGTTTTGTCACTGTAAACGTTCCCTATGCCAGTAAAAGCCAGTGAAGCCATTTGGCTAAATTGAATTGGACTGAAGGGAATTAATAATTTGTGAAGGTGGAACTGCAGGGTGGAGGGTGACTGGAGCTGGGGTTGTGGTGCGTACAATTCATCTCTACAGCAAGAAGACAACAACAAGATCCTGCATCAAACAGCTGCAATCCACAGTACTTCCTCTGCAGGCCTATAGTCTCTTAAGGTGCGTTCAGACTTGGATGGTTAGAGCGGCGTGATTACAGACAAAGTCAATGGAAAGACGAGAAGTTGCGCGAACGGGCGCGGCACAAACGAGACGAACCGAGGCGAATATATATATTCAGGTCTAACGCAGCTTTATAGTGATGAGCTTCACACATTTTGCAGATTGATTTCGATTCGAATGCCAGAGCCACCGTCAAAGCCTATTCACTTTTCATCCATTTGTGTACTTTCAATCATAGACTGACATAGACTGAGTGGTATTATTATAGGTAGGGCTGGAAAGGTGAAAAGGGTGAAGGGCATTTCAATGACCCTGAGCAGTGCCTGGAAACCAACCTACACGTGACAAAACTACTGGGAACGACATTACGATTCAACACACATGTCATTGGACTGATACAGATACAAAGAATGACATACTTTTTTAAGTAACATTTGATTATTTTTAGGTGGAAATTGTCAGATGCACAAGGCTCAGAGAACTGATTTAGATCCGAGTGCAATGTCTTCAAACAGATTGATTTCCTGCAAATATGGACTGAGCTGCTACTCACATAATTTCCACTGGGTGGCACCACAGACAATCAGAATAAAATAAAATAAATACTTCATGTGCTTACCAAGCCAGCTCCTGTTCAGATACACAGACACGAACACAGGAGGAACTGTGAAGAAGTCCACCACCGAGTTGACCTCTAACCAGAACCACAGCTTGTCGTTGGCAGCAATGAACTGTTAAGAGTAAAGAAACAAAGCATCAAAGTAGTAAACTGAGTAGAACAGATTGCTCCGGGCCAGTGTTGAACCGGCACCTCCATCCATGGGTTCCTGGTTCCCACCTTAATGGAATTATTGCGATATTGTTGTTGTTGTTGTTGTTTTTAATCAATTAAACACTTAGACCAGTAGACCAGTGTTTCCCACAATTTTTTTATTTTTTTGTGCCACAGATGATTTGCTTAATTTGAAACATTGGTTTGAAACAATGTTTCAAAGATAGTAGCTAAGTGTACTGTATACACTATACTGTACAGCCTGGGTGTTGGCACCTTTCTAAAGATACAATAAAGACCTTTAACACCTACAGTAATAAACTGAAAAATTCAACATTGGCCAAATTGTCAAATTGTCAGAAATTGTGGAAAATAGCAGATCTGCTATTTTCACAATGGAACAGAGTTAAACCAAATGTAATGCCTCAACTTCTACAATTCCAAGTGCTTGTCAGGGTGGGGGGAGTTGGGTCCCCAGTTCAAATATGATTATTTTGGGGAGGTCACAGCCTGAAAAGGTTGAGACCACTACCCTAGACTGCCAACAGCAACAGAAATATTAAATAGATATGTTCTATTAGTTTTCTTTCTTTCTTCAATCTGGCAATTACATTAATAACTATTTGAGTTGAAAGCATTAAGACCCCTTTTAATCCCCAATGGTTCCTTTCTGAAAAAGGAGGTTAATGTAAAAAGATTCATGGTTCATGTAATTGCAGCTAAAAGTGTGGTGTGTGTGGAATGGATGTCAGAGGCGGTGGTATACTGCAGTGGTTCCCAAACTTTTTTGTGTCAAGGACCCCCAAATTGACACTAATTAGCCCCGCGGACCCACATTTGAAAAGACGTGCCAGGGACCGACATAAGAGAAGATTTTTACGGCTCTAGCAGTGATTCTCAACCAGCTTAATTTCAAGGACCCCCAGTTTGACATGCATTAGTCTACAGACCCCCATTTAATGGCATTTCTATCTCTGGGACCCCAATTTATATTGTAAAATCAATGTTAATTTAACTCTGAGTACAGGTTTTGATGAAGGCCCAGGTAGGGCCGGGCCTTAATTTTCGGGCCTGTTGAGAACTCTAGTTTTCGCCGGCTGTCGGGCACGGCTGCACTAATAACTTCCGTCTGGAGTTTAATTGGACAGGTATCAGTCAAAAGGGAAACATCGAAGAGGAAGGATGGATGGGGAAGGATCAACATATATAATATGGAATGTCAGAACAGGTCAGCTCCACATATGGAGATCTAAGGGTTTGAGGTCAGATGTAGATTTGCTGGCCAATATTGATGACATCAGAGATCTCCATATATGGGCTTAATATTGATGACATCACGTGATGTCACGAGGCATGACCATGCCTGGGGGTGACTGA
The DNA here is from genome assembly GCF_951216825.1 of Electrona antarctica. Classification (NCBI taxonomy): domain Eukaryota; kingdom Metazoa; phylum Chordata; class Actinopteri; order Myctophiformes; family Myctophidae; genus Electrona; species Electrona antarctica. Next base: position 33,981,149 of record NC_136805.1, read on the forward strand.
CTTGACTGACTGACAGGAAATGCACAATTTCATACTAAATGCGACCTGCGGTTGCAAATAATTTAAAAAAAAACGATTTTGGGCATACAAGGTTCCTGCCCGACAGCAACTAAATCAGATTTCACTGTAACAGTGGCTGTATACTCACACGAAGGCCGAAGTACAGCAGGAAGAACACGTTGAAGGCCATGTCGATCTGCAACGTGAAGTCTTGGTAGAAGTTCTGACAGGACTCGATATCGCTGTGGGATGGAGAAGAGACATGAGGCCCGTCAATGTGCAACAACTGGTGATCCCAAGAGAAAACAATACTGATCAAAAGAATATGACATGTGATTTCATGAGAACATAAAAAAGATGCATTCTTCTTTTCCTGAAAATGCATTTTTTTAAGAGAGTATAAAGTAAGTGTTCACAATCAGTGCAACATTGTGATTTATTGTTTTTCCCCAAAGTTTTTTCTGTTGAGAAAAAAACCATGCATTCATTGTCACACAAGCAATAATGTCGTTATGCCTGATTAACCCTTAAATAACTGCAAAGAAAAATATTTCTTTGAATTTGCAGAACGTATTTCTGCTTTCTGGGGTACGTGCAATATCATTTTCATGTTTTGCCGATATGATATTGCAATTTGCAGGACTGCGTTCGCCTGTCTCGAGGATGGCATTTTATTATAAGCACAAGGTTGAGTCTGATGGAAATAATGCAAGAGCCATAAGCAGTAGTTTAAGGGTTAAACGCATGCAGGGTGTGTCACGTCTCCTTTCATTGACGTCAAGCAGCCATAGCAAATACTAGCAATGTAGTGAAGTCTCACCCTCAAAAAGCTTGTATCTGGCACTACGAATTCAAATGAAGAGAAATATAAGTAAATGTAAGGACTTCGTAATGAGGCTATTTATTAAAGAAAGAAATAAGTAATAATAAGCACAACCTGGGAATTAAACAAGACACCCTCAATGTAATATGATAATATCATAGGCTTACCGAGGACTAGGACACATAATAGGGACTTTAAGCAACGACTGTTTTCAGGACGGCTCCGCTAGGCGGAAGTACGGCTGCTGTGACGCAATCGCCGTAGCTATCAAAATCGTTAAGCAAACAGCCTTCGGCGACGGCGACATTGGTTCCCATGGTCCCATGGTCTATGCAGCATTTTAAACACCCCGTTGCGCATCAGCTAACTTGCCGATATTGCTTAATTCTTACATGCGCTGGACATGATCAGCAGTGGAAAGAGGAAGGTGCTGCAGCAATCTGTGTTATTCTAAAAAGCGTTTTAATAAACATGGTTAATGGGACATATGGTATTAGTGTTATTTCTTCATTCAGAGCATGCCGACACATTTCACAGCATAAGAGAGGTGATGGAGCAATCGGTGTAAATGTATGAAAGCTATAATTTCAATTAACATGGTTATGACTTATGACATGGCGTTGTAGACACTACGTGTAAGTGTAGGTTCTGCCGTAGTAGAAAGGGCTGCGACGGAGAGCAGGTTTATGTATCGAGCACTGATCCATTTCCGGTTGCCGGAGCCGACTGCCGTAGCCGTCGTTGCTTAAAGTCGCTAATGTACTGTACATCCTGAACTTACCATAACCATTCAGAGAGACAACAGTCAGTAGGCATAATGTGTAACTTTGCCCTTTGTTTACATAATAACAGAACAATAAAAAAAGAAATATATTTTAACCAATCATTCCCCTCTATGCCAGCAGCTAGCAGCAGTCACTGGACTAGTGTGGTGGCGTTTACCATGCAGAAACTAGGGGTGGTACGATATGGGTACCTCACGATATGATATCTGTGAGGCCTGGGCCGTGGCTCAGCGGTCCAGGCACCTTGTCTGGCAGTGTGCCACGGGCTCGACTCTCGATCCCGACGGCCTTTACTGCATGTCACCCCCCATCTCTCTCCCCATTTCCTGTCAGCCTACTGTCTATCCCTCCATAAAAAAACATAAAATAAAGGCGAAAGCCACAAAAAAAGCCACAAAAGGCAACAATCTGGAATTATGTATTTAATCCAAAATCTTACAAGATTTTTTTGTGTCACAAACTGGCCAATAAGTACATGAATCTTGCCTCCTCCAAACAGTAAAACACTGACAGCTACTTTGCAAATTGTCCACCAACTTGTCTGTCCACAACAATGGGTAGCCTACTACTAGTAGTACTAAGAAATCCATATCACGGTATTGGGAGGACAATACAAGATATATATATTTTGCAGGAGGAAGTATCGCGATATATCGCAATATCGATGTATTGGCACACCCCTAGCAGAAACACACTGCCTTCTTGTTGTTGCTGATGTTCATTTTTTCATTGTATGTTTTTGTACAGAAGACGGGGATGTTTTTTTTGGTCCCCATCAGAAACAAACGGTGAAAACACCAAACACCCCTTTTGTTTTGGTAGACGGGGAGGTTTTTCTTTTCTCCGGCTCCCATCAGAAACAACAGTGACAACACCGGTGTTTGTTGTTTGTGTTGAAACAAACACAACAGCAGTGTGTCGTTTGTGTTTGTCACCGGCGTTTTGGTAGATAGACGGGGACATTTTAGGTACCCGTCAAAAACAAACAGTGACAACACCACATTAAAATATAGCGAGGGGACAGTGCACGGCAGGTAAACACACCACTAACCACCACACTACTCCAGTGGCTGATGACTGCTGATAAAGATGGAAATGATCTGGTAAAAAATGCCTTTAATGTATAGACATTAAATCTAACTTAAAATAAATATATAAAGTCATTGACAGAAATATATATCTTTTAAATAACACAAATAATCTACCTTTAACTAATTACTCAGCATCCTTTCTGACGGGGCTGGTCACTGGTGATAGGTTAGATTGAGTTTAGAATGGAGCTTGGCACATCATTATTATTCGTGAATCATGCAGATCGTTATTCCTTGCTTTGCAGGAGGATCACACATTTCTGCAGCATTTCAGCAGTCGAGGCAGAAAAAAGGGAAAGGAGGAAAAAAGGGTGCCGTTTTTCCTCGGTTTGGCGAATGGGTACCCAGATTGGGGGCAAGCACACATGATATAAGTAAGTGGTTCTCAAACTGGGGCTACATGATTTTTTAATTTATTTATTTTGATTGATTGATTGATTGATTGATTGATTGATTGATTGATTGATTGATTTTTTTCCCGGGGTGATGACAGTAATGTGACAATTTAAGGATCTTTTGAAAGTAGCCGATCTACAAGCTCACAATGCGTCGCATAGTGACACATAGTGAGCTTGTAGATCTGCTATTTCCAAGTGGCCGTGCGTAATCTATATAGGACTGGTGTGGTTAATGTATGTTTTGTAATAAAGGGGAAAAGTACAATATTTGGATCCAAGAGTAGAAGTAATTGGAAATTGGAATTACTCAAGTAAAGTAACATAATACTTAAGAATTGTACTTAAGTACAGTACTTAAATAAATGTAGCAATGTACTTCTTTCCACCACTGGAACACATACAGGTAGTAGGCTTCACAAACATAACTCTCTCAGCCCATTATTCGCAGACATTGTTTATTGTATTATTATATTTTTTAACGGTACAGTACAATAGAGCATGACCACTGTTCTAACTGGCACCTCTTTCTATGAATAGTCCAAACATGTTGGATGGTTCTGCCCTCATTCACACTAATAATGAAGCATCAGCCAACCGAGTCGCAGCAGTCATAGCCGGGTGGCTGACAGGGCCAGAGTAATGGCCGCCGCAGCGCGACCGACCAGACCTGCTAGCGCTAAATAATTGAGTTCCAGTGGGCCTGGTCAGGAAGGGACTGAGCCTGTTACTTATGGGGCCCAGGCAGCAGAATCCTGATATCGCTCTCCATCCATCGTGGCTGTATAATCAATGGTGGAAAGAAAGTTTCTTTTTTGTTTTACTTGAGTAAAAGTATCAATACTGCAATATAGAAATACACCGGAATTCAAAATGCACTTGAGTAAAAGTGCAACAGTATTGGCATGCGTACTTTTGCAATGCATGGCAATGCATACAAATCTTTAGAAAATAGCAGATGCACAAGCTCACCATGTGTCACATCGCGGCACATTGTGAGCTTGCAGATCGGCTATTTTCAAATGGCCGAAATGTATATATGTAGGGCTGAAGTGGTTTTGGAATAATAATCTAAATCTAAAAAGTAACTACTAACTAAAGTGTTCAAATAATAGTGGAGTAAAAGTACAATATTTGCCTCTGAGAAGTAGTGGAGAAGAAAAAGTATTGACATTGCAGGAAGTGGTGCAACCACTTCCTTAAGTAGCTTTGTGTGTAGCTTTGTGTGGCTGGCTGGGTGGCTGGCTGAGTGTGTCTGAGCACGGAAATTGCATTTGGTTGATTTTCAAAACCAAGTGTCACTGTTGTGCAGCCTAACACTTCAAACGCCACTTTGAAACTTCCATTGGAATGAATTGCAGGGGGCAGGGCTGTCCGCCCTCTAGATAGATTATAACTCCCAGTTCCCTGACCAACCTGTAGGAGTCGCTAGTACAGCGACAGAGATCTCCGGGACACTTGAACAGGGACACTTGAACACGCCAATTGTTTGTCGTTGGAGGAGCAGAGCACCTGGTCAAGCCAGAGGCACTGCGCCGTGGAAGATCGAAACCCCTAGGGCAGGAACATTACCCCTGCAACACCCAAGCCCCCCCCCCCCCCCCCCCCCCCCCCCTCCACTTTTATGGTGTAGGACGGTAATTCACCCTTTGGGAAGTCACTACTCTACTACTATTTTTGCCAAGTTAGCTCAATTGGTACAGCACTCGTCTTTGAATCTCAAGGCGAGTGCTTTGACCCTGGAAGCCACTCAGTGTAAGAGTAACATGCAGGGCTTCGCATTGGGAGGTAATGTAAGTACTGGGAGCTGACCATACACTGTAGGTGTGGTTGCTCCAGTCAGCAATACATTTCCCAGGGCTCCTTGCTACTTACTATACTGTACTAACACTAGTATAATTATAATATTAATTACTGCATTGCTCGAATAAAACCATTCAAATTTGTAATTGATATACATAAGCATAGAAAAATGGTTCCTTAGAACAGAAGTTCTCATTTACAAAGACACGATGACTGGGACAAAATTCGAACCCCTTCGAGTTTGGAATCTCTTTTTATGGACATACAAAAGCATGGTTCATTCACCAAAGTAATTTCTATCTTATATCAAACTCTGTTAGAAATGGTTCCCAATAATTCTCTTTATATAAAAGCCAAGTGGGAGGCAGAAATACAACAAGAGATTTCACAAGAAGAATGGCTAGACGCCTGCACTGAAGTGCATAAAGTAACAAACTCTAATTCTTGGAGAGAATATCAATGGAAAATTGTAAGCAGATTTTTTAAGACTCCATTATTGACTGGTAGAGCAGGCACTACTCCTACAACTGAGTGCTGGCGGGAATGTGGTGAACAGATCGGTAATCATACGCATATCTTTTGGACGTGTCCTAAATTACAGCAATTCTGGAATAATGTTTTTAATGACATTAACAGAGTGTTTGACACTCAGATACCACAAGATTTCAAGACAGCTATTCTAGGAGTAGTGCCGACTGGGTTTGAAGGTAGGAAAAAGGTGTACCTCCTCCAGATATTGTTAACAGCGGCCAAAAAGACTATCACAATAAATTGGCTAGGAAAACACCCTCCAACCCACGAACAATGGCTAAATAAAGTAAAAGAAATTAGAGACATGGAAGAAATTACTTATTTGGTGAGGCTACAAAATGAGCAATTTGTTAAGAAATGGACGCCCTTCGCACGCATCGAGATTTAACATTACAAAAATTGATGGACCACCCCCCCCTTCCCCCTCTTTCCTTTTCTTTACTTTATTTTTATTCTATTTTATTTCTTTATTTAATTTCTTTCATGTCTGTTGAATTACTCGATCAAGATGTTGTCTTTCATGTTTACATTTCTTTATTATTATTGTTGTTAGTATTATTTATGATTATTATTTTTCAAATGTGTTACTTTCTATGTTGCTGCTGTCTCCTTGGGGAGACAATTTTGTATTGAAGAACTGAATGATGATATATGATGCATATGTATAAAATGTATTGTCTACCCCGGCAATGACAATAAAAACAATACGTTGGGAAAAAAAAGAACAGAAGTTCTCAACCGTTTTGGCTGGTGACCCCCGGAAATGCTTTGGCCATGTCTCGCTAGAACCCCAAAATACAATTAATAATACAACCTTAATAATAGAGAAAATACATCATAAATAAATACTGAAACCAGATATAATCGTTAAGGAACGTTTATGCATACTAGGCCATCATGTGTGACGTGATGTAACTGCAGCTTTACCGAGGGAAAAATCTTTTTCTTGGTCAAGTGACAAGGAAAACATCCTGCTGAGTGCTTAAGTTTGACTGGGCAATACCCTGTTATCGCACTTCTCTAACTGTGTTGACTCGTTTCCTGGTAGAGCCCGACTGACCGCACATTTTTGGGTCCGCTGCCGATCCTGATTTTGGAGAGTCGTACAATTCCGATTACTGATGTTTTGAGTGGTGTTTTGTAAAATAAATAATGATAATGGAGGATTTTCTAATCAGTTTGAAAAACTCGATTAAAGTTTCTATTTGACGTTTCACCTATAAGCATAATAATAATAGCATAAATAATAAACTTAAACTTTTTTATAAGTAAATGCAAAATAAATGCATACACCTTAATCAATTTAAAGCGGAACTATGTAACCTTTTTTATGAATAAAATGTAATTCTGTCCAATCTGTATGGTAGGGTATGTTAATACAATATAACTTGAAATCAAAGGTCATGTCTCACCTAGACACAGGATCATCTGACACGCCTAAAATATGGATGCCAGGTTGAAAGTTTTAAACATAATAATAATGGCCGATATATGACTTCCTGGTATCTCGTATTGAGCTGACCGCCATCACAATACGATGGTTGGGCATGTCATGCAGGCCTCACACAGGTCAGGAGTCAGGACTAATTACAGGAAGGGCTCTATCCGTTACAAGCCCATTGTTACCGACGAGGCACGCAAGAGAGCAACTAACTGGTTCTCTTTGTCTCCACGGATCAGTGCTCATTGGGACAACAGGTAGTGCAAAAACACTCCTTGAATAATAAATAATAGAAGGACCTGCAAAGGTCTGCTATTATAACGAGAAACAGGACAAAGGTCCTCCAGCACAAGGATGACTGAGTTTTTTTTTTCATGTTTTTTTTGTGTGGCCTGTTCTGTTCTTTTTTTCTTTTCTTTTTTAAGAGTTTGAGAAAGTGATATGATGTGTACATTGTCAATAATTCTTAAAAAGAAGAAGAAGAATGGAGGAAATACACTAAACAGCCCTAATTAGCAGTGGTGGAAAAAGTACTCACATTTTACTTAAATAAGTATCAATAACTGCAAGTATCAATACTGCAATGTAGAAATACTCAGTTACAAGTAAAAGTCCGGAATTAAAAGTTTACTTGTGTAAAATTACAAAGGTACTGTAGGCCAAATGTATCAAAATGTACTTAACATACCAAATGTAAAAGTACTCATTATGCAAAATGTCCCATTTCAAGTAATGTACTGTATTAAAAAAAACATTTGAAAATAGACAATCTACAAGCTTATTGTAGATCTGCTTTCAAAAAAGGCCGGAATGCATATAGGGCTGAGGTGGTTAATGTATGTTTTGTAATACATAATCAAAATCTACAAAGTAACTAGTAACTAAAGTTTTCAAAGAATTGTATTGTATACATTGTATATGTAGTGGAGTAGAAAGTATTGGAAATTGGAAATACTCCAGTAAAGTACAAATACCTCAAAATTGCACTTAAGTACAGTACATAAGTAAATGCATTAGTTACTTTCCAACACTGCTAATTAGGTGCCGCCACTGTGTCACCATTCTCCATCTGCCATCAGTGTGTATTTAACAAACAAAGCTGGTGCTCGTGGAGAAGGGAAATGGCCAGAGCGAGATCAAAGGTCATCCTTCATCAGGTGAAAAGGTATTGGACGACACTGCGAGCAGCATGGGAGCCCTGAGTACAGATGGCACTACAGAGAGAGGACGTACGGTAACTCCACCCATGGGCACATAATGAAATGAGACCACATGTCACAACAAGCCAAACAATAAACACTCAGCTATATGTTATCTTATGAAATAACTGACTGAGAAAGGAGAGGCCGCACAGCTCGTAGTCACGATGCCAACAATTTATTTTTCATTTTTCAGAGAAACGGAAAAATAAAGATTTGTTGGCATCGTGACTACGAGCTGTGCAGCCTCTCCTTTCTCAGTCAGTTTTATCTCCTGCGGTCAGCACCTCCCCACTACTGGTGTGCGCTCCTACCTTCCTGTTATCTTATGAAATAACAACATAGTGCCTGGTAGTGCTGCACGATTCTTGCTCAAATGTGGATCTCGATTTTTTTCCTCCACAAGAACTGAGATCACGATTTAAAAAAAAGCTGTGATGTCACGAGGCATGACCATATATGGAGGCGTGATGTCACAAGGCGTGACCATAATATATGTAGGCGTGATGTCACGAGGCGTGACCATATATGGAGGTGTGATGTCATCATGAGCCGTGGACAGCCAACTAGTGCTGCGTGATTCCTGCTCAAATTTTGAAATGAGATCGCATAGGTGTCTGAATCTAGTTCGCGATCTTTTGCAGCACTAGTGCCCTGCAGGGCTCTGGGAACGGACCACAGATCAATTTGAAACTCTCTCTCTCTCTTTGTCCCTGGGCGCTTTGCAGTGTTTTGAGCTTGATAAAAAAAAACTGTTATCCTGGTGTATTGCAGTGGCACGTCCGGTCCAAACATCAACACACAGATAGCAGTGTAACAGCATACTGCAGCTTACGTTTCTACAAGGGTGTTCCACTTCCCCCAGCTTAATGAGTGAGGACGATTGTTCTGGAACCGGAACCTTTGCCTTTCCTGTCGCTTTGAGAGTCTAATCCTTTCTTTTTTCTTTTTTTTTTAATACATTTTTATTTCATTTTTTGGATGAAAGGCACAGGTACAGACATACAAAGAGAATGCACACAAAGCATAATTCAAATTATTTGCCTACTGGGTCTAATCCTTTCTTTACCGAGATTAAGCCATTTTCATCTGTAAAGCCAGTCACTTGTCATCAGAAATTGCCTAGTAAGCCCAGGTTAGAACTTTAGCTGAATGGAGATCCCACGTAACCCATGACAAAGTTTATCAGGACAGCACTTTATGTGCGCGCGTACTTGTCTCTAACGCTAATGAAAAACCGGTAAGAAATGTTCAATGTGAATTTCATTCCACAGTGTCAAAAGTACATGTATTTTGCCAATTGGGAGTTCATTTATTTTTCAGAAATTGTCTGATATTAGAGCATCCTATTAATATAATAATGATGGCATGGAGCGGCAGTGGCTCAGGGGTAGAGTGCCGGATGGGAACGATGAGGTTCCCAGTTCTATCTCGGGCTACCCCAGAGTTGGTGTCGAAGTGTCCTTGAGCAAGACGCTGAACCCCTAATTGCTCCTGATGTGCAGGTTGGTGCCTGGCTTGCATGGTTTGAATGGGTGAATGCACAATCCATGTAAAGTGCTTTGGATAAAAGCGCTATATAAATGCACCATTTACGGCATAATTAGTAACATGACTTTGTCTTTGCAGGAAGACAGTGATCTCATAATAATCTACATTTGGGCCAGAGATGTGATTCAACCTGCATAATTTGAGGTGTATTTTCAGTCTGTATGTATCTGACTCTAGGCCACTGTCTTTCTTTCTTTCTTTCTTTCTTTCCTTTGTGTTTGTTTTCCAGTCACATTTCCTTCGACTCCCCACCCCTGCTATTCCCCACTGATCCACCAGATGGCCTCTGTTTCAGGTAATCCGAGTGCTCTCTCTCAGTCCCTGTAATTATGTTCTGTGTTTCTGGTTACCTGAATCGTCTCCGGACACCTGTGTTTGACCTGTGCCTGTTATTTGGACTTCGGATAAGCTGCCTGCTCCTTATTTTGGATTACTCGTCTGTGTTGGATCGCTTTCCTGGTTTTGACCTCTTCCAAAAACAAATTAAAACGTTCAAACATATAGCAAATCTACAAGTTCACATCATGTCGCGATGTGACACGCCATGAGCTTGTAGATCGGCTAAAATTCCCCCAAGGAACCCTGAGGGTCCCTGTACCACTCTTTGAGAAGTACTGGTCGGCAATGAAAAGGTTTGAGCACCACTGATTATAGTTTTTTTTAGTAAACTCGATCTTAGGATTTAGAAGATTTAATTTTTTTAATCAGCCTCAGGTCGTAAGGAGTTTAGTGTTTACGACTGTGCCGTACCTCCTGTTTTATGAATAAATCCATTGAATTGCACCTGCTCTGCCTCCACCTGCACTTGGGTCCATCCGGCGGCCTTAGGGATCTGGAGGCCAGTTTGAAGACCAAATACGAGTCCCCCATATCACTCCCAACAATTACGCAGCAACAACACCTCTCCTCATCCTGTCGTCCGTCCCTTCACAACCAATGCCAATGCCGCACATTTTACCCAGGTTATTATTAACAGGAAATAGGTGTAACTTCACAGCACGGGAGAGAGCAAGGCAGCGAGTGAGGGAGAGAGACAGGGAGAGAGAGAGAGAGAGAGGGCCTCCGTGCAAGGGTGTGGGAAGGGGGGTGACTTCAGTCAGAGCCGAGGCCCCTTAGAGGGTGGATGCGGTTTCAATTGAAACGGTTGAAACATCACCACACAGATAAGTAAGGTATTCAACGTTATAAGTAGCCTGTCCTAGAGCAATGTCTCCAAACACTGTCAATGTCGATCGATCTATAAGCTTGTATACAGGCTATCTTTAGTGAATGTAACACCCCCCCCGCCCCCCCCGAATATCGATACTAGGTTTCTATTAAACCGAAAACTTGACTAGAAGAAAATTGCACATTATTTGAACATACCGACATCAGACTGGACTTACCGAAATGTTATGGCCACAGTTCAAAATAAAACTGCTCAGGAGGCACTAATTGCAACTCTTTCACTCCATTTCTTATTTGTTATTGTTAATGTTATCATTTTCAAACGGTGGGTTGTCATTCGATCATTCATAGCATCATGCTAGCAAAGGCGTTTTCAAAGCAAAATGCTGTAGTCGGGTAAAGGGGTACTTCAGAAATTAAGGGAAAGGTACAGAGGCTAAAAACACACCTAGAGGGGATGTTAGTAGAAGAAGCTGAAATCTCACAGGTGGATAACTAAGCTTTAACATGGTCAGTGCATAATAGCAAGGTCGATAGAAATATACTTACTCAGAGGAATCTATGAAGTATATTACAAGGGCGCCGATGCTGAGAGCAAATACGAGCACCACCTGAAACAAACAAAACAAACAAACAAACAAACACAAAATGCTCATTAAAGATTTGATTTGAACATACAATACATTTGCAAACATTACATTATTGCAAACTAACCTAAAGGTGCGTTCAGACTTGGATGGTTAGAGCGACGCGATTACATACAAAGTCAATGCAAAGACGAGAAGTTGCGCGAACGGGCGCGACGCGACCTGGCGCGGCACAAACGGGGTGAACCGAGTGAATAAATATATTCAGGTCTGAACGCAGCTTAACCCATTTTGACCTGAGATCAGATTCTAAAAATGTCTTCTACATCCTGACAGTTTTCTGAAAAAGCTATGTTTCTATGTCAGTCGTTCTTCGATTTAAAAAAAATAGCAGACCTACAAGCTGCTATGACCTTGTAGATCTGCTATTTTTCAATAGCTAAAGCATAACATAATGCTAACACCAAAAGGGGTTCCTGCCCCAAAATGGGTTAAGTGTACATCCCCTGAATACAGCAATTTATACAGTATTTAATTTCCTAGAATCAAAGTCTACAGTGCACTGCGTAAAAAAGAAAAAGTATGTTTGTTTGTATCACTGATTGGGCCTTTAAACCATAATGTTCTGTGCACAACTCTGTCATACAGTATGACAAAATGTAAATCTGGCTTAATACAGACTCACAGACAACCTACTTTCCATTGTGGTGTTTAGGCCTATAATAGTAGATAATGTTATCAAACCAACAGAGTGCCAACTTCACAACTCTGGCGACACCTCTGTTGTTTTGATATTACATTTCAAAGCTCTAGTCTACAGGCACTAAGTGAGTCTCAACAATGCCTCTCTCTCTCTCTGGCTAATCCCTAGTGGTTCAAGAAAGGCTTTAAAAGAAAATGTTTTTGAAAACATGTCTCTTCTCTACCTTGTATGCTTGCCATAAGCGTAACAATTTCAACTTTAACTGTGCAAGAGTAAATATGAAATTAGGCTATGTGACATGACAAACTCAATCATACCCATGAGATCAATCTGAAAGATAAACAGAATGGTATCCGACACGCACGCACACGCACACACACACACACACACACACACACACACACACACACACACACACACACACACACACACACACACACACACACACACACACACACACACACACACACACACACACACACACACACCTCAGTTCATTATTTAATTTTTACTAGAAGTGTCGTGGGATCCGTTTTTTAAACTCAAATTAGCAGATCAGTCTCTCAGGTGGCCGCAGTGGTAAAAGTGCCTGCCCACCACCACAGAGGTTGTGGGTTCAAATCCACCGTGGTGCATCCAGCTTTGTCGAACGTCTATGCGAACACAATTGGTCCGCGTTCGAGGGAAGGGAAGCTGGGTGGGGAGAGTGATACGTATTTGTCACCTACGGAAGAGTAGGACAAAGGCCCAGCCTACATCCTCCCGGTGGGGGCTCCTCAAAGGCAGGTGAGTCGGAGATAGCAGTGATGACACTGAGGCCTCATTCACACGTACCAAACACCAATCAAGCAATGTTTGGTCGTTTTTTTGGGCCACCACAATGCTTTTCCAATGGGAGTCACATGGTTTGATCAAACATTTGTGTTTGATCGCTGATTGCTGATTGCTCCCCCCTCATCAAACAAAAATGTTTGGTCAAACCATGTGACTCCCATTGAAAATGAATTGGAGCAGCAATCAAACAGCAATCAGACATCGCACACGGACCGAACATTTGTTGTGTAGGTGTGTACGAAGCCTGATGACACAGAAATGTGTGTGGGGAGGAATCACTTGGGATAACGATAAAATAAAAGGTTCACACATTCGACTGGCTAAAAGAATACACTCAGAACAGGATGCTTGGGAGAGATGCTGTGTTCACACTGGCAGATTCAAAGGGCCAGATACAAAGCTACACATCATATTTGTAGCTTTGTATCTTGGCAGCTGAAGTTGAAACCAGCTCAACTTTTGTGTAGCTTTGTAGATTTTGTTGTAGATTTTGCAGCAGCTACAAACGTCGGATGCATCTTTGTAGCTTCACGTGGCTGGCTTCCATTGAAAATGAAGGGTAGACTGTGTCAGTATCTGCCGGTGTGTGAACGCAGCAAGAGACGGCAAGGTAACAAACACCAGCGATGTCGAACAAACAAAGCAGGAGTGTTCAGGTAACTCCCCCTGACAGATGAAACCCAATCACTGTGGAAGTACAGCACAGCACCGCAGTAAGTGTCAAAGTTAACTGGGATCAACTGTGTGTCAATTGAGAATTGAGGGGGGTTAGCAGGTAACACCTAGAGTGGAGTAGACTCATGTCCCTGTCTCTCAATCACGCACACACCGCGCGCGCGCGCGCACGCACGCGCGCGCACGCACGCACGCGCACGCACACGCACGCACACACGCACACACACACACACACACACACACACACACACACACACACACACACACACACACACACACACACACACACACACACACACACACACACACACACACACACACACACACACACACACACACACACACACACACACACACACACACACACACACACACACACACCCTCCCCCCCCTTCCTGAGAGTTGTCAAGGCGATTCATTGAAGCCTGTAGCGGAGGACTTGGCACGTACAGTACAGTACAGTACAGAACAGTACAGTACAGTACAGTACAGTACAGTACAGTACAGTACCTCAACCTTTTGGGCTGGGGAGCCCCAAAAATACTTTGGCCATGTCTCGCGCCATGTCTCTTGTGCAATATCCTCTTAGATCAACAACATTTATGAAGGTAATGAGTCGCACACAGTGACAAGAGTGGGTTTTCTCTTTTTTATTGTATCTTTACACACACTTGGCACACTAGCCTGAAAGAGGAGCCCTGTGCTTTTCTGGGGATAGAGGGGCGGATCCAACAAGCCCTGGAAACCGACACGCACTTCCTATTAGTGCTGCACGATTCTTGCTCAAATGTGATCTCGATTTTCCTCCACAAGAATTGAGATCACGCATCACGATTCTCACACTATTCAAACATTTTCCATGAGAATTTCCCAAAAAACAAACATAAGAGTAACTAAAATGAATGACAGCCAACTAGTGCTGCACGATTCTTCACAAAATGAGATTGCATATGCAGGTGTCTGAATCTAGATCTCGATCTTATTTAGATTAATTGTGCAGCACTAATTCCTATTGGTTCACCAACCTCTGTCCTGTTTCGGTTCAGTTTCTCATAGCTTAATTTCATTGGCTCAGCAGCAAATTTGGACCGGAAAACATCAAATGAAGACACATGCTGGTGGTCTACATTCTCCCACATGACTCTAGGCCAGGGGTTAGCAGAGACAACCTACACAGCTACCCCCTTTTTGAAACCAGTCCCTTGACCTGAAGTGCTCTCGGGAGGTTCCCTCTTCAGGAAGTGCCCATCCAGCTGAATCAAGTTCCCTTGATTAGAGTGCTGGTATAAAAAACAGTTTGGAAATGCAGAAACAGGAAACAGACACCATTCGTTGCCATGGTTACCATCATGCCATTGTGTTACCTGTTATTTTGTTGCAGTTTGCATTTTGCATATTTGCATATTGCATTGCATCGTGTATATGTTTGTGTAACGTGGATTTCATTAATATGGACATTTAAAAGGAATTACAGCGTGACTGTCAAAAAGGACATTTCATATACATCCATGGTGTTTATATGAATCATTGTGTTAAAAGGTGTTTTGTTTGTGCGGTTTCATTTATAGTTTTTCACGGTGGGGTAAATAAAGAGCCCTTGTGAACATCAGTTGGAGCGTTGTCTATTCTGCATCAGATGAAGATTGTTTAGGAGCAGTTTATTTATCATTTATTTGTGGTGGTACTTACATTTGTAGGTCGCGGTTTCCATGCGGACACAGAGCAGGGCTGCACAAGGCAATCGAGTTTAGATCGACATAGACTCGCCCTTGAGGGCTTTATAAGCCACTTCCACTCAAGACTGCTTGAGTTTCGGGGGACACTTAATATGGCGCAGCCTCGCGTGAACGCACATGCCGAGTGCAAGTGTGTAAGGCGAGTGGCGAGGAGGCGGTTTCAAAAAGGGCCCTAGTGTGTGGAGAATTTAGAATTTGGATAATGACCAGCCTACAATGGGTGAGAAAAGTTAAGAGAGAGCGAGAGAGAGCATCACACATTTAACACAATGCACAACCTGGTTCCTTGTAGCCTGGAACTCACCTATGCTTTTTATGGCAGAGAAACTATGCGACATGAGACTAATTACTTAGAGCGACAGCGAGAGAGAGGAGTGTGTGTGTGTACATGTGTGCGTGTGTGTCAATTTAACAAAGGTGCAGACGATCAGAAATCAGCAGAGAGTGAGCGATGTTTGCGCTACTCTATGCCGAATTGAAGTGGACTGGGACCCAGACTTTTTTTTCTCCCTGGAAATAAAAACGTCTGGGTTTCCGAGGCTAGGTTCCTTGTGACCTTAGCTGGCATTTTGAGCGTTTGGAAAGGACACAATGGCCATCCATAACAAGCAGGCAAAAGGTATCCATAATGAATGAGATGAGCACAACTCATTTCCATGATGTGAAATGTAATTGTCACCCGGCCGCTATTGATAGCGCCATGATGGGAGAACACCTCCATGCATTTTGTATGTGCCCTTCCTCTTTGAAACTTGAAAGCCGGTAAATCTCTTTATGACTCCGACAGGCTCGCGGTTATGGAACAGCAAAGCGACAGCCGCAGTGAGTGGCAAAGAGGATGATGACAACAAATGAAACACAAAGTGACAATACAAATCTATTAGCTTTTCCCCCCCAATGGCCCTCGCTGCCATTGACGCGTTCCACGTGTTTTTAGGTTTTTATTGATTCAGAATGGTCCCGCTCATATCCACCCTCTACTGTAGCAGCGTCCCTGAATGGTCCCGCTCATATCCACCCTCTACTGTAGCAGCGTCCCTGAATGGTCCTGCTCATATCCACCCTCTACTGTAGCAGCGTCCCTGAATGGTCCCGCTCATATCCACCCTCTACTGTAGCAGCGTCCCTGAATGGTCCTGCTCATATCCACCATCTACTGTAGCAGCGTCCCTGAATGGTCCCGCTCATATCCACCATCTACTGTAGCAGCGTCCCTGAATGGTCCCGCTCATATCCACCCTCTACTGTAGCAGCGTCCCTGAATGGTCCTGCTCATATCCACCATCTACTGTAGCAGCGTCCCTGAATGGTCCTGCTCATATCCACCCTCTACTGTAGCAGCGTCCCTGAATGGTCCCGCTCATATCCACCCTCTACTGTAGCAGCGTCCCTGAATGGTCCTGCTCATATCCACCATCTACTGTAGCAGCGTCCCTGAATGGTCCTGCTCATATCCACCCTCTACTGTAGCAGCGTCCCTGAATGGTCCCGCTCATATCCACCCTCTACTGTAGCAGCGTCCCTGAATGGTCCCGCTCATATCCACCCTCTACTGTAGCAGCGTCCCTGAATGGTCCTGCTCATATCCACCCTCTACTGTAGCAGCGTCCCTGAATGGTCCCGCTCATATCCACCATCTAGGCATCTACTGTAGCAGCGTCCCTGAATGGTCCCGCTCATATCCACCATCTACTGTAGCAGCGTCCCTGAATGGTCCCGCTCATATCCACCCTCTACTGTAGCAGCGTCCCTGAATGGTCCCGCTCATATCCACCCTCTACTGTAGCAGCGTCCCTGAATGGTCCTGCTCATATCCACCATCTACTGTAGCAGCGTCCCTGAATGGTCCCGCTCATATCCACCCTCTACTGTAGCAGCGTCCCTGAATGGTCCCGCTCATATCCACCCTCTACTGTAGCAGCGCCCCTGAATGGTCCCGCTCATATCCACCATCTAGGCATCTACTGTAGCAGCGTCCCTGAATGGTCCCGCTCATATCCACCATCTACTGTAGCAGCGTCCCTGAATGGTCCCGCTCATATCCACCATCTACTGTAGCAGCGTCCCTGAATGGTCCCGCTCATATCCACCCTCTACTGTAGCAGCGTCCCTGAATGGTCCTGCTCATATCCACCCTCTACTGTAGCAGCGTCCCTGAATGGTCCCGCTCATATCCACCCTCTACTGTAGCAGCGTCCCTGAATGGTCCCGCTCATATCCACCCTCTACTGTAGCAGCGTCCCTGAATGGTCCCGCTCATATCCACCATCTACTGTAGCAGCGTCCCTGTCGCTAGGTAGCCTAGAACGCTCTGCTACGCTGTGGTCCGGCAATAAAATGATTCCCCGCCATTAATGGGTTAGTATAGTCTGAGCACAATTAAGCAGGAGTCAAACAGATCCCCACATGGGGGTTATCAAAAGCAGCAGCAGGAAGGGTTCTGACCCGTGTCTGACCGCCTGGCCACGTGGCCCCGCTCAGTCAGACTTAACGCCAACCTTGCAGTGACAAAAACACTTAGCACCTTCACTCAGAACCAGAGCGTCCCCGATGCATCACACATTTGGTGTCATGTTGTTATTTAGTGTCGTATACTATACTGTACAAGAATGTCCAAACTACAGTATCTATTCTAAACCATGTGCTGCGTAAACAGCCTCCTGGGGGTTTGGTTTGTTTCCGTCACACCTTCAGCACCCGTGGGGCGGGCAGCCTGGGATCAACGCTCCCTTCGGTGGAAGGCCAGAGATTTGTGTGGGCTCAGCTGAGCTCAGTCAGACGTTGCTTAGGAAAGCTCGTCTACTTTGTGCGGCTTCCATTTGGGTCCATGGCATGGCCTGGGATTTCAACAAGGGGACCAGGGACCCTTCGTAGTCCTCAGAGTTGCTATAGGGGGAGGTTCGCCAAGTCTTTGTGTGATAGGAAACTTTTTTACATTAATTTTACCACTTGAACCCTAGCATCACTATTCTGGCTGGAACATTAGCCAGAAATAGTTTGGTGTAGAGGGACAATAGAGCAGACAGGTCATGTTTACAAAGTACTATAGGGGTTTAATGAAGTGGATCAATGTTTGAAAATACACGTACATGAATGCAACATAATAGAAAAGATACCAATTCACAAACAGTGGTGTTCTGTCAAGTTATAGTCTATGAAATTCAGTCAATCTTTTTCCAGATTACAAAGACAGATATAATGTTGTCTTGTCCACGACTCAACTCAACCACACAAATATTAACCACACTAACCCCATCATCCCCTTTCCTCCTGAGCATTCTCTGCTCTAACCTGACTCCGCCAGATGGGGCAGCAGAGAGTACACTGGGTTCCCCCCTCCTGCTCCCATCTGGGAACTCTCAGGCAGACTTGATGCCCGGCCACAAAACGGCCTGGCCAATCAGCAGCAGCTAGAAGCTAGAAGCTGCTGCTAGAAGCTGCTAGAAGCTGCTGCTTCTAGCAGCTTCTAGCGGCCAGGCCGTTTTGTGGATTGAACCAGAGAGAGAGAGAGAGAGAGAGAGAGAGAGAGAGAGAGAGACAGAGACAGAGACACACAGAGAGACAGAGACACACAGAGAGACAGAGACAGAGACAGAGACACACAGAGAGACAGAGACACACAGAGAGACAGAGAGACAGAGAGAGAGAAAACATTGCCAGTGCAAATAAGGTGTACTTTGTGTATTGTGAAAGACACCTTGGACATAACATAATAAATGTCCTTGCTAACTAGCCTGGAATGGGAGAGATGCACTATGAACAGCTGAATGGGAGAGATGCACTATGAACAGCTGCTCTAGCCTTTCACTGTGCTTGCGATGCTTCTTCTTTGCTTAAAACCCCAAGGTGATAACAGCACATTAGTACGTTTATGGCAAAAGCCATAAATTTGATCGACTGGAGCCACCACGCAGTGAACGTTTGAGACATTTACAGTGTCGTTAGCGCGTGACTCCATCTCGGAACTATGTCTATGGAGGATGGTTACAGGACACTGCAGAGACCCCGTGACGTGTCCTCACTGGGCATAATATTTTAAGGCATAACTGCTGTTGTTTCTCTCCTTTGTGGGTCTATTTTTACACTCTCAGATTTAACCTAAGCCCTAATTTATACCTTTCCTATTTGAAAATAGCCGATCTGTGCAGCTGTGAGTTATTCGAAGATGGCGAACTGTGAGATTGTATAGATAGGCTATTTTCAAAGGGTTTTGAAAAGGCGAATCAAAGTTCTGTATAATTGTACGCCTATTAAATATTCACATGCCCAACGGCAGAGACGACAGGGACGATCCCGCGACAAGTGGCAGCATAACGGAGACCTGTCATTAATGCCCGGATTTGCTTTTTAAAGAAACCAAACAAAGCTGCCTCCATGCTTTTACATACATGGCATTCCGGCGTTCCACAAACAGAGGAACGCACAACAGTGTCAGTGTCTAGGGTTACACTATGCTGTTTGACAGCCGTCGTCACTCTGTGTATTCTATACATTTACAAGGTACAGTACAGCTGCAGCCCATGCATATTATACTGTACTTCCTAAAATACCTAGAAACAAAATGGAGCGACAATGTAGCAGAGCAGTCATGGAAGCTCCAGTGCTGAAGCATGTACAGTACAGGCTGCTTTCCAATTAAGACAAGCATGCTAAAGCTAGTTGTTGTCAAAAAGATCATTCTGAAGTTACAAAACTCAATTTATAATTTCACTTTTCCTTTCATTCTTTTTAGTTTTTACGGCATGGCTCCTGGGGGAGGGGGTTGGGGGGGTGAGTCGTCTAGATCAGAACGCCGGTTCTCAACATCTGATCCGTCTAAAAGCCAGGGGACCCTTACAGGTCGGTAACTCTTGAGAGTAGGGTTGTCCATTATCTCCCCATGGGCCAAGCTGGGAGATATCTCCCCATGGGCCAATAAGCTGGGAGATATCTCCCCATGGGCCAATAAGCTGGGAGATATCTCCCCATGGGCCAATAAGCTGAGAGATGTTGCAGTAGAGATCTGTGGCCCCATCTTGGGTGCAAAAAACATGATCTATTATATATCATGATATTAGACTGGATATTGTGATATGGCATAAGCGTTCTATAAAAATATAAATATCGGATCGTGAAAATGTGGTATTGGCAGATGCTAAAAATCAAAGGATCGGAATCGGATCGGGAGCAAAAATAAAACCTGATCGGGACATCCCTATTTGAGAGTATACAAATTGAACCCGTAACACTAGAGATTTGGGCCCCACAGATTGTATTGTCTAATTCTCTAAGAGTTACAGAACGCTGGTGGTCCTCAGACCCGACACTCTTCCCGATCTTTACTGTCATATAATTACCACTGGACCAATCAGTGTCAAATGTTTGGCACGCACCAGTCAGTAGGCCAAGGAAGCAAATATTTGTGTGCATATTTCTCACATCTTGTGAATACATGAACTCAAATCAGAGGTAGGTTCGAGGCAGAAAGGTGCACAGACCTAAATAATAATAATACCTTTATTTGTATAGAACCTTTCAAGCCATGAAATGCAGCTCAAAGTGCTTTACAGAGCAATAGAGAAAAATAATAATAATAAAAGGCATAAAACAAGACTAAAATAATAGCAGTAAATAAGCCAATACAGTGAGGACATGAATAACAACAAAGATTGTAAAAGCTCAACTAAAAGCAAGAGTGTAGGTCTTGAGCTGTGCTTTAAAAAATGTCTACAGAGGCTGCCTGTCGAAGGTATAGTGAGAGTTTGTTCCACGCCGTCAGCCCATAGAAGCAGAAAGCTGCTTCACTGTGTTTTTTAGTTTGAGCAGGCCAGCAGTGTGTCCCAAACCACCTGAGGGGGTGGTTTGGGACATATCTAGGCAGGGACTCATGTAGGTATCCTGAAAACACTTAGGACGCTACACCCCTGTCCAGCCTCGCCCAGCTGTCCCATGTACACAGATGTTGTTTGGGTTCTGTGACTACCTCCGACGGCGGCGGCTCAAAGCTGGCACGAAATTGGCCCCCCGTCCCCTCTCTGTCTCCGTACCATATACAGAACAGTGAGGAGGAATGATGATCACAACATTCTGGCCCGGAACAAGCCATGTAAGGCTTATACAGTACAGTGCCAAGAGTGCTTTGACACTTCAGTGATTATCAATCACCCACTTGTCCGAGGCAGGACCTCCCCAGCTCCGGGTCATGCAGTCAACTGTCATCAGTGGTCTTATAAAAACTCTCTTGACAACCGTGTCAGGGAACAGACATGTTTGTGGAAATGCCCGTGGCCTGGCCGTCAGTGTTTAAACATAGTTAAGTTAAGTCACTTAAGGCAGTGGTTCTCAACCTGTGGGCCGGGACCCCCAGAAGGGATTTTTTTAGGCCCTTTAAGGCCCTTTTTAATACCTTAACCTTAAAAAAGGTGGGAAAATGTAAAGAAACTACATGAAAAAAGACCATTGCTCGTTTACATGTATGTTTGATTAAAGTTCAATAAAACGTAAAACCATTGCTGCATCAAAAGTAATCAACCATCGATACTGTAACAAACTGGTCAAACATTGAAAGAGACAAACATTTTGAAAATAGCTGATCTACAAGCTCACAACGCCTCGCAACGCGATGTGTTGTGAGCGGGGAGGTGTCCCAGGCTCAGAGGGGGGTTATAATATGATTCATTTGGGGGGTCACTTCACCCATTTTGCAACCAGATCTTATTTCAAGGATGTTTTGGAGACAAGAAACACTTTCCTGGGGTTGTGTGTAATGTTTTTAGATATTTTAGTAGATATATTAGATATTTTTGTATTTCAAAGTGCCAGTGATGTCATGGACAGTGGACACTGGTCTCACTTCCTTCCTGGACTACATGTTGTCTCAGTAAGACTAACCTCTCCCTCTCCACAAGGTGGGGTGAGTGCAGCAAAGCATTATGGTCATTGTAGTAATCCAGCAGTGAGACCAATCGTGTCCATGACATCACAGACACTTTGAAATACTAAAATATCTAAAAACACAAATTACCCACATACAGTAAGAACCCCAGGAAAGTGTTTCTCTTCTCCCAAACATCAATACAATAAGATGTGATTGCAAAAGGGGTGAAGTGTCCCTTTAAGGCTTGCAAAGAAGAGGCACCGCCCCAGGCTGTTCATCACTCATCAGATGTAGCAGATGAAACACGGTAACAAGACCAGATATCACTGAATATGTTTTGCTGTGTATGCCCAATTAAAAAGCAACTAAATCAACGTTTCCCTTTGATTGTGTCAAAGAACTTACTACGATAACAATTGAGAGGCTTTTTGGTGTCATTTATCTGCAGTGCGTCGAAATACATATCATTTGTGGTTTGAGCACCGCCGATAGCAACATTCCTTTTTCAGAAAACTCTTAGGATTTAGAAGACATTTGTGTATACTAGGTCTTAATGGGTTTAAGTGAGACAGCTGCAAAACCCATCCAGAGCTCAGACTGCATAGAATTTAGACTGAGAGGTTATCAACTAGTTCTGGTCCATAGCTCTAATGCCGTTGCA
Organism: Electrona antarctica; assembly: GCF_951216825.1. NCBI lineage: Eukaryota > Metazoa > Chordata > Actinopteri > Myctophiformes > Myctophidae > Electrona > Electrona antarctica. Next base: position 34,003,987 of record NC_136805.1, read on the forward strand.
TTTAGAGCTATGTTACTGTCGACTTCTGGGGCTCGCATAAATCCAGACCAGCCTCTCCTCTGTAGCGAAAATAAAAATAATGTTTTACCTACTCACCAATACAAAGACTGGTTGTGTAATTAGAAAGCCTACTTCCCTTAGTGGACACACTTTGAGCCCCCCACCACACGTAAAAATGCACTTTTTGTTTTCTCTTGGTAATATCGGTAGAGTGGAATAACTAAAAAAATAAATTTTCTGGTGAAAACAAAATCCCTTTCTGGCCAAAAAGTGCATTTATAAGTGTGGTGGGGGGCTCAAAGTGCGTCCACTAAGGGAAGTAGGCTTTCTAATTACACAACCCGTCTTTGTATTGGTGAGTAGATAAAACACAATTTTTATTTCCACTACAGAGGAGAGGCTGGTCTGCATTTCATGCGAGTCAGGAAGCCAATCAGTTCCATAGCCTTAATGCAACGGCAGCAAGAGCAGTAAGGCTATGGACCAGAGCTAGTTCCCAAACACTGGTACTAGTACCACTGGCGGTACTTGAGACCCCCTCTGGTGGTACACAGAGGAGTCGCCCAGAAAAGGAGAAAAAGACAAAAGTGGAATGAAATATTTATTATTACTACAGGTATGGTTCTTCTGACCAAGCAATTGGTTGAAATAGGCTATCCAGCCGTGCTGGAATGAGCATGACAGCACACCTAGCCGTTAATAGAATAGATTTTAGAACGGATTAATCACATTAGAAATATCACCAGGTGTGCCGATTAGAGCTTTGTCAGAGCAGCAGCATTATTGGCTTAGGAATGGAACAAAAAGGGCAGGTATAAGCTCCTGTATTTTGACATCGGTTATTATGGTGGTTCATGACGGAGAGCCAAATATATTCTGAGGTGGTACTTCAGTATAAAAAGGTTGGGAACCAATCTATCTGCCCCGGCCGTCCTCCTGGGAACCAATCCACTGTACATCTCCCCCGGCCGTCCTCCTGGGAACCAATCCACTGTACATCTGCCCAAGCCGTCCTCCTGGGAGCCAATTCACTGTACATCTGCCCAAGCCGTCCTCCTGGGAGCCAATTCACTGTACATCTGCCCCGGCCGTCCTCCTGGGAACCAATCTACTGTATATCTGCCCCGGCCGTCCTCCTGGGAACCAATCTACTGTACATCTGCCCCGGCCGTCCTCGCACGCATGACAGTAAAGAAAAACACAACATAACATGCATCGTAATGAGGGTTGGATGGATGGCATCATCTGAAAGCTGGCATCCTCCAGCTCCATGCTCTTAATATAACCACCCAGCATGTGTTTCATAAACACCTATTCTTCCGTAGCATCTGCTTGAATGACGAATTATGCTAGAATTGTGTGGGCCTATAATTAAAAAGGTAGACAGGAGGGGAAGTACTATTATGGAGTGCCTGCCTGGTGGTGGCGGCACATACTGTAACATGCTCCTTGTCGGTCGCGAGTTAGAAGCGCGCGCGCACACACACACACACACACACACACACACACACACACACACACACACACACACACACACACACACACACACACACACACACACACACACACACACACACACACACACACACACACACACACACACACACACACACACACACACACACACACACACACACACACACACACACACACACACACACACACACACACACACACAGTGAGGGGGGGGGGCTTCAATTGGCCGGCCTCTATACAAAAGAAGAGCCAAACACTTGGCAAGGTACTGCTCAATATCATCTATTAATTGAAGGGCTCCGCTCAATTTGGAGGAGGCATTGTTTCCTTTAAGCCAAGATTGTTGTCTGCTATAACAAGTATGCCAAGAGATTGCTATAAGATTGAACGATATGTAAAAGTGACTTATTGTTGGCATCAGTTACGAGGGTACGAGGCCCTTTCACCACAGTACTGTAGCCTAACATCACGGAAGACTCACTTACCATCTTCTATGTTGCTTAATATGCCCCCCCCCCCCCCCCCCCCTGCGATTTGGAAAATAGCCCATTCCGCACGGCTCTGCCCGTAAATCCATGCTCCAACAGGACAGATGTAAACATTGAAGCACATGGATGGACCTCCCACAGTCAAACAGCAACGCTGGACAGCGATGATGTCACTCCCCGGGCTGATCTCAAATGTAAAATGGGAGGCCAACCAAGATCTATTGCAGAGTTAGTTATAGTTAGAGTTTGGCTATAGCTTTATAGCTTGCTCAGTAGGCGTTCCCGCATAACTTCCGGGTAGATGATGTCACGTGCATAGCTTATAGCTATTGCTGATGCGTGCCACACCTACCATCAGCTCCCAGTATACTAAAGCTGTGATACTAACATGCCGTTTGGTGATGATCCCCCAGATATGATATGAAACCCAGAAACTTCAGTGTACATCACTGAGTGAGCTACCTGGGCAGTGCATGGCCACCTTTTTATTTTTCATTTCTAATAACTTTTAACCTCAAATAATTAAGAATGATGCTTGCACATAAAACTAAAAAAAACTAAAAACATAACCGTAACCATGCAGGTCAGTTCAGTTCAGTTCAGTGTTGTCACTCTGTCATGGTCACGTACCACGCCTTGCGGTGTTCACAGATACATTATCCACCCTAATGCACCGGCAAGCCTCTTAATGAGGAGCGTTGTCACTTTGACAGACGCCACCGTCTCCTGGATTCATCTTACTCTTTGAGCAGGGGGGGGGGGGGGATTGATGACCGAGTGGGCCGTATAGTCTTCATTAGATTTGTCAGAGCGGCAACCATCAGTATCACTGGCATCCACTGCGACTCGTTTAGATATATGGACGCATTATAGGACCCATGCAGGGAAAGCCCACACGCCTTCTGGCAGAAAAGTGTGTGAGATTACTCATCATCAGGCAAAGATAACAAATGGGTTTATGTAATGGCCTCGAGTCATTGACAAAAGCATCAGGCAGATGATACAATCCCCAGACAAACGGGCTTTATTACGCGTCATTCATTCATCGTGCCAGCTAGCCCAGAGCTGCTTTTGTCTCAACCTAAACGCTCGTGTCAATCTGGCCCTATTCCACGACTGGGGAGTTAAGCGGGAAGATGCAGTGGGGCGACTGAGTGGTTTAAATGTGTCACATCGTCCACTCTGGGACAGGCCACACAGTGACAGCGATCGACCGGAAACGCCGCAACATCAGTGACCCTGTCAAAGTGGTTTCTTCACCCCACCCCTCTGGACTTGCCGGTTTATAAAAGGACTTTTTTGAGTGGTGCAACCACTCCCTTACGGAGCTGTGTGTGTGGGTGGGTGCCTGCCTGGCTGGCTGGGTATGAGCACAAAAACAGCATGGTTGTTTTTCACCACCTGTGCGCAACACACACACAAACACACACACATTAACATTAACTGTATATATGATGATTTCGGGTGTGCCAGTACAGTACAGTGACAGTAGAGTACAGTACAGTAGAGGGACCGGCACACGGCCCGGCACACGGCCCGGCCCCCTGGGCACGTTCATGGGGGTCTGGAGCTCCCCCCCCCCCCCCCCTCCCACGGGGACCCCCACATGGTAACTGTCATTTCTCTACCGTTTCGGACGCGGGGCGGCACGCCGGAACCGGCCCGGCACCCTGGGTCCTGTGGGTCTGGAACCCCCCCCCCCGGGAACCCCCACAGGGAGTTGCACCACTCACTTCACACGGGTGTGATTTGTTTGTTCTATTCGAAGAGATCCTCCCAGTTCGATGGCAGGAATTTGGATTTCCTGCATTAATTCAACTGTCAGGATGCGGATGTGCTGGTGCATACAGTATGTCTGCTTTTTTATAGGGAAATGAAAATGTGTTACTGTGCTACATGCCGTTCTGACTAATAAAGTATTCAATAAATACAAATAAAATAACAAAAAACACACACACACACACAGTGGCAAAAACAACGCTGCCTCCCGCACTTCCGCACCAGCTTGGAGGAGGTAAAGATACTATCTACTATCTATAATATTTTGGTTAATTTTCATATTGCACATAAGCCTGTAATGGAGTGGGGTTTAACCCACTGGGATTGTAAGCACATGGCCCTACCCAAAACCAAAACACTCCACAGATGATAGATTAGTGTTACAGTACATTGTTACAGGCATCCATTACAAACCACAGGCCACAATCCTCAGTGGAGGATTCTCTTTTGCATTTAGGCTTACTAGGCCAAAATATGAAAGAGCAGTGCTGGGGAGATCTATTCACAATCTACAGCACTACATACAGTATGACTTTCAATTTAAATAGTAATATTATGCTACAATAAATGCGTCATTATGCATTATAGACCTTATGCAGGCCATCTTGCCATTAACCCATTTTGACCTGAGATCAGATTCTAAAAATATCTTCTACATCCTGACAGTTCTCTGAAAAAGCTATGTTTCTATGTCAGTCGTTCTTCGATTTTTCAAAAATAGCAGACCTACAAGCTCGTAGCGCGCCACTCGGTGGCGCGCTACGAGCTTGTAGATCTGCTATTTTTCAATAGCTAAAGCATAACATAATGCTAACACCAAAAGGGGTTCCCGCCCAAATCTGGTTAAGTTAATGGCAGGGTGGCAACTAGCCACAATTTGCCATTGGCAGTCCATACATCGAAACAGAAAAGACCTATCTGATTGTATTAAACAACGTCAAACTCACCAACATTGCAGCTGAATTATCCTCTTTCTATCTGCAAAGTGTTCGTTTCATAAAGATCCACCGTAGACGTGTTACTTTCTGTCAAGAAATCCGTTGCAGGTGATAATTTGTCTCAGAGTTTGGAAGCGCACACTTTCAGCAAAGCAACATCCTGCTACCTCCTGCATTATGTGCAGATTCATAACAGATGGCACGCAGGGTCGTTGAGTGATATCCAATGAGCACGCAGGGTCGTTGAGTGATATCCAATGAGCACTTCCAAACTCTAACACTTAGAGAAATAATCACCTGCTGCGAGGAATTTCTTTAACAGAAAAGGAGCTCATAACACGTCTACAGTGGATTTTTACACTCTGCAGACAGAAAGAGGATAATTCAAGCATTTCGTACAGCTGCAATGTTGGTGAGTTTGACGTTGTTTAATACAATCAGATAGTACTTTTCTGTTTGGATGTATGGGCCTGTCAATGGCAAATTGTGGCTGCCATTAACTAAATGGCAAGATGGCCGCGGTCTGCATAAGGTCAATTGCGTTACTTTAACAAAAAACGCCATCAAATTATTATTATTATTATTTTTTTAAGATATTCTTTTGGCGTTTTTTGCCTTTATTGATAGGGTACAGTAACTATGATACCCTGAAGAAAGCAGTTGTATCTGCCGAAACGTTGGTTCCTACTCTGCATCCTAATAAATAATCGGCACTTTAACTCTTTAGATGTTTCTGCCGTGAGCTGGCACCACTACTAAGACTGGTGTGCGTTTAGCATCCTCCTGGACAGGGTACAGTAACTAGACAGGAAAGGGGGAGAGAGATGGGCGGCAAAGGCTGTCAGGCTCGAGAGTCGAACCCGCGGCACGCCGTCCTAGGTGCCCAGACGGTTGAGCTAACCGTCCGGGATCAAATTAACTTTTAAAGGGCTAAGCTGTGTATTGGTGTAGACGCGTGCTGACGCGAATGTGTGACTCTGACCCCAGCTAGTAACATGCTAACAGCCAATCAGTGCATCGTTGTCGTCAGCCTGTCAGCCAGGCACACACACGCCCACAGTATAGTCAGTAGCGCTGCTCTGCTCTGCATGCAAAGAATACAACGGATAATTCTAACTTGTGGTCGCGGTAACTCGCAGAGTAATAGCAAATAATACATTGGGGGGGGGGGGGAATAAAAATAACAATACAAGTTTGTTTGTTTTGAATACTATAATTTGAGGTCCGCAGAGAGGTGGTCCGCGGTCCGGTCATGGATTGCGGTCCAGCTGTTGAGGACCCCTGGTATATATACTGTATGTATGTATGTGTATATATATATATAGTGAGGGGCGCTCTTATCATCATACATCATCTCATTCTGGCCAATCACAATTTGTGTCTTCACTTTTGTCTTCAATGTAAATGTTTTTGTTTACACAACAAATGTGAGGGGCTAGCGCCCCTCACATTTGTTGCTGGAGGAAACCACCTAACTGCGATTGGACACCTCCTTTACGTCTGTGTGTTGGTTAAAAAAATATTTAACCTTTGATTCTGTGAAGAGAAAAAAACGCTAGGTTAATTAAAGTATAATAAAATATTAAATTATTTCTTTTCACAGAATCAAAGGTTTTATGGTCATGATTCACCAGGATCCTGGATGGCTTATTCTAGGCTTAAAATAATTTATATAAATATTTGTGTAAATCTCTATGGGAAAAATGAATGTCCGATTTTTCTGTGGAACCAGAACACAGCGCTATGCCCCTACTGTATATCCTAGCAGCTTTTTATCTGTTGGTTTCCCCCCCCTTTATGCCTGTGACGCACACAATACACGTGGTACGGTACGGGTACAACACACAGCTCAGGGGGATACTAGCGAGGGATTTCTCTCTCATCTTGTCAATGGAAGTTGATCATTATTTTGTCTGCTCCATGCTTCCCATGCAGCTGCATCCATCCAGCCTCTCCCACACCATTAGGGATCACCGTCGGCATTAAGCCTGGTTTATACTTCGCCTGTCGTGTACCGAAAACGGCCGATCTACAAGCTCACATTCGCGTTGCATCACGACACGCCGTGAGCTTGCACGTCAGCAATGTTCCGCGTGGGATACCCTCGTACAACAAAGTACTACAAATCAGGCTTTACTCTGTGGCTGCAGAAAGAGCCATTCAGTAATGACTCCATCCTTCCCCGGACGGGTATTGGATTCGCTTCCACAGTAAATCTACAGCTGTGACCTTATCTATCCATCTAGATATATGCACTACATTCAAAACATTTGCACTTTGCTCCAGCACTGTTCTATACAGTACTTTACGCCTATCTTTAACTACCTTTAATGCCGTTTAAATGGCGGTGATGATAAGTGTGCAAACATTTCAACCCCTACCCCCGCTAATTACGGGAGGCGCCACAGGGGAGGTCCCCGGAAAGCATTGTTTGCAGCGGCATTCTGTCCGTCAGGAGAGCAAAAGGCCTGTAATTGCTGCGGAGCATCCCAATGGCCCCTAGCTCTACTTTCACATGCAGCGTACGTACGTGTGCACAGCTAGGGACCTTCACGAAAATACAACAGAAGCCCTGAATAACGTCATGGCAACAAAGACCCATGGGAGAGAGGAAGAGGGACTCGTATGTGACTCAGACTGGAAAATGCATTATGTATCCAGGTTGCTATGTTGCCCACTCTGTTTGGCTGATTATGATCCGATCGATGCATCAACGAAGTGCATCATTTGTGCAGGCGTATAGTATCTTTAACTCCCCCCCCCCCCCCCCAGGCCATATTTTGTTTAGGAATCTAAACCCCTAACAATTATTGTAATCTCTTTGATTTAATGCAGGAGGTAAACAACAGCTGGCCCAACTTTGCGAGTTATTTTCAGAAAATAAACCAATTTAGCTTTTCACAGAAGCCAGAAATGCATGCATGAATGTTTATTGAACTGTGTCAACCAATATGGACCCTGGACCCTGCAGCCATATCGGACCAGAGAGGCCGCCGCCTCGGCGAGATGAAAAACAGCCATGTTTTATAGCATCAACGAGACGTCTTCAACCAGGCAATATTACAAACTAAGAGGTAAATTGGTCAAGTCTCGAATACATTTTATTTAATAGCATTGTATTGCAACTCATTTTCAATCTAAAAATCACACCCGTGTGAACTGAGTGGTGTAAGGTCTTATATAGACTGATCAGCTGTGGTCTGACGTAATGTCTGACGTAATGAAATTACACCCGTGTGAACTGGTGTGATTTTTTTGGTACGAACAGACACGGGTACAAAGCCAGTTGTTGGAGTGGTTTACACCACTCAAAAAAGTAAGAATTTTAATTGACACTGGATGTTCCACACTTGCAATCCATAACCTTTTTTGCATGAATAAAACAGCTATTTTAAAGATGGAGTGCCGTGACCCCCCCCCCAATTAGGCACGGGGCTGGGCTAACTGGCGCCCTGGGCAACCCCCCCCTGAGGCGCAGTAGAGATGTTGTCCCTTGTGCAGGAGACCTGGGTTCAAATTACTTATACTGGATCTCTTGCATGTCCACTAGTCCCTTCCTAACATTTTAGTCTAGTTTTTATTTGTTGCCAAAATTGTCAGTATATTTAGTCTCAGTTTTAGTCACCATAGCTTAGTTTTTATTTTGTTTCCATTTAGTTTTTATCAGTGGAAAAAGGTAGTCGACGAACATTTTTCGTCATAGTTTTAGTCGACAAAATCAACACTGCTTTGAACCACCGTTGAATCCAACGATAAGCATTCCAACGTTCAGCAACAACGCTGCTGTTCATTTAAAGTGGTGCAACTCCGTGTGGGGGTCCCCAGGGGGGGGGGGGGGAGGTCCAGACCCACAGGAACGCACCCAGGGTGCCGGCCCGATTCCGGCGAGCCGCCCCGCGTCCGAAACGGTTGAGAAATGACAGAGTTACCGTGTGGGGGTCCCTCTACTGTACCCTCTACTGTACTGTACTGTACTGGCACACCTGAAATCACCATATATACAGTTAATATGTGTGTGTGTGTTTGTGTGTGTGTTAGGTTGTGCACAGGTGGTGAAAAACAACCATGCTGTTTTCGTGCTCATACCCAGCAATCCAGCCACCCAGCTACCCACACACAGTCACTTAAGGAAGTGGTTTGCACACAAAAATGAGGAACGCCTTTATTAAATTAAAAATCACACCCGTGTGAACTGAGTGGTGTAAGGTATTATATAGCCTGTCTGACGTAATGAAATCATGTCTGACGTAATGAAATCACACCCGGGTGAACAGGGTGAACATAGCAACCATGCTCATTTTTTCTGCACTAACAAAGCCAGTTGTAGGAGTGGTTTACACCACTCAAAACAAAGCCAGTTGTAGGAGTGGTTTACACCACTCAAAAAGGGAACTGCCAACATGTTTAGCCTTTCTTGCCCTGATGAAGACCTTGTAGGTCGAAACATGTTGGCAGTTGCCTTTTTAATTTAATAAAGGCGTTCCTCATTTTTTAACTGTGTGTGCCCGGATCCTTCTCTTTTTATCTATGTCTTGTTCCCGTTTATGATCTGTGTGAGCACCTTTTTATCATTATCACGTTTTGCTATCTCCATTGAGCACCTGTTAGTTCCTCTTTTTCCGCTGCTGTTCATTTGTTTGACAAGGAATAGAGAAACTGTAACTATGTTCTCCAAACAACACAGCATTTTTTTATTTTTACAAGACAGCTTTGAAATCAAAGCCGTTTTTTTCCCCTCCCATTAAATGCACAAGCGTGCCGTGTTCGGAAAGTTAGCACCATGTTTGACTTTTTGACCCATTAACAAGATTGCAGATGACAAAGAAAATAATAGAGGTTAAAGCACTTAGAAATTGGAGCCCTCCGTTATGCACTCTTGGCAGATGAACCTTCAACTGTCTCAGGTTATGTTTCACATGGCATGCCCTGCAGTCTGTAACTATGCTCAGGGTCCCGTCCTGCAACCCGACCCTCCGTTTGTTATGGTGTACAGTGGTGATCCAATCTATTAGTGGTGACGACATTTCTCTGAGCCGTGAAAACAATGGCTGCAGTGGAAATTTGAAGTCATCCCAGGGAATGTCTCACGGTTACGCAGCACGTACCGTTCTATTTGAGGGGTCCTCTCCTTGTTGCATCTAACTTTGCATGCTCTTGGCTTCTTGTTGCCTCCACCATTTGATATCACGCAAATTGTTACACATTATCTCTATAGGGGACGAGATATGGGCACAGACTTGTGCCAAGATGAACTAGTGCCGGTCGCCATGTTGTTGTTTTTTTGTTTTGTTTTTTTGGCTTTCGCCTTTTTTAATTTTATATTTTTTTTATGGAGGGACAGACAGTAGGCTGACAGGAAATGGGGAAAGAGATGGGGGGAAGACATGCAGTAAAGGCCGTCGGGATCAGGAGTCGAGCCCGCGGCACACTGCCAGACTGGATTACCAGCCACGGTGCCTGGACCACTGAGCCATGGCCCAGGCCCTCCATGTTGTTTGTCATGACTACAGTAACTACAGTTAAAGTACAGTATACAGTTAGTAAATAAGGAAGTGCGGTGTCAGTAATATGATAAAGCAGGCCACCCATCCGCAATTATACAACAGTTGCCATAAATAAAGACGCCAGACTACAGCGATAGCAGGTAATTACGTCTCAAACTAAGCTGGAGATAATGAGTATTCCAACGTCTGAAGGCTGCAGTAACATTGTCTAAACAGAGAAGTCAAAGATGAAATGGAAGATAGTGTTGTACAGACTCCAAGTAGAAGTAGTTGCTTGCTCGAGAGATAGACTAGAGATAGTTTACAGTCCGAATTAATTGCTTGCAAAGGACTATACATACAGCTTGACAAACAAGCTAGATTACAAACAACATATGGCGCCAAAAGTGGGCAGAGTTATGCCCAAATCTCAACTCTCTCGTCACTACGCTCGTTCTCTATAGTCAAATGATCAAGACCGATCCGTACGATTTTTCATATTCCATCCTGATTAGCGAATTCCACATATTACTGGCCCACAATAACCTACCTGACCAGGCGGAGACCTGTGCTCCGAGGAGGACTTTTTCTAGTTTAATCTGCAATTGATTTTAACGTCCAACTGATCTTTGAAAGGTCTATAGCGTCCTCCTGACTTAAGGTCCCTGCAGACTGACTGACAAAAAAATAAAAAGAAATGCCTAAAAACGCATCAGTCTGCAAGGACCTTTACACTGATCTGTCAAAGAAACTTATGTCCCAATCTGAGAATTGGCATCCTCAATTGTAACTTAAGCAATATTATTTCCAGTCATCAGAAACTCTGCAATGCTGCCTTTGCCTTATTATGTTCCTAAACTTTCGAATGCCTCCTGGTCAAACATATTCAATCATGAGCACACACACCGTTTCTGAAGAGATGTCTATTCATCTGTTCTACTGATGGAGATCCAGACAGACGTGATCGTTAATGTTGATTCTGCCTTTGCAATAGACGGCAGTGTGCAAACATCATTGTTTTATTCATTAATTTATTCTACACAAGCAAAATCCTGAGTGTGTGTGTGTGTGTGTGTGTGTGTGTGTGTGTGTGTGTGTGTGTGTGTGTGTGTGTGTGTGTTTTTAGTCTGCTCAATAGTGCCACTGTTCATACTCCAAACATAGTACATAGGGACACACGTGGCCAGTCATTGGAGCGGTGTGCACCGCTCAAAGAAATAAAATAAAATAAAAATAAAACATTGTGATGCATTGTGAGCCTACAGATCTTACATTTTTACTATTTGAAAAGTATGAAATAAAACTTTAAATGGTTAACTCTCCCAGTGTGACTCAGGAATGTGCGGTCTATTCTCTGACTGTAGCTGTATTGTGCATGTACTGTAAGCTGCCATATTGCCGTAAAGCAGCTGTTCGTTTGGACACACTTGTCACATTTATAGCCCTTGTGTCTTCACCAGACTGCTGCAAACGGCACTGTGAGCCTGCCTACACTCCAGACACATAGTAGAACCCCCCCCCCCCCTCCCCCCCAAATCCCATATTGGCTAAGCCGTGATATAAGCCCCTCTTGGACGCCCTCCCAACACACTCATAGTCGAACATAAAGCACTTAATAAGGGACAAAATAGATGTGGTCTTCCCCCATGCAGCCCCGCCGCGCTATGCGTTTAAGCTGGAGTATAATGTCCTAATCCACTCAGGACTGGGACAAGACGACACAAAGCTACCGAAAACCCTTTCCTTGGAGAAATGTACAGACATGTACAGAAACTGGGTTTATTTTCTATGAGAAACATAATCTCATTGGAGGAGAAAAAGGACAAGGACAAGAAGAGCTTTCTCCATTGATGGACTGTAGTGTATAGTAGGATCTATAGTAGGAGAAGGACAGCCCTATTAGTTGTGGTACAGTACAGTACAGTACAGTACAGTACAGTACAGTACAGTACAGTACAGTACAGTACAGTACAGTACAGTACAGTACAGTACAGCAGTGGTTCTTAACACCCCCCCATCATAATTTAACTGAATTGAATTGAATTGTAGGAGTTGAGGGATTACATTTAGCCTAACTCGGTTTCACAGCTAAATAGCGTCGTGAAAAAAATCACACCCGTGTGAAGTGAGGGGCACTATTATCATCATACGTCATCAAACATCATCTCATTCTGGCCAATCACAATTTGCGTCCTCACTTTTGTCTTCAATGTTTGTGTTTACACAGACCCTCAAAGCTGGACATAGGAGGGGCGCCCCTCAATAGCCGATCTGAAAATAGCAGAGCTTGTAGATAGTCTATTTTCACATTTTTTACCCCTTATATTATTTGACAATTTGGACAATGTTTGACCAATTTTTAATAGTATAGTTTGATGCTTACTTTTAAGTTTTGATGCAGTAATGGTCTTTTTACTTTTCTTTCTTCTGTTTTATTAAGTGTTAAAAAGGTTTTAAAATTCCTTTATTTATCAATTACCAAAATAATGTGGAGAACCCCTTGGCGGCCCGAGCCACATGTTCAGAACCACTGCAGTCCATGAGTGCAGTACAGCAGCGGTTCCCAAACGTTGCAGGTCGAGACCCAAAAAGCGAGATTAGACCGGGACCCAAACTAGTGAAAATAGCAGATCTATACAAGCTCACAACGTGTCACTTCGCGCCACGTTGTGAGCTTGTAGCAAACTAGCGATCGGCTATTTTCACTACTTTTCACTACATTTGTTTTAGAATTCATGACATGCATTTGATTTCTTCATGAAATTATTGAAAACAATAATTGAATTTAGTTTTGAATTAATTATTTTGTTTTGGGTTTTTTTTTGGAGGGGGGGGGGAGGGGTGAAAATGTTTTGAAATAATAATAATAATAATTAAAAACAAAATGTAGTAACCAAAAAATAAACCATAAAAATGTGTCCGGCGACCCACAAATGGGTCCCGACCCACCGTTTGGGAAACAGTGACTCACTACTCTGGCAGCAGGTCTTTAGAGAGGAGGGTCTTTAGAGAGGAGGGCTCTTTACTGGGAAAGACCAGGCTATGCCCTCATGGGCTAACAATGGGAATGGAAATTCCCTTCATGTGTTGAAATGCTAATCACGCTCTGGTTCTTGGAATACCTGGTCACAAATATAGCAGCCACGTGCATTACCAAGGGTCATGGCTAGTCGCGTAAACATTGGATACATTATGTGCGGGGTACAAGCGATGACTTGCGGGGTCAGGACAGGCACTGAGGGGTTGAAGAACAGGATGGGAATCATGGCACATCATTCATTCCACTGGTTCTGATGGAAATAATGAATGACTTAAAGGGGAATACCACTCATTTTCAACATTGCACTGTCATTAATATAACTTAAGAGTTGTTGTGTAGAAATAATAATAAAAATAAAATGTTCTGTTTAGCCTAGACGTCTAGAAGTCATGTGATCAGTCAGTGACATCACGGCGGTGTGCTCTTTGGCCTGCAGAGTACACCAACGTAGAACAACTCTAAGGTGTGAAATGAAATGAAATGAAATGAAATGAAATGAAATGAAATGAAATCTATATTTACCCAGGGTATCTGGGCTAAGCTCAAGAACTTGTTTCCAGCCAGGCCCTGCTCATAGAACACATTTCATCGTAGTGGTTGATGCCTTGTTCAAGGGCATTTCAGCGGTGGTAATTTTAACGTGTCGGACGGCCGATTCGAACTGGGAACCTTCCGGTATCTAGACCGCGCCGCTATCCGTTCGGCCACCGCTGTGTAATGATGACAATGCAATGTTCAACTGTACATCTGTAAAATAGCACAACCAAACATCATGAATGAATAAAGAAAACAAAACACAAGAACAAGACATAGTAATACACATACACACACAGCAAAAGAAAAGGAACACAAAAAACAAAACAAAACAAAAAACAAACAACCCCACCCACCCCTCCCCCCCGGGACCAACGCTGCCACAAAAGGCACACCTGCTGCGCCAAGATTCCTACCACTGTGCAATAGAAGAATAATAAATACTAAATCATATCCTTGACTATATCTGCAATGTTAGACCAAAGATTAATGTTCTCCTCATTTGCTCCATGTAACCTTGCCGTTGACATCTCTAGATAAGAGTATATCTAAAAAGGTTAAAGCCCATTGGCGTCGCAACCATCTTCTTTGCCGCTGTTACAGTATGCCAGCAAAGAAGACACGCTTTGCGGGTATTATTTAATTGCAAATTGGGATACATCATTTAAAATAAATAAAGATGGAGAGGGTGTAATGTTAATTGGTAAAAGCAAATTGGATGTACCATCACTAAACATCATTCAATTGCGATTAGAACAAGGAACCTGGGATAACCTTAAAGGGTAGCTGGCAAAATGATGTGCGGCCGGTCACATGGCTGCAATACTGCAGTGGCAGCTATTAACCGTCTGAATGTTAATTTTCACTAAGTGGCAGTGGTAATTAATTTAATTCAACTTGCGAAGGGAAAGCCCGACTGCTTTCCCCGATGCTGTAGGTGCCAGCATAAAGCACGGTGCCAGCTGCTAAATCAAGAGTTACCTCGTTTGCACCTTCTAAGATTCATGTCCGAGTCCTTCCCAGGATTCGAACACATAAGTCTTCCGCGCAGACGACAACATTTCTACCAATGAGAGATGGAATGGCAGATGGAATGCCTGCTGGACCTGGGGGGGGGGTCCTGGGGATATTGGGCCTCATGCGCCAATAAGTTCCTAACTTTTCCTCTTACATTTCTTCCTAAGTGAATTCCTAAGAGAAGTCCAGTCAGATTCATGAAACGTTCTTAAGTAGGCAGAATTGTTCGTAAGCATGTTCTTATGATGATGAATCCAAATCCTCGTAACTTGAAGGGGTGTGCCAGTTCATTCAAATTATCATAGGTAGACGCCCCACATATCCTAATTAGCATCCTAATTACCATAGGGAACCGCCCCACCAATCCCATATAAGGCATTGGGAATTCACTTTCCTACCTGTGTTCACCCAGGTGGGTGTAGTTTTGCATGACTCCATGGCCTTGCCTGCAGTCACACCCGTGTGTGATTGCAGCTCACAGGACCTCACACATAGAAATAAAGTTGAGGGAAGTCAAGAATACCTAAACTAAAGTCTAAATATGGTGGAACACCAGACTCCAAACATTAAAAATCAATAATACTGTGGAGGTACTGAAGTGAACAGAAATTTTCACATTTTCAATATTTTCAATATTCATGAATGTATTTTATTATTTATCTCACAATAGTCAACTGGGGGGGGGGGGGGGGGGGGTTTATGTGGTGGGTATGGTGCGTATGGTGCGTTTGTTTGGGTTGGGTTGTAAACTCTAAACCAGTGGTTCTCAAACATTTTCATGTCAAGGACCCCCAAATTGACATGCATTCTGCAGACCCCCATATGAAAATATTTTCTGCTAGCGTAATGTTTTGAAGATTTATCAAAATGTTTTGAAAATAGCCGATCTACAAGCTCAAAATGGGCAGTAATGGGACGCGTTTGTGAGCTTGTATAGATTGGCTATTTTCAAAGTATAAAATGGGATTAAAGTGGTAAAATATTCCATATTTTGCTGTGGACTGCCTGGAACTTCCTCAAGGACCCCTTGAGGTCCTCAGACCAAACTTTGAGCATCATGCAGATGGTGCTGTTTTCCCTTTATGTTTTCAGATTGCACTTAAGAACGAAAAAGGCACCCTAAGAGTGCTCCACAGTGTGCGTAGATTCTGTTCTTACCTACGAACAAATCACAGCTAAGAAAAGATTGAGGGATCCCAAAACCTTCTTAAAAACTTCCTAAGTGGGTCTAAGAACAAATTTCCTCTTAAGAACTTCTTAAGAACGGTTGGCGCATGAGGCCCATTGCATTTTGAGCTTCAGGTAACACCACTCTGTGTAACACGGATCACAGTGTCTAAATGCATCAGTAGAAGAGCAGGGGACAGCAGGCGGATGTGATCTCAGGTCCTCTCGACTCACAAGAAGCATATATATGTCTGTGGACTATACTGGCTGAGTCACAAGGCACCAATGGTGGGGGAAAAAAGTACTGGCGCTTTGGAATGTGGGGTCAGATCAACATATCCACCTGGGTGACAGCAGACTGCTGGGCGAGCGCTGGCTCTTTGGAATGGGGGGACAGATCAACATATCCGCCTGGGTGACAGCAGACTGCTGGGCGAACGCTGGCGCTTTGGAATGGGGGGGTCAGATCAACATATCCGCCTGGGTGACAGAAGACTGCTGGGCGAACGCTGGCGCTTTGGAATGGGTGGGGTCAGATCAACATATCCGCCTGGGTGACAGCAGACTGCTGGGCGAGCGCTGGCTCTTTGGCATGGGGGGGTCAAATCAATATATGGAATGAATTCTGTACTGGCCATACAGTATATGGAGCGTGTCTTGAGTGTACAGAGTATACAGCGGTGGCCGAACGGATTGCGGAGCGGTCTTGATACCGGAAGGTCGCCAGTTCGAATCAGCGGTCCGACACGTTAAAATTTCCACCGCTGAAGTGCCCTTGAACAAGGCATTGAACCACTACGATGAAATGTTCTATGAGCAGGGCCTGGCTGGAAACAAGTTCTTGAGCTTAGCCCAGATACCCTGGGTAAATATAGTAATCATTTCATTTCATTTCATTTGATGAGGTCAGATCAACATATGGAATGTCAGCTCAGCTCCATATATGGAGATATAAGGGTGGCAGCGGGGGCATTGTCTTGAGTGTACAGGGTTTGATGAGGGCCCAGGTAGGGCCAGTCCTTAATTTTCAGGTCTGTTGAGAACTGCCGGCTGCCAGGCGCGACTGCACTAATAACTCGTTTAGAGTTTAAATGGACAGGTATCAGTCAAAAGGGAGACATCGAAGAGGAAGGATGGAATTGAATGTCAGAACAGGTCAGCTCCATATATGGAGATCTAAGGGTTTGAGGTTTTAGGTCAGATGTAGTGATGACACGTGACATCATCACGGGATGTCACGAGGATGACCATATATGGTCATGCGGACTAACTAACTAACTGGACGGGAAATGCACGTTTTCATAGTAAATGCGATCTGCAGTCGTACATACATACATTTTATTTCATTAGTGTAATGTTGTGGAGACATAAAGTCATGGTGAGTGATGGATTGAGAGCTGTTATAGTTCAAATTATTTTATTTCATTAGTCTAATGTTGTGGAGACATAAAGTTATGGTGAGTCACAATCATCACTGAAATACTCACTGAAATATAAGGAAAAGTTCAAAATTCCCTTGAGTAAAAGTACAAAAGTATTGGTATCAAAATGTTTAAATACCAAAAGTAGAAAGTACTATACAAAATATTTTGAAAATAGCAGATCTACAAGCTCACAATGCGTCGCATGGCGACACATTGTGAGCTTATAGATCGTCTATTTTCAAACGGCAGAAATGTATATAGGGCTGTAGTGGTATAATGTATGTTTTGTAATAATAATCCAAATCTACAAAGTGGAGTGGAGTAAAAGTACAATATTAAGCCTCTTTGGAAATACTCCAGTAAAGTAAAAAATATATATACACCTCAAAATTGTACTTAGGTACAGTACTTACTTTATAGTTTATATATGCACTTAGTTACTTTATAACACTGCAAGACACCCCCAGTACACAGAGTATACATACAGTAAAGAATGCTGGATGGAATCAGGTTTTAAAAGGGATCAGGTTTTAACCACTTGGAACCCGAGGTCCCCATGGTGGGCTGTCGCAACGCATAGACAATGATATTATGATAATATACCGTAAATAAATGATTGCTATGGAGGAGGACAGAATTCTGTTTGTTTGTTTTCTTTCTTTCATCTTGCCCTCGCAATATGCCAATTACGGTCCCTGCTTTACAGTGAATTCAAAAATGTACTCGCAGTGGTTGAAAATTCCAAATTTACTTGAGTAAAAGTACAAAAGTATTGGTGTCAAAATAAGATATAGATCAAATTAATGTTTCCCTTGAAAAACCTGCTCTATCCACATGTTTCACACAGATTTCATGTATTTTCTAAATATAGCTACTGTATCGATTTCAAATCATTGAATCGTATCGCCATGAATGAACCAATATCGTCCATGTATCGTATCGTCAACCATGTATCGTGATAGTGTTTTGTATCGCTGTTCAAATTCCCTATATACTGTATATGTCACCAAATTAGAGCTGCCAACCCCCGCTCCCAGGTGAATGGTAATTATCACACCTGACACCTGACATCCACACAACAAGGCTTTGTGTCTCCGTGAGCACGGTGAGGTGAGGTGAGGTGAGGTGAGGTGAGGATGACTCTTCTTCAACCCGCATGTATGGCCCTGCAGCAGGGTTGTTTTCGTCGACTAATACTATGATGTTTGTTGACTGCCTGTTTTTACTGACGAAAACTAAATGGAAAAAACTAAATGAAAACTAAGCTATGATGACTAAAACTAACTAATATATACAGTAGACGATTTTGTCAACAAATAAAAACTAGACTAAAATGAAGTGACTACCAGTATAAGTCATTTTACACTTGGTTGCATGCTAAACATAGTCGATCTACAAGCTCACAACGGGGTCTTAACCAGATTAGCAAAATGTAGTAAAAGTAAAAGTATACTCATTATGCAGAATGTCTCATTTCAAGTTTTGAAATGTATAAAAAAAAATCTTTTGAAATTAGCAGATCTACAAAGCTCACAAAGTTTTCAAATAAATCTAGTGGGGTAAAAGTACAATATTGATATGAACCTTTATTGAGAAAAGGATATCCCATTGAGATGTATCATCTCGTTTTCGAGCAACATACAGCAAATACAGTAGACAGAACAATACAAATACATTCATGCATAGTTGCATACATAAACAAAGACAAAACAAACAAAAAAGCTTTCCTAAAACTAGGCGCTCCCACCCCACCTAATCACCCACGACATAGCAGCACGACTTGACAGTATTCATTCATTTACCCACTAGTGGGTAAATGACTCATTTAAACTAATGATTAAACAAATCATTTAAACTAATGATAGACTGTACACACACTAAACCATTCCTTAAGAGACACATGCAGTGTCAGAATCAAAGTCTGGATGTTTCATTTTATTACATTTTTTTATTGTCTCTTAACCTGCTCCCGTGTGTCAATCTAACTGCTGTTGCTGCTACGACGCCTGATCCCCCCACCCCCCAAGGGATCAATAAAGGTTTATCTATTTTATCTCATTTTAATAAAGCTCGTAAAGCATCTTGTTCAGATGGTGCCATGAGGCAGAAGATGGCAGACTGAAGCAGCGTATACAAACCATAACAAATGCAACGCCATAGTTTCCTTCACTTTATAAACGGCACCAGACTGACACGATTTATCTTTGGATGAAGATAATAACACGTAATATTGATGTAACTTTAACATAAGGCGGATGGATGGGAGGCTAACAAAGTGATTGAAGTCCCACATGGCATTGTTCCGCTCTCAGTGGGGCCCTGAGAAAACAGGGGCAGCCAGGCAGCTGCCGTCGCCCCAAAATAGCGACGGCATCGCAGCCAGGCGACGAGGACCGCGCTGGCACCGCCGCGGGTCTTTATTTGTTACACCGCGAGAGGCTTTAACCCATTTTGGGCGGGAACCCCTTTTGGTGTTTTAAGATTAAATTATACTTTAGCTATTGAAAAATAGCAGATCTACAAACTCATAGCGCGGTCTGCTATTTTTTTTTAATCGTGAAAATGTGGCACAAATCTTTCAATATATATTCTTTCAGAGCGAACGTTTTTAACTCAAATCTTTGCTTCTGGAAGGTCCCTGGAATTTCAGATAGGGGTCAGCAGCCAATTACATATGATATTGGGGGTCCTTGAAATGAAATAGTTTGAGCACCACTGACATAGAAACATGGTTTAGAAGACATTTGTAGAATCGAACTTAGGTCTAAATGGATTAACCCATTTTGGCCTGACGTCGAAATAAAAAAAAAGGACTTTCATGAAAGTATTTTCACGATTTTTCAAAAATAGCAGACCTACAAGCTCGTAGCGCGCCACTCGGTGGCGCGCTATGAGCTTGTAGATCTGCTATTATTCAATAGCTAAAGTATAACATAATGCTTAGTTAAAACACCAAAAGGGGTTCCCGCCCAGAATGGATTAAGAGAAGTGAAAGTCAATACACGGCCCTGGCTGGCACCATGCATGGGCCACAGGTGGCATGCAGCTCTCGCGTCTGCGCCAAGGAGGGGGAGGCGTGCATGTTGCGGCGTGGGCACGTCGGGGGTGGCATCGGCTCGGTATCCATTACACATGATGCAGGGCTGGCGAAGAAGAACGCCAGGAATGAAGCGAGCGTGGTGGCGTTCTTTGTGGCTTCATGGGGGGAAAAAGGGGAAAGGAACGCCGTTTTTAACCGGCAGATCCCTTTAATGCCGACATGACAACTGTGACACACACACACACACACACACACACACACACACACACACACACACACACACACACACACACACACACACACACACACACACACACACACACACACACACACACACACACACACACACACACACACACACACACACACACACACACACACACACACACACACACACACACACACACACACACACACACACACACACACACACACACACACACACACACACACACACACCTCGATGATGATAAACCGGCAACTTGTAAAGGCGTGTAAGGTTAAGGGCTCCTAAACCGCTTCCGAGTGGCTTATCAGAGTCAGACACATCGGCTTGAACAAGCTGTGCCATGTTCACTCCTAATAGAGAACAGAAACAAAACAGGTCTTTCAAAATGATTCGCTCTGTTGCTCTCTCTCTCTCTCTCCCTCTCAGTCTCACGTACGCACACAGTACGTACATACACACATACACTGGCACACACCCATACACACACACTTTCATCAGACAAAAAGCTTTTCCATGTAGCGTTGTGGCTATTTGCAATTGCTCATTCAGGCTCTCCAAAAGAGGAGTAGACAAGGGGGGCTTGTTCACCCATGATGAAAAAAAAAACCTTTATGGTCCACCCATAATTTTGTTGCGAGGGACATGTGGGCTAAGGCCTCTCGTCTCCTGCGTGACATCAAAGTCGGGAAGCAGCAACAGGCACGCCCTGAACGTGACTCTGATGTTCCCCCGTCACCTAATATGACAGACAATCAGCATATCGACGCCTTGTAATGTGACCCGCGTTTGAATCCTGAGCACGTCTGGCTCGACGTGAAAACTGCTTTGTTCGTCCGGCAGCAGCGATAAGATGAGAGTCCACCGGTCAGAACCGCTTTGCTTTTGCATATCAGTACTGTACATACAAATGCAAGGCACACAGTAGTGGTGTGTGAGGCAACGGCGCGGCCACGATTGACTGCTATAGCGCTGGGTCTATCCAATGGGAGCGGGCCAGGGGTTAAGGGGGCGTGCACGGCAGGTGGGCTGCCTGCCATGCAGGGTGGAGGTGCCAGAGGGTTATAGCTTCATGCTTCCATTAATAGCCCACCTTTCAATGGCCAGCATAATAGATATGTGACGTCCCAGTGCCCCCCAAGGAGCTCCTAGCGCAGGCGGCCTAAATGTCACTCAGCAGGGGGCTGTCATTTGAGAGGAAACACACTTCCCTCCCCAAAACAATGCACGAGTTTGTGTAAGGTAAAAACACATGCACGCGCACATGCACACACACGCGCGTGTGCACGCACGCACGCACGCACGCACGCACTCACACTCTACTGTCTTCACGATCGCATCGCAAAGCAACAGTCTGATTAAACAGCAGATGGACTGTGTAACAAATCTACAGACGACAGCAGAGGGTTTCTTTCTGCTGTGAAGTTCAAATAGCAGACGCCCTTTTAGTCTCAAAGCGAGCATTGTTTGTTTGGACGCGAGCAAACAGCGGCGCGATGACACCTGTGATGAACAATGTGGACTAAGGCTGCACTCAACACGCCACGCCACGCTGGCTCTCACATTGTGTCGGCGGGAGGGAGAGTCTAATAATGCATAACTAACCGACAGATGGGATCTTTCTGGGAACCCTGAACTCAGGGAAGCCCCGTCTTTGCACAGAGCCTGCATGTCATTGGTTCTGTAATTAGAAAGTAAACACACCGAGGCCCTGCCTTTTGCGGTTTTTTTATTTTTTATTTTTATGGTAGCGCACAGCGAGGGAAGTGCTGATCCCCAACAGATAAGCTTTAAAAGGCAGAGAGAGAGATTGGGAGGGAAGTGTCCTCTGCTAATCAAATAGACCAAAGGGCCCATGTTTGATCTTTTGCCACAATCTGCTGCCTGCAACACGACGGTGGGGGGTGGACAAGCCAGAAAATGAACAAAGACTTTCTGGACTGTCCACGGTGGGTCGGCCAGCACCTGTCTATTTTATCTATCAACATGCAATATCTATAAGTACTGTAAACAACACCATGGCATTTGCATTCGATTATAGAAATGGTTCTCAAGCTTTTCTGGACCAGGGCTCACTCGAACTAGCCTGACAGTGTGGTGCAGCCACTCCAAGGAACAGCAATGTCTGTCCTTATGTACTGTATGTCCCTATGTTAACAGGTGCCAAAGTGGCGCTGTTGAATGTTGCCTCCTAATTACAATGTGGAGCGTGCGTGCATGCGAGACACAGAGAGAGAGAGGGAGGGGGGGAGAGAGAGAGAGAGAGAGAGAGAGAGAGAGAGAGAGAGAGAATACCACACTTGTTTCGGACGCAGGGTGGCTCGCCGGAAACCGTGCCGGCACCCTGGGCACGTTCCGGAAGTTCCGGGGACCCCCACACGGAGTTGCACCACTCAGTTCACACGGGTGTGATTTTTTATTTATTTTTCCGTTTCACTTTATTATTCAGACTGAAAGCCATCTCCACGACAGTAGTTTCTGGGATGGGCGTCGTCTTCGCCTATTGGTTCACACCAACCAACCAAAATAGTAGCAAAGCAGATGATGTCGTTGTCAATGCTAATCAAACAAACTACTACTAGGGATACTAGCATGCAAACAAAATATGTCAGATTATGATTATGATGTTTCTAATACCTTTCGTTTCTGTAAAGAAACTATTTATCATAGGGCGATTTAATAGCCAGATCGATGCGGTCTCATGTTACCACAGTGGGGGCAGCCATGTTTGTTGTTTGATGTCATGGAGCTGAAACGGCGCTGATTGGCCATAGCCGCAGATTGTTCAGATCAGATTTTCAACAGAGGCTGCCGTAGAGTCACCAGACCTGAAAGAACATGTTTTGTGGCTAGCGATTCAGGGGCTGGAGCCAGGCTAGACTTCTACTATCTCAAAAGGTTCAAGGTGTTTTATTGTCGTTCCATACAAGTAGGCCTACAGAACGAAATTTGTTTACCCAGGTCCTAGTCAGGCAAAAAGATCAAATCACACCCGTGTGAAGTGAGGGGCGCTCTTATCAACGTACATCATCTAATTCCGGCCAATCACAATTTGCGTCCTCACTGTCGTCATCAATGTTTGTGTTACGCAATGTTTGTGTTTACACTATGACATAAAATTGTCAATGGGAATTTAATGTTTGTGTAGGACCAAGTTTGTGGACACATTAATCCATTGAGACCTGGAACGCATCCATGTCACGTTAGCGTTTAACCACATTAACCATTAACCCATTTTGGGGCGGGAACCCCTTTTGGTGTTTTAAACATTGTTATAATTTAGCTATTGAAAAATAGCAGATCTACAAGCTCATAGCGCGCCACCGAGTGGCACGCTATGAACTTGTAGGTCTGCTATTTTTGAAAAATCGTTAAAATGTGCCTCAAATCTTTCCGAAAATTGTCATGATTTAGAAAACTTTTTTTTTTTTAATTTCGACGTCAGGCCTGAATGGGTTAAAAGCTGGACATAGGGACATTTCATAAGGATTCTCTAAAATATTTTTTCCAAAAATCATTAAAAGACGACAAAGCCTAAAGTGCAAAAATAAAAGCAATTGCACTAGTACCCACTGACATTGCACGACGTACGTGGCCATTAAAAGCAGCAGCAGCACTAAAACAGCATTAAAGAGAAAGAGTTCATGTGTCACAGTTCAGTTCATAACGCAGAGTTCAAATGTAATCTCACAGATCACTAGTAGTGCAAAGTTCACCCATCTGACCACTTAAAACACGGACCACTTAAAAAGGAATACCACTCATTTTCAACATTGAACTATGTTATTAATATACCTTAGAGTTGTTGTGTGGAAATAATAATCCGTTTAGCCTAGAACTGGAGGTCTAGAACTTGGAGTCATGTGATCAGTGACATCACGCTGGTGTACTCTGCAGGCCAAAGAGCACACCGAGTTCCACACAGAAACTCTATTAATGACATGGTTCAATGTTGAAAATTAGCGCTATTCCCCTTTTTTTCTTTTTTTTTAATAATTTTATCCCATGATTTTTCACCCATTGTCAATTATCTAATGTAATGTAATCCTGGGTGCTACACTGTTCCTTTCCCCTCCATCAGGCGCCCCGGCTGGCCAGGGGGAGGTAGTTTTGGAGACCAGGATTACTGCATGTTTTTTGTGAGGGTACCTACTCTAGGGGACACGAGGAGAACATGCAAATTCCACACAGAAAGGCCCTTTCGCCAACCCCGCATTGGGCACTGATGGCGTGGAGGAGGGAACACGCCGCCAGCACCCACAGTGTCCCCAGCGGGAATCGAACCCAGGACCTTCTAGCTGTGAGGCGACAGCACTACCGACTGTGCCACCGTGCCCCTAGCGGTATTCCCCTTTAAGATGGGTGGGCCGCAATGCATTTTCAGAGAACGTCAGAAAATGCATATATTAGCGTTCCTGCTTGGACCAATGTAACCAACATTATACGTTTTGAAGAAAACAATTACCATGAAATTGGTTTTATTGTCATTAAACAATCGTAGTGGTTTGCCATTAATATTAGAAGGCCCGGTTCAGAAAGCATTAGGTTAAAAAGATGTGAATGACACCCAGAGTGAGTTGTAAATGGAGTCCTTGGAGCTTTAGGTCATGTGGGACAATGAGAGACATCTAGGAATATAGCTAGCTCATCCCTTCTGCGCACGCACACGCGTACAAACAATTTCATTTAGGTTTATGTCATGCTCTTAACCCATTTTGGGCGGGAACCCCTTTTGGTGTTTTAAACATTATGTTATAATTTAGCTATTGAAAAATAGCAGATCTACAAGCTCATAGCGCGCCACCGAGTGGCGCGCTATGAGCTTGTAGGTCTGCTATTTTTGAGAAATCGTGAAAATATTTATTTCAGAAAACTGGAGGATTTAGAAGATTTTTTTAAAATTTTGAGGTCAGGCGGGTGGGGGTTAAAACCCCCAAGACTAATATACCTTCTCAGATCAGCTGGCCCAGAAACAGGCTTTAATGCGGCCTTCTAAACAAGCAGACGCTGAGCGCACACATCTGCCATGCTTAGGTAAGCTGCCGTTGCCATAGTTACAGACGAGCGCTCTAAAAAAAAAAAAAAAAAAGGGTGGAAAAAAAGGGAAAACTGTGTGTGCCGAGCATGGATGTTAGGTGCCGAGCCATCAGCCAGACAGCAGGATGTTGAGCCTCATTATGCGCGCGCACGCCACACACACACACACACAGACACACCCCCCCCCTCCCCCCTGGGTCCACTGCATGGTCAGCGGATGTGATTTTTACAATAATGCAACAATTGAACACAAATCCTATAAATACAATTTTTAAAAAGTGCTCTAGCCGTTTAATTGATCCAAGCCAGAGCACAATAGCTTGCCAATTGCCCTAAGCTGTAATCCTGGGCACTATACTCTCCCTCTGCCAACCTGGGGAGAGTCCTGAACTGAGCTCATGCTTCCTTCATTGCATGAGGAGTGAGTCACCTGGCAGCGGGGAGTTTCCCCCGGTAGTGAGGGTATACCTACCCTAGGAGACACGGGGAGAACATGCAAACTCCACATAGAAAGGCCCTTTTGCCAACCCCACCTAGGGTATTTATTTAACCTTTATTTAACCAGTAAAAAAAACACATTGAGACTGAAGTCTCTGTATGGGCACTGATGACGTGGAGAACACGCCCCAGCGCCCAGTGCCCCCGGCGGGAATCGAACCGGGGACCTTCTAGCTGTGAGGCGACAGCGAAATGGAAGCACTTTGATGATTATGCAAAGAATTATCGCAATTATCTCGACCAGGTGATTATGTAATAACTGTCACAAGCCTATAAAGGAGCTGACATGGATTCATCAGAAAAGGGTTGTAGGCTAGCTTGTATCTCCATATTACAACCTTTCGTGTTTTTTATTTTTGAACGCCTCACTTCATCACACTACCTTCATCACACTACCTTGTAGCCGACCTAGTGTACAAGCTCACAACGTGTCACGTTGCGCATTAGCCACGTTCGTTTTTATTATTATTATTTCGTTTTTTGTGAAAGTGAAAAGTAGTAGTTTTTTGGACATACAAGGTTTTCGCCCGACAGAGACGACTTGCGTACGTCAGCCTGCTCACTACAGTGCGTGCGTGCGTGTGTGCGTGGGTGGGTGCGTGCGTCTTCCAGTGAATGTGTAAACTATGTCCAGGGCACAAACCATGGAAACCTTTTAGCACCTTTTGAGCAAACCTAGCCCATTGAGAGCTGAGACCACATTCTACAAATGTCTTCTATATCATAACAGTTTTCTGAAAAACCTACAGAGATAAATATTTGAGTTAAAAACGTTTGCTGTGAAAGATAAAATATATATTCAAAGATTTGCACAAGTTTTCACGATTTCTCAAAAATAGCAAATCTACGAGCAGGGGGACTGGGGCAGGGGGATTATTCTTTTTTTATCCCACAATTTTGCAACCCAGTTTTTTCACCCAGTGCCAATTATCTAACGTAATCCTGGGCGCTACACTTCCTCTGCCAACCTGGGGGGGGCAGCGGACTGACCTCATGCCTCCTATGCATGAGGAGTCCAAGCTGCTTCTTTTCACCTGAAAGGGGGGAATTTCCCTGGCCGGACGTAGCGCGTGGAAGGAACACGTTATTCCGACCAGTTCCTTTCCCCTCCATCAGGCAGGGGGATTATTCTTGTACTCTTTTGAGAGCAAGAAGCTATAGCTATAAAAAATTAAATAAACATGTCTTTGCTCGTGTGTCTCCTTGGGAGTCACCTGGAGTGTAAAGTGTAAAGTCTAAATATATCTTTTCTCCTCACTTCACATTCACAGGGGGCTGATGATAACACCAACAGCTCCTGTCTTGACTGGAGATCTCCCCTTTCTTTATTCTTATTATATTTAACCACTGCCATTCGTTTTCATCTCAGCACACCTGTCACTAATATCCTTACATACTAATTACCCTGCTGCCCCGCCTCACTGTATCACACATTTAACCCAAGACCTGAGACCACATACAACTAATGTCTTCTAAATATGAAAGAAATATGTTTCAAGTTTCAATTTCATGTCAAGGGCCCCCAAAAAGTATAATGGCCACTGAGTGACCCACCTGACATCTCAAATTGTGTTGTTCCAGGGACCCCCAGAAACAAAGATATTAGTTAAAAAACGAATGCTGTGAATAAATAATATATATTCAAAGATTTGCATTTTGCACATGTTTTCACAATTTTTCTAAAATAGCAGATCTACATGCCCATAGCGTGGCACTCGGTGCCGCGCCATGAGCTTGTATATCTTGTATATCTAAAATAATGGTTCAAGTGGTTAAAAGTTAAGGTGACACAGATGCATTCCAGGTCTTAATGGGTATTGCATTTACATCCACCAATCAGAGTAGCCTGCTGGTAAACCACCCCGGTCCACAGAATACACATTGAATGATTTCTTTCCAGCAGATAAAATAAAATGGAAAATAAAATGAAATAATAATAATAATGAAATAAAATGAAATTCCACCACGCCCGGGTACCCCTGGGGTATCATTTGGAACTGGTTTCCTGACATCGAGTTATTATAATAATGTCTAGAGTGCAGACTGCCCCGCCCCCAGCTATTCATTTCAATGAAGGTTTGCTCAAGAGGTGTTTGAAGCACGCGGAAGAACACTCCGTTTCCGCATTTCCCACGATTTGGGCATCAAAATGTTGCTGTCGGAAGTGCTGCTATAAGCTAACCTCCAGGAATACGCCTGAATCGATTCATGAACGAGCGCTCTGTGTTAACCCATTTCGGGGCGGGAACCCCTTTTGGTGTTAGCATTATGTTATGCTTTAGCTATTGAAGAATAGCAGATCTACAAGCTCATAGCGCGCCACCGAGTGGCGCGCTACGAGCTTGTAGGTCTGCTATTTTTGAAAAATCGAAGAACGACATAGAAACATAGCTTTTTCAGAATCTGATCTCAGGTCAGAATGGGTTAAAGAAGTGAAGCAACACATCTATGATCAACAACCTCCATGTCCATGCACTATGCCAGCCAGAGAAAAGGGGGGGGCTACACTGAGCACTGCGGCAGGTCTTTGGCACGCCACTCCTACTTGCACTATTTCATTTCATTATACTGCTCGCACTTAAACTAGCTTCGCTAAGCACTTTATGACCAAAACAACCCTCTCGTAACAACAAGGGGGGGGGGAAGGAAACCCGTAGCAGCAACTCATGGGGAAACCACCGGCGAGAGTTTGTCCTTCCCTGGATTATAGATCCTCTCCTCACCTCCCACCCGCAGCACGACAGCACTGGACAGAAACGGGTTAAAAAAAATTACAACGGGTAGCCACTAATCTCATGCTCTCTTTTAATCCATTTTGACCTGAGATCAGATTATATAAATGTCTTCTACATCCTGACAGTTTTCTGAAAAAGCTATGTTTCTGTCAGTCGTTCTTCGATTTTTCAAAAATAGCAGACCTACAAGCTCATAGCGCGCCACCGAGTGGCGCGCTATGAGCTTGTAGATCTGCTATTTTTCAATAGCTAAAGCATAACGTAACGCTAACACCAAAAGGGGTTCCCGCCCAAAATGGGTTAATCCTACTGTAGAAAATGTCATCGCTGCTGGGTGCAAACCATGAGAGTATACAATATTTACACACTGTATACAATAGGGCATTCATTTATGAAGAATACAGACGAGGTAACCATGGCAACAACTTCCGTCAACCAAAGGCAATCGGTGAACTGTAAGCCCTCCCGTCCTGCCAGCATTTATTCGTTTTTTTTGGTCCCCGCCGCCTGTCTGTGTCTCGCTCTCTGTCGGCTGTGGGCCTTATGGGGTCTGGTATGGCCTTAATATGCCCCTCAAATCTTCTCTCGTTTTGCTTTTTGACGGCTCGCCTCCAAGCTCCATTGCTCCATAATGGTTTTGATTATTCATCAGGCGAGAAGAAGCAGACGTAAATTCAACTTGGCATCCCATGGCGATATCCCACAGCTTTGTCAGATGCTCGATATCATTTTTACGGATTTCTACATCTATTAGCAGGCCTTGTTTGAACATAAAAGTTGTTTTCCTTTCCTTTCCTTGTGTGAAAACACCTTTTTCCACCATAAGAACACCACAGGACAGGTAAAAAAAATAATCCTGTGACTATTGATTTTCGTTTAGTTTTTTTCTGTGATGATATTGGATTTTGTTGTTATTCTTCATGTCATGTCTATGAATTCATTGCATAGGGCGTACATGGAAACAAGACCACTTTTTTGGGAGAGGGGGGGGGGGGGGTTGTGCTTTTGGACTAAGTGTTTGGCTGTACTTCAATCAAACTATTCAATCAATCAACATACAAAAAAAACAAATGAGGTCCTACAAACGTACAAAATGGGCCTTTAAAATCACACAAACATATGCCTCAGCAGCCTCAGTTAGCCTGTCTATCATTGACATCATTCATGTCAATGATTCAAAATGTTTACCGACATGACATAGCCTTTGACATCCCAAATATGAAACCCAGAAATCCATCACATTATACAGCCATTCATTCACACCTTTAATACTGCAAACATTAATGTCTACATGACAGCAATAGATTCAAACACCTTCTCTCTGTTAATATGAACACATCCAAAAGTAACTACACAGAATCGTGGAAGAACACAACAAACCACATTTACCTTGTTCCCATTCTAGCTAGATGCTAAATCATCGTAAATCATTGGACCTCTGGTTTATTTCATTGTGCTTTTGCCTTTTTCCTTCCATCTGAAATTCGCGCCAGGTAAGTCACCCCTAATATGAAACATTCACTTCCTTACATGGCTTCAAAATAAAAGCATTGCCATAAAGAAAACTGAACCTGATGAAAAGAGCTCTAGAGCTTACGGAGTCGATCCTTCAAAATAAAATAGCCATAATATAAGAGGCCAAAACATTAAGAATTGTTACCTTATCAAAAGGACCCTTTGAGGGTCCTTTACTTTACAGCCATCAAGGCGTGCCAAAATATATATATTTATGTTTAGTCTGTGACAAAAATATGACTAAAACTGAATAAAATTTGTATTCAAAAGACTGTCTATGACTAAACTAAATCAACATTTGCTGTCGACGTGAACACTGTGACTGACGCATATCCAATATGTGGAGCCGACTACAGTGACCAGTCCAGACTAGAGTAGGAGGCACAGGTGAATCATCAATCGTGTACACAATCATTATTCAACCTGTTCTGTTGTACTGTCCCACATGTTTCTACACCATATTGTCCATGCCCAACAGAAACAAACTTTTCAGTATTACCCGCGTTGCTTCCAA
Organism: Electrona antarctica; assembly: GCF_951216825.1. Taxonomy (NCBI): domain Eukaryota; kingdom Metazoa; phylum Chordata; class Actinopteri; order Myctophiformes; family Myctophidae; genus Electrona; species Electrona antarctica. Next base: position 34,034,898 of record NC_136805.1, read on the forward strand.
GATCATTGGAATCCCTACACTCACACTTTCTGATAAGAACAATAAGGCCATCACACGGCCTTAAATGACACTGATCATCCCCTGTGACGCTTTTTTAACCTCATGCCATCTGGACAAAGGTACAGAACCTTAGCATGCAAAAAGGAGTAGGAGTTTTGTCCACTCAGCCATCGTGGCATTAAACAAACTGCCCCGCCGATAGGATGGTTCCGTGTACATTTGGGGACCTCATGTTTTAGTATTGTTTTTCTGTACTACTGTAGGTGTTGTTTTGTTGTGGGTGTTGAACAGACTGTGAAGATGAATATCCTTCGGGACAATAAACATTATTATTAATATCACAAGATTCACAACGCAGCCTGTCAATCAGAACGTTTACCAGGAAGAGGCCGAGGGGAACGGTAAAAACCTGGAACCGAACTCACCAGGACTCTCTCTGCCCGTCAGGCTCTGAGCAGATACCATGACCCCTAACCCAGGGAACGGGAGAAAACCCGGAACGGAACTCACCAGGACTCTGCCTGTCAGCAGATATCATGACCCCTAACCCAGGGAACGGGAGAAAACCCGGAACGGAACTCACCAGGACTCTGCCTGTCAGCAGATATCATGACCCCTAACCCAGGGAACGGGAGAAAACCCGGAACGGAACTCACCAGGACTCTGCCTGTCAGCAGATATCATGACCCCTAACCCAGGGAACGGGAGAAAACCCGGAACGGAACTCACCAGGACTCTGCCTGTCAGGGTCTGAGCAGATATCATGACCCCGGCCCAGTCTTTGACGGAGGTCATCCATCCCACCTCGCTGGCCGCCGGGTCTTCCTTCGTGTGCTTGATGCCGTCGCCCAAGATGACCCGATGTACGTCCTGCAGAAAGACGGGGGGGAGAGGATACGATAACGGCTTAGAAAAGTAGAACATCAGTTAAGCCGTACGACTATTGTACGACAGACCGCCATCACCGCACTGTGTACTTAGTTGCCCCGGGATCACCCAGGGGTTATATTGGCACCCTCAATTTCACAAAACTGTACAGTACTGCAGAAAATACACGCGCGCACGCACACACACACACACACACACACACACACACACACACACACACACACACACACACACACACACACACACACACACACACACACACACACACACACACACACACACACACACACACACACACACACACACACACACACACACACACACACACACACACACACACACACACACACACACACACACACACACACACACACACGCTGGTCTCTGTCCTCCAGTGGGGGGAGGGGGTGGGTCTGTCTGTCTGCTGGGACTGGCATGAATCACAGAACACAGGGCAGGAAATGGAGACAGGATGAATGAATGAAGGATGAGATGAGGCGCTCCACCATGCACCGGCCACCTCAGGGCTCTACCACAACCATAGACATACAGTATAAACAGTATTTCCGGCTCTGGAGCGTATGTGCTCAAGGGAGGGCAAAACTTTCCCGAGATTCCTTGCGAAGCCCCGCGGAAGCATGAGCGTGCGTCACAGAGCGCATGTTCGGGTCTGTAAGTCCCGGAAAAGATGCGCTGTGATTGGCCAGTAATCACTCGAGTGGCAGCGTGACGTAACGTGCCTTCCACACTTCCGGTGTACTTCCTCTCCCAGTGTAAATTCTTCCGCCCCTCCTTCAACACACATCGCTCCAACGAACTGCAGCGGCCAATGAGGCATCTATTTTTTTAAATATCTATGTCTACAACACCATCACTCACTGGTGGAAAGTAACCAAGCATATTTACTTACAGATGGAGTAACTTGATCTTTGTACTTTTTCTGTTGTGTATGCATCTATGGATACTGGAGTTAACTATTTACTATATTAGACCCCCAGGTGTGGTTAGAATAGGCTATTAAAATGTGTCTGTATTTTTGGTTTCTTCCTGAAAGCTGAAAGCCTTTGAGTCGAAAGGCCAAATCGAAATACACCGCTTTAGTGACATCAGAACCCTAACCCCTCCCCTAACCAAAAGACGTAGATCTACACCAATGGCGGCAGATCTGTTAAGTACAATTTTCAGGTGTTTACACATTACTTGAGTATTTCCAATTTCCAGTACTTTTACTTCTACTCCACTAGGCCTACATCTCAGAGCCAGGCAAATATTGTACTTTTTACTCCACTACATTTATTTGAAAACTATAGTTACTTTGTAGTTTTTTGATTATTGTAACCACTTCAGCCCTATTCATCCATTTGAAAATAGACAATCTACAAGCGACGCATTGTGAGCTTCTGCTACTGCTATTTTCAAAAGATTTTTTTACATTTGAAAACTTGAAAAGAGACGTTCTACATAATGAGTCCTTTTACTTTTGGTACTTTAAGTACATTTCGATGCCAATACCTTTGTACTTTGTACATTTTGAATTCCAGACTTGTACCATTAGTATTTCTACGTTACAGTATTACTTTCAGTAAACGACGAACGTTAATACTCAGACCCCAGGAAGAGTAGCTGCTGTGATGCACAGTATACTCAGACCCCAGGAAGAGTAGCTGCTGTGATGCACAGTATACTCAGACCCCAGGAAGAGTAGCTGCTGTGATGCACAGTATACTCAGACCCCAGGAAGAGTAGCTGCTGTGATGCACAGTATACTCAGACCCCAGGAAGAGTAGCTGCTGTGATGCACAGTATACTCAGACCCCAGGAAGAGTAGCTGCTGTGATGCACAGTATACTCAGACCCCAGGAAGAGTAGCTGCTGTGATGCACAGTATACTCAGACCCCAGGAAGAGTAGCTGCTGTGATGCACAGTATACTCAGACCCCAGGAAGAGTAGCTGCTGTGATGCACAGTATACTCAGACCCCAGGAAGAGTAGCTGCTGTGATGCACAGTATACTCAGACCCCAGGAAGAGTAGCTGCTGTGATGCACAGTATACTCAGACCCCAGGAAGAGTAGCTGCTGTGATGCACAGTATACTCAGACCCCAGGAAGAGTAGCTGCTGTGATGCACAGTATACTCAGACCCCAGGAAGAGTAGCTGCTGTGATGCACAGTCAGCAAGCTAAATAAATCAAAATACTCCAGCATCAACCCGGCGCGTCACGCAACAATCACTTGGGAGTGGGACAATTCACATTTCACACTCACCACCGGAGGTGATGGCAATAATAATAATAAAGAAAGGGAGTCCAGCACTACGAGGGGACACATTAATGGCTCCATAGGGATGGACAGGTCTGTCTGAGGCAATCCTTTTATTGTCCAACTGGAGGATTAGTCTGAATATGTAATGGTGCCGCCACTCGCTGCCGTGTTTTATTAGCATGCATGTCATCCTCCAACAGCCAGCTCTAGCTCTGATCAATATGTTCTGGCCAGATCCGGGCAGGGGCCCAATAAGAGTCCATTTCACTGACTGACTGGCTGACTGACTGGCTCAGTCAGCCAGTCAGGCCAGCCAGCCAGCCAGCCTCACTAACTGGCTGGATAGATGACTCACTGACTGACTGACTGACTGACTGCCAGCATCACTGACTGGCTGGATAGATGACTCACTGACTGACTGACTGACTGACTGACTGACTGACTGCCAGCATCACTGACTGGCTGGATAGATGACTGACTGACTGACTTACTTACTTACTGACTGACTGACTGACTGAATGGATAGATGACTGACTGACTGACTGACTGACTGACTGACTGGATAGATGACTGAATGACTGACTGACTGAATAGATGACTGACTGACTGACTGACTGACTGACTGACTGACCATTGTTGAAACATGCATGCATAGACTGATGCAGTTCAGCATTGTTCAGCCGGATGGCCTAGCAACGAAATTAACCAATCGCAGAGCAATCATCCCGCCAGGCTATGGGATGTATACGTAGTCTATAATCCTCTGTTGGCCTAACAGTAGATCATGTCATAGATACCACTATATGGGTAATAATTGGGTATAATTAACAACCTCACTTCCAGGCTTAAGGGTTAGGAGAATAATGGCGGGTTGTCTGGAAGCAATTTCTATTTCAACTACATAGTCCAACAAAAACAGCCTGGCAATCATAATCACAGTAAGTCAGAGGATTCACACATTATCTCGCTATAATTCAAATATTCTGGGTATGTAGGAGCAATGTTAGATTGTTCAGATTCTAAGCCCTTACTGTCTCCTTATGACACGTCAATGTGTTGAGAACTATTTGCAGCAGTGCACCTGGTTTGACATTTTTGACTTTATCACAAAAACTGTAGCCAGTGTATTGTTTCTCGTAAACCGATAAACTGGCAAAGTGAAGCTAATAAATATGGAAAATCCAATATATCCATCCTGTGCTTCAAGCAAATCAGATAATAGAGGGTATGCGCGTGACATCCTCATCATACCCGGAAGTTATGCAGGAACGCCTACCGAGTGGCAAAAAATGACTTTCTGGCCTTGACAGCCCATACATCCAAACAGAAAAGTCCTATCTGATTGCATTAAACAACATTAAACTCACTTTGCACCTCGATTTGACACTCACTTTATGCATGCGCATACCCTCTATCTGCCATTATAAAACTCCTTCTCAACATTAAAGTATTGACAAAATATACAGAGTGCCGCGCTACGAGCTTGTAGATCTGCTATTTTTTAAACATCTTGAATATGTGGCACAAATATTTGAATATATATTCCTTCAGAGTGAACGTTTTTAAATCATATCTTTGCTTCTGGGGGGTCCCTGGAAGAACATTTTCAGATGGAGGTCGGGGGCCAATTACATTACAAATTTGTGGAGATGAAATAGTTGGAGAACCACTGACATAGAAACATAGGTTTTTCAGAAAACTGTCAGGATTCAGAAGACATTTTGTAGAATCTGGTCTCAGTCCGAAATGGGTTAAATTTACCAAAATAAACCCCCGAAAACAAAGGGCATTTTGTCTATCATTTCAGTTCAGTCAGACAACTCACGAATAGATTTACCAATATTTATTACAGAATGAGTAATGAGTGTGCATATGATATTTGACTTGGCGTTCGGCTCTGCTGGATTTTCTCCCTGCTCGGCACGATTAAGCACCAACATAAAACATTAAGAGCAGGGAGATAGATATACAATAAAACCCCCCCATGGGGAGCATAATAACAGAGCCCACCGGTGGTGCTGGGGTGGTGGTGGGAGAAAACATCACATACAACCAGGAACCATTTGCAGAGGAAGGCAGGAAGAGCATGCAGTCTAGTGAGCTTAAGTAGCCCGCCCAATTGGTCAGCTGACTGCCGCATCGGCGAATGACATGAGGGTCTTGCACACACTTATACGCCCACATAGTAATGCAGCATGTTAACCCCTTGAGTATAGTATGCGCCTTTGAGCATGGCATGAACCCCCTCGAGTATGTCTGAATGAACTAACTCCGCAAGCTACGTCTCATTTGTTTTAGTTAGTTTTGTAAACACACATTACAGCTTCAGTTATACATCGCTTTTCCTTTTCTAGTTTTCATTTATTTCGGTTAACAAAAATGTTTTTTTTCGTTAGTTATACTCGACTATAATAACCTGCATCTGGAAAGACAAAAACACCTACTACGGCAGGATTGTGTTTGACTGGAGCTCTGGTTTCAACAACAACACAGCTGGCTGTACTGTGGAGTGGACACTGTGTTCACCTGCAACTGGATCCGATCTAACAACACAACCATTACTCAGCAGCTGGCTGTACTGTGGAGTGGACAACTGGACACTGTGGTCACCTGCAACTGGATCTTGCATTTCCTGACACAGAGACGGCAAACTGTCAGGGTTTGGCAGCATCAACAACTGGGGCGGCCGTAGCTTAGTGGCTGGAGAGCAGTGGAAAACGTACTCACTTTTTTTACTTCAGTAAAAGTATCAATACTGCAATGTAGAACATTGCACGCACGCAGGCACGCACACGCACGCGCACACACACGTGCGCACACACACACGTGCGCACACACACACACGTGTCTGGCGGAGACATGTTTAAATGACCAGAGAGTATGCCCTGCCCTTCCCCAGCCCCCATTAATTTATTCACACACAAATTACATTTACTTTATGGACACAAGATAAATCAAGGAAAGTGCACTTTATGGACTGGAAAGACTTTTATGGACTTTAAAACGAGACTGTTCCGTATAGGTTTTATACTATTAACCTTATTGCATTGATCATATTTTGTATATTGATTTTGCACTGTTTTGATCTGTATCTATCTAGATACAGATCAAAACAGAAGATATCTATCTATATCTTCTCTGTCGGGTGGAAACCTCATTATGTCAGAAACTGTTACTTTTCAGGATTCAAATAAAAACATTGCAAAAGTAGCAGGTCTACAAGCTCAAAACGCTTTGTGTCGTGTTTGGAGTATGATCAAGTAGAAGATTAATTTGTGGGAAAAACAACACAAAAAATATGAATATGGGGATAAGAGGTTTCTGCGACTGCTACAAAACACCCCAAACTTCCCAGCGAAAAAGAAAAATGCTGCACCACCGGAAAAAAAGAAAGAAAAATCACCAGTAAACCACTAGACAACGCGGGGAATTCTTCAAAATAATGGCGCTAGAGTGCCAGCAGATGAGGCAGATGTTACTCTGAAAAGCCCCGCCTTCCATTACCCCCCAAAACCGGGAGGCATAATCTTCCGTTCTTACCTCACGCCGTCACATCTAAAGTCTCTCTAGAAGTGTTCTAAACGAGATGCATCCTGAAGTCAGAAATGAAGACAGAACGTTGCCCTTTTGGTCAAAACCACAGAGAGCGCCCTAGCCATTCTAAATCGGGCCATACGCAAGGAAGTGAACGGCGAAACACAAGGACTATGCTGAAGAAGGAAAGGCCAACCCAAAAAATTATAATATTTTTTTTTATATATAAATAAAAAAGACCTAAAGACGCCTACAGTATACATGTCCAAGGCACCCGTGGTTTTGATTCTAAAGATGTGTATACACGTTATTAGCATAATTAGTGTTAAGAGCTCCTGGGCAGTGTAGAAATGAACCGAAGACCTGCAATCATGGTACTGACCAGCAGGGAAATTACCCAGTATTAAGGCTTTAACGGACAATATAAATGTGTCAACATGGACTGTGGTCACTTAATTGGGGCGATGTTAAATAGGTTTAATTGGCATCACACTGTTACTATCCCAGCCGTTTAATGACCAAATCTAAAAATGTACTCGTTCACTGTGAATTTTTAATGCTGAGAGAAGGGAAAGTTCAACTATAAATGGCCATGGGTGATGTAGTATGTGACATGCCTCTGTCCAATTATTCTTGCCAAGATTCCTTTGTGAAGCAGAGATGACAGAGTTTCAGCTTAAGGCTGCAGGAAATGAGGTATCTTTCATGAAGACATTAAAGGGCCCTATTTTCCCCAGTGCCTTACGGGGTCATCCCTATGTTCCCCAGGGGAACATAGAACCTGGGGAACATAGATACGCTCCCTGCCTTACCCCTTATCTCTAAACGTCTTCGCCTTTTTATTATTATTTTGAAAGACATTTCTGAATAGTTCAAATTTACTTTATTTGTTTATTTAGTCGGGACAATGTACTTTAATTAACATTACATTAAAAATGCAGTGTAAATATACCAGATTTAGCAAAACATGCTAATTTCCATCTGCAGTCCCCAGACATCGAACATCAAACAGTACAAACAGGGCTGACATACAGGACATAGCATACAAATACCTAGTACATTTCGAACGTATTAAGACTAGTAAGAATAAAAAATAAGAAAAGATTAAACTATTATTAGGGTAGGTTTACTCTAATAAGCTCTCCGACACAGCATAAAAAGAGATACACCTAAAATAATTATAAATGGTTGCAGCTTTGAAATAGCCGATCTACAAGCTCACAATGTGTCGATGTAGATCGGCTAGTTGAACAATTTTAAGATGTTTTTCAAAATAGTAAAAGACGTTTAGGGATGCCACATGAACGTTACAACTATTATCTACTAATATCAGACAGCAAATTGGAGCCATTCAGCCATGCATTCATTCATGCAGCACAGCATTTCCCCTCTGACATTTTGACCATAGTCTCTAAATTTGACCACGTAACCTATAAATCTGTAGACCGTCTGAAACTTTAGAAGCACAATGCTCCGTGTGTGGTAATTCCTCAAAGGGTACATTATTAAGCTGGAATAGAACATGTGGCCCATGACACATTTTCAGCAAGTCAATGAATTATTCAAAACATGTATTAATACTCATCACTGCGTCTCAATAATGAATCAAGACATTATCTACGGGGTAAGACGAGACAAAGGACACATCCAAATTTAGAGTGGTGATATATTGCAGTCTGGCATGCGTTCTCCGTCTAACTCTGCTGCTTCAGAAATTAACCAGCTTATGCGCACGATGTGTGAGTGCGGTCTATAGCCAACACCAACTCGGGACTCCTGAATCGCTGCCCTCCACACCATCTAAAATCATGGTAAGCTGCAAGCTGATATAAGTGCATACGGTGGTGTGCGTCTTGCCTTTCCTGACTTTGCCCTGGGTTGTTGGCTCACAAGCCTCCCATAATGGCAGTCTTCTTGCCACTAGTTCCGGGTGCCTGATGCAGTGCCCTGCCAGCCTCATCCTCATCTCTCTGACTTTTGTTCTGTGACCCGTGGTAGGTCCCCGTAGAGGACCACATTTCTAATGCTGTCCTCCATGTGCCATTCACAGCATTCTTGTGTGTACTCCATCCAGGGCCGGCTTAAATACCTAATGTAATGGCTTTTTTATTGCGACCATATTGTGACATATTTCCTATTATACAATACCGAGGAAGCAATCTGGATATGGTTGAAACAGCCATCTAGCAGTGCTTAAACGAGCATGATGGAACACTCGGTTCCTGCGAGCCGCCCGGCGTCCGAAACGCGTCGAGAAATGACAGAGTTACCGGTGATGCAGCTGTCCATGCTTAGACATACATACATACATACATACAGGGACACACATAGCTGCGTATTGGAGCCGAGGCACCGCTAAAAAAAATCAGCTGTGCTGAGTCTCGCTGCTCTCCCAGAGGGGTGGCTATAGGCCAGTGATTTTCTTGGTACATTTTCAGTCGTAGTGGCTGTCAGACCTGTTGTTAACTGCCATTAATGATGGTAAAGGACACCCTCTTGTGTAATATTGCGAGGCTGGGTGTGTCTCAGCCAATCAAAGTCTCAGCTCACCGGCCGTCCCCTCGTGCTATGGGATATAGCCCACAGTAGATGCAACTACACTAACTTGTTGCAGTGTGCAATGCACCGCAGGTACACAGAATGCACACTGCAACAAGGTAGTGCCAAATCACGTTTATGTTGATCGGATCCGATGCCTATTTCTCACCTCAAATGTTTTCAAATGCGTATTTTAGTGCAGCATTTGTAATGCACCGTCCGACCAACATCTTGAATTAGATTCAGAAAACGGTAGCAGTGGCCTGGATAGAGGCATATCGGATAGAGGCATATCGGATAGAGGCATATCGGTTAGAGGCATATCGGATAGAGGCATATCGGATAGAGGCATATCGGTTAGAGGCATATCGGTTAGAGGTTACCGGATAGAGGCATATCGGTTAGAGGTTACCGGATAGAGGCATATCGGATAGAGGCATATCGGATAGAGGCATATCGGTTAGAGGTTACCGGATAGAGGCATATCGGTTAGAGGTTACCGGATAGAGGCATATCGGATAGAGGCATATCGGATAGAGGCATATCGGTTAGAGGTTACCGGATAGAGGCATATCGGTTAGAGGTTACCGGATAGAGGCATATCGGTTAGAGGTTACCGGATAGAGGCATATCGGTTAGAGGTTACCGGATAGAGGCATATCGGTCCGGGCACCTACGCTCAGTGTAGCCTCACAGAGCGTTGCGGGTTCGAGTCCCGATCTCGACGACCTTTGCTGCGTGACATTCCCCATCTCCCTTTCCCCTTTCCTGTCAAACTACTGTACTGAACATAGTTTTCTACTTTTTCTGTATGTGTCTGCGGAGTAAACATTATTCTAATAGACCCCCGGGTGTGGTTATAATATTTAAATATGCCTTCCCTAAGTTCCCCGTGTATTTTTTGTTTCTTCCTGAAAGCTGAAAGCCTTCGTCTAATCGAAATACACCTCTTTAGTGACACACTAAAATCATCCCCTCCAATAACCCCTCCTCCATTATCATGCTGTACAACAGGTTCAACCTTTTAATCAGCATCATCGTCTAATCAGCACAACTGATGATATTTCTGTGATAAATCCCTTCTCAAATCTTCCATTAACGGCTAGGTGTGCTGTCATGCTCATTTCAGCATGGCTGGAGAGCCTATTTCAACCAATTGCTTGGTCAGAAGAACTACCTGTAGTAGTATATCAATATTTCATTCCACTTTTGTCTTTTTTCTCCTTTTTTGGGGCGACTCCTCTGTGTACCACCTGTGTTCAATTACCATCAGTGGTACACACCACAGGTTGAATCACTGCTGAACAACAACAGCTGTGGCTTCAGTTCAGGTGGGTGGTGTTTAAGGTGATTGGTTATCACCTTAAACACCACCCACCTGGCATACTTAATTAACTGGTGGATGTGGCCACGTAAAAACATAATTTAAACACTTTCTGTACACTTTTTTTGAATAAATAAATACTTAATTACTATAATTATGGTGACTTGATTGATTGACATCAAAAAGGGCCCGTCATCTCAAACACACAATGCAATACTTTGTTTTCAAGAGTGTTGAGCACAAACATCAGCAGCATTACAAAGAGTTATATACAAAAACAAAACCCTGTGCTAGAGATATGGTGGTGGGGGTACATCATCAAGTACATCATGACTGGAGGATGTCGTTCTGCCCCCTCAGTTGTCAGTTATATAAAAATGAGATGTGCGTCCCTCGCCATTTTCAACAGCCCCCTCAATCAGTTCATACTGGAGCCGAGCGTGCTTAAACTGTCATTAACTTTTAAAGTAAATTTTTAAAGTTAACTTCATTAACTTTTAAAACTCTGTTGAGCTGCGAAAATACCTTTCGCTGTACTGTACTGTACTGTACATTGACAAATTGAATCTCATCTCATCATCTCAAAGTATACACACCAACAACAGAGCACATTCATTCTTTTTGGCCTATACTATCTTGAATAACAAACATGCATATGATATTTTCACAAAAACAAACTGAAATGTGTTTTAGTGATCGCAATATATTATATATTTATCATGTAGGCTATATATACTGTATATATAATTTTATTTTTTGGTAGATATACAGTAGGTTGACAGGAAACCGGAAGACACGCAGCAAAGGTCGTCAGGGATCGGACCCGTGACACGCTGTCAGCCTAGGTCACCGGACCGCTAGGCTGGCCCGGGCCATCATGTATATATTCTTGTCAGTAATGAAATAGTTATACTTGATCCCATTTAAAGGAGTTGTTCACACCAAAAAAAACTTATTTTTTTTAATCAATTACACATCCCATGAAGCCAATGTGTAATTAAGTTCAATCATATACCTTTGCATGGGGGGGAGGGGGTGCAGGCCTGCAGGGCTAGTGGTAAATGAACCCACATGACCCGTGGAATCACATGCTAAAGTTAGATTCTACTAATAGGCATGGGGTGTTATTAATGAAAGGCTCACCTGATGGACAATATATCCATGAATGGATTCAATGGTGTTAGTGAACGAATGTAACAGAGCTACTGTACTGTAGTATCACTGGGGGACATCTTACTCGCTAGCAAGTTATTATTTAAGTATTACAGCAGGACCATATTGGTGGTCTGGCATGTGTACTGAGATGGGACATGTACTTGACATGGGATGAAACTTTACTACAAATAATCCAGCACAGTGAGCTTTATTTTGTGCTCGTCTTTTGGTCGTCTTCATTTCCCATGAAGATCCGGGAGTCTCCCTGAAATATTCTGCAAATCCGTTTAATCTACAGACGGTAGACAATTCAGCCTTTCTGACTGGCTCCTAATTTGGGCATTTAACAACAAAAGACCAATCCACCCTTATAACAAAATAATTGACAGTAATCCGACATCAAGCTGGGGAGAGAAAAGGTGCTAAACTGTAAGGTCACAAACCATGATGTGAAAATGGATCAGAGGTGTTACCAAAACCGCATCCAATGATTCGCAATGCAACTCGCAACTTATGAAACTACTTGCAGCCATTATTGGTTGTGTTCAGTGGCGTTTCCAGGAATTATATTTTGGACAGGCAAGATGTGTTAATTGTCGATACAAAGGCTGAAAGGCATGCATTTGCATTCCAATGTGTGATTGAGGGTCACGCTCTATACGCGCAACGGCCAATCCGCTGTCCACTAATAGTTCTCAGGTCTTGTTTTTGTCCTCAGTGTATGGATTTTGGCCAGGCAGAAATGGATTATTGTAAATACGCCACTGGTTGTGTTGCAAGGAGTTGCAGACTAGTTGCATTGGGGCGGTTTGGGCTTTAATGGACTCGGTCCCTAACTGTGTAATAATGTTTATTATGAGAGCACTAACTCAACTTTTCCGGTGAAATCGGTAGTTTTGTTATATCTGGACAAAATGTCAATAAATGCGATACAAGAAAATATAAGCCACTAATGGGAAAATGGTCTCTTTCTGTAGGATGTATGGCCAAAGCTGTGAATAGACGACATGCGCTGACGCTGGTATGGTCCTTTAAGGTCCTGTATGGTCCTCAAACGTTTTAATTTATAGAGCCTTTCTCCAGAACGCTTCAAAATGTGTCACATTCATTCACCATTAATTTGCACACCGACAGTGGAGGAAACCATGCATTGTGCAAGGCACCAACTTGCTCATAGGAAGCAGTTACAGGGGTTAAGTGTCTTGCTCAAGGACACTTCAACAAGCAGCAAGAAGGAGCTACTTCCTGATCCACTGTCATCTTTTTCACTCTTTCATTTACATCTCAACCCTAATGTACATTTTAACCCCCATATGTACAGTATACACATTACCATAAGTCAGCTACAGCAGGGCTGTGTCACAGCCCTAGGATTGAAAATATGGTCTTTCCATCAGTGGCGGAATAAGTACTGAAATATTGTACTTACTGTAAGTAAAAGTATCAATACTGCATTGCAGAAATACAAATACTCTATATGTACCAAAAGTAAAAGTACTCGTTGTGCAGAATGTCCCAATGTTCAAAATGTATACAAAATCTTTTGAAAATTGCCGATCTACAAGCTTACAGCGCGTTGCTCCGTTGTGAGCTTGCAGATCTGCAAATAGCCAAAGTATATAGGGATAGTGGTTAATGTATGTTTGGTAATAATAAAATCACACCCGTGTGAAGTGAGTGGTGCAACTCCGTGTGGTGGTCCCCGGAAGATCCAGACCCACGGCCAGGGTGCCGGCCCGGTTCCGGCAAGCCGGCCCAAGTCCGAAACGATAGAGAAATGAGAGAGTTACCATGTGGGGGTCTCCGGGGGTCCCCGGGGAGTCCTCGGGAGTTACCGTGTGGGGGTCACTCTACTGTACCCTCTACTGTACTGTACGGTCACTGTACTGTTCTGTACTGGCACACCCGGAATCATCATATATACAGTTAATATGTGCGTGTGTGTTTGTGCCATGCTGTTTTCGTGCTCAGACCCAGGCACCCACCCAGCCACCCAGCCACACACATAGCTCCGTAAGGGAGTGGTTGCACCACTCAAAAATCTACAAAGTAGCTAGTAACTAAAGTATTCAAATAATCTGGCAATGCATGTAGCGTAGTAGTAAGTAAAAGTACAGACAATTGAAACAAAAACCCAGTAAAGTAAAACTTCCTCACATTTGTACTTAAGCACAGGCAGTACTTTAGTAACTGCCTTCCACATGTCGGCAGACCGCTATTGATTTACAACAAACACAGTTTCTCTTTCCCAGACAGATAATGGCTGTCATTCATCACCATCTCCCAACTATTTCACCTCCCATCGATTGGCATCGGACTGGGACGGCACAGACATAGGGTATAGCCACCAGTAACTACACTACTACCTATGGAGGATCAATCTCAGGCATGGAGATGATGGAAGAGCACAGTGTCGGTTATGGCAGCGAGCTTCCCACAGCTGCTGCAGGCCATATAGCGGCTAACCAGCAGAGACGGAATACAGCAAGGGGCAGGAAGCAGATTATCAGCTTCCATCTATGAACAATGCACTAAAAGCACTATGTTTGGGATGATAATGCCACATGCGCAGACTGGGTGTTCCTACAACACAGCCCAAGAGCCGAGACAATTGCATGATGAGTGGAGATGTTGTTTTTTTTCCCTTCCTCTTCAATAATGAAAATACTTTGCTTAGCTAGTTGCTTAGCAACAACAACAAAAAAATACAGATTCATATGGTCTATATTATAGCGTATGAGCCCGACACTGCATTTCTGACGTTCTGAGGGGGTGTTATTGTCGGAAACGCAAGATGGGGCAGAGGCTGCCAAAATACAAACAACGACTAGAGAAGACAAAGCATGGAGGGTAAGGTTTGATGTGATGTGAGAGTATAAGATTAGTACAGTACTCTCTGTCTGGCCCCACGAGGAACACAACAGGTTGGTGAAATTCACCATCTTCCCGTGGTAATGACGAAAACGTTGAGGAAAAAAGAAACATGCCAAATGCGTGACCACACCACAGTCTGATGAGATGGCGGACATGCAATTCCATAATTACCACCAACATGTGAAACATTTTAAGTTCCAGACTTAAGTTTGACTTGCGACTCATTTATGAATAAAATACGTATCCTCCTTGTAGATCCATGATCAATTATTTGTTGACTATCCGCTAGTATCCATTTAGAGCAAATATAGTACATAAGTTGACAGTAACTAATAGAATATGCACATCACTTAGTTGAGGTGCTGGGTTGGAAAGTGACATCAGAAGTCGTCAATAAATTATATTGGATCAGATGAGTGTGTGGGTTTATTCTTCTTTTTTCAGTAAGCCGACAGAACCTTGTAAAAACTAGGCTACAGGAAGCACATTCTAATATGAAAGAGACATCTCTCTCTCTCTCTCTCTCTTCGAAGGTCAGAGCCTTATCCGTGACGCAGGCCTATGCCATCTCCCTCCTACATTGTCTGCCTGAGATGAATGCTCAATGCATTTAGGTTCAGATGAAACTCTGGGCCTATCTCAAACATCATTATCAGGCCAGAGACATACTTTGTCCTTCTACCGGTATGTAGGAGGAAGGATACAACAAGGATAAAACCTTGTTTTATTTTTAATCAAAGTTCATCATGTGAATGCTCAAACCAGAAACAAACACAATCAAAGCGCCTTTCAAAAGCCCAAGGACACTTTACAGTACAAAAATAAAATAAACAAACTATAATTTCCAAAAGCCTGAAGTGTCTCTTCAGTGCCTTAGTTAGTAGGTCTGGAGTGGCTTATTGTCAATTTGTCGGAATCAGCCGGTAACACGCGGGCACTACTATTCGTTTGGGAACTATGCACAAAAACAAATGCCGTTGGCAGTGCCCAGGTTCTAACCCATGACGTTGTGGTCCAAAGGCAAGAGCTCTACCAACTGAGCTACACGGACACATGAAACACATGGGAGTTGTGCTGTCAGTGGGAAATTGGGGGTGCTACATCCTCCCGGTGGGGGCTCCTCACTGGAAACTGAGTCAGGGTACAAGAGTGGCAAGCAGTGGGAGTATTATATATAAAAAATGATTGGCTGCTCCAAAAGAAGAAAAAAATAGAAAAAGGGTCCCACAACTGCTAAAAAGGTATGAAAAATCATGACGTCTTGAGTGGAGGAAGTTGCTGTAGTGTATTTGACTGTACCTTTTATAATAAATGTACAATGTACATTGTAAATGTTTTGCATAGTACTGTACATTTCCTAGGATTTGTTAATACAGTATGGAGCTTGTGTTAGTTGACCAGGGTGGACTTCTTCCATTCCTAACATCACAACACGTTATAGGCTATGGTCCTTATTACTGGATGTGTTCTTGAAATGTTGGGGTGGTATTCAGCTCTTCGAACACCAATTTCCAATCTAGAGCAGATCTATTATATCGTTATCGATATAATAGATATCGGTATCGTTTTTCCACATGGATTTATATGATCTGTCATCCTATGTTCTTAAGCTTTACTCTGACTCTGAGTTATGTTGATAAAAACACAGGATTTTCTTCGGTGTAGAAAGTACATAAGTGGTGCAGCAGTGAGATTAAATCCACTCGTCACACACTACCTTAACCCATTCAGGCCTGACGTCGAAATTGTTTAAAAAAAAGTTTTCTAAATCATGACAATTTTCGGAAAGATTTGAGGCACATTTTAACGATTTTTCAAAAATAGCAGACCTACAAGTTCATAGCGCGCCGCCACTCGGTGGCGCGCTATGAGCTTGTAGATCTGCTATTTTTCAATAGCTAAATTATAACATAATGTTTAAAACACCCAAAATGGGTTAATGGTTAATGTGGTTAAACGCTAACGTGACATGGATGCGTTCCAGGTCTCAATGGGTTAAGTTTAGGGTTATGATTATGGCATGAGCGTTGACCGCTACACAATGCTAGTGTACATGCAGCACACTGTTGGCAAAACAATGTCCCTGAGACGTCCAACAATGTTTGACTCGTTGTTGACGCAGCAGCAGCTAGCAGCAGCTGCAGGGCTTGGTGTGTGTGCCCACAGCCTCTGACTGGCAAAAAGACTATTTCTGACATTGGACGCCTGACAAACAATACTAAAGTTCAGCGGGTCATTAGTACTAGCCTATTGTTTCAGGCACAAGGGGGGGAAAGTAAATCCTCATTATGACAGAGTACATCATGTGAAGTTACAATATTAAAATGTAATGTCAAGGGTTTAGTGACACACCTATGAAAAACAACAGGTGGGCCAAATGCCAACTTTCCTAATTTTCAATCCAATGAAAAATGTCAGGCGTATAGTGCTTATGCGGTACTGTAAGACATACAACAAGTGTATCTGAAAAGTTGATTCGGCACCGAAGACCTACATGATATCTTATGGAACAAGTAAAAACTTGCAACATCAAGAAGAATATTAAAGAACATAACGACGTGTTCATGGAATATATTCAACAGGTGAGTTCATAATAATAGGCTGCCACAATGGAAAAAAACTATTTAAACCAAATGTAACTAATGCTAGCTGGTATATCTAATTAATAGAGGCCTAGAAGATTTAGGCTACCCTCTATAGTCAGCCACAGCATGCAGGGCGAGCTCAAGTAATTTTAGATGAACCAGATAAATATGGAACTAACACAACAGGTGTCATGATCTGCATTATTTGCAGCTATATGGCAGACCACTCTCAAACTCTTATACATTTATATTATATAATAATCCATTACTACAGTTCAGGAGCAAAGGTACTTGTATGCAGATTGATTGTATAATTTGCTACATGACTGTACAGTAAACTATAGTCCCATCATTAAAGAAACGTGCACAACGTTTAGATCATGCTTATTTAGAGATAGGCCTATTTTTTCATGTGTGTGTTATGTGATCTTACAATATTTACACATGTTTCACAAATTCACCCACAACCACACCTAAGTCGAATATGCACATTAGTAATGTCGCCATAAATAGATATGCAGCTTTAAAATACATTAGCCTGAGTGAGGTTATGAATGTGTTTCATACAGTAGCCAGCTACTATTATACCTGATGAAAACATACCTTTACCTTCTTTTTACCGTTACAGTGGCAGCACACGGTCCACAGGTACTTGAGAGTTCTCCACAGGAGGATGATGAAGAGACCCCCGAAGAAAGTGACCATGGACGAGGCGAGGAATGCCCACCACATGCGCTGGCCATTGCTGTCACAGGGCACATCTGGCGAGAAGGGGATCTTGATGACATTCATCTTGGACATATGGACAGACGAGTCCGGGTTGAATTTATCTCTGTTTCTCTGCATTGTTGTTGTTGTGCGCTAGTCTAACTGTGTGAACGACGCTGCCCAGACAGTGAGAACTAGCAGCATTGAGGAGCTTTGGGGAGCTTTTTCCTTCCAGCGCCCCCTCATGCCAAGCGGCTCAGCCATATTGTGTCAGCCACCTTCCCATCGTCGGCGTTTTACTCATCCCTCTCTTTCTTTATCAATAAATAAACACAATTGAGCTGTTGTCGACTGACAATGTATCCAAACTTCTCCTTTCAAAAACAAGGGGATCTCGGCTGTCTGTCAGCGTGCCTTACGATGCTTCTTCATGTCCGAAATGATGCGCGTCGTAGTTATAGTAAGTGCGTAAAGAAAAAAAAGAAATCACATAAGGTTGTAAACTCTTCTTGCGCGCTGCGTTAACGATGGTTATCGACGGTCCCGGTCGGTTTGTTGTTGCAGTGGAAGATAGTATGATGATGATGGAAGGCAAATGATGATGATTATCATTATTATCATGTCCAAAGAAGAGCTTTAACCGCTGTCATCTGCCTCTCTCTCTGCCTCTCTCTCTCTCTCTGCCTCTCTCTCTCTCTCTGCCTCTCTCTCTCTGCCTCTCTGCCTCTCTCTCTCTCCCTCTCTCTCCCCCTGACGCCAATGAATCGATGGTTAGATCCCTTCTCTCTCACGGTGCTGCACCTTGTTGAAAGAGCGCAGCTGTCATGATGATGTCCGTTACTTATTGTGCCCGTCCACAAAGCGCACTAGCTGTTGAATATACTCCTCCTACTCCTACTCCTGGAATAACACGAGCCTCCTGGCGCTCCCCGTTTCTTTCATGTAAGGCTCACACCCACCCTGATCCCGTCCGTTATTTTATTTATTTCAACACTATAGTTTTATTCGAAGTCCTCCTCCTACTACTACTACAGCGCTGATCTGATCGCGGCTGTCTGACTGTCAGCTGTGTTTGGATTGAAGAAGATGGCTCTGATCGCAGATTTACAGGTAGCGGCCGGTGGGGGTGGAATGGGGTGGAGCCATCAACAATATCAGACAGACGGATCCCGACAGCCGGGTGTTGATTCGTTTCATGATTTATACACTGGCTGGGCGTTCCATTGTCTTTAATGCTATATATAGCTACCGGCGGTATAGGACGGTAGGCCTATACACTTCAGTTTATACCTAATAATTCCTAGAACAGATCAGCCTTTCCATTTTGTAAATTATGGCATACAATTATTTGTACAGGCCTATTCCTGGAAAACATGAAGAAAATAAAACCCCTATGAGGCGATGGATGCACAGGTCAGGTGTCAAAACCTGTTGATCTATTTAGCAAATTGCCATTTAATGTTCGTTGCACCTGGACAGAACTTATAGCTACCCACCGCGTAATCAAGGCCAGGCCTGATTCAATATTGTACATGAAGTAGGCTAAAGCCTAATAACGGTAAATATATAATAAAAACATTAATTTGAAACGCAAGTCGGGTAGGACTAGGGCCAGGCAGTAGGACAAGAACTATCAGGAGTCAATGCTTGATTGAAAAGTCACAACTACAGTGGGGATTTACTCCCCCTGGTGGACACACATTGTATATGCATCACAGTTTCCTCATTCAATCCATCCCTTTCCCCATAATACACAGGCAACATAGTCTGCTTGGTTTTCTTTGTTGTTTGGTTCCATTTAATTTGCTTTCTGCACTCGTGCATACAATAGATTTTCAAACAACCTCTACACTACTGATCTCACTGATGATTCACACCTCATTGTATTTTTAAGTAGGGCCTAAAGTAAAAAGGTTTTGTGTGTCATCTCCATTGTTTAAACCTTGTCATGATTGAGACAGTTCATGTTTCCCAACCTATTCTGGATCAGGGCAGATTTGAACATCTCGACAGTGTTTGCGTCGGGTCAATTGTGTTCCGGCTTGGATCAACATAACTAACGTAGCATCAGTATGCTTGTATCACAAAATGTCATCCATGAGACCATCCAGATCATAGTAGAATGAAGTCAGATACAGCACAAATTATAGACATACTTCTAATGTACTGTGTACCGATGTAGCCTGGAGTCAAAGTAAAAACATATATATTATATATAACATCAGTATTGCAATAAAAAAAGAAATACTAATACTTTAAGTCAATTTTATTAAAGTGTCAAATCACAACAAGTTGTCTCAAGACACTTTACATGTAGAGCAGAGATCCCACTCTGAGCAAGCAATTTTGCGACAGTGGTAACGAAAAAACTGGAAGAAACGCCAAGCAGACCCAGACTCTAGGGTGGACGGCCATCTGCCTCGACCGTGTCGCGTAATTCAATACTACGACTATGTCTAGGCTTGGTTTGTAGTTTAACCAGACAGTGGCCTTGTGGCCAATTCAAGGAGGAGAGCAGTATCGGCCGGCAAACAGGATGCACATGGTGGGGTTGTGTCGGATGAAGAAGAGGAAGGGGTGGTCAGCCACGAAATGGGTCATCTCACTACTATCACTGCCAATTCTTTTGGAAGCAGCGCCCGGAGCCTTTGTTCCCTCTTCGTTCACCTCTACGACAGCCTTGTGAACCACCTTGGAAAGCCCCAGGTCTTCGGCTGGAGACACGCCTGGAGAAGACAAGAGAGTGGGCAAGCAAGATAAGATGAAAAACACATTGGTTGAGGTAAATTTATTTATGCTAAACCTGACAAGTGACAAACAATACATTTCATTAGGTCTCTCATGTAATGAAATTAGCGAGACACGTTCTGGAATCATAATTTTAGGGCCTACCCAATAAAAGCCTTGATGCGGCGTATGAATCTGACACGTTTCTTCAAGTACTTCTTGGAATAGTTTGTTTGGTATAACCATATTTTATTCAAAACTTTATTCCAACTCGTAGCGACTGTAGCAAGACTAAAAACAAACGGGTGGGACCAAAAAAAACAAAGCGACGCCGAAAAAGCCGGAAAGCACAAACTGGAATAAGATTTTAATTTGTTTTACCCTCCGGTCTAAACAGTATCACACGGCGATTTAGAAACACAGGCCAGGCTTTCCTCCGAGGTGGAAAGCCTGGTGACGCGAGGTTAGCACGTACCAGAGAAGTCGCTCTTTGTGGCATCAAAGGCGTCCACCATGCCCATCTTGGTCAGGACCTCCGTCATGTCGTACGTCTGTTCAATCTTGAACTGAGGCAGGCCCAGTTGAACCTTCACCTCTCCCAGCCCGCGTGGATTGGTCCAGTCCACAAAGTTTTTATACGTCAGCGCCTTTTCCAGCTGGGGATATAATGGTTACATTAGCAGATATAAGAGAGAGGAGCGAGAGAACTGACCTACTACTATTTGAGACAATATACATTATGTATATTGTGGGTCATAATGTGGGTGTATGAGATTTTTCTCTATTACTAAAATTCACACACCTGCCTGTAGAAAAAAACAGGGATGTGGGCAGGGCAACAAACCTACCTTCTATGATGTCACTGAGCATCATGAAGCTACTGAAAGACCCACCCACCTCAGACATCAGCAACATTATGAAAATTACAAAAATATAATTGTAACCAAATGGACACTAATTAGATCTTTAACTCTTGAGAGCGTAAAATGAAACCAAATGGACCCATATTTTACACTCTCAAGAGTTACATAATATTATTGTTAAACATCTGCAATACATAATTTGCAAGAAGTCTACACAATTGCAGAATGTAGAAGAATTGTTATTTTGATCAACATTTGCCTGTTATCTCTCCTAATGGTACCAACGTCAATTACGAGTCACGACAACAAAATATTCTACGTTTTGGGTCTGAGAGGCTGAATCTAATCAAATGGTGGTCCGTGGCTCAAATGCCAAATACTGTAAATAATGGGCCTTGATATGAAACGGGTTGAAAACCACTGTTCTACGGTTAAACCCATTTAGACCTGTTGCAACCTATATGTTGTTTCAACCCGGTTGCTACCTCTGTGTCTCATTAGTTGTTGCTATATGTAGCAACATCATTATTTGTTTGAATGTTTGAATACGAATTTGAAGGTTTTCAGATACCGTAGTTCAGGTTTTAGAAGGTGATCTTAGAATTGGCCTCATACAGGTCTAAATGAAGCTTGTGTAATACAAATGTGCGTGTGTGTGTGTGTGTGTGTGTGTGTGTGTGTGGGCCGCATGCACGGGCGTGTGCATGCTTGAGTGTGTCCTACCTTCTCCAGGCCTGTCGTATTGTCCTCCGGTATCCCAACAGGCAGAAAGATGATCATGCTCATGTATCTCCCTGTGTAAGGCAGCTCAAGTATCTGACAAAAAAGTCAAAAACACAGTGGGCCGTATCACTTAATACACAATAGTGTAACAATTTTGATAGAAATGAACAAATCTGTCACAAGTTTTTCCATAAAAAACAAAAGACGTTGCAGGCCTATGCCTAGAAACGCCCATGCAAGACATTGACACTTCAATAATTTCTCTGTTGATTAAGAAACGTAGTCTCTCTTCTCAAAGTTGCTCTTTGTAGCACAAAAAGGAACCCAAAACGAAGCATATTCTTTATGAAAGACAGGCTTGTCAGGTTTTGTGATGTTACTCTTTATATTGGCATAATCCGCTTTGTTTATGTGCTAAACGAGTGACTTTGAGAGTTGTTTCAAACTTTCACCGTGAAACGTAAGTCAACGAGGAGAATACTTTTTGAATATCAATTTGTAATAAACAGAGAAAGTACTGATATTTGGAGTTACATCTTGGCAAGGTAACTACACAAATCTCTAAGTGTAATTTTGCTTTAGCAGAAAAAAAGAATAACTGATTGATTACCTGACAGTTCATATCAGGGATTAAGTTGAGGGGGAACTTAGCGTTCTTGTACATCATCTTCACCGGTTTGGTTTCAGTCTGCCGACAAGGTCAAAAACAACACACAGACAAAATGCATTCAGCCGTGACTACAGTATGGCATTCACATTCACCAATTCAAACCTGAGTATCACTGATGTTACCTGATTGATTCTGAACTGAGCGTCAGCGGTGCTGCTCTCCTTGAACGGCTTGTCCCAAGTGCCTTTGAAGTAGATGGCATTGACCAGCAACAGTCTGGTCGTCTCATCCACCACACCTGCAGCCAGCAACTCCTTGATTTGATCTAAAACAACACATACAGGACAAAAACACATGGACTCAAGCTACACTAAAGGTTGGGGCTGCTAATTGATTCTTCAAATAAGGTCTTACAGAGAAAAGACTTCACGATCATTTTCTTTTTGTCAAAGTTACCGTATGGCTGAAAATCGTCAGGAAAATGTTTCTGTATATGCCTATGTGTTTTGTATTGTGTATGTATGGTAAATAAATGGTAAATGGTGCATTTATATAGCGCCTTTATCCAAGGCGCTTTACATAGATTGTGCATTACATTCACCCATTCACACACACATTCATACACCGATTGCAGCGGAAGCGATGCAAGGTACCAACCAGCACATCGGGAGCAATTTGGGGTTCAGTGTCTTGCCCAAGGACACTTCGACATGTAGACAGGAGGAGCCGGGATTCGAACCGCCGACCCATGGATCATTGGACGACCTGCTCTACCTCCTGAGCCACAGCCGCCCGTGTATGTGTGCGTGTTTGCTTGCATGCGTGCGTGTGTTGTGTACTTTGTGTCTGTTTCTCCACCCAGCGGTTGATGTCGACCCTGGCCGCCTCTGCCTTGTTCTCGAAGTCCAGAGACTCGGAGACTGCATTGTAGTGTTTCCTGGTGGCACCTATGAACTCCTGGGAAACACCAACACAACAGCTCAGCTACATGACATTCACAATGAACTGAGTGAAAAGTTAAAACCTACATTTATAAAAATCATGTGTCAAATTAATCTGTCCGATATTTCATATTCCATCCTAATTGGCCAACATTGGCTTGGGGTCTCTAGATTATATATAACTCTATGCCCCTACCCCATCAAACTGGTAGGAGTGGTCTCCATAGAGCCGGTTTGCCACACTGAGGGTGAAAGACGGTCGCGTCTTGTTCAGGTCACTCATGAGCTTGGAGAAGTCTGCATGGACGTCACCGTGGATGTTCTGAAGGCACAGCGACTGTGGATGATCAAAGCACACAACGTTAGACCATCTGTCCAGAAAATAGATCAATTTAAATAGTGGTTTGAATACTTAATAAAGAAAGAAAGAGGTGGAGGATGTTATGTCACATCTCAAACTCGAAGAACTTAAATATACAATCAGGGGCTCCACTCAGAAATATATCAGAGTTTGGCAACCATTTATAACCTACTTTGCGGTAGTATTTTCTGCGTAGTCATTGGCCACCCCCCCCCCCCCCCCCCCCCGCCCTTCATTTTTATTTATCTTTTTGTATTTTTTTTGTATTTTATTTCAGTTAGTTGATTTCATTAATGTACAATTTGTGTTTTTTTACATTGTATTTCAGACTTTTTTATTTTATACATGAATGTTGAGTACTGGTGTTGTTGTTGTTGTTGTTTTGTCCTGTGTCTGTTTTGTAATTGTTATGTATCTGTTGTTTGTCCAGTCTCAAACTTCAATAAAAATACTTGAATAATAATAAGAAAGAAAGAAAGAAAGAAAGAAAGAAAGAAAGAAAGAAAGAAAGAAAAAGAAAGAAAGGTTTAATTCACAATTGCACATCAATTAAAGTGTTGGTTCTATAGAAAAAGACATTTGAGAATGGAATTAATAACTTACTGTACTGTATGCGTTTGTGGTTATGAGGTAAAAGTTAACAGACGGACTAACTGATAAAACACACAGGCGGTAAGTGGACTGATTAGTTTATCACATCCTCCACACGACTTTGTATATAACTGTTGGCAGTTCACTAGTAACTAAACAGGTCAGGAACAGTGTTCCCAAACAAAGTATCCAATCTCGAAGACAATATAAAACGTGACATTTTTTTTTAAATCATTTTGTGACCGTATAGAAGTTCACTTCAAGGGAAAAGGCCCGCTCTACTCAGACAGTTTCATATAGTTTCAGGCGTGTGCTGGGTGCAGATTAAAAATGAACATATAGAAAATGAATAAAATCCGCACATCCAGTCGAGTAAGAGTCTTTGTTTACCAGAGTCTTTGTTTGATCAAAGTGCTCCGCAAAATAATGATTTTATTCATTTTCTATGTGACCGTATACTAGAACTCACAAGTTAAATGTGCCCGCATGACAGTGACAATTATCTGTTCTGTCTGAACCGTCAGTCTCTTTGAAAGTTGGAAAGCCCTCCCGAGTGGTCTTATCAGTGGATGGTGAACGTACAGTGCCCACACACACCCGTCTGGCACGATTAGGATAGGAAACAAGGGCGTGACTCGACACTGACACTCGCATTTCACTCATATTGTACTCTACAATGTAGTATTTTGGCTCAATGTCCATGACAAGCCCGAGATGTAATTGTGAAAGTGAAAGTAGCTATTAGCTAGGACACTGAGCTGGCATGCACACTAGCGAGTAAGCCAATCATCATGACAAAATGAAATGTGCGTGCATGCGTGTGCGACTGTGCGTGAATGTGCATGCGCCCACCTGTGCCATCTGCGCGGCGGTGTTTCCGCGGGCTCCCAGCAGCACCATGGCCAGGGCAGAGGAGACGCTGACGGGAGAGTAGAGGACGTTGCCCGTGCCGTTGTCGTCCTCCGTCAGCCGTCTGAACAGAGACAGAGAGAAGGTGGTGCAGGCGGCTGCCACGGGGGTGGAGGATGACATGGTGATCTGCTGCTGCTGCTGTGAAGAAAAAGAAACAGACACAACGTTAAGACCCTAGACCAGATTCTATAAAATGTATTTTATCCCACGATTTTGCAACCCACTTTTTCACCAAGTGTCAATTATATAATGTAATCCTGGCGCTACACTTCCTCTGCCAATCTGGGGGGGAAGCGGACTGACCTCATGCTTCCTTTTATGCATGAGGAGTCCAAGCTGCTTCTTTTCACCTGACAGGGGGGAGTTTACCAAGCCGGACGTAGCGCGTGGAAGGAACACGTTACGTTATTCCAGCCAGTTCCTTTCCCCTCCATCAGGCGCTCCGGGGGAGGTAGTTTAGAGACCAGGATTACTGCATGTTATTTGTGAGGGTACCTACACGGGGGTACTGACATTTTTCTGAAAAAACGTATGTTTCTATATCAGTAGTTTTTCATACGCTCTCGTGTCAAGGACCCCCAGAATTTGTATCTGTATTTCGCCTCGGACCACCATCTTAAACCCCAGTAGAAAATATTTGAGTTAAAAACAACACGAATATATATTCAAAGATTTGCACACATTTTTACAATTTAAAAAAATGTATCTACCAGCTTGAAGCACGGCACTCGGTGCTGCGCTATGAGCTTGTAGATCTGCTATTTTTCTGTATGAGCTTTAGATCTGATATTTTTCAATAGCAAAAGTATAAAATGGTTTTAAAAGCTGTACTAAAAGCGCAATATTTACATAGTAGTTAATTTACTCTGCGTAGGCTATTATACACAATCAATCTTGACAAACTGCAATTCATTCACTGTACATTATTAAACTGTCATTCCTTTACCATGTGTATAATTAATTATGCACAATCATTAGGCTACACAGTTGCATATAGCTGCATGGCTTTTGGAAGTCATAGACGTTTTTGCTATTTGTCAAAAACAAAAGTGGGCAGCAGGAGAAACTCTTATAATTAATTCCTGGTTAGAATTTTTGTTCAGTGAATTATGCCCTTTTTAGATACCTACTATAATTTGCATTTTAGGCATTTCTGAGGAGCTCATTCCCCAATTTACAGAGAGAGCTCAAGGAGGTGCAATGAAAATGTTCCTGCCCATGGTCCAGGTGGTTTAAGCGGATCTAGCGATTTAATGATGAATTTAAAGAACATGATTAGGATTATTAAATAAACACGTCACCATGTGGCAATTCACCTTGTGTACAATCATGACAAAATTAAACAAAACACTATTACTATGAATTTTCTGTATAATATGCTGTAAATGGATGAGGTGTTTCATGTGTAACTTACCAGTGTGATGACCAATGGCCTAATGAACAACTTTACACATCAAAAATACATGAAGTCATGATGACGTTACACCCAAGACGACACAGCCTGATTGCAAATTCTATACAATTCTATACAGTTCTAGGCCCGCCCTGCCTACCTCTGATTGGCTTGTGCATAGGCGACCAACCAATAACCATCTAGGACTAAGGCCCTGCATGGTAAAGGGACCCCCTGTGTTAGTTTTAATGTTATTAGTGCCACATTGCTCAACGATGCACATTTTAGATAAACTCTAATAAACACCATGTTAGTGGGTGACATTGACAGTTCACTCACTGGCATTAAGGGTGGCACCATACCATACCATGGTACCACTTTACTGTCCACACAAAGTGGAAAAGTGTCGGGCAGCCGACAGGCTTCTTTTGTTTATTATTGGCCTAAAATATTGTCATACATTCATGAATCCACTTGCTGACCGGCTGTCGGTATTGAGCAATTTGTTTTATTGGGGTTTATAAGTGATCCTACCATTAACATCCTATATAAGGCAAGGTTTTCAAATTGTCATTATGCTTTATAGGCCTATAGCATGTGACATGTCAAACTAGGGGGTTTTCATGATTCTGAATCCATTCCAAGCATTAGTTTTGCACAAAAACACCCCTTGGGCTAAAAACGGCCATAGCCATTTGCCCAAATGTGCTGACCTCATCACATTTGTGATGATGGCTATGGCCGTTTTTAGCCCAAGCATTTTTTTTGTACAAAACTAATGCTTGGAATGGATTCAGAATTATGAAAACCCCCCTAGTTTGAATTAAATTGTTGCCTGATGTTAATGGTAGGATCACAGATACTGTATAAACCCCTATAAAACAAATTGCTCAATACAGACAGCCGGTCAGCAAGTGGATTCATAAATGTAATAATAGACAATATTTTAGGCCAATAAAAGACTATATACCAAATTTCCCACCCCACAAGCCCGGCTGCCGGACTAAAAGAAAACTTGATGATGATGGCCCTGAGTTAAATTCAAATATTAATCTTTTAGTTAAGGGAAAGTTAGCCGAATTTTGGACCAATCTGGAAAATAAATGCTTACCAATAGCTTTCTTCACAAATGTGTTCATAAAAGGTGTCTACTATCACCTCTGAATTTGTTCAAACCCAACTCCCACTCCCTTGGGAAACTTTGTGACAGCTGCTGAAAGCAGGCAAAATCTTTCTACCATTCTAGCTGCATTTTACTGTGGGAGGGTTGGGGAAAATTAAGAACAGGGGGCATCTATCAAACAATTCAAGGCGAACATGTACACACAGTATGTTGGGACAGGAATCAGGATTATAGGGTGATTCATGGGTACATGTGTTTTGGTCTGGATTTCTCCTTTAAAACACGTCTTGCAAGAAAAGAGACAACGACAGTGCTTTACAACAGAAAGCCAACTATTAGGGCATTTGAACACTGATGCATGTCAGTCACAATGTGGGACAGGGTCTCAATTTGTGGGACGTCTGCAACGTCTTGGAAATGACCGAGGGACTATCCCACGCAAAGGGGGACATCTGGTCACACTATGGTGAGTCTCTGGAGTCTGACTGACTTGAAACTGGGAGTGATGACTGATTGAGTCAGTCAGTGTATTGTGTGACAAACAATGCACACCCTTGCCTTTCTTACCCAAATCCACTAAATTGTATGCACTATGCAAGACAAAGGACGCACCTGCCACCTCGTATTGGGCGTTGGATGGATCAGTGTCCTGTCGGCCCTGGTCGAACTGTATAACTGCCTAGGGGCATTAGGACGTCATCCTCACTCAGCAGGCCCAAGCAGCAGCAGGGTGTTTCTTCCGGAGGCTGAACTGTCTATAAGTGTATAACTTTACCGTTATAAACAATAACAAATGTGAAAGATTTTGCCTATAATGTCATACGATGGTTTTCAGATGTGCCTTAGCCCCGTTTGGAACCACCATCACCTGTTGTTCTCCTGTCCCCTGTCTGTTTAATGCTTGTTGCTTTACACCGTGGTCCTTGAGGGGGTTCCAGGTGGTCCCTAATAGATCTTTAACCCTAGAGAGCGTAAAATGAAACCAAATGACCCGTGCGGGTACATTTGGTTTAATTTTACGCTCTCAGTTAAAGAGTGACATTGTTGTTAAACATCTGCATTACTCAATTTACAAGAAGTCTACACAATTAGAGAATGTAGAAGAATTGTTATTTAGATCACCATTTGCCTGTTATCTCTCCTAATGGTACCAACATCAATACAGCATGGAATTGTGGACAGAATCCTATCCAAACATATTCTCAACACATTGGTAAATATATCACTGTGTAGATATTGGTCTGGAATGTCTGTGTGGAACCTGCATTTCTAAGAAAAGGGGGAAAAAAGCCTCTTTGGGGGTAATCCAATCACAACCGTGTATAGGACATTATAGGACAGGGCCATTATTCTTTTCTTTTTTTGTACTGGCAGGAAAAGTATGGTAATGTCAATGCCTCTGGCGTAGTATGTCACTAAGTCGTCAGCACCCCCATGTGGACAACCAGAGAAACTCATGACAGAAACATAGTGACCCTAGTGTCCCTATATTCTGGGCAGGCCCGACAGGAGGAGACAGTGGTGTAGGGCTCATTTGCACAAGTACAGTAGAAGGGGCAGCCATAAGTACTGTAGAGGGGGCAGCCATACATTTCCATACCTATGGAAATGTCGCCTGTCTGTCTGTGCGCTGCAGTGCGTTCTGTGTAAGTGGCGTGCGCCCTTTGAAAAAAGATCTTGACTAGGGGTCAAGGCAAGGTGGTCCATTTAAGGTCATATTTTAGAGCTTTAGAATCTCCTTTGCAGTCTGGTAGTGGGGAAGAGCTAAGTGTAGTTTGACTTAAACCACCATAAATTGGTTTAAGGCTTGAATGAACAAGAACTTTCTAGGGCAGTGGTTTTTAACCAGTGGTCCGGGGACCACCAGTTGGTCTTGAGAGGGTTCCAGGTGGTCCCCAGCAAAATGATGGAGAGTTGGTAACCAAATGGACCCTTATAGATCTTTAACTCTTGAGAGCGTAAAATGAAACCAAATGGACCCGGGAGGGTCCATTTGGACAAGAAGTCAAGAAGTCTACACAATTCAACGTTTGCCTGTTACCCAATACATAATGGGCCTTGATGTGAAAAGGGTTGAAAACCACTGTTCTAGGGCATTCATGTACACAATTAAGGCAGTATGCAAATGTTAAAGCAGCAGTGTTTGATTTTAGTTTTATTCAGTCTCTTGAATAGTTTTCATTTAGTTTTAGTCACATTTTAATCATGTGGAATGTTTTAGTGTTAGTCTAGTTTTAGTCGACTAAATGCCATAAGATTTTAGTCGACTAAATCTACAGTTGATTTTGTTTCCAGCGTTTGACGTAATTCCAAAACGTTGTATGCACACTCCCTACAGGCACAGACCAAGGAAGAATATCTGGCCTGCATTTTTCAATTCTGCCTTTTCGAGCGCCACCAGGAGGCCCATTTATGTGCCACACTATTTTTATATCAGTCCTTCAGATTTTATCCAAATGTCAATCCTGGTGGAGAGTGGAGACCTGAGGGCCGAGGGGCACTTCTTCTAGTTTGCACTGTTTTTAGGTAGACTATGAAGTACTTATTTATTCAATTCTATTAAACCTTTAAAGAGTATGATTGTATATGTTTTCCCGTCTTATCTGTATTTTCCGTCTGAGCTGACCTTCAAAATGTCCTATGCACTTGGCAAAAAAAGTCTATTCTATTCATACGTACCACTGAGTTTCTCTCCACTTCTCTCTCTCTCTCCCTCTCTCCTGGTCCTCCTTCCTTCCGTCCATCCACGCATCTGGAGGCTGGCCTCATTCTCCCTCTTGTCTGTTTCCCTCTGAAACACACAAAATGGTGTGTTTAACACCTTTCCCTCCACAGAAAGTTGTTAAATACACATACCCGGTCTACCAAGGTATAACAGTACTGTGAAAGCAAGCTGGGAACCTTACTGTACAGCAGTAGCTAAAGCTAGATAAACACTAGTCTATACCCACCTAGAAGCACGCACACACACAGCAAACTGCATGCGGAGATAAAGGGTGCCACCGTGAAAAGGGTGCAAGCTGTCACGTCAATAAAACAAACCTCTAGGACCGTGGGCTACCGTGAGACCTATAGTGAAGACCTGTCGGCTGCACCACTTGGCTCCCTCTGACTCTGGATGCACAGCATCCACAGGACTCTATTGGGGAGAACAAAACAAAAAAATGTTAATAACCAATAAAAGTCAACCTAAACAAAACAAAATAGCAGTGGTAATCATTACTAATCTAGGAGGGGAACACATTTAGTACAATAACAAGACACTGCCCCGTGTTGATTTTGACAGCAAATTGTGATGTAGTTTAAGTCAGTGTTTTGAATAGACATATTTTAGTCGTCTGAAAGGTTTTAGTTGAATAAATGCCATAAGATTTTAGTCGACTAAATCTACAGTTGATTTAGTAGTCGGCTACAATATATTTTGGCGGGCCGTGATGGTGCTGAAATGGCTGAAATAACAGATCTACAAGATAAACGCATCACACTGCAGTTGGGACTGTGAGCTTGTAGATCAGCTATATTCGGGGAACGACACCTGCACACAACCATAGCATAAAATGACATGTCTTTTAGTTCTACTGGATATCTTGTCCACTAGTCCCTCCCTAACATTTTAGTCTAGTTTTGATTTGACAAAAGTGTCAGTATACTGTATTTCGCCATAGTTTTAGTCATAGCTGCCTTAGCCATAGCTTAGTTTTTCTGTGAAAAAAAAGGTAGTCAACAAACACTTTGTCAGAGTTTTAGTTGACAAAATTGACAGTTGACACTGACACAGTCAACTAACCAAATGATCGATGATTTCATATCCTGGTGTGACAAGTCACTCTTACAGTTAAATGTTACTAAAAAAAAAAGATATGATCATCAGCTTTAAAAGGACTCGTCCTATTCCTGCTCCTACACAAATTGAAGTTGTAGAGAGCTACAAATACTTGGGTGTCTTTCTTGACAACAAACTACTTTGATTCTTATATTGCCTCTACATAAAAAAAAGGTCCAGCAACGTCTTTTTTTTAACTGAGGAAAATGCGTTCTTTTAATGTCTCGTCTGTAATCGACACTGCCCGTCTTGACTGTCCACTGAGGTGGATATAGCTATGCTGTATAGTCTGATGCGAGGTTACTCCGTGGTGGAAAATAATACGGTATGATACAAGTTTTATTTTTGTAGAAGAGGCAAACTAATATTGTTTATGCCGTTTGCTTTGATGGAATAATTAATTGAACATGTACGCCGTAATATGATTTGGGTGTGTTCTAAATAAAGTGTTTGTGTTGATTGTGTAATTTATTTGTATGTGTAAACTTGAAACATGTACTGTAAAAAGGTATATTTTCCTTCTTTTTTTAGTATAATAGTATTAGTTTACTATAATTAGATTAATACACAATAATCAACACTAACACTTTATTTAGAACACACCCGGATCAAATCATAGTACAACGTACACGTGTGTTCAATCAATTATTCAATCAAAGCAAACGGCATAGACAATATTAGTTTGCCTCTTCTACAAAAATAAAACGTACAAGTTAGTTACAAGGCTGCATTCTGTCGCGCGTGCCAAGCTGTCATTCTCTTGTATTGAGTAACCTCGCATCTCGGAGGACAGTCAAGACGGGCAGTGTCGGTAGGCCAATCAGAGGCAGGCGGGGCATTACCATGTTCTAAGCTCGGACGCAAAATAGATACGCATTGCCCACAAATGCACTTTTGCTGACGCTGCTACTATTGAATGTTATGAATTATCTGTCTCTAGTGCCCTGTTAGGATTTAGTCTTTTGTAATTACGGTAGTATTTTGAATGACGTTTGATGTGTGTATTTTTACTATTACCTGGCTGCAAACCAATTTCCCGCAAGGGACAATAAAGCTAACCTTGAACCCTGATCAAAACAAGTTCTTAGTTTGTGTACCTGAAGTTATGTTGTGTTCCGGAACTTAAGTAGCAGCTGATGGACTCTGCCCCCTCCACCTGGCCTTCTGTACACCCTGTGCAGCAGCCCGTCCTCCAGGGGGTACGATCCCATTCTGACAGGAGACCCAGGGTTTCAGAAGGTAGGCCTTGGTTCTCCATTATGACCAGGAATCCGCTGTTCCTGCCAGAATGGAAGAGCACATATAAAGGAATCAGCAGCTTGTAATACAGCCAGGCCAACATTTGACAATTCCAGAAGGGCGGAATTGGTTGCATGGGTGGCTGTTACCACATTCACGGGTAGTGGGGTTCTGGTATGGGCCTGTGTGAAGTCGCCTATAGGTTAGGAACCCCTTGGTATTGTGTCTGGTTCTCTGGTGATTTTGTAGCTGCTCTTGCTGCAACATGTTCTTAATCTCATTGGCATAACTCTCCTTTCAATGGCTCTGGTTGAAGGGAGGCATAAGGTTTAGAACAGTAATAATAATATCTACAGCAAACCACATGCAGAGATAAAGGGTGCCACCGAGAAAAGGGTGCAAGCAGTCACGCCAATAAAACAAACCTCTAGGACCGTGGGCTACCGTGAGATCTATAGTTGAAGACCTGTCGGCTGCACCACTTGGCTGGTAATTTCCCAGGGGGTCTTGTTACATAACAGTTAAAGCAAATGACTAAGGAATACAAGGCAGATGCAGTACGGTCATCTAGGCACCATATTGTTGGGACAGGTGGGCACCAGGACAACTAGACACCAAAACCATCTGGGCACTAGAGACATGTGGGCAGTGGGCACCTGAACAACTGGGCACTATGGACATGTGGGCACCTGAACAAGTGAGCACTTAAAGTAGGGACATGTGGGCACCTGAACAACTGGGCACTATGGACATCATGTGGGTACATGAATTAGGATTCTTCTCCACGAGTGTTTAACTTTACAAAGCATACCCCCAAACACAACACAAGGTCAAAAGTACATGTGTTTATTTGCCAAAATACTATAGTACTGACTGAGGTCAAAAGTACATTAAGTTGTGGTGCCCACCTCTCCAGGTGCTCTGTTATCTCCACCCTAATGCACATCGGTGTTGTGTAAATAGCCTACGGAAATAAAAGCCTGGGTACCGAGGCTATTAAATGTCCTTTTAGGGCAAACAATAAAACAAATGGAGAAATGACCAGATCTTCAAGCCCACATCTTGTAGATCTTTTCCTTTAGTCAACAGTCTTTCAGCTAGCTGAGACTACAAAAGTGGTACCAAATAATAACAAACGCAGTTACCCCATTTAGTGTTACACACATGGAATTTACAGACGTGAACGTTAGCTAGTAGCTACTAGCTAAGCTAACGATGTTCACCTTACAGTTGATTTAATACTTACCGGTACTTAACATATCCTAGAGAGTACATGTTGAATAAATGTCCATCAGAATACAGTAACGGAATAGACTTTGAACGTAAAAAAATAAATAAAATTATAATCTCTGGATGGATGCAGCGCGGTGGACGTGTCCATAGCGTGTCCGACACGTGTCCATAGCGCGTATGGACACGTGCCGGACACGCTATGTACACGCGTCGCGATAATGAACTTGACCTATGGCCAGCGAGTGCGCAACGCCAGCCAATCACAGGCGAGTTACGGGATTTAAAAAATAAAGCGCTTATAAAAGTCTGCTCGCAGCCACGGCTAGTCAGTTGAATGATGGCAATGATCGAGTGTACACGCATCAGACAGCTCGTCTGCGAAGACGTTAAACTTGCAGAGTTTTTCAACCAGAACACCTTCTTCACGTTACACATGGATGACTTCAAATCGTCGTTGTTTACAACGTTCGGTTTGGAGAATTCCGAGTTGAACACGGAGAGCTTCCAGCAGCAGCCAGAGGAGGACGCCGTTGCAGTGGTTACCTGCAACGGCGTACCTGCCCGCACGGCACCGTTGCTGCAGGAGAACGAACGTTGTCTCGGTCAGCAGCGTCTGACAGACGACGACAAGTATGCCCGGAAGATGCGGTTCATCATGGCTGAGCTGGTAAACACAGAGCACGACTACATCCGAGACCTGCGAACATGCCTGGAGACCTACCTGATGGAGATGACCGGTGGAGTTGACGAGAAGCCTGCGGGCATCCGCAACAAGGAAACCGTCATCTTCGGTAACATCCAGGACATATACAACTTCCACAGCCACGTTTTCCAAGGGGAGTTGGTCAACTGCCGTCTACCAGCGGATGTGGGACGTTGCTTTGTGGCGTGGGCAGGTCAGTTCGACCGTTTGTACGTGGAGTACTGCAAGAACAAGCCTGCCTCGAGTCGACTTGTAGTGGAACACGGTGGGGCCTACTTCAAACATATCCAGGCGAAATATCGTTTGAGCTGGGCCAGTTCTCTGGACTCCTGTCTCATCAAACCCATACAGAGGATCACAAAGTACCAGCTCCTGCTTAAAGACTTGTTGTCCTGCTGTGAGGAGGGAGAGGGAGTTGAGATTAAGGACGCTTTGGAGGTGATGAAAGGAGTTCCAAAGAAAGCGAACGATGCCATGAACATCGCCATGTTGGCCCGCCTGCAGCCTCGGGCTTCGTCCAGCATGCAGCCTAGGGCATCGTTCAGCTTGCAGCGGTTCAGGTCTTCAAGTCTGGCACGTTCTGGAAGCAGGGTGTGGACATGGCTGAACACTAGCATGCAAACACCCAGCCAGAGACGTCGGGGATGAGGCTTGGTTGGGACATGAGGCTTGGTTTGGACATGAGGCTTGGTTTGGACATGAGGCTTGGTTGGGACATGAGGCTTGGTTGGCAATGAAGGACCGGGAAGTCTGGCGCCGGGCAGCGCCCGTTGCAAAGCTGAAACTTAAAGGAATTGACGGAAGGGCACCACCAGGAGTGGAGCCTGCGGCTTAATTTGACTCAACGCGGGGAAGCTCACGCGGTCGAAAAATGATGATGATAGGACAAGTCTAGCCAGGACAAGACTCCTAGGGCTACTCATACGGTAAGTTTTATTTTTTGGTTAAAACAAAAAGTGTTTTGTTAAAAGGTTAAATCACTATTCATGCGTTTCAAATGTAGTTCTACACCTGCCATGTTGGGGAATGGGGACCAACACAGGTGTATCATATTGTCTGATTGTAGAACATAGTTTTATCATGCCAATCAGACAAATTTGAAACACCTGTGTTGGTCCCGACTTGGCAGACATAGGACAACATTTGAAACTCATGAATATTCTGATAGTGACAGTAATCATTGCTATAGACTATAGTGTTTGTTCAGTAACAGGGGTCTCCCTGTCTCTCCAGCTCTAATAAACAGAAAATACATTTCTCGTTTCAGCCAAGCAGGAGAGAGTAGCTCCATTTATCACCTTAATCTTTAGTGTTCCAGTTCCAATTTTGTCTACTCAATTCTTTGTCACTTTAGAATTACACTTGTTTAATCTGTATTTTGACTGCATTCTCTGAAAATGCATTTTCTGTTTAATAGAAAGCTGGAGAGACATCAAAACTCTTGTTACTGAAAAAACACTATAGCAATAAGTGTGTGTGTGTGTGTGTGTGTGTGTGTGTGTGTATGTATATTATATTATATTATATTATAATTATTATTTTTGTATTTCTTAACCAGATTAAAAACCTTTCTAAGGCCTGCCACTAACTCAACATCCGGGGGGCCACTCCCCGGAGTTCTTTTGTCTTCCACTCCGCAGTTCCGTGGACCATGGAGCCGTCGAGTGTGACCGTGGACCAGGCCTCTTCACGGAGCCTTCACAGAGCCCATCAGCCCATGTTGGCCAGCCTGCAGCCTCGGGCATCGTTCAGCTCTCCACCAGCCGGTCTGACACGTTCTGGAAGCATGGTGTGGAAATGGCTGACCAATAGCATGCAAAGACCCAGCCAGAGACATCGTGGATGAGCCAGAGACATCGTGGATGAGACGGCGGTACCCTAGAGTCCCTTTAAAGGTAATCCACTCTCAAATAGACGCAGCTGTACCACTGTCTGGTGACGGTCACAGACACCTGCCACGTCGCCGGAGTGTTAATGAGATGTTTCAAAGATGTATAGTGTAGCAGTAGACTGCGGAAACGTGTGCGAAGCAGCGTTAATCGGCGTTGCCGTTAAGTAGGCTATTTTGTATCTATTTTTGAAGTTTTGGCTTCTCATGTACCGCCTCCCGCACCACGATTGGCTAGCTGCACGTTGCTGTATCCAGAGCCATAGAGTAAGTTACGCAAACTCCGTTCACTTCATGGGGCCAGTCCAATGGTGGCTCCTCTACATAGACTTCTATTGAATGGGGACAACCGGAAGTTTAAGTTTAGTCTATGTGCTCGCACGAGTACATGAACCACGTGACCGGGCTGTTTTCGACCCACTCAATATCGCAACTCTAGGCTCAGATATTTTAGAAACACAGTTTAAAGAGGAAACATGTGTTCTTATATATTTTTGATAGCTCCGTTTGGAACCTCAATATCTACGCTGCTACGCTTTGGCTCCGAGAGGAGGTTCCGTGTCAGGATATCCCTGCATGACTACCTGGGTCGAGCTCGTCCACAAACAGTGGCTATCACTTAATATTTTTAGTCCGGCGTCAAACAACTGCTTAAATTATAGTCTTTAAATAAAAATGTAGTCCAGTCAACGGCCGTTTGCATGCGCAGTACTACATCTGTAAGATTGCATTGGGAAAACATGGTACTGGCTGACAAACAGCCGCTTTGTAAGCGGTTGTTTTTACGCCAGACTTAAATTTTACATGCCGGCCTTAAGTTTATCAACTGTATCTTGCGCTGATACCTTTACTTTTTGAAAAGAGTAATGTTTGACGGGCTCGACCCACCCAGCTAGAGTCCATTTCAGCCTGTGCAGGGATATCCTGACACGGAACGGAACCTCATCTCGGAGCTAAAGCGTAGCAGCGTAGATATTGAGGTTCCAAACGGAGCTAATACTTTGAAATCAACCAAAGCTAATATTGACATCATTCATCCAGCATGTACCTATGGCATGCACGCGGTCGGCCAATCAGAAGCAATAACTAGGTCTATAGCCAGTCGCGGTGCGGTATGTTACTTCAGAAATGAAGTTTCAGAACATGATGAATAGGGATTCATGAGATAATGATTATCTCTGACTTGTCGAGGACTGCAACCCTCTTCAAGATCCATTCTGATTTCTGATAAAAAATAAATAAAGGAAGTTAGGATGAGAGAATTTCAGAGAAACCAAAACCTCAAAAATAGATTAAAAATACTTAACGGCAACGCTGCTTCGTACACGTTTCCGCCGTCTCCGACTGCTACTCTGCATCTAAACATCTCATCAACACTCAAGCGATGCCGCAGGTGTCCGTGACCAGACAGTGGTACAGCTGCGTCTATTTGAGAGTGGATTAACTTTCAAGGGACCCTACCCTACGGTACCTGCCGTCCAAAATACAAAAAAGGTAACCGAGGGTCCCGAAAGGGGCTAGCTTGGGACCAGTACAGACTCCTGAGGCTTTGTGGCCTTGCCCTTTACTGAATGCTGTACAGAACAGACTCTGCAACAGGCCCATACTGTCATACACCCTTGCATTTACTGGCATGTCAACATGGAACAAGATTAAATGGTTAGTTCACATTAGTTTTTACTTAAAGCTGTGTAGATAATACTTGCCATTGATATAGTGGTCTCAAAGGTATTAATTGATTGCCTGAGTCCCATGGTGAGAATTCTGGTCTGGTTTAGGTGAATATTAATTAATTAATATTAATGAAAACTAGTCATTTGTTTTGTAGCCTGGCTATTATTGACCTATTTCTACCTTATAGCCCAACTTTGGTTCAACTTGGACCGCTCTGTCACATGGAACATTGTTTTGTTTGTCCAGTATCACTACGACAGCAGCACAACAACACTTCCATCACTTCCCTGTGACAGAGGGGTCAAAGTTGAATGAAAGTTGCACTATATGGTAGAAATAGGTCGACAATACAAAACAAATTGCCCCAATACTTAATATTCACCAGAACCAGACCGAAACTCCCACCACAGGACTCAGGCAATCAATTAATACCTTTGAAACCACTATGTTAATGAAAAGTATTTCCTACAGCTTTAAAATTTGAACTGACCCTTTATTAAGACAATGCCTGTCAACAGGAAGCAGTTGGTAGACCACAGTAGAGACATGCGGAATTGCCAGTGACTGAATTGACAATGACACTGAATTAATTAATTAATTATATTATATATTTTATTTGATAATATGTTATTACCTGTGATTATTAATAGTTTTATTGTAGTATTGTATATTATTACTGCTGTTGATGGTTATTGTTTTATTGTATATGTTATTATATTACCTGTGGTGAATATAGTATAGAGGAGAGCCATTAACTGTTTGTGGGAACATTATTCAGGATGTGGATTAGACTGATCTCTCAAGAACCTCCTGTTGAGTATAGAGCGTCGCAGTCCCGCCCAAGGCGATCGGCCCGGAAGAAAATTTCCAATACATTTTCCCCATAGACAACCTATGTTTCTATGTCAGTGATTCTCAAACTATTTCATGTCAAGGACCCCAAAAATGATATGTATTGTATTTGGCCGCCGACCCCCATCTGAAAATATGTTGTTCCAGGGACTCCTCCCAAAAGCAAAGATTTGAGTTAAAAACATTCACTCTGAAAGAATATCTTCAAAGATTTGCGCCATATTTTCACGGTTTAAAAAAAATAGCAGACCTACAAGCTCATAGCGCGGCACTCAGTGCTGCGCTATGAGCTTGTAGATCTGCTATTTTTCAATAGCTCTGCTAAAGTATAACGCAATGCTTAAAACACCAAAAGGGGTTCCCGCCCTGAATGGATTAAAGATTTGTAAACCAACAACAAAGCCAACTCGGATGGTGACAAATCATGACAACAAACACAATTCTTTGGGCCGAATAAATAATTAGAAGAATAAAAAGGGCAGGTTACAACACTTTATTTGTTCTTTTTCTTCTTTGTAATTATATGTTCGGCCCAAAATATTGTGTTTGTTGTCATGATTTGTCACGATCCGAGTTGGCTTTGTTCGAGGCTTACAGATCTTTGAAATGTCTATGGGGAAAAATGAATGGGGAATTTCCTGGGCCTGTCGTCGTCATGAAAGGGGACGGGACTGCGACGCTCTATAGAGCAGATAAAGACATTGCCGGGCATAGGGAGTAGACCAGTGTTGTTTTTGGCAGCAAAATTGGATTTTAGTTTTAGTCAGTCTTTTGAATAGTTTTCATTTAGTTTTAATCACATTTTAGTCCCTTGGAATGTCTTAGTGTTAGTCTAGTTTTAGTCGACTAAGTATCATGTGATTTTAGTCTACTAAATCTACAGTTGATTTAGTTGACTAAAATGTATTTTGGCGGTGCCTTGATGCCGTCGTAATGGCTGATTTTACACTTGCTGAAAATAGCCGATCTACAAGCTCACAACGCCTCGCAGCGCAACGCGTTGTGAGCTTGTGGTTCAGCTATTTTCAGCAAGTGTAAAATGACTCCTACTCTTACATTAACAAGTTTAGTTTGTATTTCTTGACGAAATTGTCGATCTATTTAGTTTTAGTCATCATAGCTTAGTTTTCATTTAGTTTCTATTTAGTTTTAGTCATCATAGCTTAGTTTTCATTTAGTTTCTATTTAGTTTTCGTCAGTGAAAAAAGGTAGTCGACAAACATTTTTCGTCATAGTATTAGTCGACGAAAACAACACTGGAGTCAGGCAATGACTGAATTGTTAGATATTTGTATTTTATTATTATATTGTTATTATCTTTGATTAATAAATCCTAAATGTTAATCCTGAATTATCATGAATGTTAAATCAACTTGACCTACATTTGCACGTGTATGACCCAGAGGGTCCTGTTACACGTAGCTAAAGCCATCGCATGGGCTATCATTTCTATTTCTTGTACAGTTGTATTGTACTTAAATACACAATTACAGTTTAGGTATTGTCCTCAGAGGATTCCAGGCAGCTATTGTGAAAGAGTTCTGATTTTTAACACGTGTCCTATCCTGGCACTTATTAAGCCACTAATGACAACATATTGTCTAATATGTCATATGAACAGCTTAACATGATAAGGTGTGGTTATGTACTTTAGTTTAGAACTGAAAGTGGGCATAGGAAAAATAGATGATCAACAGGTACAAGATTCTGATATAAATCTAAAGTGTTTCTGAAAAGATTCACCAATACATTGGTTTATTTCCAACAACATATCTCTGCTGTTGGGAAGAAACCACCTAACTCCAAAATGTTCATTTTTCAGGAAATGAAGAAAACGTTATATTTTGAAAACAAAGAAATACTGGCTCATCAAAGTTGGTGTTGTGACTTTATATATTGTCAATTACTTGCATGAGAGGGGTAGAGGTGGTGGAGTTAGCACAGTTTGAGGGTCCAATGGAGTTGAGAGGTTTTGTCCAAAGTGTTTTTACTACTTTCCATTGGTTCAATATTTTCGAAAACAACTGATTCATGCAACCAAAAAAAACACTCAAAAATGGAGTTAGGTTTCCTCCCGACAGCAACGATACTGTATGGCTCATTTCTGACATCACATACTGTATTAGCATACTGAATAGAATTGTGCATCTTTATTATATTTTATATGGCTTAATGATAGTGTAATGACTTTTACAAAATAGTGAAATATGACCATTTTGACAATTTATAAAAACGAATTTACTAAACATCAAAATATCAATCGACATCAATCAATGAATAGCACAAACTTACAACAGTAAAGACAGTGAGATAATCCAGTTCTTATGAGTGTCAACTCAGAGGAGGAACATCTGAGCTTCATTCACTGGCTTTGTCCAATTCTGGACAAGTGTTAGCTAGGTTGGGGTTACCTCTCAGCTAAGGTGTTAATTTGTATATAATACTGCCAAACAAACATATTGCAGACATGAATGTATTTTACTGACATTTCATAGTAGTATAATATATTAGCCAAAAATACAAGAGCAATCCTGTCTACGATTAGCCTTGTGACATTACCTCCATGACAAACACATTTTATAGGTTAGAAGCGGTCACAAAAAAAAGTACATATTTTATAAAAAGGACATTTGAAAGACATGAGGGCCACCCTACTAAAACAATGGGTGCTTCAGGTATTGCGTTTTGATATAAATTACAACTACTTATTCCCTTGCAGCTTAAATCAGTCATAATATATGGGCAACGTTATTTATGACCATGTCATAAATGTGATCATACCCTACTACAGGGTAACCATTTCATCAATCAAAAGGACAGGAAGGCATTCAGCTGTGCTTTCAGACTTGTAGATTGGCTATTTTCAAAGATTTTTAAATAAGGCTTAAAAGTGGTTAATTAACCAAGGCATCTTCTCTTATGACATGTCAAAACTAACTTATTGAAAGAAGACAGGAGTATACAATACAAAATACAGTAGTCAATTAAAAACAGCAGCACTGGCTTTTCAGTGGATGGGCATAACATGAATGCTGTTGCCAAAGGCTACATTTTCATGTTTGGTTGGTTGGTTGGTTCTGAATCTGTACAGACCGACAGGGAGATGACTTAAAAGTAAACTGTTCATGTCCATCTGGATCTCTCAAGGAGCACTTCTCAGTAAACCAGGTACTTGAATTCAGAGTAGAT
This sequence comes from Electrona antarctica, assembly GCF_951216825.1. Classification (NCBI taxonomy): domain Eukaryota; kingdom Metazoa; phylum Chordata; class Actinopteri; order Myctophiformes; family Myctophidae; genus Electrona; species Electrona antarctica. Next base: position 34,077,612 of record NC_136805.1, read on the forward strand.
GAGGGGAAGCATGACTGTGCAAGCACGGTACAGGATGGCTCTGCTCTTAAATAAGGCTCTGGATTTGGTGCTCCAGGACTCTGACTTGAAGTTCAAGTAAATAGCAAACAAGGCCACAGAAAAAAGTGTCCAATAAGGGTCATTGGTTTGGGCGAAAGCCTGGTGAAGGTAAAGTTAAAAACATTCATTAAACCTTTGATGCAAATAACTGTTAATGAAACTCAAAACTTTCAATCAGAACATTATGCCATGGTAGTGGGAGAACTGAATATATAATCAATCTGCAAAGCATGTCACATCAATTCACTGCATATAGTTGTATAGACAGATTTCTTGTTTAGAAACTACAAGGTGAAGGGCCAAAACCGCTTTGACTGAAACATGCAGTCAAATCAGCTGTGCCTGATTAGAATCTGCTAGGAGCAGTGAACTACAGTGCGTGATCACGTGACGTCAAGCACAAGTCCATGTCAAACTAGAAAGATGCGTTCCAGATAGAGTGCTGCTTTCTGTCCCCTGATTGCACCGCAACACTTGACATCTCTTGTAGTCTTTAAGAACTGCTACAACAATATTACCTACTCTCTGAGAACTCTGTGAATACCTGCAGCATGGCACTATCGTCGTAGAGCTCTGGAATGTTAATTAGCAGGCTCCTCCAGATGCGCACGTCATTGAAGGCCACACTCATGCCTCCTCCTGTCAGCGGGTGCCTCGTGTTGTAGGCGTCTCCCAGGAGAAGTACACCTGGAAAACGCAGGTTGCTGTGTGAAGCAAAAAATACATAAAAAATAGTCATCATGAATCATACGTAAGCTAAGAACCTAACAGTGGAATATCTATCTATTTAAGCCGTATTTACACTGTCATATGACTGTGTCCCTTGCAAAAATAGCAGCTCTACAAGCTTACAATGTATTGCGAGTCGTTATGTCAAAATACGTAGTATAATTTAAGCAATACCGTCATAGTCACCAGTAGTTACTTTCTCATCACTTTGTGCAGCACTGTTCAGGTTGAACTTGTTAAAATATTTGTATATTTGTCTGCTTATAAAAACAAATCCTGCTGTATTATTGATTAAGTAAATAAATGTCATCTCTGCTCACCAGTGTGTGCCAACTACTGTAACACTACACCCACACAAAGCTGTTTTTAGTGCTTTCAAACATTTCTAACATCAATTTAAATGTGTACAGTGTCTTACATGACACAGACTAGATCCCATTAGACTGGATCTATACACATCTTTTCAACAATCTGTACTATTAAAGTTCAATGATGCAGTGATCAATGATCATGCAAAACATATTTTAATGCAGCAAGCCGTGCATACATACTGTATCTATTAATAATATATCTCAAATTGTCATTCAATAGTAATATAGTATGTTCTGCTACCCGGCTTGTTGACCAGCGAGGGTGGGAGGAAGCTAGCAGGCATAGACCTGAGACGATCATTTTGTAGTGCCACCATGAAATGTTCTTTTATGTGTTCTGATGGTAAAGGTAAAGATGCAGAGAGACAAAGACAGAGCGCGAGAAACCACAGACAGGTTAACCATTCCGTTTTGAACCATTATTCAACAGGGGATAAATATGTTTCAACGCATGAATTCATTGACACGTTAAGATGATGACTGACTGACATTTTCACAGTCCCTCGATCTATTCAAGGTTACAAGAGCACAGCTCTTTGATGTTGCGGCTGAGATATGTAAGAAGAATTGGATCCAACTACCGTATGAACACCAGTATACACAAAAGCATAGCAGCACCATGATTTTTGAGCAGTGGAACACCCACTCCTATGCACAGCTTTGTGTGTGTGTGTATGTGTGTCTGTTTGTAGCATGGAAAGTCTGTTTGTAGTGCGAACTATTGACCCCTGCAGCATGCTGATTGGGGTCACAGGAGGTCAAGTGCTTTGACTCCAAAGCCAAATTCCAATACCCAAAATCTCGGCCACTCGCTCACTCCCACTCGATCACTCGGGGTCATTCCAGCTTGACCCGGAAATGGTTAACGTTCCGATTGTTAAAGCGCTCCATCGAGGAGGAGAGTGGAGTCGAGTGGAGGAGCCGAGTGGGCTCTCCGAGACCGCATAGAGCGAGTGTACATCAGGTGCAGGCTCGGTGGGGTATTTTGTCTCCTCGCGGCGGATTTCCGCATCACGTGTACATGTTTTTTTCCTTCTCCAGTGACATAAGTCCGCCTCCTCCACATGTGGCACAGAAAACACTGCTTGAAACCCGATACTATGCACACCCCCCCCCCCCCCCACATCCACTAGCTGCCGGCCGCTGCGGCTGATGAGACGCTGTCGCTGACCCAACACACACGCACACACATTAAACTAAAAAGCTTTGCTGTTTGTTGAAGAGACACATTTTCGCTGAATTAATAGAGCAGAGCTTCAGAATGATACAGTAGCCTGTAGCCTATGTGAAAGTGAAAGGACCACAACAAGCCACTGGCTTTATTCTGGCTTTATTGCGTTGTGTGATATAAGCATAATAAAAGTAGGCTATATTGTGCGCACCTCAAAAGCTATAGTTAATTTCTCTCTGTGCATGCCTGAATGCACAGACTGCTATGAATGACGGTGACAAATATGTATTTATTTATATGTGGACTGAACTGAATATGTAACTCAGAGAGACTACCTATAATAATTCCTGTTATAGTGTCCGTTATTTGCAAAGACCGTCGGAGGAGGGACTGTCCGAGGAGGGGGGGGGGGGGGGGGGGTTATTTATACGAGCAAAAAGGAACGCGGGCTGCGGGCAGGTCAGGAATTCCCTTCACATTCACAATCATATAATATAAAAGTGTGCGCATCCTGGCGCTTATTCACTATTTCAGGAATAAATAGCCTGTTTGTTGCACATGTTACCAATACATACACATTGGCCTCGGTTACATGCACAAAAATGAATTGTCTATTCTGTAGACTGTATGGCTCTGGGTTCAGAGTTCCAGTGATCCAGCTGTGTGACACTGTATTGTTCCACCACTTTTGCTTTGGCAATGTAAACGTATGTTTCCCCATGCCAATAAAGCCCTTTGAATTGAATTGATTCACGTCATAAGTGATCGCGGAATGTGCCGTCGCTTTGAAATGACAGCGGAGTACATTCCGATTCTAGAGGCAAATCCACTCCTCGCATTGAATCCTCTCCTCCTCCACTCCTCCTCGCTGGGGGCGGAGCCGAGGAGCGAGTGGAGGACGCGAGGGGAGTGACCGAGTGTGAAAGTTGCGGTATTGGAATTTGGCTCAAGGCAACACAAACGTCACCCCCCCCCCCCAACTCTCTCTCTCTCTCTCACACACACACACACACACACACACACACACACACACACACACACACACACACACACACACACACACACACACACACACACACACACACACACACACACACACACACACACACACACACACACACACACACACACACACACACACACACACACACACACACACACACACACACACACACACACACACACACACACCTCAAGTCTCTGTGTGCGTGTGTACGTCTGAAATCCACGTAACTCGAGAACCGTTCGCCACACCGACTTGGCTATTTTTTTCCTGTTACACCCAGCGGTAGGAAATTCTAGTTTATATCCTTCGTTTCTCTACTGTTGTGTCATCTTAGCTGAGCTAAGAAAAACACAATTTAATAAAAACCTGAATGACATCCTGGTGCAACAATCACACAGCAAAATTTGCGTTAAAAGAACACTGCAGATTTTAGTAAGAACACAGACACCAGACAGGCACCGATGGAATAAAATAATTTGTGCGTTTGAATCGGAGCATCAAGGTAGTAGCTCGCACAACTCCAACTCGTCTCAAACTCTCCGAGCATTTCTCGGGTCGGGTAAGTAACTTTACAGAAATAATCTCTAAAAGAGATTATTTTGAATCTGACTTTGAGCGTTTGAATCATCAGTATTAATACACACAATATGCACAATATAGTACGTGCAACAAATTTAATCCATTACTATTTCAGAACATGCGCACGGAGGGGGATGGCATTTCCCCCCTGATGTCCACTAATACTCTGGTGTCAGAGGAAAATATTTGGTAGATAAGAACAGGGCTGGGGTTGGCCAAGACCAATTCAGCATGGTTGGCTTTGAACTGGGGAGCATCCTGGGGACAGAAGATGTGGTGTGCATGTGTCTAGGCGATGTTCATCAACAAATTACAATACTTTGAACAAAACACAGGTTTACCCTCATGAGGCATCCAACAAAGTGAGACGATGTCTGAGCCTTTCCAGACACAAGGCTCTTTCTGAATTTGGAGAAACAGCCATCAGCCATCAGTGAGCGCAGCATGGATTTTCTAAAGAGGGAAAACATGGCCAAGAACTTATGTCAATCAACTACAACTGTTTACTTCTTGCCTGGAGAGGTTCATCATGAGTTACTACTACAAAATAAGATGCCACCTGGTGGAGGAGACATGCTGATCACTAAGCAGTGTTGATTTTGTCGACTAAAACTAAGACAAAGAATGTTCGTCGACTACCTTTTTTTCCCTGACAAAAACTAATTGGAAACTAAATGAAAACTAAGCTATGATGACAAAAACTAAGACTAAATATACTAACAATTTCGTCAACAAATAAAAACTAGACTAAAATGTTAGGAAGGGACTAGTGGACAAGAGATCCAGTATAAGTCATTCAACACTTGGTTGCATGCTGAAAATAGCCGATCTACAAGCTCACAACGCTAAGCATGCAAGTGTAAAAACAGCCATTACGACGGCATCAAGGCCCGCCAAAATACATTTTGTGGTTTTTAAAGCGAAACACAGAGGTACACATTGAGACAGAGAGAGAAAAGTCATTCAACATGCCTTCTTCTGTCAGATACTGGCCAATGTACTGCTCATACAGTAGGGGCTGCCTCATGCGCCTCTGCTCCTCGCTAAAATACTGATCGTCTGGGACAGGAGGAGGGAGAGACAAAGGCAGAGAAAGACAACACGACATTATGGTTAATTGAGTTTAATTATTTGATCTTTCGTTTTTCCATTTCTGCTTCATTTTTATAGTGAGAGAGACAGGAATGGTGGCAGAGAGAGAGGGGGGATGTTAAATAAAGTGCCTCAGGTCAAACTCTAACCCAGGCCTGCTGCAAGAAGCACACATTTATGTGGTATGTGGTCTTATCAGGTGATCCCCCAGAGTTGATAATTTTTTTACAGTGTGGCTTGAGGTCAAGACACCTAGAACAGGGTTTGTCTGTCTGTCTGTCTGTATATCACGCACGCACGCACGCACGCACGTACACACAGTACCTTTATTGATAAGATAAACATGTTAAATTTCACGTTATTCAGGACATTGCATGTACTGAGGATCTAAAATTGTGGACACGCAAACATCAGGTTCCTCGGGCTTCGCCACTGGACCATCAGAAGAGCTATTTGAATTAATTGATGACACTTACGCTATGATTCTTTTGATCCTATTATAATAATAAATATGACATATATATAATGTTAAATAAATATGAACATACTCTCAGGAACCCTTACCCCTCTGGAGGGCCCTGAGGGCAGCGTAGCGCTGGTTTCGGACCCTGGTCTTGTCTGTGTGTCCAACAGCCCGTCTCTGTATCACTCTGCGGTAGTGCTGGGCCCGCGAATCAGAGCGGAGACTGGAGAACGCCTCCAGGTGCTTAGGCTTTAGATACGCCTGGAAAAATGGACTCGCAGAAATATTGGACACATTTGTGATTTGGGGAAGACTTATTTATAATAAGATGCTTGTACACCATGACCGCACAGACTTAGTCTGGTGAGATGTAGGAGGACACAAACCACAGCAGTCCTAGAGACATTTTAAGTGCTGCAATCCCCCAAGAACACACAAGGAAGGTATAGCCTCCTGTTGGCTCTGGCATAAGAGAAAGGACAATAGCTGGAAGCCTGGATGAGAGGGGCAGTGATTTGGCCAATCACTGCTGACCCGCCAACTGGAGAGTGTTGTGGTTAAGGGTCGAAACACTTTAAGAAGGTTGGGGACCACCTGATGACCTCTCTTCCAGGCCAAGGCTTTATAGATATCCATTATAGATTGATTGTAATTGCATCTTTACAAACTGAAATAAGCTCAAATGTGGGTCACACCCTGTTCCAGAATAAGCTCAGCACTGCATGACTGTTATTTCTTCAGTTTTATGTCCTGTCAGGTGCCTATATTTAAGTTTGCTTGAACACAAACACAGATACACTACTACTCCAATCTATTTTCATCTCACTCAGATACACAGGGAAAAAAACAATCACTTTCCCTCTCTCACACAAACGTTCATATTATGTGTTGTTGTGCACATTATATGATTGAGCCCTACCTGATACCTCTCCAGGAACACCTGGATATTGCTTCAGCAGCTCCTCTCTGCGCTCTTCTATCGTCAGCTCAGCATCCCCTATCTGTTGGCTTTTCACCATGCTCCCACTAACAGCCACTACCTCCAACATAACACAATTACGTATGTTTCATCAGTTAGATGTTTTTTCCTCATCGCTCAAAATAAACGCAATAAAGCCGCCATATTGGTCCCGGTCTTATTATTGTTCCCCCTCCTCGTTCAAGTGACTTGCCAATGGTTCCGCTGAAAACAATTTCTCTTCTATTTCTGTTAATCTCTACAAATAGCTAGCTCTGGTCCATAGCTCTAAATGCAACGCATTCAAGCTATGGACCAGAGCTATAGCATACAATTTAAGCAACAACAGTAGTAATAATTATTTGTAATAATAATAATAAACATTCTCTCCTTGTGTGGCTGTTTGGTACTCCCCCCCCCCCCCAGTCACAAAGAATAATATGGATAATTCCTCGGTTATGTATAAATAGCAATAAAGCTGAATAAATTGTTGTATTTGTGATGCTTTTACTTTTATTTGCAAATAATTTCTCCCGTTTTCAACTACTGATCATGATGCCATTGCCAAGTATAATAGGCCCAGGTACTCGCAATAGAAATGACCAGTAGGTTATTTTATTTTAATTGTGGGTGTTTTATTTACAGGTAGTTAACTTTATGCTGGCACACAACGTACCTGCAATTAAATGTCTGCTGTGGTTCAAAGCCTGTGTAATAAAAATATAGAAATAAAAATAAAACAAAAGAGAGAAAAGACCTGATTTTGATGATGGCTTTCAATCCTTTCCTTAGTAGTGTCCTCCATCTAGTGGTAATTTCTTGTCAGTGACTCAGTGTACTTTCAGGAGGGCACAGGTCTAATCTTATTCAGTACGTCACTGAGTATAACCTACTTCTCTGGTTCAAAAGAAAGATGACAAACAAATGTATTGTTTGTGCATGGTAAAGGAAAAAAGATGACACTTGATATTCAGTGTTCTAATCCAGTGGTTCCCAAACATTTAAAAAACTTACAAAAGTACATGAATTAACCACTTAAGGCCTATTAAATAGTGAATAAAGACAATCTATAAGCTTGTGAGCTTTTTTTAATGTCAGAAATTATTTTGAAAAAAGTATTAAAAATGTAATAAACAAAAATATAGACTTAGATAGCATTTGATAGACTTATAGCATGTTATGTAGACAGCACTAGAATTGCATTGTATGTAGTCATAGAACTTCATAGTACATATCATAGTATAGTATGTATAGTTTATATGTATAGTTTCATTATATAGCTATTCCACTGTTACGTTCTTAGCTTACGCATGTTTCATGATAAATACTTTTTATATACGTGATGTATTGCCATGCTTTTTGTTCTTGCTTAATGTAAATCGCTCTGGATTGGTGGATTAAGAGCGTCTGCTAAATGCCTAAATTGTAAAAATAATGGAATATTTACTCACAAGTCACGACCCACAAAAATGTCTGCGTGACCCAAACATTGTCCCTGGCCTGGTGTTTGGGAAACACTGTTCTAATCTACTGTAACCTAGTGTAGTGCAGTGGTTCCCAAAGTGGGGTCCGGGGACCCCTAGGGGTCCTTGAGGGAGTTCCAGGGGGTCCCCAGCTAAATGATAGTTTGGAACCAAATGGACCATTATTGGACTGTAACTCAGTGTTACAGTCACTGTACAAATGGAACGCAATGGACCCTAACGGGTCCACTTGGTTCCATTTGTACACCCTCAGAGATAAATTTACATTGATTTTACAATATAAATTGGGGGTCCCAGAGATAGAAATATCATAATCTTCTCTTATGGGGGTCCCTGGCATTCTCTCTTCAAATGGGGGTCCACGGGCTAATTAGTGTCAATTTGGGGGTCCTTGACATGGAAAGGTTTGGGAACCATTGGTGTAGTGCACCCAGCAGGACATAAAAGAGGTGAAGCTCGACTGATGAGTTGACCATTTTATTTGTTGACTCAACGTGAAAACTAGACCAAAAAGGATACAATACATAAATCAAAAGTAAATTAATAAACATCATTGCATTAATAAACCTGTAGCCTGGGCTGCATTCCTTTTCAGGTTTATGATCCGGTCTTGAGCAGATGATATCGCTACGTCATGTTGTAGTCATTGTTTTGTAGTCGTCAGGATGGAACCCTCAATCTGGAACTTCCTTTCCCTGAAGCCGATTTTTCCCAATAAAAGCCGCAGGCTACAAGAGAAAGGGGTCACGCTTTTATTGTTATTCTTCCAGTTTGAGGGAAAGGGAGTTCTAGATTGCTGGTTCTGGCCTGATGACTACAAAACAATGACGCAACGGTATCATCTACTCCCGAACGGATCATACAACACAAACCAGGCTTTCCTCCGAGGTGGAAAGCCCTGACAATACATATCTGTAGACTTCATATAAAATCCAAATACCACAAACACATTGCACATTTTCCAATACATAGCTTACATTTCCAATAATCTACACACAATGCTTCCTGAATCACATGAACCACCATATTAACAATGCACAATAAAACGATCAGGATACAATAAAACTCGCTAACAAACATCCAGTGAACAACAACAGTTCTCCCTTCATTTATTTTGTCATGTTCAACAATTGGCACATGTCGATCAGTGTAAAATAGAGAAATGCCATTGTAGTACAATAAGGTTAAATATTTGCAAAATGTGTATCTATAGCATAGGAGAAAAGTCTGTGCTTAACAGAAGGTTCCAAATCTAACAATGTTTTCCAAGTTTGTAATCGGCTCTAATCTTTAATTTAAGAGTGTGCATAAGAACTATTTAAGCGTGAACCACATGGTACCATTGTAACGTAAGGCCAAGTATTGACCACTGCGAATCCCTCAAATAGAGCGATGTTGACTGCATAATGTCTGGTAGTGTAGTGGGGGATTGCGTCCAATCTCTCTTTATTTGTGGCTATAGCTGAATGCGCAGCGAGGTCTTTGAGACAGAAGGTCTACCCTGTGTCAAAGTGTCACTGAGCAAGACAACCCTAACTGCTCCCGGGCTCTGTATAGAGCGTCGCAGTCCCGCCCCCTTTCATGACGACGCCAGGCACAGGAAATAGTTACCAATGCATTTTTCCCATAGACATTTCAAAACATATTTATTTAAAGACCTTATAAGCGTCGTACAAAGCCAACTCTTGTCGTGACAAATCATGACAACAAACACAATATTTTGGACCAAACAAATAATTACAAAGAAGAAAAACAACAAAAAAAGTGTTGTAACCTGCGGTTTTCTTCTTCTTTCTAATTATTTGTTCAGCCCGAAAAAATGTGTTTGTTGTCATGATTTGTCACGACAAGAGTTGGCTTTGTCCGCAGCGTAAACGTCTTTAAATAAATACTTTCTGAAAAGTCTATGAGGAAAATTAACAGGGATTTCTTTTCCGGGGCGGGACTGCAACGTTCTATTAATAGCACCCAGTTCTTCTAGGATGGATTAAAAGCAGAGCACAAATTTCATGTAAATGTTTTTCTCTTTGACCTCTCTCCGGGCAAGTTTGCTTCAGCTAACACAAAAACAGATTACATTTTGAGAGTAGATTGTTTTACACTCGCAATTTAGATATAAGAGTGATTTAATGAGAGCATGCTTTGTCATGCTACAAGTTTCCTCCACTCACTTTGATGTCTCCATGGTTTCCTTATCCTTGTACTGGACTCCGGTCACACAACCATTCTCCTCCTCCAAGCTGGCCACTATGTCTTCTACTGCTGTGACACTGAGGGGGAGTAAAGCGCTAGTTAGGAATATTATGACCATAACCCACATTGATTTCAGTCCACGAACCAACTCTCCAGCCAACACAAGCCTAGAAGCACGCACACACACAGCAAAATGCATGCAGAGATAAAGGGTGCCACCGTGAAAAGGGTGCAAGCAGTCACGTCAATAAAACAAACCTCTAGGACCGTGGGCTACCGTGAGACCTATAGTGAAGACCTGTCGGCTGCACCACTTGGCTCCCTCTGACTCTGGATGCACAGCATCCACAGGACTCTATTGGGGAGAACAAAACAAAAACATGTTAATAAGAAATAGCTCAATAACAAAGTAAGAGAACAATAAAAGTCAACCTAAACAAAACAAAATAGCAGTGGTAATCATTACTAATCTAGGAGGGGAAACACATTTAGTACAATAACAAGACACTGTCCCGTGTTGATTTTGACAGCAAATTGTGATGTAGTTTAAGTCAGTGTTTTGAATAGGCATATTTTAGTCGTCTGAAAAGTTTTAGTTGAATAAATGCCATAAGATTTTAGTCGACTAAATCTACAGTTGATTTAGTCGGCTACAATATATTTTGGAGGGCCGTGATGGTGCTGAAATGGCTGAAATAACAGATCTACAAGATAAACGCATCACGCTGCATTTGGGACTGTGAGCTTGTAGATCAGCTATATTCGGGGAACGACACCTGCACACAACCATAGCATAAAATGACATGTCTTTTAGTTCTACTGGATATCTTGTCCACTAGTCCCTCCCTAACATTTTAGTCTAGTTTTGATTTGACCAAACTGTCAGTATACTGTATTTAGCCATAGTTTTAGTCATAGCTTAGCCATAGCTTAGTTTTTCTGTGAAAAAAGGTAGTCAACAAACACTTTGTCAGAGTTTTAGTTGACAAAATTGACACTGACACAGTCAACTAACCAAATGATCGATGATTTCATATCCTGGTGTGACAAGTCACTCTTACAGTTAAATGTTACTAAAACAAAAGATATGATCATCAGCTTTAGAAGGACTCGTCCTAGTCCTGCTCCTACACTCTTTAAGGGCACAGAAATTGAAGTTGTAGAGAGCTACAAATACTTGGGTGTCGTTCTTGACAACAAACTGCTTTGATTCTCATATTGCCTCTACATCAAAAAAAGTCCAGCAACGTCTTTTTTTTATCTGAGGAAAATGCGTTCTTTTAATGTCTCTAGTGCCCTGTTAGGATTTAGTCTTTTGTAATTACGGTAGTATTTTGAATGTCGTTTGATGTGTGTATTTTTACTATTACCTGGCTGCAAACCAATTTCCCGCAAGGGACAATAAAGCTAACCTTGAACCTTGATCAAAACAAGTTCTTAGTTTGTGTACCTGAAGTTATGTTGTGTTCCGGAACTTAAGTAGCAGCTGATGGACTCTGCCCCCTCCACCTGGCCTTCTGTACACCCTGTGCAGCAGCCCGTCCTCCAGGGGGTACGATCCCATTCCGACAGGAGACCCAGGGTTTCAGAAGGTAGGCCTTGGTTCTCCATTATGCCCAGGCATCCGCTGTTCCTGCCAGAATGGAAGAAGAGCACATATAGAGGAATCAGCAGCTTGTAATACAGCCAGGCCAACATTTGACAATTCCAGAAGGGCGGAATTGGTTGCATGGGTGGCTGTTACCACATTCACGGGTAGTGGGGTTCTGGTATGGGCCTGTGCGAAGTCGCCTATAGGGAAAGAGAAATGGGCAGAGCCTGCCTTAGAAGCACTCGTTCTGGGCGCCATGGTGTTGTCAGAGATAAAGTGTGCCACCGAGAAAAAGGTAAAATAAAACAAACCTCTAGGACCGTGGGCTACCGTGAGATCTATAGTGAAGACCTGTCGGCTGCACCACTTGTCTGGTAATTTTCCAGAGGGTCTTGTTACGCAACAGTTAAAGCAAATGACTAAGGAATACAAGACAGATACAGTACGGTCATCTAGGCACCATATTGTTGGGACAGGTGGGCAGTGGGCACCAGGACAACTAGACACCAAAACCATCTGGGCACTAGAGACATGTGGGCAGTGGGCACCTGAACAATTGAGCACTTAAGGTAGGGACATGTGGGCACCTGAACAACTGGGCACTATGGACATGTGGGCACATGAATTAGGATTCGTCTCCACGAGTGTTTAACTTTACAAAGCATACCCCCAAACACAACACAAGGTCAAAAGTACATGTGTTTATTTGCCAAAATACTATAGTACTGACTGAGGTCAAAAGTACATTAAGTTGTGGTGCCCACCTCTCCAGGTGCTCAGTTATCTCCACCCTAATGCACATCGGTGTTGTGTAAATAGTCTACGGAAATAAAAGCCGGGGTACCGAGGCTATTAAATGTCCTTTTAGGGCAAACAATAAAACAAATGGAGAAATTACCAGATCTTCAAGCCCACATCTTGTAGATCTTTTCCTTTAGTCAAGTATGTCAGACAGCTAGCTGTCTCGAGAGACTACAAAAGTGGTACCAAATAATAACAAACGCAGTTATCCCATTTAGTGTTACACACATGGTTAACGTTAGCTAGTAGCTACTAGCTAAGCTAACGATGTTCACCTTATAGTTGATGTAATACTTACTTAACAATAACATAACCTAGAGAGGACATGTTGAATGTATGTCCATCATTCAGAATACAGTAACGGCATCACTTTTAAACGGACTGTACCTGATATGAAACGTTGACGTCACGAGTGTTGATGTTTGAAACTTTGAACAAAAAATAAAATAAATGATAATCTCTGGATGGATGCAGCGCGGTGGGCGTGTCCATAGCGCGTATCACGCAGGCACCACGAGTCGACGCGTAATGAACTTGACCTATGGCCAGCGAGTGCGCACCGCCAACCAATCACAGGCTAGTTACGGGATTTAAAAAATAAAGCGCTTATAAAAGTCCGCTCGCAGCCACGGTTAGTCAGTTGAATGATGGCAATGATGGATACCGGTACACGCATCAGACAGCTCGTCTGCGAAGACGTTAAACTTGCAGAGTTTTTCAACCAGAACACCTTCTTCACGTTACACATGGATGACTTCAAATCGTCGTTGTTTACAACGTTCGGTTTGGAGAATTCTGAGTTGAACACGGAGAGCTTCCAGCAGCAGCCAGAGGAGGACGCCGTTGAGGTGGCTACCTGCAACGGCGTACCTGCCCGCACGGCACCGTTGCTGCAGGAGAACGAACGTTGTCTCGGTCAGCAGCGTCTGACAGACGACGACAAGTATGCCCGGAAGATGCGGTTCATCATGGCTGAGCTGGTACACACAGAGCAGGACTACATCCGAGACCTGCGTACATGCCTGGAGACCTACCTGATGGAGATGACCGGTGGAGTTGACGAGAAGCCTGCGGGCATCCGCAACAAGGAAACCGTCATCTTCGGTAACATCCAGGACATATACAACTTCCACAGCCATGTTTTCCAAGGGGAGTTGGGCAACTGCCGTCTACCAGCGGATGTGGGACGTTGCTTTGTGGCGTGGGCAGGTCAGTTCGACCGTTTGTACGTGGACTACTGCAAGAACAAGCCTGCCTCGAGTCGACTTGTAGTGGAACACGGTGGAGCCTACTTTACACACATCCAGGCGAAATATGGTCTGAGCTGGGCCAGTTCTCTGGACTCCTGTCTCATCAAACCCATACAGAGGATCACAAAGTACCAGCTCCTGCTTAAAGACTTGTTGTCCTGCTGTGAGGAGGGAGAGGGAGTTGAGATTAAGGATGCTTTGGAGGTGATGAAAGGAGTTCCAAAGAAAGCGAACGATGCCATGAACATCGCCATGTTGGCCCGCCTGCAGCCTCGGGCTTCGTCCAGCATGCAGCCTAGGGCATCGTTCAGCTTGCAGCGGTTCAGGTCTTCAAGTCTGGCACGTTCTGGAAGCAGGGTGTGGACATGGCTGACCACTAGCTATAGCATGCAAACACCCAGCCAGAGACGTCGGGGATGAGGCTTGGTTTGGACATGAGGCTTAATTGGGACATGAGGCATGGTTGGGACATGAGGCTTGGTTGGGACATGAGGCTTGGTTTGGACATGAGGCTTGGTTGGGACATGAGGCTTGGTTGGGACATGTCAGGCTTGGTTGGGACATGTCAGGCTTGGTTGGCAATGAAGGACCGGGAAGTCTGGCGTAGCATTGTGGAATCCATGATATCGACCGCGGTCGAAAAATGATGATGATGGTTGGGACAAGTCTAGCTCTGGTCCATAGCCTAATGCACTTTACTGCCGTTGCGTTCAACAGCAGTAAAGTGCATTAGACTATGGACCAGAGCTAGGACAAGTCCTGACTCTGGTCACTCCTAGGGCTACTCCTACGGTAAGTTTAATTTTTTGGTTAAAACAAAAAGTGTTTTATTAAAAGGTTAAATCACTATTCATGTGTTTCAAATGTAGTTCTACACCTGCCATGTTGGGGAATGGGGACCAACACAGGTGTATCATTTTGTCTGATTGTAGAACATAGTGTTATCATGCCAATCAGACAAATTTGAAACACCTGTGTTAGGCGTAGGACTACATTTGAAACTCATGAATATTCTGATAGTGACAGTAATCATGGATATATAGACTATAGTGTTTGTTCAGTAACAGGGGTCTCCCTGGCTCTGCAGCTCTAATAAACAGAAAATACATTTCTCGTTTCAGCCAATCAGGAGAGAGTAGCCATTTATCATCTTTAGTGTTCCAGTTCCAATTTTGTCTGCTAAATTCATTGTGTCACTTTAGAATTACACTTGTTTAATCTGTATTCTGACTGCATTTTCTATCCTAATTGGATACAATCAGTATCCTGACCTGCAACCTGAAATGCTAGAGAGACCTCAGACTCTTGTTACTGAACAAACATAGCAATGAGTACATTAGTGTGTGTGTGTGTGTGTGTGTGGTGTGTGTGTGTCTATATATATATATATATATATATATATATATATATATATATATACACACACACAAAAATTATATATCATTATTTTTTTTATTTTAAACCAGATTTAAAAACCTTTCTAAGGCCTGCCACTAACTCAACATCCGGGGGGGCCACTCCCCGGAGTTCTTTTGTCTTCCACTCCGCAGTTCCGTGGACCATGGAGCCCCCAACTGACCGCCGAGTGTGACCGTGGACCAGGCCTCTTCACGGAGCCTTCACAGAGCCCATCAGCCCATGTTGGCCAGCATGCAGCCTCGGCCATCGTTCAGCTTGCTGCGGTTCAGCTCTCCACCAGCCGGTCTGACACGTTCTGGAAGCATGGTGTGGAAATGGCTGACCAATAGCATGCAAAGACCCAGCCAGAGACATCGTGGACGAGGCTTGGGACTAGCCCCTTTCGGGACCCTCTATTACCATTTCTGTCATT
The DNA here is from genome assembly GCF_951216825.1 of Electrona antarctica. Lineage (NCBI taxonomy): Eukaryota > Metazoa > Chordata > Actinopteri > Myctophiformes > Myctophidae > Electrona > Electrona antarctica. Next base: position 34,093,191 of record NC_136805.1, read on the forward strand.
TAGACGGCGGTACCCTTGGGTCCCTTTAAAGGTAATCCACTCTCAAATAGACGCAGCTGTACCACTGTCTGGTGACGGTCACAGACACCTGCCACGTCGCCGGAGTGTTAATGAGATGTTTCAAAGATGTATAGAGTGTAGCAGTAGACTGCGGAAACGTGTGCGAAGCAGTGTTAATCGGCGTTGCCGTTAAGTAGTATCTATTTTTGAAGTTTTGGCTTCCCGCACCGCGATTGACTAGCTGCACGTTGCTGTATCCAGAGCCATAGAGTAAGTTACGCAGACTCCGTTCACTTCATGGGGCCAGTCCAATGGTGGCTCCTCTACATAGACTTCTATTGAATGGGGACAACCGGAAGTTTAAGTTTAGTCTATGGGCTCGCACGAGTACATGAACCATGTGACCGGGCTGTTTTCGACCCCCTCAATACTGGCTGACAAACAGCCGCTTTGTAAGCGGTTGTTTTACTCCAGACTTTAAATTTTACATGCCGGCCTTAAGTTTATCAACTGTATCTTGCGCTGATACCTTTACTTTTTGAAAAGAGTAATGTTTGACGGCCTCGACCCACCCAGCTAGAGTCCATTTCAGCCTGTGCAGGGATATCCTGACATGGAACGGAACCTCATCTCGGAGCTAAAGCGTAGCAGCGTAGATATTGAGGTTCCAAACGGAGCTAATACTTTGAAATCAACCAAAGCTACTATTGACATCATTCATCCAGCATGTACCTATGGCATGCACACGGTCGGCCAATCAGAAGCAGTAACTAGGTCTATAGCCAGTCGCGGTGCGGTATGTTACTTCAGAAATGAAGTTTCAGAACATGATGAATAGGGATTCATGAGATAATGATTATCTCTGACTTGTCGAGGACTGCAACCCTCTTCAAGATCCATTCTGATTTCTGATAAAAAATAAATAAAAGTTAGGAAGAGAGAATTTCAGAGAAACCAAAACCTCAAAAATAGATTAAAAATACTTAACGGCAACGCTGCTTCGTACACGTTTCCGCCGTCTCCTACTGCTACTCTGCATCTAAACATCTCATCAACACTCAAGCGATGCCGCAGGTGTCCGTGACCAGACAGTGGTACAGCTGGTCTATTTGAGAGTGGATTAACTTTCAAGGGACCCTACCCTACGGTACCTGCCGTCCAAAATACAGAAAAGGTAACTGAGGGTCCCGAAAAGGGCTAGCTTGGGACCAGTACAGACTCCTGAGGCTTTGTGGCCTTGCCCTTTACTGAATGCTGTACAGAACAGACTCTGCAACAGGCCCATACTGTCAAACACCTTTGCATTTAATGGCATGTCAACATGGAACAAGATTAAATGGTTAGTTCACATTAGTTTTTACTTAAATAATACTTGCCATTGATATAGTGGTCTCAAAGGTATTAATTGATTGCCTGAGTCCCATGCTGAGAATTCTGGTCTGGTTTAGGTGAATATTAATTAATTCATATTAATGAAAACTAGTCATTTATTTTGTAGCCTGGCTATTATTGACCTATTTCTACCTTCTAGCCCAACTTTGGTTCAACTTGGACCTCTCTGTCACATGGAACATTGTTTTGTTTGTCCAGTATCACTACGACAGCAGCACAACATCACTTCCCTGTGACAGAGGGGTCAAAGTTGAATGAAAGCACTATATGGTAGAAATAGGTCGACAATACAAAACAAATTGCCCCCAATACTTAATATTCACCAGAACCAGACCGAAACTCCCACCACAGGACTCAGGCAATCAATTAATACCTTGTAACCACTATGTTAATGGGAAGTATTTCCTACAGCTTTAAGTTCAAAAATTTGAACTGACCCTTTATTAAGACAATGCCTATCAACAGGGAGCAGTTGGTAGACCACAGTAGAGACATGCGGAATTGCCAGTGACTGAATTGACAATGACACTGAATTAATTATGACTAGCCTATATATTTTATTTGATAATATGTTATTACCTGTGATTATTATTATTGTAGTATTGTATATTATTACTGCTGGTGATGGTTATTGTTTTATTGTATATGTTATTATATTACCTGTGGTGAATATAGTATAGAGGAGAGCCATTAACTGTTTGTGGGAACATTATTCAGGATGTGGATTAGACTGATCTCTCAAGAACCTCCTGTTGAGTATAGAGCGTTGCAGTCCCGCCCAAGGCGATCGGTCCGGAAGAAAATTTCCAATACATTTTCCCCATAGACAACCTATGTTTCTATGTCAGTGATTCTCAAACTATTTCATGTCAAGGACCCCAAAAATTATATGTATTGCATTTGGCCGCCGACCCCCATCTGAAAATATGTTGTTCCAGGGACTCCCCCCCCCAAAAGCAAAGATTTGAGTTAAAAACATTCACTCTGAAAGAATATCTTCAAAGATTTGCGCCATATTTTTCACGATTTTTCAAAAATAGCAGACCTACAAGCTCGTAGCGTGGCACTCAGTGCTGCGCTATGAGCTTGTAGATCTGCTATTTTTCAATAGCTAATGCTTAAAACACCAAAAGGGGTTCCCGCCCTGAATGGATTAAAGATCTGTAAGCCGCGGACAAAGCCAACTTGGATCATGACAACAAACACAATTCTTTGGGCCGAATAAATAATTAGAAGGAAAAAAAAGGGCAGGTTACAACACTTTTTTTTTTCTTCTTTGTAATTATATGTTCGGCCCAAAATATTGTGTTTGTTGTCATGATTTGTCACGATCCGAGTTGGCTTTGTTCGAGGCTTACAGATCTTTAAATAAATACTTTTTGAAATGTCTATGGGGAAAAATGAATGGGGAATTATTTCCTGGGCCTGTCGTCATGAAAGGGGACGGGACTGCGACGCTCTATAGAGCAGATAAAGACATTGACGGGCATAGGGAGTAGACCAGTGTTGTTTTTGGCAGCAAAATTGGATTTTAGTTTTAGTCAGTCTTTTGAATAGTTTTCGTTTAGTTTTAGTCCCTTGGAATGTCTTAGTGTTAGTCTAGTTTTAGGCGACTAAGTATCATGCGATTTTAGTCTACTAAATCTAGTTGATGTAGTTGACTAAAATGTATTTTGGCGGTGCCTTGATGCCGTCGTAATGGCTGATTTTACACTTGCTGAAAATAGCCGATCTACAAGCTCACAACGCCTCGCAGCGCAACGCGTTGTGAGCTTGTGGTTCAGCTATTTTCAGCAAGTGTAAAATGACTCATACTCATACATTAACATTTTAGTTTAGTTTGTATTTCTTGACAATTGTCGATATATTTAGTTTAAGTCATAGCTTAGTTTTCATTTAGTTTCTATTTAGTTTGTCAGTGAAAAAAGGTAGTCGACGAACATTTTTCGTCATAGTATTAGTCAACTAAAGTGGACACATTTTTATATGTAGACAATGCAAATTTTTCAATGATATAAACGGCAATGACTGAATTGTTATATATTTGTATTTTATTATGTTATCTTTGATTAATAAATCCTAAATGTTAATCCTGAATTATCATGAATGTTAAATCAACTTGACCTACATTTGCACGTGTATGACCCAGAGGGTCCTGTTACACGTAGCTACATATCTCTGCTGTTGGGAAGAAACCACCTAACTCCAAAGAAATTCAGGAAATGAAGAAAACGTTATATTTTGAAAACAAAGAAATACTGGCTCATCAAAGTTGGTGTTGTGACTTTATATATTGTCAATTACTTGCATGAGAGGGGTAAAAGTGGTGGAGTTTCTTTAGCAGACAGTTTGAGGGTCCAATGGAGTTAAGAGGTTTTGTTTAAAGCGTTTTTACTACTTTCCATTGGTTCAATATTTTCAAAACAACACACAAAGGGTGTCATTCAACTGATTCATGCAACAAAAAAACCCCTCAAAAATGGAGTTGACAGCAACGATACTGTATGGATTATTTCTGACATCACATACTGTATTAGCATACTGAATAGAATTGTGCATCTTTATATTTTATATGGCTTATTAATGATATAGTGTAATGATTTTGACAATAGTGAAATATGACCATTTTGACAACCATTTTATAAAAATTGTCATTTTTTTTTACAAATTTACTAAACATCAAAATATCAATCGACATCAATCAATGAATAGCACAAATTTACAACAGTAAATACAGTGAGATAATCCAGTTCCTATGAGTGTCAACTCAGAGGAGGAACATCTGAGCTTCATTCACTGGTTTTGTCCAATTCTGGACAAGTGTTAGCTAGGTTGGGGTTACCTCTCAGCTAAGGTGTTAATTTGTATATAATGCAGACATGAATGTATTTTACTGACATTTCATAGTATTATAATATATTAGCCAAAAATACAAGAGCAATCCTGTCTACGATTAGCCTTGTGACATTACCTCCATGACAAACACATTTTATAGGTTAGAAGCGGTCACAAAAAAAGTACATAATTTTATAAAAAGGACATTTGAAAGACATGAGGGCCACCCTACTAAAACAATGGGTGCTTCAGATATTGCGTTTTGATATAAATTACAACGACTTATTCCCTTGCAGCTTAAATCAGTCATAATATATGGGCACATATATGTCATAAATGTGATCATACCCTACTACAGGGTAACCATTTCATCAATCAAAAGCACAGGAAGGCATTCAGCTGTGCTTTCAGACTTGTAGATTGGCTGTTTTCAAAGATTTTTAAATAAGGCTTAAGTGGTTAATTAACCAAGGCATCTTCTCTTATGACATGTCAAAACTAACTTATTGAAAGAAGACAGGAGTATACAATACAACATACAGTAGTCAATTAAAAACAGCAGCACTGGCTTTTCAGTGGATGGGCATAACATGAATGATGTTGCCAAAGGCTACATTTTCATGTTTTATTTGGTCTGTGTTGTCAGTTTACTGTGAGGCTGTTGGTTCTGAATCTGTACAGACCGACAGGGAGATGACTTCAAAGTAAACTGTTCATGTCCATCTGGATCTCTCAAGGAGCACTTCTCAGTAAACCAGGTACTTGAATTCAGAGTAGATGAGGGGAAGCATGACTGTGCAAGCACGGTACAGGATGGCTCCGCTCTTAATATAAATAAGGCTCTGGGTTTGTTGCTCCAGGACTCTGACTTGAAGTTGAAGTAAATAGCAAACAAGGCCACAGCAAAGAAGTGTCCAATAAGGGTCATTGGTTTGGGCGAAAGCCTGGTGAAGGTAAAGTTAAAAACATTCATTAAACCTTTGATGCAAATAACTGTTAATGAAACTCAAACTTTCAATCAGAACATTATGCCATGGTAGTGGGAGAACTGAATATATAATCAATCTGCAAAGCATGTCACATCAATTCACTGCATATAGTTGTATAGACAGATTTCTTAAACTACAAGGTGAAGGGCCAACACCGCTTTGACTGAAACATGCAGTCAAATCAGCTGTGCCTGATTAGAATCTGCTAGGAGCAGTGAACTAGTGCGTGATCACGTGACGTCAAGCACAAGTCCATGTCAAACTAGAAAGATGCGTTCCAGATAGAGTGCTGCTTTCTGTCCCCTGATTGCACCGCAACACTTGACATCTCTTGTAGTCTTTAATAACTGCTACAACAATATTATCTACTCTCTGAGTGAGAACTCTGTGAATACCTGCAGCATGGCACTATCGTCGTAGAGCTCTGGAATGTTAATTAGCAGGCTCCTCCAGATGCGCACGTCATTGAGGGCCACACTCATGCCTCCTCCTGTCAGCGGGTGCCTCGTGTTGTAGGCGTCTCCCAGGAGAAGTACACCTGGAAAACGCAGGTTGCTGTGTGAAGCAATTTATAATTTAGGCATTTAGCAGACGCTCTTAATCCAGAGAGATTTACAGTAAGCAAGAACAAAAAACATGGCAATACATCAAATACATAAATAGTCATCATGAATCATATGTAAGCTAAGAACCTAACAGTGGAATATCTATCTATTTAAGCCTGATTTACACTTTGTCATATGACTGTGTCCCTCGCAAAAATAGCAGCTCTACAAGCTTACAATGTATTGCGAGTCGTTATGTCAAAATACGTAGTATAATTTAAGCAATACCGTCATAGTCACCAGTAGTTACTTTCTCATCACTTTGTGCAGCACTGTTCAGGTTGAACTTGTTAAAATATTTGTAAAGAATTATGTTTTTCTCTGCTTATAAAAACAAATCCTGCTGTATTATTGATTAAGTAAATAAATGTCATCTCTGCTCACCAGTGTGTGCCAACTACTGTAACACTACACCCACACAAAGCTGTTTTTAGTGCTTTCGAACATTTCTAACATCAATTTAAATGTGTACAGTCAGTGTCTTACAGAATATGACACAGACTAGATCCCATTAGACTGGATCTATACACATCTTTTCAACAATCTGTACTATTAAAGTTCAATGATGCAGTGATCAATGATCATGCAAAACATATTTTAATGCAGCAAGCCGTGCATACATACTGTATCTATTAATAATATATCTCAAATTGTCATTCAATAGTAATATAGTATGTTCTGCTACCCGGCTTGTTGACCGGCGAGGGTGGGAGGAAGCTAGCAGGCATAGACCTGAGACGATCATTTTGTAGTGCCACCATGGAATGTTCTTTTATGTGTTCTGATGGTAAAGGTAAAAATGTAGAGAGACAAAGACAGAGGGTGAGAAACCACAGACAGGTTAACCATTCCGTTTTGAACCATTATTCAACAGGGGATAAATATGTTTCAACGCATGAATTCATTGACACGTTAAGATGATGACTGACTGACATTTTCACAGTCCCTCGATCTATTCAAGGTTACAGGAGCACAGCTCTTTGATGTTGCGGCTCAGATATGTAAGAAGCATTGGATCCAACTACCGTATGAACACCAGTATACACAAAAGCATAGCAGCACCATGATTTTTGAGCAGTGGAACACCCTCTCCTATGCGCAGCTTTGTGTGTGTGTGTGTGTGTGTGTTGACACACACACACACACACACGAGAAAAAAATACATAAAGAAAAAACTAACTAACTATATATAAATGCAAGTCTCTGTGTGTGCGTGTGTACGTCTGAAATCCACGTAACTCGAGAACCGTTCACCACACCGACTTCAAATTCGACACTGGTTATTCTTTTCCTGTTACACCCAGAGGTAGGATATTCTAGTTTATATCCTTCGTTTCTCTACTGTTGTGTCATCTTAGCTGAGCTATGAAAAAACACATTTTAATAAAAACCTGAATGACATCCTGGTGCAACAATCACACAGCAAAATTTGCGTTAAAAGAACACTGCAGATTTTAGTAAGAACACAGACAACAAACAGGCACTGATGGAATAAAATATTTTTTGCGCTTGAATCTGAGCATCAAGGTAGTAGCTCACACAACTCTAAAAGAGATTATTTTGAATCTGACTTTGAGCGTTTGAATCTGACTCATGATCTGTGCTGAATGTCATATCCCCTCTACGACTCTTCTACACAGTAAAATAATCAGTATTAATACACACAATATGCACAATATAGTACGTGCAACAAATTGACTCCATTACTATTTCAGAACATGCGCACGGAGGGGGATGGCATTTCCCCCCTGATGTCCACTAATACTCTGGTGTCAGAGGAAGATATTTGGTGGATAAGAACATGGCTGGGGTTGGCCAAGACCAATTCAGCATGGTGGGCTTTGAACTGGGGCGCATCCTGGGGGCAAAATAACAGAAGATGTGGTGTGCATGTGTCTAGGCGATGTTCATCAACAAATTACAATACTTTGAACAAAACACAGGTTTACCCTCATGAGGCATCCAACAAAGAGAGACGATGTCTGAGCCTTTCCAGACACAAGGCTCTTTCTGAATTTGGAGAAACAGCCATCAGTGAGCGCAGCATGGATTTTCTAAAGAGGGAAAACATGGTCAAGAACTTATGTCAATCAACTACAACTGTTTACTTCTTGCCTGGAGAGGTTCATCATGAGTTACTACTACAAAATAAGATGCCACCTGGTAGAGGAGACATGCTGATCACTAAGCAGTGTTGATTTCGTCGACTAAAACTAAGACAAAGAATGTTCGTCGACTACCTTTTTCCCTGACAAAAACTAAATGAAAACTAAGCTATGATGACAAAAACTAAGACTAAATATACTAACAATTTCGTCAACAAATCAAAACTAGACTAAAATGTTAGGAAGGGACTAGTGGACAAGAGATCCAGTATAAGTCATTCAACACTTGGTTGCATGCTGAAAATAGCCGATCTACAAGCTCACAACGCTAAGCATGCAAGTGTAAAAACAGCCATTACGACGGCATCAAGGCCCGCCAAAATACATTTTGTGGTTTTTAAAGCGAAACACAGAGGTACACATTGGGACAGGAGGAGGGAGAGACAAAGGCATGAGTTTGATTACTTTCGTTTTGCCATTTCTGCTTCATTTTTATAGTGATAGTGAGAGAGACAGGAATGGTGGCAGAGAGAGAGAGGGGGGATGTTAAATAAAGCAAAGTGCCTCAGGTCAAACTCTAACCCAGGCTTGCTGCAAGAAGCACTCATTTATGTGGTACTGTATGTGGTCTTATCAGGTGATCCCCCAGAGTTGATTATTTTTTTACAGTGTGGCTTGAGGTCAAGACACCTAGAACAGGGTTTGTCTGTCTGTCTGTATATCACGCACGCACGCACGCAGGCACGCACGCACGCAGGCACGCACGCACTCACGCACTCACACACACAGTACCTTTATTGATAAGGTTTACTAATATGTTTGGTTGAAGCCTCAGGGCATAAGTAATTTGTTCCATCTGGTAAATGTCCCATATTTTTTCCACCCACATACTGTATGTTGGCGGGGCTGGTTTTAGCCATTTAATTGTAATGCATTTGATGAGGTACACATTGGGACAGGAGGAGGGAGAGACAAAGGCATGAGTTTGATTACTTTCGTTTTGCCATTTCTGCTTCATTTTTATAGTGATAGTGAGAGAGACAGGAATGGTGGCAGAGAGAGAGAGGGGGGATGTTAAATAAAGCAAAGTGCCTCAGGTCAAACTCTAACCCAGGCTTGCTGCAAGAAGCACTCATTTATGTGGTACTGTATGTGGTCTTATCAGGTGATCCCCCAGAGTTGATTATTTTTTTACAGTGTGGCTTGAGGTCAAGACACCTAGAACAGGGTTTGTCTGTCTGTCTGTATATCACGCACGCACGCACGCAGGCACGCACGCACGCAGGCACGCACGCACTCACGCACTCACACACACAGTACCTTTATTGATAAGATAAACATGTTAAATTTCATGTTATTCAGGACATTGCATGTACTGAGGATCTAAAATTGTGGACACGCAAACATCAGGTTCCTCGGGCTTCGCCACTGGACCATCAGAAGAGCTATTTGAATGAATTGATGACACTTATGCTATGATTCTTTTGATCCTATTATAATAATAAATATGAACATACTCTCAGGAACCCTTACCCCTCTGGAGGGCCCTGAGGGCAGTGTAGCGCTGGTTTCGGAACCTTGGTCTTATCTGTGTGTCCAACAGCCCGTCTCTGTATCACTCTGCCGTAGTGCTGGGCCCGCGAATCAGAGCGGTGACTGGAGAACGCATCCAGGTGCTTAGGCTTCAGATACACCTGGAAAAATGGACCCGCAGAAATATTGGACACATTTGTGATTTGTGATTTTTTTTTTCTTTTTAACTTTGTTTTTATTTCAGTTTAGGCAACTTCACAGAATTAAAAGCATACATTTTTCTTACAACTGCTTTTTTTCTTTTTTTACACAACCTCAGCTGTTTCATACTTTCACAGAATATATATATATATTATGCACTCATACACACAAACAACTTCACATACATTTACAAGTATTCACAATAAAACAAGGAAATAGAATACAAGTAGCGAGACAAAAACAACAGAGTCGACAACAATGGGAAGTGAACAAAACTGAGAACAGACATGACTGGAGACAGAGGAAAGAGTATGAGCACATCAGAAGGTCTGGGGAGAAGTGTATTCAGTGAGTCGTTACTCGAGATTCCGAAACCTGCTACCTCATTAGTAGAGGCAGTACAGGACTCCATCTTTTACTAATATGTTTGGTTGAAGCCTCAGGGCATAAGTAATTTGTTCCATCTGGTAAATGTCCCATATTTTTTCCACCCACATACTGTATGTTGGCGGGGCTGGTTTTAGCCATTTAATTGTAATGCATTTGATGGCCGCTGTAAGCAGCACATGCAATAAATATATAATATATGGTGCAACCAGCACCAGCCATTGCATCAGCCACACCGTCCAACAGAGCACCGCGGACATGGAGCAGTGCCCTGCCGGCCGGGTGCAGCCAACCAGTGCTGACCACACCCCAGTAACTGCCGCGCCCAGGGCACCCCCACGCGGACCCACCCATTGTCCTTTCTCTCATGCCAGAGCACACAGGAGGCTCTCTCTGCATTGTGTGTATATAAAAATAAAAAGTAGAGTAAAATGTTAGGGAGGGACCATGCATTTTTTTGCCTGGGTCAAAGAGATAAAAAAAAGAAAAAAAAGAAAGGTGAACGCATAACAGTGTGTACATAATTATTTTAGAGCGAAGGAGTGTGTGTGTGTGTCCGTGCAAAACTGTTGTTACGCATTCATGTTCTTGTGCGTGTTGCCCGAGCGTCACGAGGCGTTGCTCGCGACGTCAGTGTTCTCCGCTGTTTTCTAGCAGGGAGGGGAGGAGGGGAGCGGGTGCTCAGATCGGAGAACCAATAGGATCCACGGCCTGTTTTCGACTGGCTCCCGCCCCTCTTGACCAGAAAGCACACAGGCTGGGCTAGGCTATAATGACGTGGTATCTCACCACATTCGAGCGAGGCTGTTCCACACCAGCTTGTGTTCCTTCAGCATGAGATTCTGCACCACTCCAACTGTGCTTTCTTGGAACTGACTCCTCAGTGGCTTTCCCACAGGTTGCACTGCCCCTATACACATGAACATTCATTCATACATACGCACAATGTGCAAAAGAGAGAGACACAAGTACAGCGTCCAGATCACTAGCACTGATACAAAACACTGGGTGAGAGATTACCTTCAATGACAACGTACTGCAGGCATTTCCCTGGGGTGGCATTCAAAATGTCTGGGAGCCTTCCGTTTAAGGTCAATAGTGGAGCATCCTGAAACCCCATCACACACATTTATATAAATAAAATATGACAATTTCATGGTCTGAGGGCAGTACCTTTTTCACATGGATGGATGTGAAGATGATGCAAAGTGCCTCAATGTCAAATATGAACTGTCACTTTGTAGTACTAACAGGTAGCCTGGCCAAGTGGTAGAATATGTTTGGTTTCCCACATGGGAGAGCCAGGTTCGAATCTCGGGTGTTACACTGGCACCATGTTTGATTCACCATGTAGTGTGGAATATATATTGGTCTCGAATTCACCGTTTGATTTTGTATGTAGAAAGTTCATTGTATTTACACCAGTGGTTCTCAAACCTTTTTCAAGGACCCCCCCCATCTGAAAATGTTGTGCCAGGTACCCCACAGAAGAGTGTTAGAAAATGCAAAATAAAATGCAATTTCACACATTTTGAAAAATAACAGATGTACAAGCCTTCATATCATGCTATTTTTTTAATAGTCAAAGTATAAATGGATACAATGATTGTGATGCTATAGTAATATATAGAAGATGTACAAGCTCACGAGACCTTACACGGTGGCCTTACACTAGCCGATAATCGGGCATTTTTGACGCTCGAGGGGTGCCCGACCGCTCAAAGTGCGATCGGGATCGGCCCGATCAACATCAAGAATGTTTGATATTTGCTCTGCCCCGCTCCGATTATCCTGTGGTGTATCGATAAGGTGTGGTGCTATCAGATTGAAAAAAATCGGCTAGTGTAAGGCCACCTTTAACAGTGCCGCAGTTGTGAAACACAGGAAAGATACAGAAAAAGAGATGAAACTACTTGAGAAAAGTAGTGTGTGTGTGTGTGTGTGTGTGATTTACCTGGGGTCCCTGCTCAGTGTGCATGTTGTATCATAAAACATCATAAAAGCCGTTTTAAACAGCACTACACAACTCCAAATGAAATATAGCAGCTGCTAGATGAAAAAAAAAAGAATCAGAACAACAAACCAGTATCTATGACAAGCCTTTAAGCACACTTAGGTAATTGACAAAAATGTCTTCTCTAAAGAAATGAAAGTGATGACACTAAAATATGCCACTCAAATAATAGTGATTAATGATCTAATTGTGTGTTTGGCATTTTGACATTGGAACATATGAATCAAAAAGGAATGTCTGTTTGCCTTTTGGCTTCCTAATAAAATAAATCCCAGACGATATGACAACTTAAATATACAATGAAATTATTGACATTTAATCATTTTTGAGTGGCGCTAGGCCCTCCTATAAACAACTATAGTGTACATTCTGTCTGAACAAACATTAAATGCCATTGACAATGAATAGAGAATTTACGTAATGTGTCTGAGCAAATCGGCTGAGTATGTATGTATGTCGGTGGCCACCCTTGGCCAATAAGGGACCACCATTCTTGATGATGATGTAGGATGATTAGAGCGCCCCTCACTAAGTTCACACAGGTGTGATTTTATGATCTACATATCAGCCTCTGTCTCAATTCATCACTGTTGTGCCCAGGTTTTAACCAGAGGTCCATATTGATAGTTGCTGAGTAAGCAGGCCACAGTCCACAAAGAGTTAATGCTTCCCATCAAGGCGACAGGGATGTCAGACTGGAAGAGCTTGCACAGTTTAATTCTTCCAATTATTCTCTCAACATGGACTCGAAGGTGTGCAATCTCCTGGGTTTTATTAACATCTGCTGCTGGCATCTGGCTCTGTTTTGAGAGGAAGGGCGGGCGATACAGTTGACCTGGGATACAGTCAACAAACAAAACCTTGTCTGCCATCACAGCCATATCGTCTGTCAGCAGGTCTTGGAGGCCTGACTGCTTAAACAGCTCTTTGTGACTGATGGAGCCAGCATACAGGTCTGAGATGAAGGTGACTGCACCGTGAGGCGCCATACCGATCAGGCCCTTCAGGGTGGAATGAGACTTGTAGGATGAGAACATCTCACTCTGAAGAGACACACTGTCTGGCTGTTGGCATCAGGAATTATTTTTCAAACATCAAAGTGATGCAGAGAAAACAGCTCTCAGGTTTTAACAATGTCTGGTGGAGAGATACATTGAACTGCCCATGCTCACACAACATTAAGAATACACTGCCCTCTACTGACCACCCTATGCGCTGTGGACCCCCTACTATATTTCCACACTCACTCCAGAGGGCCACATTGCATACTTTCGTAGCAAAAATAGCCAATCTACAAGCTCAAAACGCACTGCGACGATTTTTTTTGCTATTTTTGCTATATTTGAATTTAAATCCTGAATTTTTTTTTGGCTATTTTTGAATTGGAAGTCTGAAAAGTAACCTTTTTATATAATTTCAGTTACCGTAGTTATGTTGACTTTATGAACAAAATACAAATGCATTGGACATAAAACAGACTAACATTTTAATACTACTCATTAAGCTACTAATCTATAGACTGAAGTAATTAAAGTGGGGCATGTTTGCATGTTTGGAATTGTAACAGCTGAAATAAATAATATATGGGCCGCATTAAATGAATGTGGGGGCCGCATGTGGCCCCCGGGCCACCAGTTGCCCATCCCTGATCTAGACTAATGCCGGTGATTGTGTTTACCTGTGTATCAGCGTATTTGCTCTGCCTGAACTCCCTCGGCAACACAGCCTGAACCTCCTCTTGGGACATCCAGAGTTTCAGTGAGCCCAGCCGAAAGTACAGGTAATATGTCCACGTTGTTATGATCCGGCTGACCGTTGATGGGTGGATCCCGAAACGATCTGCCAGGTCAACTTCTGTGGACCCCAACGCCAGGTACATGAGGAAGAGGAAGAATTCATCCACCGGAAGAAGAGCATGTCTCTGACAGAGAATGTGCAAAACATAGACAATTATGTCTAGCAATGTTGTTACAGAATAGAAAAAAAATGACACATTGTATAATCCAGGGCAGTGGCATGACTTATGCATACTATACATATTCCTGCCATTGTACACCCCCAGTACTTTAACTTCACAAGTTCACATGGTCTTGATTACACCATTACGGGTATGTGGTATAGCAGAGTTCGGCAACCTTTTTCACATGAAGTGACATTTTCTTGATAGTCAGTGTGCCATTCATATCTTAAGTTTAATTATGACAACACATCAATTAATATTTCCAACATATTTTGATTGTCGATACATTATTTTCTTTCACATCAGGATGCAAGGATCAGTAGATTCGGTCAAATAACCCACCTATCTCTCAGACTCCCTCCCCAGTCAGAGTTCTGAGTTTGAATTAATGTAGAATTATGTGCAGAATATAATTTGCATACATATGTGAGAGTACTACATTTAATTATTTTATTTTTTAAATATCCTCCCTCTCACACACTTATGCCAGTGTTCCCCTCCCCTGTGCCAATGTTGGCCCCAGTGCTAGGTTGCCTACCCCTCTGGTATAGCGATTCTACAGTAACGGTTAGCACAGTACAACATATTAAAACAGCTCAAGTAAACTTACCGACTCGGATCATGTTGCCTGTGGATGGTTCAATCAGGTGCCAAAACACCACCAGGTGCTCATATAGGTAGCAAATCTTGGAGACAAATTAGGACCATGAGCAAGGTTACACTTTCATGTAATGACATTTACATAAATAAATAATGCATATGAAATTGGTATGCTTTATGCAAGTTATTCTCACCTTGTGAAGTTTCTAATCTGTGAGTCTGAGCCTTCAAATTGATGTAGCCCAAACCTACATTTCAGTGACAACTTCAAGTCCTCCACCTGCTTCTTCAGTTGAGTGATTTCATCCTCCATCTCATCCCTCTCACTCCATGTCAGGCCAACAGCGGCAGGTTCAGGGGCTGTGCAGTAGTCGTGGTCACAACAAGGCACTTCCATCGCAGTTTCAGCATCACCATCCACGTCTCTGACAGTCTGATCTGGGCAGTTAGTGGGTCTTTCTCTCCTCTGCCAAACACTAACGCGTTGACGGACTTCATATCCATGATTCCACTCGAACAACACAGGCAAGGCCCCCTTTCTAAGCCACCTGGAGTCTCCATCACGTCTTCTTTAATAAAGTGCCTACTACACACATAGCACCGAGGAGTGACGGTGAAGTAGTCCCTTCTTATATTAACCAGCCATTTGGCAAAAAAAAGAGTACAACAAAAACGAACAATTTCAAGTAGTTTTAAGTATCGGAATAAAGCGTGGGCGACCGCAGCATTCCTCCACTCCATCTGTTTACATAATAGACGCGGAAGTAAAGCGGAAGTGACCGCATGTGAAGAGGAATGCTCGACTCCGCCCCTTTCTAGACATTGAGCAACAGTGCTGCCTAGCAACGGTTTGCGCGAAAGCGCTGACGTCACCCGAATCAACAAACGGGTTGCCATGGCGACATCTCCACGTCTGTCTGTGTCCCTTTAATGTCCATATATGGAGATCTATGATGACATTGCTAGGCAACGGTTTGTGTACTGCTGATGTCAGACCAGGTGTGCTGAGTCAGCGTGTTGTCAGACAAACCTGCCTGTATAAAAGGGGAATACATTTGATTATGAATCACTCTGAGAGATACAGCAAGCAAGATACTTATGTATACAAAGCCAAAGCGAGAGATCATCATTTTACACTAAGCCATGTCTCCCCGGTATGCCTTGAGCATTCTCTATGCCTTGTGCGTTCTTTGTGGATTTCTTCTCCCGTCCTGTAGCGCATTCACCAGTCATGACAGCATTCCACGAAAGACTCTGGCCTACCACCACGGGCTGAAGACGTTCAGAGAGGATGGCGTTTGGAACTACACCACTATGCTCCTGAGAGAGGATTTGGGTCTGCTGCTTCTTGGGGCCAGAGATGCCATCTATGCCCTGGATATCGACAACATCACTGACAAGAAGGCTGCAGAATATTGGCCAGTTACCGAAGATGAACGGAACGTCTGTGCGTGGAAGGGACGGGATCGTGAGGTGGAATGCCGTAACTACATTCGGACCCTGCACACACTGGATGACACCAGAATGTATGTGTGCGGGACAAATGCTTTCAATCCCAAATGCGATACCATGACATATTCTGATGGAACGTTGAGTCTGGACAAAGAGCTGGAGGACGGTAAAGAGAAGTGTCCCTACAATCCTTTCCATACATCATCCTCCCTCATGGATGGAAAAGTCCTGTATTCTGCTACATCAACCAACTTCTTGGGCACTGTACAGAAGTTCAGCAGGTTCAGCAGGCCTGCGTTGAAGACTGAGGACAAGTACTCTTGGCTCAATGATCCCAAATTCATCTACATGGACCAAAGTAACGGTGAAGGTGATGATGATAAGGTCTACTTGTTCTTCACAGAGAATGCCGTGGAATATGACAGCAAACCTGTGATATCAAGAGTGGCTCGTGTCTGCAAGGGGGATATGGGAGGAGACAGGATATTGCAGAAGAAATGGACTACGTTCCTGAAGGCTCCTCTGGACTGCTCCGTAGAGGCTGGCAGCCTGCCCTCCCTCGTCCAGGATGTGTTCCTGCTTCAACACCACAACTGGAATGAGAGCGTCTTCTATGCCGTCTTTACACCTCAGCCGAGATCGTCGCACACATCTGCAGTATGTGCATTCAGTGTGTCTGATGTTGAAAAGGTGTTCAATGAAGGACGTTTTAAGAAGCCTGTCACTGTGGAAACATTGTGGGAAAAGTGGGTGACGGTACCGGAGGGTGATGTGCCCAAAAACAGACCAGGAGCTTGCACCAAACACTCATTGGACCAGGGATACATTCAGCAATCCCAGATGTTCATCAAGAAAAGTCCCATCATGGATGAAACTGTTCGGCCACTCACAGGAGGCCCGCTGGTGGTGAAAAAGGGGCCCTTGATGACACGGATTGTAGTGGATACTGTGTTGGCACTAGATGGAGAGAGATACCCAGTTATGTTCATCGGCACTGAAAACGGCTACATTCAGAAGGCTGTGAACTACGCTGGGGAGATGTTCATTATTGAAGAGATTCAGCTGTATGAGGATCCTAATCCTGTCAGGACTCTACGCCTCTCTTCCAGCAGGGGCCAGCTGTACGCAGGGTCAGAGTTTGGTGCTGTTCAGATGCCACTCAGTAACTGCAGTCGCTATGAGTCCTGTGTGGACTGTGTCCTGGCCAGAGACCCTTACTGTGCTTGGGACACCTCCTCCGACCAGTGCCGCCAAGTCTCCAGCTTGTCTTCGACTGCCATTCAGAGTCTGAAGAAGGGGGACATTTCACAATGTCCTCGCCCAGAAGAGCCAGTCGTGGCAGCTGAAGACATCGCCCTGGTTACAGGGAACAATATTCTTCTGCCTTGCCAGCCAGACTCCAACTTGGCGCAGGTCCACTGGCATTTGTCGGACCAACCACTGCACTCCGACAGCAAATACAACATCTACAATGGACACCTCGTCATTCTACACGCCTCAGAATCAGATGCTGGCTTGTACACCTGTGACTCCATAGAGCAGGTCAACGAGAGAGTCTACAAGAGGACCATGGCAGTGTATCGACTACAGCCCCACACTGACGGTCGTGCTGCAGTGGGTCTTATAGTTGCCGTGGTTCTGCTGTCTTTGCTGGTTCTATGCCTCGTTGGCATGTTAATGTGGAACCGCTGCAGAGGATATATTGGGAAGCTCCTGAATCCCATTCCCACTACTCCCACTACAATTTACAATTTACAATGTAGGCATTTAGGCATAACCACTACTCCCTACACATGCAACATTTAATGACACTGCTGTGAAACTGAAGGGAATGACCGTACTGAGACTATAAGGATGCTTTCCTTTCCTCATGTTTGATCCATGACCTGCTGTGAGCCTTGCAGAACTGTTGTACGACGCAGCACAAATAAGGGATTATACAGTATACAGCAGTGTGGGGTCAGGACCAATTTTTGATTGATGACAGCATTGATTTAATTGTAATGTGTTTGTTCTTATTTGTCTTTTGGGTGCTGTACAGGAATCTTATGATAATGTGTTGTATATAGCTGGACTGAAAAAAGAAATAAGGATTTGTGTCTGAGCCCATGTTTTTTATGTATCCTACTGTACATAGTAATTATTTTGTTTATTTTTATAATAAAAATGCTTGTTCCAGTGAGCTGAATTGTTGTTATCTGACTTCATGCATAATGAGTTGTAGGCTACATGTCTGCATAATAGACTACTAGAATAGGGATAAAAGGTTGGTGCCTTATGAATTTAGGCTAGTAAGAAATAAGAATTATTGTCTCACTGGGAAAATATGAAATGCTGCATTTTATCAGTGTGGATGTTGAAGCCCTCCTAGCATAGTGTTAGCTCCGTAGTTTTTTGCCAAATTTAGAACCTCCGCATTAGGAGCTGGCAAATATAAGAAATCTGGTTGCCTTCAGAATAAGGTGTCATATTAATGTTTTTTAAAACACATACATTTATTTCAAAAATGCATTTATGATATATGTATTTTTAAATGGCTTATACTAGAGTACTTCTGTGCCATAAAAAATTTAAAATGGCTATTGATTCCCATTAAATTGGGCACTTGGCACATTTTCCTATCCTTGGCTTGCACTGTGGGGCGTCATTTAACAGTCTCTCGAGACAGACTCTGTTGACTTGCATCAACTAAAGCAAAAGAGGGCGCTGGTGATGGATTCTCAGATTGCCTATATTATAAGGCAATTATTATTATAGTGGTTTTCAACCAATGGTCCATCAGTGGTCCTTGAGGGGGTGCCAGGTCAAGTTAAGTCAATTTTATTTATAGAGCACATTTAAAAACAGCCAAGGCTGACCAAAGTGCTGTACACCAAGAAAAAAACAAGTAACTATACACATTGCACAATATAAAATCTCAGTTCACAAAAGTATCACATATTGCTCAACACATCATGGTTATAAAAAACATCAGAAAACCCAAAGAGTAATGGCAGCAAATACAATAAAAGTGAGTGCATCAAATACAATAAAAGTGAGTGCATCAGATATAAGGCAGTAAAAAAAAAGGTCCAACCAATTAAATAAGGATTAAAAGTTCTGGGAGAACAGGTGAGTTTTAGTCTGCTTTTAAAGGTGTCTAGGGAGGGTGCAGATCTGATAATTAGCGGTAGGTTGTTCCACAGATTTGGAGCGGCGACCGAAAAGGCTCGGTCACCTTTTGATTTGAGCTTAGTCTGTGGAACCTTAAGGAGCCCCTGATCAGTTGACCTAAGTGGTCTAGGGTTATCCGGGGGAGGAAGCAGCTCACGAATGTAGGGAGGTGCCAGCCCATGGTGGGCTTTATAAACAAATAGTAGGATTTTAAAGTTAATTCTAAATTTAACTGGGAGCCAGTGGAGGGAGGCCAGGACAGGAGTCATGCGCTCCAACCTTCTGGTTCCAGTCAGGAGTCTAGCTGCAGCGTTCTGGACAGTCACTTGAGATTCCGGCGTATAATGAATTGCAATAGTCTAAACTGGAGAAAAATGAGGGCGTGAATTACTTTTTCCAGGTTGTAGATAGATAGATCTTTATTGTCATTGCAACAAGTACAACGAAATTAAAAGTGCCAACCGATCAGTGCATCATAAACTAGAATATAAAACTATAAAAGCTAATACAACAAAACACACACATAACCGTACTTCACTTCAAATCCCTATTTGCACAGTACACCCTTAACTGCAGCTGTTATAGCACAAACCCTGATTGTACTTAACTTAGAACAGCACAATAAAACATGCAACGTGCAACAGATCATTTCCTAGCAGCATTTAGTGTGGCTACCGCTGTGGGATAGAAACTGTTACTGAGTCTGCTGGTCCCAGACTTGAGCACTCTGTACCGTCTACCTGACGGCAACAGTTCAAACAGTGAGTGACCGGGGTGCGAAGTGTCCTTTATAATGTTCTGTGTTTTTTTTAGACAGCGGGATCTGTGTAGGTCCTCCAATGTGGGAAGAGGGCAGCCAACGATCGTTTGTGCCGTGTTAATGACCCTCTGGAGCTTTTTCCTCTGAGCTACTGTACAGCTGGTGTACCACACGCATATACAGTATTTTAGAATGCTCTCTATGGCGCACAGATAAAAGGACACCAGCAGTCTCTGTGTGATGTTATTCCCCCTGAGCACCCTCAGGAAGTAAAGTCTCTGCTGGGCCTTCTTCAGCAGCTCAGAGGTGTTCACATTCCAGGTCAAGCCCTCATCGATGTGGACTCCCAGAAACCGGAAAGAGGACACCCTCTCCACACAGTCCCCATTTATGATTAATGGTGGAATGTCCGTTTTCTTCCTCCTGTAGTCGATGACAAGTTCCTGGGTCTTAGACGTGTTCAAGAGCAGGTTTTTCTCTCTTGTTTTTTCTGTGGGTGGAGAGGAAGCATTTTATTTTACTGACTTGCCGTAATTGGAAGAAGGCTTCTTTGACAACAGCATTTATTTGTTTATCAAATTTGAGGGCAGAGTCCAGGATTATGCCTACGTTTTTTACGTGAGGTTTATTTGTCAGCGGGGCGAGGGAGGTGGTGATATTATGTGTTGGGTGTGGGGAGCCAAAGAGTATGATTTTCTTTTGTTGTTTAGCATAAGGAAATTATCTGACATGTAACATGGGATCCAGTGAGTGAGTGAGTGAGGTGGTACCCAGCTAAGTGATGGAGAGTTTTGCATTTTGGCCTCCTAAACGGAACAAAACATTAACAGAGAGTTTGCTTTCAAGCTGCGTTTAAAAACAAAAGACACCGTTTTGGAGGTTCGTCATTGGCATCCAGGGAGTATGTGCACAGTTTTGATCGGGCAAACGGTGCCAGAGATTAGGGTTCAGGGAAGTCCCTGCTAAATGTGTTTACTAATACTACAGCATACAAATGAGTACTTTAACCACTTTAACCCTATAGTCTATTTGAAAATAACAGATCAACAAGTTCACAGGATGGGTAAAATGCAGAGGACGAATTTAACCTATGTACTGTAGCCTATATAAATGGCAAATGGTGCATTTATATAGCGCCTATATCCAAGGCGCTTTACCCATTCACACTGTACAGTGTACACACACATTCATTCATACACCGATGGAGGAGGAAAGCATGCAAGGCACCAACCTGCTCATTGGGAGCAATTAAGGGTTCAGAGTCTTGCTCAAGGACACTTCGACACTAACTCTGGGGGAGCCTGGGATCGAACTGGGAACGTTCCGGTACCCCTGAGTACTCTAGTACCCCTGAGCCACTGCCGCCCGATGTATATACCCCCCCCCCACACACACACACACACACACACACACACACACACACACACACACACACACACACACACACACACACACACACACACACACCATCAGATGCCAAGAATATGACGTATGACCCCTTCCCCCAATATTAACCTTCATCATTCAACCTCTGTTATTTATTTGTCCAAAGTCGGACATAAAATAAGTACCATCAAATAGTTAACGGTATATACTACTCATGCTTTATTCTCAGGATGGCGCTCCATACAGCGATCCACTGAAGTGACATGAAATTGAAATAACTGGGCTGAATGAGAACAGCACTTGATACTGTAATGTACACGGCTTACAATGAATCTAAAATGTACCTTCGCATACTTCATATTTTATAGAAACAATGTAGTCAGATATATTATATTCCTATAGTATTACGTCAACAGTGAAAGTTATTTATTCTATTGCAATATTTTGGCCATGAAGAGAAAACACTTTATCCATGTCTGACTTCCCTTGTTACTTTATGCATGTGAGGTGTGGTGTCTCCATGTCATCTAAACTGTGACCACAGACAATCACACTCATTATTCTTGTCAAGGTGTGAGATAACTGCAACTTTGTTTTCTGGACAGTAAAGCTGTCACCGAATTAGCTCCAAGTTTCTTAACCACAGACTAGCACTATGCAGCGTCATAGTTGTGGGTCATCAATAGTTGCACGGTTGCACCAGTTGTGCAGAGTCCATGCGTCCATTGTACTGCATGAATGTAGCATTAATACAGTGATGCAGGAAATTCTCTTTTCTATTATAGTATATCTATATAACTATAGTTATATAGAGGGAAATGTCTTCTAATAGAAAGATCTACCACTTGGTGATCTCTCAAGAAACATTTGCAAGGAATATATTTCAGCAGGATCGCTGTTTAGTTTGATGGGAGCTAATTTGAAAGTTTCAAAAACCTTAGTAAAAAGGCAACGGTCTTCAGCTTTGATTTAAAAGAACAGTTGTAAGCAGACCTAGTGTGTGGGGAGATGAAGTAAAAAATAATGCAGAATGTGACCACTAAATCAATGTGACCAGAAGGTGGCAGTCATAACCAGTTTCAGAAATCATGGTTTTGCCCATGACTAGGAGACTCTCATTGGGACTAGAGTAGACAAACTAATTATAAAAAAAGGTTATGTACTGACAATTCACATATGACTTATAGCACAAAGTCACATAACAGCTGAAATAGATATGTTCACAATCTTAAGGCAGCCTAACTGAAAATGAATTAGTCTCCATTGATTGAACAACATTCAGTGTGCAAATTTGGCCTCACATATTTGGTGAAGATGACATGCTTTTAAGCAAAAGCTAGAGCATGGTTATTGGTTAGATTTCACACGAAAGACCAAACTCTGAGCGTCATCGGGACAGTGTTTGCTCAACAGCTGGATATCCTAAATTATATATATATAGAAAGTATGCTTTGGAAAATAGTTTAAAATAACATTAACATCTAATTAAGGCCTGATTTGGAAGTGTACATTTGTCTGATAATGTACCATGTATCCTCAAATCATTGAGCTGCAGAGACTTCTCAGGTGCCCACTCTTCCAGGATCCCAGAAAACATTCCATGGACAGATACAAGGAAAAAAAAAGAACAAAATTGGATTTCATGACTAAGATGAATGTATCTATCATTTAATGTTGAAATGTCAAGACATATGAACTTCATTAATTTACACTGTACTGTATAATTTGATTGACAAGTAATAAACATGATTTTCACCTAAAAACCAGAAGGTTGTGACACTTAATAAAATCCAATGCAATTTCATTCAAGGAAGAAAAATAGGAGAGAAAATAACATGCAATGCAAAAAACAAACAGAAGACGGCAACACACAATGGCTATATTCCAGCATATGAATCAGTGGGAAAGTATCACATAAATAAACACAATTATCCTGTGTCATGTCTTAGTGTATTATTTCCAAGCAGGGTAACAACCAAAGTACACAATAACCGCTACATGCTTGCATATTGATCACACTAGTCTATTAGGAACACTTTAATTTATAATATATTACTGAGCACTGTCAGGTTAACATACTGAATACAGGGCTTAAAGCCAAAACAAAGCCCAAGACTGAAAATGATTTTTTTGCAAATCTGCACTGATCATTAAATTACCTCTATGAAATCCTCAGGACTGAGAACTTTAAGCCCTGTGAATAAGGCCATTTTAAAACTGAAACGTTACCCAAATAGCTCGTTGCACTCAAGGCAAATTAATCCTAGCATGCTTTTCATAAAGACACTTAACAAAATGTGGTGGGTAATGAAGATTGATTGAGCGGCATAAAGGATCATATAATACACTAATTAACCATTTTCCTCTGTTCAGTCAACTCTTCATATCTGAGGATTTTCCTCAGTCACAGGGATTTAACAGTTAACACATCACGCATCAAGCTTAATTCATACTTTGTTGTCTTGCTCGTCATGTCCTTGCCGTCGTTGAAGATCTAGGTGTACTTCGTGACACATGTTCTGACAGGCTCCGTTGCTGCTGGTCTGGGTGCTGCGGTGCGAGGAGACCCCCCCCCCCCCCCCCCCCCCACTGGCCTTCTTGTTCTGCGTTGAAACAGACAGCGTCTCAGGCTGCTCACTGCTTCCATCTCAGGCTCTGGATCCTTGGTGGGATGGAAACAAAACGGAAATGTAGTGCGCATGTTTGACATTATCCATAACTTCGATTTGGAGTAAATCATTTTCTTGATTACAAGTCGACATAGTTTTCACATTAAGTAGTAACGTATTCTTTCAGTAATTTTGTGAGTAGTTTACATGAGGTGAGCTGTAACACACATGGTCATATATGAGTTAGTTACCATTGTGGCACTCGGTTCCTCTTTGGATTCAACTGGTTGATTGCGACGTCTCTCCTTAGCCTTGGGTTCCACGTTGCAGTCTTCTAAATGCAATGACACAATACAATGCTGAGCCACACACACACAGTATGATTACTGGAAGGTGAGTTCAACCATCACTGTGCACAAAGAGATCGAAAAAAAGAAAATGATACAGAGAGAAAGAAGGCAACAGAGGAAGATGTAGTTACCGGTAGACACAATGTCAAATGTCCTACATATCTCACAGATTTCCAATACAGTACTGTCAGCCGGAAAGACAGACATGTACATAATTACAGACAAGTATTTCAAATGTTTCAAGATTTTCCATAAGAAACCGCACTTTATACACTCTATTCAGTAAATATGAACTGGGATCTGACTGTTATATTGTGTTTTTGCATTCTTACATAATTTTGTCCAACGACAATTAGCAAAGATCTACAAACTTCATCACATCAACCTGTTGTGAGCCTGTAGATCTGCCATTTTTGGAAAAAACGTCACCTACAGTATAATGACATGTCCAAACTAGGGATGCCAGGTTGAAAGTTGTAAATTGCATAGCGGTTGTTCAATGCAGCCTACAGAAGTAATAGTAGTGTGTTTTACCAGATGGTTCCAGCACCAAGAGCTTTAGAGATGTAGTGAGCCTCGTCCATGTCTTTGGTGAAGACAGCAGCTGCCAGGCCATCTCTCTCCACAACCTCCTCCAATGTCTTGAACTTCAGAATCTGCATCACTGGACCAAAGATCTGCAGACAGTAGAAGCCTTCAATACACTCCAATTCTCAGAAGTTTAAGAGACAGTTGCACCACCTCACATGAAGTTCAAACTTAACGTAGTCATAGCTTAACCCATTTAGACCCGAGGCCACGTCTGTGTCACCTTACAGCCTTTAACCACTTTATTTTAAACTTTAGCTGTTGAAAAATAGCAGATCTACAAGCACAGCACACCGCACTACGAGCTTGTAGATCTGCCATTTTTGGAAAATCGTGAAAACGTGTGCAAATCTTTCAGATGGAGGTCGGTGGCAGATTATACTTTTTGGGGGGGGGGGGGGTCATGTCATGATTTAGAAGACATTTGTAGAATCTGTTGAAATGGATTAAATGGCTTTTAAATCAAGCTGTATAACTAGGCCAAGTTTGAACTTAGCGCCTAACCTTTACTCAAATACAATCAAATTCTCATAGAAGTTCAAGTGCTTAAACTTTACTCAAACTGTAATCCTCTCATGAAAGTACTAATAAAAGCATTCTGTATTAATCCACACAATTCTATATGTGTAAGGTATGAAATAAAAATGTCTGTCCTGATGCCACGCCGGATCGTGGAATCCTCCCCAGCGATGGTCATGTTGTCATGCGACGTCTCCAAACACGGTGGGCTGGATGGCCACGCCTCCTCCACACATCAGCTTGGCTCCCTCCTTCTTGTGGTGATTTCTGTAACACAGGTTTGTTCTATCTACGGATTGTCCTTAGTTGATCTCTTTACCCTTTGAGCCGTCCGGCATGTAACTGCTATGACCTGCTCTCTGGGTAAGAAATACATAAGCTCCTCCGCCAACGTCAAGGCGACAATCCATGGGAGGAGACCCAATTTAGTCATCGCCAATTCCCAATTGCCCCAAGTGTCCTTGAGTCCCTGTTGCTGGCACCACCACCCCCACACTACTGTGTGCATCCTCCCATACACACTTGCAAGTAGCTTCTGCAGTGCAGCAAAAGGGACGGTCACTTGATCCATCGCCAGATTAAGTTCCCACCCGTAAACACGGCCAATTGTGTTTGATGGAGCGAGGCCAACTGACTGGTGACGATGATCAGCATGCAGGACTCAGTCAGTAGAAACCTGTGGACAAACTAGACATAGTTAGGGCAGCAAACGGACAGACATTACTTTTTTTGTTGATGCAATACTGGTCAGAATACTGCTCCATTCTGCTGCTCTGTGGAGAGAGAGGGGGTTTTATTTGTTTGTTTTCTTTGAGACTATTATTACTTGATGTTAAAAGTTAAACCCTATAGAGTAGAGAGACAGTGTCAAGTTTCTCTGTGAGGCCTAGCACATGTGGAGGAACAAGATCTATGCCTCCAAGATCCACTTCCTGCTGAAAAGGCACAAAACCAACCTGTACCAGAGGTCCTTAAGAGCTGCTTGTCGTCTAGGAAAGGTCACTTACCTGGTCGATACTCTCATCAAAGTACTACGAAAAGCATTCCGTATTAATTCCACACAATTCGATGTGTAAGGTATGAAATAAAAATGTCTGGCCCTCAATTTACCTGCACGTCTCCTTGTTCAACTTGATGCACCCCCGTTGTTGAGGAAAAACCCTGTGCATGCAGCTGCTACAATGAACACCGCACCCCAGGTCTGTCTGAGTTACAGTCTTAGACCTGTCTTGCTTCGAGGAGGGCCTCTGTCGATGGTCACATCGGCATCGGTCTTCCTCTTCAGCGATGGAGAAGGGGAAGGCGCCCCGTCACTAAAGACGAAACGCCTCCGTACCTTTTCTCCAGGGAAGCTACAGAACACGGACAGCTGCATCTGTCCATCTGACCTATAGACAGTCACCCTCCACTGGCGCTGGACTGGCCTTCCGCCCAGCTCCCATGTGGCGGAGACACCTGAGATGACTCTGGCCAGCTGCTGACCGTTCACCTCCACGAGGTCATAACGGTTGCCACAGCGGGCTTTCCAACACCCGAAGGGGGGCGTTAGGGTATCAGGGTGTGGTGGAGTCACGAGGCACCCAGAGAACTCATGGAACAGGCTGTTGCTCTGGGTAGTCACCACCCTGGCTGGTGGCGTGGGCGGTCGCACCGGAACCCACGTCTTACTACTGTGGACGTAGCGAGTACAGAGACACCGCACGACCGTTGGAATAAAAGCAGGTCTCCACTGCTTTCTACGCCGGTCATAGCTTGCACGCACCGGCCTCCACTCTTTAGTGAGGTGGTCATAGTAGCATGCACAGGGTTTCTCCTCAACAACGGGTGTGACATCCTTCGGGGGTCTGAGCAGCTGCTTCTCAACTACTACTAGTGAGGAAACGTCACATACCTGGTCGAACTGGCGGTACAGTTCAGGGACACACGCTGTGATGACGGCCAGGTCGTCATCAGTCAGGGGGCGGTTCCTCAGGTTGTCCACGCGGACGTCTACCTGCCTTCTGGAACGAGCCCTCAACTTACCTGCACGTCCAGAGACAGCCGGCTCGTTGATCAACCCGAGTCTATACTGCTCCATTCTGTGGAGAGAGAGAGAGAGAAGCTGCTGTGCCTGTGGGGGGAGAGAGAGAGAGGAGCTGCTATGTGCCTGTGGAGAGAGAACTGAGAATGAGACAGAGAGAGAGAGAGCTGAGAGTTGTACAAGGCTGATACACCTGTGAAAGAGAAATGTAAAAAAAAAAACAGATCTAACAGATGCTACAAGTGGTTAGCTTAGGTCTGGTCAGCTATGTTGTTATAGTTTGATTCAAAATGTTGTGAGTTAACTTTTAAATGTAGGCCGCCTAACTAACTTAAAAGTTTTAAACCCAGTACAACGGCAATAATTAAGACGGGAACCTGACTGTGCAAAAAACAATTGCCCTCTGTGATAGTAGTTGTGGCCAAGCTAGGCTACAACGGCTACCGACAGCGTAAATGCTTTCAAACGTTTATGAAAATCACAACTACAGACGTTATCGACGCAACGACGATACCGACAGCACAAATGCTTACAAAATTATTTGAAAAAGAAACTACAGACGTTATCAACGCAACGATACCGACAGGCGGCAACGGTAACAAGACCGTTCCCCGGCCCTTACCCCAAGCCCAACGTACGAGTAATTCGAAAATAAAACTCACTGTTGAAAATGAAAAGCAACAATATTAGCACTGGTGCAAGATAAACACTAGTTCCTTTCGTGGTTGTCGATGTAGCCTCTCTGTAACTGTGTGTAATGGTGGTTGGTTAGTGATGTCTGTGGCTGTTGAGCAGGTGGTGGTAATGATGCTGTTAAGCGGGTAGGTAGATGCGACTGTCTCTGTTTAGGATTCAATGCATCTGGGGTTGAAACCGTGCGACTCGGCTTTTTATATGCAGCTCCGCCCCCTACGCGTGCTCGTGCCCGCGGCGGCGCGGCCCGCCCCTCGTCCGTCATTGATTGGTTGACCGTTAGGCTGTCGCTGCTCGTTGATTGGTCGGTTTAAATGTCAACTAACTTTTCAGTTCAAGTCACCAGACTTCGGGGGGCTTTCCACCA
The DNA here is from genome assembly GCF_951216825.1 of Electrona antarctica. Taxonomy (NCBI): domain Eukaryota; kingdom Metazoa; phylum Chordata; class Actinopteri; order Myctophiformes; family Myctophidae; genus Electrona; species Electrona antarctica. Next base: position 34,121,709 of record NC_136805.1, read on the forward strand.
AGTGACGATGACGTCGTCGCTTAGGGTGCGTTCGGAAATCGCACGAGTGCGGTATTTCCGAACGCGCCCGATTTTTGCTATTGTTATTATTTTTGTTTTAATTCAAGTGACACATATGTTACGTTTAGAGGAGACAATATGAGTCGTTGATTGTTGAACTTGAACCACCACTGCATCTGCATGCCACTGCAGATCAATGAGATTATTTATTTACATCAGCCTCGTAGCATAGTGTAGTCAGTGTGTGTGTGTGTGTGTGCGTGTGTGTGTGTGTGTGTGACATGGCAGTGTTACGGTGAAATTGGTGACCTGACGAAATATGTGATCATCTTGTGGACTTCAAATAACTTACATGGAGGTCTTTGACACATGGCCTAAATACCGCTAGGTTAGACTGCTATAAGTGCTAATAAACAAACAGCAATGATTTACGTATGGAATGGAACAATGGACACTGACGTTTAGTTATATGATGTGTTATATGACCTATTTCAGCAGGTCACCAATTTAACGGTAACATCGCCATGCTGGAGTGACCGAGACTCGGCCGAGATTTTGGGTATTGTAATTCAGCGTTTACATGACATCACGGTGTCAGTCTGACACTGTCAGATCACCGTTCTGTAACTTCTGTAGCTACTGTCATGTCGGCCACTGTTACTGATTTACATAATGAACCGAATACCCGATTAGTTATGTAAATGTGGCCCACATGACAGCACTATATTGATAGTAAACTCATCTGTTCAATACACAGTAACACCCCCTGTTGTTGTGTATTGAATAGATTGAATAGAGACCTTTTGTGTCGAAGACTAAAGTTCAAGGCCTTCTGTCTTGAACTTGACCATATACCTGAGGGGTGTTCAGGGGAGTCCCTGCAAAATGTGTTTAGCCTACTAATACTACAGTTATACAAATCAGTACTTTAACCACTTTAACCCTACTCACGTCTATTTGAAAATAACAGATCAATAAGTTCACAGGATGGGTAAAATGGTAAAAAAAGAGGACGAATTTCACCTATGTACTGTAGCCCAGGGCCTTAGATATAGCCAGAGTTATGCAAACTTCACTTCATGGGGCCAGTCCAATGGCTCTTCTGGGGCGGCTCTTCTACATAGACTTCTATTGAGCATGGGGACATTGGGACAACCAACTGGGACAAGTCCTGCGGACTGGAAGTAGGCAGAAAATGCATTGGACTCAGGCAACAGCCCAGCTTTAATGATCTTAAATCCCTTTATTTTAGATTGTTTTGTAGTAATAGTACAACATAAACATTAAAGAGACTTTAGTTGTTACTGTACAATACTTTAAAACAGTTGTCATGTTGCACACATGCTTAAAATAGCTCTTATTTGCGCCGCCCTCGTTGAAAACAATGTATTTCCAACTCCAGCTTGTCTCAGTTCAGGCTGCATGAACAGCGCTCGAGCGCTCGGTTTCTGCCCCCTCAATATCGTAACTCTTCTATTAGATGGCTCTGCTGTAGCCTATATAAATGGTAAATGTTGCATTTATATATATCCAAGGCGCTTTACATAGATTACATTCACCCATTCACACACACATTCATACACTGATGGCGGATGAAAACATGCAAGGCACCAACCTGCTCATTGGGAGCAATTAGGGGTTCAAGTCTTGCTCAAGGACACTTCGACACTAACTCTGGGGGAGCCCGGGATCGAACTGGGAACCATTTCGGTTCCCAACTGGCAACTCTAGTACCCCTGAGCCACTAAAATCCTTACATTGGCTACCAGTATCCCAGAGAATTGATTTTAAAATGTTGTTACTTGTCTATAAATCTGTTTGTGGCTTTGGGCCCAGCTACATCTCAGACATGCTGAAGCCAGATATGAACCATCTAGAACCCTCAGGTCATCTGGGGCTGGCCTACTAATTGTTCACCCCATAGTTGGAACAAAACATGGGGAAGCAGCATTTCACTATGCACCACAAACCTGGAATAATATTCCAGGATACATTAGGAAATCCCCAACCATAGCTGTTTTTAAGTCTAATTTAAAAACATATATTTGTTCGAATTCATATGCTCCTTTATCTTACAGTATTTAATTTTGTCTATTGTAATCTTTGCTTTTTATTCTGTAAAGCACTTTGAATTGCCTTGTGTATGAAAGGTGCTATATAAATACAATTGCCTTATCTTGCCTATATAGGCTACATGTACAGTTTGTACACGTCACACACACACACACACGCACACGCACACACTTACTTGCTTATGGCAGTCCGTCAATGTCGTCGATGACGTTGCTCCAAATAGGATTTGTGATTATTGTTGTGTCTGTCATCTGTGCATATAGCCAGGTGGCTGTTCAGACCGACGCGCGATCCGCAGACTTTGTCACAGGAGTGGCAGGGGAAGGCAGCAGTGGTGGACCTTTGGCACGTTGGTGCCTCTGTGCACGCCGCTGTAGTAGGTAGGCCTACATAATGTATGTGTACTTATGCTCACACAGACAGACAGACACACACACACACACACACACACACACACACACACACACACACACACACACACACTTCAAACCATATAACAATATGAATGTACATCTGAGATTCACGAGCTTGCATATCTATGCCATCAGATGCCAAGAATATGCTCGCTTCCCCCAATATTAATCTTCATCATTCAACCTCTGTTATTTGTCCAAAGTCTGACATATTAATGGTACTACTCACATGCTTTATCCTCAGGATGGCGCTCCATACGGCGATCCACTGAAGTGACATGAACTTGAAATAACTGGGCTGAATGAGAACAGCAGTTGATACTGTACACTGCTTACAATGAATCAAAAATGTACCTTCTCATACTTCATATGCATATTTTATAGATACAAAGTCACGAAGGAGGGGCCCGGACAGGAGTCGACCCACAGACCCTAGTCCTTCCACGTGCCAGACCTCCCAGTCCCGGCAGAGTAGTTTGGGAGCGACGGACTGTGTGGCCCTGTCTTTCCCTAATGGGACTGATGGTGGGTAGCTACTGGGACGTATAAGGGTCATCTGAGTGAGGGGTGTTGCGAGACCCGAAACCCTGATGACCTTGGGATAGGCCTATACATGAGGATACGTCCCAGGTGCATCCATTTAGTTCAGATATATTATATTCCTATAGTATTTCTTCAACAGTGAACAGTGTGTCTCCATGTCATCTAAACTGTGACCACAGAAAATCACACTTGTTATTCTTGTCAAGAGGTGTGATAACTGTAACTTTGGTTTCTGGACAGTAAAGCTGTCACCGAATTTGCTGCAAGTTTCTTAACCATAGACTAGCACTATGCAGCGTCATAGTTGTGGGTCTTCAGTTTAGTTGCACCAGTTGTGCAGAGTCTGTGCGTCCATGTACTGCATGAATGTTGCATTAGTACAGTGATGCAGGAAATTCTCTATAGTGGAAAATGTCTCTGCCAATACGTCTGATAATAAAGATCTACCACTTTGTGGTCTCTCAAGAAACATTTGCAAGGAAAATATTTCAGCAGGATCGCTCTCAGGCTATTGAGCAGGAAGCAAGCTAATTTGTTAAAGTTTCAAAAACCTTAGTAAAAAGGCAAAGGTCTTCAGCTTTGATTTAAAAGAACAGAGTTGTAAGCAGACCTAGTGTGTGGGGAGATGAAGTAAAAAATAATGAGAATGTGACTGCACTAAATCAATGTGACCAGAAGGTGGCACTAGTCATAACCAGTTTCAGAGCTTCAGAAATCATGGTTGTACTGACAATTCACATTTCTGACTTATAGCACAAAGTCACATACCAGCTGAAATACAGATAATGTTCACAATCTTAAGGCAGCCTAACTGAAAATTAATTAGTCTCCATTGATTGAACAACATTCAGTGTGCAAATTTGGCCTAAACACATATTTGGTGAAGTTTGTGTTAAAGATGACATGCTTTTAGGCAAAAGCTAGAGCATGGTTATTGGTTAGATTTCACACGAAAGACCAAACTCTGAGCATCATCAGGCCAGATGAGAAGTCTGGATATCCTCAATATTAAAAAAAAATTATGCTTTGGAAAATAGTTTGAAATAACATTAACATCTAATTAAGGCCTAATATGGAAGTGTACATTTGTCTGATAATGTACCATGTATCCTCAAATCATTGAGCTGCACAGACTTCTCAGGTGCCCACTCTTCCAGGATCCCAGAAAACATTCCATGGACAAAGATACAAGGAAAAAAGAAAAACAACAAATTGGATTTCATGACTAAGATGAATGTAGGCTATCTATAATTTAATGTTGGCAGTAGAACGATTTGAAATGTCAAGACATATGAACTTCATTAATTTACACTGTACTGTATAATTTGATTGACAAGTAATACAAACATGATTTTCACCTAAAAACCAGAAGGTTGTGACACTTAATAAAATGCAATGCAATTTCATTCAAGGAAAAAAGAAAAAAAAAGACAAAGAAAAATAGGAGAAAAGAAAATGCAATGCAAAAACAAACGGAAGACGGCAACGCACAATGGATATATTCCAGCATATGAATCAGTGGGAAAGTATCAGATATAAACACAATTATCCTGTGTCATGTCTTAGTGTATTATTTCCAAGCAGGTACTAACAACCAAAGTACACTGTAACCGTTACATGCTTGCATATTGATCACACTAGTCTATCAAACACTTTAATTTATAATATATTACCAAGCACTGTCAGGTTAACATACTGAATACAGGGCTTAAAGGCAGACGTTCTATGAGATTGTTACACAAAATGTCATTCTCCAGATGTGTTGGATCACGTGTGTGTTTGCTCTTTTCAGAGTGGATCACTTAGATGAATGAGTTTCATGTCGCAGTGGAGTCTCCTGATGCTGTCCATGTCCTCAGGAGAGAGCAAGAAATCAAAGACCTGTTGAAACACCAAAATTATTAACAACATAGCACCATCTCATGACTATGCCATCGAATCAATACTGTATACTGTAGTATGTCTATACAGAAATGCGTAGATATGTTATCTATTGTCCTTGGCTCCTGACATCATTTCCCATTGCTACTATGTTTTCTGACTATGAATTTCACATTAGAAGGACCTGCAGCCATCTCCTTACAATTGAGTTTTTAACTGCTGACTGGGACGGAGTCAGCAACCATATTAGTTGGTGGTTGAGATAGATCAAGTAAGTTATTCTGTGAGATGTGATGTAGGCAAAGTATGTTTAAATCGAGGTATAATGTGATAGTGCTGCACGATTCTTGCTCAAATGTGAATCTCGATTTTACTCCACAATAATCACGATTCTCGTTTTTTTCCCATGAAAATATTTATTTAAAAAAAACATAAGAGTAACTAAAATTAATTAGACAGCCAACTAGTGCTGCACGATTCTTCACAAAATGAGATTGAATAAGTGTCTGAATCTAGATCTTGATCTTTTATTTTGATTAATTGTGCAGCACTATAATGTGATATGTAGTGTAGAATAGATGAGTAAGTGCAGGTTTGGTCAGAGGAGAGAAGTAATTCTAGCCTATAGGACAACACAGATTACAATATCACAAGAAAATCTGATCCCATTCATAACAGATGAATGCAATGTGCAACACGGTGTACTCCGGCAACAAAGCAGAACAGCATGATGAAAAAGGGAGAAGAATCACTTATGAATACAAAGATCATAAAGGCACCGTGAGGAAAACATGCAGAGAATCAACAGATAGGACGGCTTGTGTTGAGAAGAGAGTGCGATAGTGAAGCAACGTTAGAATGGAGATGTTGTTGGTAAAAACCTTAATAATGAATTGCATTTTTATAGCGCTTTTCCAAGTGCTCAAAGCACTTTACAATGGTTCATTCATTCATACATTTGGAGGTGAGGCAGCGAACAGTCGACGCCAGCGTCCTCACTTCCCACATTCACACACCAATGGTGGCGAGCTCACACCGACAGACTCATTGGAGGCAATGTAGGGTTCAGTGTCTTGCCCAAGGACACTTCGACATGTGGACAGGAGGAGCCGGGATTCGAACCGCCAACCCAGGGATCATTGGACGACCTGCTCTACCTCCTGAGCCACAGCCGCCCCGATAGTTAAACACATTAATACATATAATAATGCATGCATACTATATAGTTTAGGCAATAATAATTGAAAGAGTTGTTAACCTTGGGGATAATGTGCTTTTATGGCCTTTTATGGCCTAGTCTGGTCTGACTAGATCGTCAATATTATGACATGATTAATACCTGTATGCTTGTATGCAGATTTGAGCAGGGGTGCGTTGGTACTTTTGTGCAAGCTGTAGAACAGTGGGATGGTTAAGGGCCTGTCCCTTGGCCAGGGGGCAGTACCCTTCAAACACTATGCCCTCCTGACGACAGTACTCCACCAGCTGTGAGGTCTTCACACTCAGGAACACACTGTAACATAAGCACAAGTTGGAACAAGTTGATGAGTTTAAATTGTCTGAATGGACAGCAAATAGGGTTAGACGATTTGTTTTTAAATGCATTCAAGCCATTCATTACTGACTAGGAAAGAATTCTTGCGTGTAAGAAGCAACATTTGTATGTATTTGCAAGACATGCAAATACATTTGGCCAATATATCATATTCACAAAATCCATAAATGGTGCATTTACATAGATCACATTCACCCATTCACACACACATTCATACACCGATGGCGGCAGAAACCATGCAAGGCACCAACCAGCACATCAGGAGCAATTATAGGGTTCAGTGTCTTGCTCAAGGACACTTCGACACTAACTCTGGGGAATTTACACTTTACAACTTATAAGGGGGTGAGAAAATGTCCACATGTATTTTCAATGTGCATGTGGCAGGCAGCCATACAATTATTTGTATTTATTTTTAAATTATACACACCTTTGAAGTAGATGCCGTTTGGGGGTTGGAGTGAAGTGGGTTAGACTGGTCAGTGCTTGGTGCATTGCTCTGTCCACTGATATGTCCTTATCCTCCACACAGACACTCCCCATGCCGTTGGACAGAGAAGCAACAGAGGCACTTTTAAGTGCTGCAGCAAACTCTGTGGTTGTGGGATTGAAGCAATGTCCACCCTTGCCACGGATCACAGTGAACAAATTCTGGGAGTGGGAAGAGACATACAATGGATTAGAAGAAAATATTAACTACTGTGTTTATTCATAATCTTTTTTTAAAAACTTATGTTCATACCTCAAGGCAGTCCTGGTTAAGCTTGGCTGTGCACAGGAATTTGACGTCTCCATGTTAATTCTCCAGCTTCTGTACAATGTGGAGGACGCTTTGGATGGTGAGGATTAAACCTCGATGGCAAGGGGGAGTGAATCCAGGCCTGGAAGTCAATGATCTATTGTATGAATCCAATGATGCCAGTGGCATTCTGTTTTGAGAATCATAGATCTGTCACTGTACAAATCTCTAGGTGTCTGAGGACTATTTCATGGAAATATACTCATCTGCAAAGAAACATGACAATTGTCCATTGCCTCTTTCTGATCACCACATGTAATGTGTTCTAACCAACCTGAAGGTCCAAGAAGAGATCCATGTAAGGCTGTCCATGAGGATCTTAAAACTGTTCTTTGGACTCGTCACCTTTTCGGAGGGGTCGGCACCAAGGATTGGAAAGAGAGAGGCTTCTGAAAAGTATGAGTTTGCTGATTAATAAAGATCAAATCTACTTAAATTGACTAATAATAAAAATAAATAAAAAATAAACTATACAAGTGTGATGATCTGCCCAAAGTTGGAAAGGAACTGGTTGGAATAACATGTTCCTTCCACACGCTACGGCCAACCAGGGAAACTACCCCCTGTCAGGTGTAAAGGAGCAACTTCAAGTTCAAGTCCGTTGCTCTCCCCATGTCCCCCATATATGGGGACTAGGTTGGCGGAGGGTGTGTAGAGCCCAGGATCACATTAGATAATTGACACAGGGGTGAAAAATGGGTTACAAAATCGTGGGATAAAAAGATTAATAAAAAAAAAAGAAAAGAAAACAAGTGTGATGATCAGTAGCCATTTGAAATAGTCAGAATTAGTACCTTGAATTCAGTATGTCAAACAACCTGTTCATGTCTTCAAAGACGTCCGCTGTATGATGTGCCTCACTTGGTAGCCTTTTCAAGTCAATCATTGTCTTCATCCCTATATGATTGTTGGATTATTGGCTTGCATTACATTCTGTTGTAATACAGGTGAATTTGTTCCAAACTAAATTCCATTCCATTCTGATTGCCCCATTCACGTACCCAGATGCATCATAAATAGTTTGTCGATTATTACCCACCTGCAGCCACAGTGTGACTGAAGACTTGAGTTGCAAGTCGAACACGCATATTGGTAAAAGCTGGCAAATCAATATGTTTGCGAGTCAAGGCGGACAGAGTTCTGCATATCCTGAGCATGAAAGTGTTTCCACTGGACTTGTTTTTCTCCCATCTGTAACAAGATGGAAGTTGATACGTGATACGTGTAACTATTTCACAACTGTAACCAGGTTTGCACTCATTGATCACACCAAGATGCATGCAAGGAATGTCTCTGACATCACCATGGTCATTAAAATGTACTAAATTTATGTCCAATTTGAATTCTCATTAGATGGTAAAACAGGTCTGGGAATGAAACCAACCTTCAGGCCATGTTTTTTAAGGTTGTTGAGAATGGATTTCACACGATGAGGCACATCGAATCTTTTCCCCTCCACCAATATGCAGTGTGCCACATCTGTAGCATCTTTTGGATCCAGGCTGGCTCCCAGCAACTTCAGCGTTTTCATATTGGTTGAGGCTTGGTCACAGACCACAGAAATGACCTGTTGTGAGACAGTGTACACTGTACATGTTAACATAATCTCTGTAACATGTATGTGAAGTATGTACATAATATGTACGCATCTACATAATAGACTTACTGTGAAACCAATTACTGTTAGGCGCCTCACAGCCTCCGACAGTATCGCTGCCGTATCTTCTCCTGAGAGACCACTTGTTGCAAGGAAGTATCCTATATAGCCTGTAGTGAGCAGATGAAGTGCATTAATTTGTCCTGAGGGAACACACAATCACTCCCATAAAATAAACTTTATCTTGTATGTGCATGCATTGGTCACTTTTTCTGTATGGAATAAAATATCAACTCACCTGCTTCCACCTCGAGGCCACTCCTCGAGCCATCAGGACCATGGCTTGGTTAGCCACCTGTCCTTTAGCTGTGAGGCCATTAATAGAATCCAGTGAGCTGTTGTAATCCAGATGTTTTTTTATTGCCATCTCATCTAAGACGAGCTCACTGGGATATAGCTTTTTCCCTAGGTTTTCCATGTGACTGAGGACACCATCTAGGAAACCTGGCTGTAAAATCGAGGAGCAGTATGTAGCATTTTAGTGTAATGGAATGATAAAAAAAAAAAAAAACATCTGGATGGTCAATGCAGTTAGGACACATTTTCATAGATTTGTAATGGTTGAACAAAAGCTCAGCAATACTGGATATGTTATTATGAACTGCAACACTTCACTTGGTCTATCTTGTCAAGTTGTCATGATCCATTCTTGAACTACTTACATGGAAATGTAAGTAAAGTGCTTCCTCAGTGTCCAGTAGGCTCTGGGGCTGTGATGATAAATCTTCACACCCAGCTGTGAATTGTTTTCCTCTCTGGTTTCGGCCACATGTCTTCAATCTGATCTGAGGTTGAGCGAGTTTTGGACTAGTTCGAATTTAGAACTAATGTAAAAAGGGGAATTACCAAGAATGACTTTGTAGATAAAAGTATACCAGTGTAGCAGCCTGCGGGATGCTAAGGAGGACCACCCTACTAAGGAGTACAGAGTACAATGGTGTGTCCTAAATAATCTATACTAGAAAGAAAAGGAGAGCAATGCTATGGAGGAGTCCACGTAGCACACATCTACCAGAAGCTGATGGTGGAGGATCAGCGCAATTTAATGTTGGTGTGGCAATGTCTGTGAGACATTTTATCACATTCTGCAAAATAATATTCACATGAGGACCTCTTATCTGAACACTAATATTCTCTATATTCATGTTGCACTATTCCATTCCCCCAAAGAATGATTGTTTATGGGTGTGAATTTTGGCATGTACCTTTTGGACAATCATGTCATCATGTCTTCACAGACTCCGTAGCCTCCTTTTTCTGAGGGCATCTGGAGATAGGACGGACAGGTCTGGTCGTCTGATGTTTCAAGCTCCATCTCTTTCTCCTATATAATTAGATAAGATGGTATGGTACTATGGCTGTATTTAATGTCTCCTGTCTTACTTTGCTCATCATGTGCATTTGTGTATTTTCTTAATTGAATAAAATAAATGCTTGAAATGTTTGAAAGTGCATTTCTATTGGGCAAAGATGCTTCAAAGAAATCAATAAAATTACCCCACAAAGTAAACACGTATTATTCAGTCTTATGCTAGATGTGCTCCTGTTTCTGTTCAACATTGTAACAGGGCCTTTTATTTAGCATACAAGGTATACCATACCACTACTAGACACTATATAGTGTGTTTAGCATGTTCATGTGTAACCCCTGTTATGGAACACCATTCATAGTTCATTCAGGTCTACAGCTTGTATAATGTGACAGTGGTCATTTATTACTTACTGTCTGCATCCATTGGGAAAGAAAAGACAGATTTGAGTGGTGCAACCACTCCCTTACGGAGCTATGTGTGTGGCTGGGTGGGTGGCTGGCTGGGTGGGTGGGTGCGTCTGAGCACGAAAACAGCATCATCTTAAATATGGGGTCAGAGCCCCCTATGTGTCGTCCGTCAAATTGCAGATGGACAGAGAGACTGTTCCGGACTCCTCTCAAATCTCGCGAGAGTTTGTTGCTGGGATAAAGAAATGTCATTAACAAAGTAGATTTTCTCCTGATTTGTCTCGCTAAAAGAAGCCATTTTACTATGAATATCTTGTAAATATTGTGTGCCTTGTGATGATTGGGTCCAGTATTTAGTTCAGTGAGTTAAGGCAGGGGTTCTCAACCCCAAATTATTTTTTTTCACGTTTTTCAAGCTCGTAGCTCGCCACTCGGTGGCGCGCTATGAGCTTGTAGATCTGCTATTTTTCATTAGCTAAATTATAACATAATGCTTAAAACACCAAAAGGGGTTCCCGCCCAAAATGGGTTAAGGTTATTGTAGCAGTCAATTTATATTGGGGGTCGGGAGGGGGCGGGGCGGGGGTCCCGAGATATTGCCAAAGCATTTCCGGGGGTCCCCGGCCAAAAACGTTGAGAACCCCTGAGTTAAGGAATGGATAAAATGGCCACCAACGTAATCAAAAAAGTCAACCAAAGAACAAGATTCCTTTACAGGATCCCCTCACTGGTCAACAATAACACCTTGAAGACCTTAACAGGAGCCCTCGTACAAGGTTTCTTTGACTATGCATGCACCTCCTGGTACCACAGCACCACAAAGGCCCTTAAAACTAGGCTCCAGACTTCCCAAAACAAACTGGTCAGGCTCCTACTTGGCCTCACCCCCCGAACCCACCTCACCCCTGCCCACTTTGACAGGCTGGAATGGATTAGGGTCGACGACAGAGTACAGCATCTTGTAATGGGTCTGGTCCACAAGATTCACTACACCACCAAGATACCCATGTACCTGTCTAGATACTTCCTTAATGTTAACGAAGTCCACACCCACAACACCAGAGGGAGTGCAACGAACCATGTACAACCCAGATTCGGCACAAACAAGGGACTAAATTATTTTCGCTCCTATGCCACCAAAATGTGGAACGCCCTACCAACAGTCATTAAGACATGCGAATCCCTTGACTCCTTCAAAACCGCTCTCAAAGGGCACCTACGGATGGCTGCAATTCGAAACTGGCCTATTAGTCTGTATTGGCAGTGCGGTCAGCGTGCCTATATCGAACACACCCAGTGTTTCAGAGTGCCACACTCCGACCGACCGACAGGGGCGCGTAGTTGAAAGCCAATGGCAAAAAACAGCTCGGATAAAAATGCTTTTTTTTAAACAACGCGGGATGCAGCAATGCTAATCGCTGTACCAGCAAATTTCTAACACCCGTGGGACAATTTGTGAGTACTTTATATTTGAAAACGGAATGTTTATATACACGTTTGGACTGTAAATGTAGCGATCGCGTAAAACACGCGTGTGTGTGTGTGACGCGACTTGGCCTGTTGTAGCGCCACCATGAGGCTGATTTGAAAACTGTCAAGTGGCATTTCTTCCTCAGCCTAGTAGTGGGAATAGGCATGCACAGTTTCACCGCAATCGGACGCTGCGTTGCGGAGTTGTGGCAATTTGTACAAAACGGGTACAGAACGGGCTACTCCTGAAAACTTTAGAAGCCAATCGTAGCCAATCAGGATGGATAATTATGAGAAATCAAACAAATCACATGATCACATGACTATGGAGAGCATGTGTACCGATTTGCGTGAAATTTGGATACAATCTGAAGGAGTAATATTAGAAAATGTGTTTTACATATGTCGGCCTCCTGGTGGCGCTATAAAGAGCAGATGTGAAAAATTCCAGGCAAAGGTTTTTCCTTGGCCTCTAGGGAGTGTGCATACATGGTTTTACACAGATCGGTGCAGTTATAGGTAAAAACACAAATCGGCCAGTTATAGCGCCACCATGAGGCTGAGTTGAAAATATTCAAGTGGCATTTCTTCCTCGACCTAGTGGGAATGTGCGTGCAAACTTTCACGGAAATCACACCATGTGTTCATGATTTGCAGCATTTTGTTTGAAACGGAGCACTCCTGCGAACTTTGGAAGACAATCTTAGCCAATCAGGATGGAGTCTGAAAAATCTGAAAGACCCGTTTCGTTGAATGGCTCTAGAGAGACTGTGTACCAATTTGCGTAATGTTTGGACAAAATCTGTAGGTGTACTGTCAAAACATTTGTTTTGCACAAAGCGGCCTCCTGGTGGCGCTATAACAGGCCAATGTGAAAACTTTGGGGCAGAGGTTCAGCTCTGGCATTCAGGGAGTGTGTGTGCAGAGTATGGCTGCGATCAAGCCAACGGTGCCAGAGATTAGCTGTTCACAGACGGACGGACGGACGTACGGACGGACGGACACACAGACGGACGCACCGACGGAGTGCAAAACATACTCTCTCACCATGCCTTCGGCCTGGTGGAGACAAAGAGAGAAAAGACCTGATTTTGATGACCTTGATGGCTTTCAATCCTTTCCTTAGTAGTGTCCTCCATCTAGTGGTCATTTCTTGTCAGTGACTATCAGTGTACTTTCAGGAGGGCACAGGTCTAATCTTATTCAGTATGTCACTGAGTATAACCTACTTCTCTGGTTCAAAAGAACAAAAGAACAAGAGTTGGCTTTGTCCGCGGCGTAAACGTCTTTAAATAAATACTTTCTGAAAAGTCTATGAGGAAAATGAACGGGGATTTATTTTCCGGGTCTCTCGAGGGGGCGGGACTGCGACGCTCTATTAATAGCACCCAGTTCTTCTAGGATGGATTAAAAGCAGAGCAGATTTCATGTAAATGTTTTTCTCTTTGACCTCTGGTTCTCTTCGGCAAGTTTGCTTCAGCTAACACAAAAACATTTTACATTACATTTTGAGAGTAGATTGTTTTACACTCGCAATTTAGATGTAAGAGTGATTTAATGAGAGCATGCTTTGTCATGCTACAAGTTTCCTCCACTCACTTTGATGTCTCCATGGTTTCCTTATCCTTGTACTGGACTCCGTTCATTCTCCTCCTCCAAGCTGGCCACGATGTCTTCTACTGCTGTGACACTGAGGGGGAGTAAAGCGCTAGTTAGGAATATTATGACCATAACCCACATTGATTTCAGTCCACGAACCAAATCTCCAGCCAACACAAGCCTAGAAGCACGCACACACACACACATGCATGCAGAGATAAAGGGTGCCACCGTGAAAAGGGTGCAAGCAGTCACGTCAATAAAACAAACCTCTAGGACCGTGGGCTACCGTGACACCTATAGTGAAGACCTGTCGGCTGCACCACTTGGCTCCCTCTGACTCTGGATGCACAGCATCCACAGGACTCTATTGGGGAGAACAAAACAAAAACAGAAATAGCTGAATAACAAAGTAAGAGAACAATAAAAGTCAACCTAAACAAAACAAAATAGCAGTGGTAATCATTACTAATCTAGCAGGAGGAACACATTTAGTACAATAACAAGACACTGTCCCGTGTTGATTTTGACAGCAAATTGTGATGTAGTTTAAGTCAGTGTTTTGAATAGGCATATTTTAGTCGTCTGAAAAGTTTTAGTTGAATAAATGCCATAAGATTTTAGTCGACTAAATCTACAGTTGATTTAGTCGGCTACAATATATTTTGGAGGGCCGTGATGGTGCTGAAATGGCTGAAATAACAGATCTACAAGATAAACGCATCACACTGCAGTTGGGACTGTGAGCTTGTAGATCAGCTATATTCGGGGAACGACATCTGCACACAACCATAGCATAAAATGACATGTCTTTTAGTTCGACTGGATATCTTGTCCACTAGTCCCTCCCTAACATTTTAGTCTAGTTTTGATTTGACGAAACTGTCAGTATACTGTATTTAGCCATAGTTTTAGTCATAGCTTAGCCATAGCTTAGTTTTTCTGTGAAAAAAGGTAGTCAACAAACACTTTGTCAGAGTTTTAGTTGACAAAATTGACACTGACACAGTCAACTAACCAAATGATCGATGATTTCATATCCTGGTGTGACAAGTCACTCTTACAGTTAAATGTTACTAAAACAAAATATATGATCATCAGCTTTAGAAGGACTCGTCCTAGTCCTGCTCCTACACTCTTTAAGGGCACAGAAATTGAAGTTGTAGAGAGCTACAAATACTTGGGTGTCGTTCTTGACAACAAACTGCTTTGATTCTCATATTGCCTCTACATCAAAAAAAGTCCAGCAACGTCTTTTTTTTATCTGAGGAAAATGCGTTCTTTTAATGTCTCTAGTGCCCTGTTAGGATTTAGTCTTTTGTAATTACGGTAGTATTTTGAATGTCGTTTGATGTGTGTATTTTTACTATTACCTGGCTGCAAACCAATTTCCCGCAAGGGACAATAAAGCTAACATTGAACCTTGATCAAAACAAGTTCTTAGTTTGTGTACCTGAAGTTATGTTGTGTTCCGGAACTTAAGTAGCAGCTGATGGACTCTGCCCCCTCCATGTGGCCTTCTGTACACCCTGTGCAGCAGCCCGTCCTCCAGGGGGTACGATCCCATTCCGACAGGAGACCCAGGGTTTCAGAAGGTAGGCCTTGGTTCTCCATTATGCCCAGGCATCCGCTGTTCCTGCCAGAATGGAAGAAGAGCACATATAGAGGAATCAGCAGCTTGTAATACAGCCAGGCCAACATTTTACAATTCCAGAAGGGCGGAATTGGTTGCATGGGTGGCTGTTACCACATTCACGGGTAGTGGGGTTCTGGTATGGGCCTGTGCGAAGTCGCCTATAGGGAAAGAGAAATGGGCAGAGCCTGCCTTAGAAGCACTCGTTCTGGGCGCCATGGTGTTGTCAGAGATAAAGTGTGCCACCGAGAAAAGGGTAAAATAAAACAAACCTCTAGGACCGTGGGCTACCGTGAGATCTATAGTGAAGACCTGTCGGCTGCACCACTTGTCTGGTAATTTTCCAGAGGGTCTTGTTACGCAACAGTTAAAGCAAATGACTAAGGAATACAAGACAGATACAGTACGGTCATCTAGGCACCATAATTGTTGGGACAGGTGGGCAGTGGGCACCAGGACAACTAGACACCAAAACCATCTGGGCACTAGAGACATGTGGGCAGTGGGCACCTGAACAATTGAGCACTTAAGGTAGGGACATGTGGGCACCTGAACAACTGGGCACTATGGACATGTGGGCACATGAATTAGGATTCGTCTCCACGAGTGTTTAACTTTACAAAGCATACCCCCAAACACAACACAAGGTCAAAAGTACATATGTTTATTTGCCAAAATACTATAGTACTGACTGAGGTCAAAAGTACATTAAGTTGTGGTGCCCACCTCTCCAGGTGCTCAGTTATCTCCACCCTAATGCACATCGGTGTTGTGTAAATAGCCTACGGAAATAAAATCCTGGGTACCGAGGCTATTAAATGTCCTTTTAGGGCAAACAATAAAACAAATGGAGAAATTACCAGATCTTCAAGCCCACATCTTGTAGATCTTTTCCTTTAGTCAAGTATGTCAGACAGCTAGCTGTCTCGAGAGACTACAAAAGTGGTACCAAATAATAACAAACGCAGTTATCCCATTTAGTGTTACACACATGGTTAACGTTAGCTAGTAGCTACTAGCTAAGCTAACGATGTTCACCTTATAGTTGATGTAATACTTACTTAACAATAACATAACCTAGAGAGGATATGTTGAATGTATGTCCATCATTCAGAATACAGTTACGGCATCACTTTTAAACGGACTGTACCTGATATGAAACGTTGACGTCACGAGTGTTGATGTTTGAAACTTTGAACAAAAAATAAAATAAATGATAATCTCTGGATGGATGCAGCGCGGTGGGCGTGTCCATAGCGCGTATCACGCAGGCACCACGAGTCGACGCGTAATGAACTTGACCTATGGCCAGCGAGTGCACACCGCCAGCCAATCACAGGCTAGTTACGGGATTTAAAAAATAAAGCGCTTATAAAAGTCCGCTCGCAGCCACGGTTAGTCAGTTGAATGATGGCAATGATGGATACCGGTACACGCATCAGACAGCTCGTCTGCGAAGACGTTAAACTTGCAGAGTTTTTCAACCAGAACACCTTCTTCACGTTACACATGGATGACTTCAAATCGTCGTTGTTTACAACGTTCGGTTTGGAGAATTCTGAGTTGAACACGGAGAGCTTCCAGCAGCAGCCAGAGGAGGACGCCGTTGCAGTGGTTACCTGCAACGGAGTACCTGCCCGCACGGCACCGTTGCTGCAGGAGAACGAACGTTGTCTCGGTCAGCAGCGTCTGACAGACGACGACAAGTATGCCCGGAAGATGCGGTTCATCATGGCTGAGCTGGTACACACAGAGCAGGACTACATCCGAGACCTGCGTACATGCCTGGAGACCTACCTGATGGAGATGACCGGTGGAGTTGACGAGAAGCCTGCGGGCATCCGCAACAAGGAAACCGTCATCTTCGGTAACATCCAGGACATATACAACTTCCACAGCCATGTTTTCCAAGGGGAGTTGGGCAACTGCCGTCTACCAGCGGATGTGGGACGTTGCTTTGTGGCGTGGGCAGGTCAGTTCGACCGTTTGTACGTGGACTACTGCAAGAACAAGCCTGCCTCGAGTCGACTTGTAGTGGAACACGGTGGAGCCTACTTTACACACATCCAGGCGAAATATGGTTTGAGCTGGGCCAGTTCTCTGGACTCCTGTCTCATCAAACCCATACAGAGGATCACAAAGTACCAGCTCCTGCTTAAAGACTTGTTGTCCTGCTGTGAGGAGGGAGAGGGAGTTGAGATTAAGGATGCTTTGGAGGTGATGAAAGGAGTTCCAAAGAAAGCGAACGATGCCATGAACATCGCCATGTTGTCCAGCCTGCAGCCTCGGGCTTCGTCCAGCATGCAGCCTAGGGCATCGTTCAGCTTGCAGCGGTTCAGGTCTTCAAGTCTGGCACGTTCTGGAAGCAGGGTGTGGACATGGCTGACCACTAGCTATAGCATGCAAACACCCAGCCAGAGACGTCGGGGATGAGGCTTGGTTTGGACATGAGGCTTAATTGGGACATGAGGCTTGGTTGGGACATGAGGCTTGGTTTGGACATGAGGCTTAATTGGGACATGAGGCTTGGTTGGGACATGAGGCTTGGTTGGGACATGAGGCTTGGTTGGGACATGTCAGGCTTGGTTGGCAATGAAGGACCGGGAAGTCTGGCGTAGCATTGTGGAATCCATGATATCGACCGCGGTCGAAAAATGATGATGATGGTTGGGACAAGTCTAGCTCTGGTCCATAGCCTAATGCACTTTACTGCCGTTGCGTTCAACAGCAGTAAAGTGCATTAGACTATGGACCAGAGCTAGGACAAGTCCTGACTCTGGTCACTCCTAGGGCTACTCCTACGGTAAGTTTAATTTTTTGTTTTTTTGTTAAAAGGTTAAATCACTTCATGTGTTTCAAATGTAGTTCTACACCTGCCATGTTGGGGAATGGGGACCAACACAGGTGTATCATTTTGTCTGATTGTAGAACATAGTGTTATCATGCCAATCAGACAAATTTGAAACACCTGTGTTAGGCGTAGGACTACATTTGAAACGCATGAATATTCTGATAGTGACAGTAATCATGGATATATAGACTATAGTGTTTGTTCAGTAACAGGGGTCTCCCTGGCTCTGCAGCTCTAATAAACAGAAAATACATTTCTCGTTTCAGCCAATCAGGAGAGAGTAGCCATTTATCATCTTTAGTGTTCCAATTTTGTCTGCTCAATTCTTTGTGTCACTTAAGAATTACACTTGTTTAATCTGTATTCTGACTGCATTTTCTATCCTGACCTGCAACCTGAAATGCTAGAGAGACCTCAGACTCTTGTTACTGAACAAACATAGCTGTGTGTGTGTGTGTGTGTGTGTGTGTGTGTGTGTGTGTGTGTGTGTGTGTGTGTGTGTGTGTGTGTGCAGTGTACACACACACACACACACAAAAATTATATATAATTCTTTTTTTTATTTTAAACCAGATTAAAAACCTTTCTAAGGCCTGCCACTAACTCAACATCCGGGGGGGCCACTCCCCGGAGTTCTTTTGTCTTCCACTCCGCAGTTCCGTGGACCATTGAGCCCCCAACTGACCGCCGAGTGTGACCGTGGACCAGGCCTCTTCACAGAGACCATCAGCCCATGTTGGCCAGCATGCCGCCTCGGCCATCGTTCAGCTTGCTGCGGTTCAGCTCTCCACCAGCCGGTCTGACACGTTCTGGAAGCATGGTGTGGAAATGGCTGACCAATAGCATGCAAAGACCCAGCCAGAGACATCGTGGATGAGGCTTGGGACTAGCCCCTTTCAGGACCCTCTATTACCATTTCTGTCATTTAGACGGCGGTACCCTAGGGTCCCTTTAAAGGTAATCCACTCTCAAATAGACGCAGCTGTACCACTGTCTGGTGACGGTCACAGACACCTGCCACGTCGCCGGAGTGTTAATGAGATGTTTCAAAGATGTATAGAGTGTAGAAAACGTGCGGAAACGTGTGCGAAGCAGCGTTAATCGGCGTTGCCGTTAAGTAGGCTATCTATTTTTGAAGTTTTGGCTTCTCATGTACCGCCTCCCGCACCGCGATTGACTAGCTGCACGTTGCTGTATCCAGAGCCATAGAGTAAGTTACGCAGACTCCGTTCACTTCATGGGGCCAGTCCAATGGTGGCTCCTCTACATAGACTTCTATTGAATGGGGACAACCGGAAGTTTAAGTTTAGTCTATGGGCTCGCACGAGTACATGAACCATGTGACCGGGCTGTTTTCGACCCCCTCAATATCGCAACTCTAGGCTCAGATATTTTAGAAACACAGTTTAAAGAGGAAACATGTGTTCTTATATATTTTTGATGGCTCCGTTTCGAACCTCAATATCTACACTGCTACGCTTTGGCTCCGAGAAGAGGTTCCGTGTCAGGATATCCCTGCATGACTACCTGGGTCGAGCTCGTCCACAAACAGTGGCTATCACTTAATATTTTTAGTCCGGCGTCAAACAACTGCTTAAATTATAGTCTTTAAATAAAAATGTAGTCCAGTCAACCCCCGTTTGCATGCGCAGTACTATATCTGTAAGATTGCATTGGGAAAACATGCTACTGGCTGACAAACAGCCGCTTTGTAAGCGGTTGTTTTACTCCAGACTTTACATTTTACATGCCGGCCTTAAGTTTATCAACTGTATCTTGCGCTGATACCTTTACTTTTTGAAAAGAGTAATGTTTGACGGCCTCGACCCACCCAGCTAGAGTCCATTTCAGCCTGTGCAGGGATATCCTGACATGGAACGGAACCTCATCTCGGAGCTAAAGCGTAGCAGCGTAGATATTGAGGTTCCAAACGGAGCTAATACTTTGAAATCAACCAAAGCTACTATTGACATCATTCATCCAGCATGTACCTATGGCATGCACACGGTCGGCCAATCAGAAGCAGTAACTAGGTCTATAGCCAGTCGCGGTGCGGTATGTTACTTCAGAAATGAAGTTTCAGAACATGATGAATAGGGATTCATGAGATAATGATTATCTCTGACTTGTCGAGGACTGCAACCCTCTTCAAGATCCATTCTGATTTCTGATAAAAAATAAATAAAAGTTAGGAAGAGAGAATTTCAGAGAAACCAAAACCTCAAAAATAGATTAAAAATACTTAACGGCAACGCTGCTTCGTACACGTTTCCGCCGTCTCCTACTGCTACTCTGCATCTAAACATCTCATCAACACTCAAGCGATGCCGCAGGTGTCCGTGACCAGACAGTGGTACAGCTGGTCTATTTGAGAGTGGATTAACTTTCAAGGGACCCTACCCTACGGTACCTGCCGTCCAAAATACAGAAAAGGTAACTGAGGGTCCCGAAAAGGGCTAGCTTGGGACCAGTACAGACTCCTGAGGCTTTGTGGCCTTGCCCTTTACTGAATGCTGTACAGAACAGACTCTGCAACAAGCCCATACTGTCAAACACCTTTGCATTTAATGGCATGTCAACATGGAACAAGATTAAATGGTTAGTTCACATTAGTTTTTACTTAAATAATACTTGCCATTGATATAGTGGTCTCAAAGGTATTAATTGATTGCCTGAGTCCCATGCTGAGAATTCTGGTCTGGTTTAGGTGAATATTAATTAATTCATATTAATGAAAACTAGTCATTTATTTTGTAGCCTGGCTATTATTGACCTATTTCTACCTTATAGCCCAACTTTGGTTCAACTTGGACCTCTCTGTCACATGGAACATTGTTTTGTTTGTCCAGTATCACTACGACAGCAGCACAACATCACTTCCCTGTGACAGAGGGGTCAAAGTTGAATGAAAGCACTATATGGTAGAAATAGGTCGACAATACAAAACAAATTGCCCCCAATACTTAATATTCACCAGAACCAGACCGAAACTCCCACCACAGGACTCAGGCAATCAATTAATACCTTGTAACCACTATGTTAATGGGAAGTATTTCCTACAGCTTTAAGTTCAAAAATTTGAACTGACCCTTTATTAAGACAATGCCTATCAACAGGGAGCAGTTGGTAGACCACAGTAGAGACATGCGGAATTGCCAGTGACTGAATTGACAATGACACTGAATTAATTATGACTAGCCTATATATTTTATTTGATAATATGTTATTACCTGTGATTATTATTATTGTAGTATTGTATATTATTACTGCTGGTGATGGTTATTGTTTTATTGTATATGTTATTATATTACCTGTGGTGAATATAGTATAGAGGAGAGCCATTAACTGTTTGTGGGAACATTATTCAGGATGTGGATTAGACTGATCTCTCAAGAACCTCCTGTTGAGTATAGAGCGTTGCAGTCCCGCCCAAGGCGATCGGTCCGGAAGAAAATTTCCAATACATTTTCCCCATAGACAACCTATGTTTCTATGTCAGTGATTCTCAAACTATTTCATGTCAAGGACCCCAAAAATTATATGTATTGCATTTGGCCGCCGACCCCCATCTGAAAATATGTTGTTCCAGGGACTCCCCCCCCAAAAGCAAAGATTTGAGTTAAAAACATTCACTCTGAAAGAATATCTTCAAAGATTTGCGCCATATTTTTCACGATTTTTCAAAAATAGCAGACCTACAAGCTCGTAGCGTGGCACTCAGTGCTGCGCTATGAGCTTGTAGATCTGCTATTTTTCAATAGCTAATGCTTAAAACACCAAAAGGGGTTCCCGCCCTGAATGGATTAAAGATCTGTAAGCCGCAGACAAAGCCAACTTGGATCATGACAACAAACACAATTCTTTGGGCCGAATAAATAATTAGAAGAAAAAAAAAGGGCAGGTACAACACTTTTTTTCTTCTTTGTAATTATATGTTCGGCCCAAAATATTGTGTTTGTTGTCATGATTTGTCACGATCCGAGTTGGCTTTGTTCGAGGCTTACAGATCTTTAAATAAATACTTTTTGAAATGTCTATGGGGAAAAATTAATGGGGAATTATTTCCTGGGCCTGTCGTCATGAAAGGGGACGGGACTGCGACGCTCTATAGAGCAGATAAAGACATTGCCGGGCATAGGGAGTAGACCAGTGTTGTTTTTGGCAGCAAAATTGGATTTTAGTTTTAGTCAGTCTTTTGAATAGTTTTCATTTAGTTTTAGTCACATTTTAGTCCCGTGGAATGTCTTAGTGTTAGTCTAGTTTTAGTCGACTAAGTATCATGCGATTTTAGTCTACTAAATCTACAGTTGATTTAGTTGACTAAAATGTATTTTGGCGGTGCCTTGATGCTGAAAATAGCCGATCTACAAACTCGCAGCGCGTTGTGAGCTTGTGGTTCAGCTATTTTCAGCAAGTGTAAAATGACTCATACTCATACATTAACATTTTAGTTTAGTTTGTATTTCTTGTCGAAAATTGCCGATATATTTAGTTTTAGTCATCATAGCTTAGTTTTCATTTCGTTTCTATTTAGTTTTCGTCAGTGAAAAAAGGTAGTCGACGAACATTTTTCGTCATAGTATTAGTCGACGAAAACAAAACTGGAGTGGACACATTTTTATATGTAGACAATGCAAAATTTTCAATGATATAAACGGCAATGACTGAATTGTTATATATTTGATTAATAAATCCTAAATGTTAATCCTGAATTATCATGAATGTTAAATCAACTTGACCTACATTTGCACGTGTATGACCCAGAGGGTCCTGTTACACGTAGTTAAAGCCATCGCATGGGCTATCATTTCTATTTCTTGTACAGTTGTATTGTACTTAAATACACAATTACAAAGTGTTTCTGAAAGGATTCACCAATACATTGGTTTATTTCCAACAACATATCTCTGCTGATGGGAAGAAACCACCTAACTCCAAAATGTTCATTTTTCAGGAAATAAAGAAAACGTTATATTTTGAAAACAAAGAAATACTGGCTCATCAAAGTTGGTGTGACTTTATATATTGTCAATTACTTGCATGAGAGGGGTAGAGGTGGTGGAGTTAGCAGACAGTTTGAGGGTCCAATGGAGTTAAGAGGTTTTGTCAAGTGTTTTTACTACTTTCCATTGGTTCAATATTTTCGAAAACGACACACAAAGGGTGTTCAACTGATTCATGCAACCAAAAAAAAAACTCAAAAATGGAGTTAGGTTTCCTCCCAACAGCAACGATACTGTATGGCTAATTTCTGACATCACATACTGTATTAGCATACTGAATAGAATTGTGCATCTTTATTATATTTTATATGGCTTATTAATGATAGTGTAATGACTTTTACAAAATAGTGAAATATGACCATTTTGACAACAATTTTATAAAAACGAATCTACTAAACATCAAAATATCAATCGACATCAATCAATGAATAGCACAAACTTACAACAGTAATGACAGTGAGATAATCCAGTTCCTATGAGTGTCAACTCAGAGGAGGAACATCTGAGCTTCATTCACTGGCTTTGTCCAATTCTGGACAAGTGTTAGCTAGGTTGGGGTTACCTCTCAGCTAAGGTGTTAATTTGTATATAATACTGCCAAACAAAAACATATTGCAGACATGAATGTATTTTACTGACATTTCATAGTATTATAATATATTAGCCAAAAATACAAGAGCAATCCTGTCTACGATTAGCCTTGTGACGTTACCTCCATGACAAACACATTTTATAGGTTAGAAGCGGTCACAAAAAATTGTTACAATGAAAATGTTACAAGTACATATTTTATAAAAAGGACATTTGAAAGACATGAGGGCCACCCTACTAAAACAATGGGTGCTTCAGGTATTGCGTTTTGATATAAATTACAACTACTTATTCCCTTGCAGCTTAAATCAGTCATAATATATGGGCAACGTTATTTATGACCATGTCATAAATGTGATCATACCCTACTACAGGGTAACCATTTCATCAATCAAAAGGACAGGAAGGCATTCAGCTGTGCTTTCAGACTTGTAGATTGGCTATTTTCGAAGATTTTTTAAATAAGGCTTAAGTGGTTAATTAACCAAGGCATCTTCTCTTATGACATTATGTCAAAACTAACTTATTGAAAGAAGACAGGAGTATACAATACAAAATACAGTACTCAATTAAAAACAGCAGCACTGGCTTTTCAGTGGATGGGCATAACATGAATGCTGTTGCCAAAGGCTACATTTTCATGTTTTATTTGGTCTGTGTTGTCAGTTTACTGTGAGGCTGAATCTGTACAGACCGACAGGGAGATGACTTAAAAGTAAACTGTTCATGTCCATCTGGATCTCTCAAGGAGCACTTCTCAGTAAACCAGGTACTTGAATTCAGAGTAGATGAGGGGAAGCATGACTGTGCAAGCACGGTACAGGATGGCTCCGCTCTTAAATAAGGCTCTGGGTTTGGTGCTCCAGGACTCTGACTTGAAGTTGAAGTAAATAGCAAACAAGGCCACAGCAAAGAAGTGTCCAATAAGGGTCATTGGTTTGGGCGAAAGCCTGGTGAAGGTAAAGTTAAAAACATTCATTAAACCTTTGATGCAAATAAATGTTAATGAAACTCAAACTTTCAATCAGAACATTATGCCATGGTAGTGGGAGAACTGAATATATAATCAATCTGCAAAGCATGTCACATCAATTCACTGCATATAGTTGTATAGACAGATTTCTTGTTTAGAAACTACAAGGTGAAGGGCCAAAACCGCTTTGACTGAAACATGCAGTCAAATCAGCTGTGCCCGATTAGAATCTGCTAGGAGCAGTGAACTACAGTGCGTGATCACGTGACGTCAAGCACAAGTCCATGTCAAACTAGAAAGATGCGTTCCAGATAGAGTGCTGCTTTCTGTCCCCTGATTGCACCGCAACACTTGACATCTCTTGTAGTCTTTAATAACTGCTACAACAATATTATCTACTCTCTGAGAACTCTGTGAATACCTGCAGCATGGCACTATCGTCGTAGAGCTCTGGAATGTTAATTAGCAGGCTCCTCCAGATGCGCACGTCATTGAGGGCCACACTCATGCCTCCTCCTGTCAGCAGGGGCCTCGTGTTGTAGGCGTCTCCCAGGAGAAGTACACCTGGAAAACGCAGGTTGCTGTGTTAAGCAATTTACAATTTAGGCATTTAGCAGACGCTCTTAATCCAGAGAGATTTACAGTAAGCAAGAACAAAAAACATGACAATACATCAAATACATCATGAATCATATGTAAGCTGGACACAGTGGAATATCTATCTATTTAAGCCTGATTTATACTTTGTCATATGACTGTGTCCCTCGCAAAAATAGCAGCTCTACAAGCTTACAATGTATTGCGAGTCGTTATGTCAAAATACGTAGTAGAATTTAAGCAATACCGTCATAGTCACCAGTAGTTACTTTCTCATCACTTTGTGCAGCACTGTTCAGGTTGAACTTGTTAAAATATTTGTAAAGAATAATTCTAATGTTTTTGTCTGCTTATAAAAACAAATCCTGCTGTATTATTGATTAAGTAAATAAATGTCATCTCTGCTCACCAGTGTGTGCCAACTACTGTAACACTACACCCACACAAAGCTGTTTTTAGTGCTTTCAAACATTTCTAACATCAATTTAAATGTGTAGTGTCTTACAGAATATGAAACAGACTAGATCCCATTAGATCTATACATATCTTTTCAACAATCTGTACTATTAAAGTTCAAAGATGCAGTGATCAATGATCATGCAAAACATATTTGAATGCAGCAAGCCGTGCATACCGTATGAACACCAGTATACACAAAAGCATAGCAGCACCATTATTTTTGAGCAGTGGAACACCCTCTCCTATGCGCAGCTTTGTGTGTGTGTGTGTGTGTGTGTGTGTGTGTCTGTTTGTAGCATGGAAAGTCTGTTTGTAGTGCGAACTATTGACCCCTGCAGCATGCTGATTGGGGTCACAGGAGAGGTCAAGTGCTTTGACTCCAAGGCAACACAAACGTCACCCCCCCCCCCCCAACTCTCTCTCTCTCTCACACACACACACACACACACACACACACACACACACACACACACACACACACACACACACACACACACACACACACACACACACACACACACACACACACACACACACACACACACACACACACACACACACACACACACCAAGTCTCTGTGTGCGTGTGTACGTCTGAAATCCACGTAACTCGAGAACCGTTCGCCACACCGACTTGGCAATTTTTTTCCTGTTACACCCAGCGGTAGGAAATTCTAGTTTATATCCTTCGTTTCTCTACTGTTGTGTCATCTTAGCTGAGCTATGAAAAAACACAATTTAATAAAACTGAATGACATCCTGGTGCAACAATCACACAGCAAAATTTGCGTTAAAAGAACACTGCAGATTTTAGTAAGAACACAGACACCAGACAGGCACCGATGGAATAAAATAATTTGTGCGTTTGAATCTGAGCATCATGGTAGTAGCTCACACAACTCCAACTCGTCTCAAACTCTCCGAGCATTTCTCGGGTCGGGTAAGTAACTTTACAGAAATAATCTCTAAAAGAGATTATTTTGAATCTGACTTTGAGCGTTTGAATCATCAGTATTAATACACACAATATGCACAATATAGTACGTGCAACAAATTGAATCCATTACTATTTCAGAACATGCGCACGGAGGGGGATGGCATTTCCCCCCTGATGTTCACTAATACTCTGGTGTCAGAGGAAAATATTTGGTAGATAAGAACAGGGCTGGGGTTGGCCAAGACCAATTCAGCATGGTGGGCTTTGAACTGGGGAGCATCCTGGGGGCAAAATAACAGAAGATGTGGTGTGCATGTGTCTAGGCGATGTTCATCAACAAATTACAATACTTTGAGCAAAACACAGGTTTACCTTCATGAGGCATCCAACAAAGTGAGACGATGTCTGAGCCTTTCCAGACACAAGGATCTTTCTGAATTTGGAGAAACAGCCATCAGCCATCAGTGAGCACAGCATGGATTTTCTAAAGAGGGAAAACATGGTCAAGAACTTATGTCAATCAACTACAACTGTTTACTTCTTGCCTGGAGAGGTTCATCATGAGTTACTACTACAAAATAAGATGCCACCTGGTAGAGGAGACATGCTGATCACTAAGCAGTGTTGATTTCGTCGACTAAAACTAAGACAAAGAATGTTCGACGACTACCTTTTTTCCCTGACAAAAACTAAATGGAAACTAAGCTATGATGACAAAAACTAAGACTAAATATACTAACAATTTCGTCAACAAATAAAAACTAGACTAAAATGTTAGGAAGGGACTAGTGGACAAGAGATCCAGTATAAGTCATTCAACACTTGGTTGCATGCTGAAAATAGCCGATCTACAAGATCACAACGCTAAGCATGCAAGTGTAAAAACAGCCATTACGACGGCATCAAGGCCCGCCAAAATACATTTTGTGGTTTTTAAAGCGAAACACAGAGGTACACATTGAGACAGAGAGAGAAAAGTCATTCCACATGCCTTCTTCTGTCAGATACTGGCCAATGTACTGCTCATACAGTAGGGGCTGCCTCATGCACATCTGCTCCTCGCTAAAATACTGACCGTCTGGGACAGGAGGGAGAGACAAAGGCGTGAGTTTGATTACTTTAGTTTTGCCATTTCTGCTTCATTTTCATAGTGATAGTGAGAGAGACAGGAATGGTGGCAGAGAGAGAGAGGGGGGATGTTAAATAAAGCAAAGTGCCTCAGGTCAAACTCTAACCCAGGCCTGCTGCAAGAAGCACTCATTTATGTGGTATGTGGTCTTATCATGTGATCCCCCAGAGTTGATTATTTTTTTTACAGTGTGGCTTGAGGTCAAGACACCTAGAACAGGGTTTGTCTGTCTGTCTGTATAGCATGCACACACGCACGCACGCACACACAGTACCTTTATTGATAAGATAAACATGTTAAATTTCATGTTATTCAGGACATTGCATGTACTGAGGATCTAAAATTGTGGACACGCAAACATCAGGTTCCTCGGGCTTCGCCACTGGACAATCAGAAGAGCTATTTGAAAGAATTGATGACACTTACGCTATGATTCTTTTGATCCTATTATAATAATAAATATGAACATACTCTCAGGAACCCTTACCCCTCTGGAGGGCCATGAGGGCAGCGTAGCGCTGGTTTCGGACCCTGGTCTTGTCTGTGTGTCCAACAGCCCGTCTCTGTATCACTCTGCAGTAGTGATGGGCCCGCGAATCAGAGCGGAGACTGGAGAACGCCTCCAGGTGCTTAGGCTTCAGATACACCTGGATAAATGGACCCGCAGAAATATTGGACACATTTGTGATTTGTGATTTTTGAACAAGACTTATTTATAATAAGATGCTTGTACACCATGACCGCACAGACTTAGTCTGGTGAGACGTAGGAGGACACAAACCACAGCAGTCCTAGAGACATTTTAAGTGCTGCAATCCCCCAAGAACACACAAGGCAGGTATAGCCTCCTGTTGGCTCTGGCATAAGAGAAAGGACAATAGCTGGGAGCCTGGATGAGAGGGGCAGTGATTTGGCCAATCACTGCTGACCCGCCAACTGGAGAGTGTTGTGGTTAAGGGTCGAAACACTTTAAGAAGGTTGGGGACCACCTGACCTCTCTTCCAGTCCAAGGCTTTATCCATTATAGATTGATTGTAATTGCATCTTTGATGTATTTACAAACTGAAATAAGCTAAAATGTGGGTCACGCCCTGTTCCAGAATAAGCTCAGCACTGCATGACTGTTATGTCCTGTCAGGTGCCTATATTTAAGTTTGCTTGAACACAAACACAGATACACTACTACTCCAATCTCTTTTCATCTCACTCAGATACACAGGGGGAAAAAAACAATCTCTTTCCCTCTCTCACACAAACGTTCATCATATTATGTGTTGTTGTGCACATTATATGATTGAGCCCTACCTGATACCTCTCCAGGAACACCTGGATATTGCTTCAGCAGCTCCTCTCTGCGCTCTTCTATCGTCAGCTCAGCATCCCCTATCTGTTGGCTGTTCACCATGCTCCCACTAACAGCCACTATAACATAACACAATTACGTATGTTTCATCAGTTAGATGTATTTTCCTCATCGCTCAAAATAAACGCAATAAAGCCGCCATATTGGTCCCGGTCTTATTATTGTTCCCCCTCCTCGTTCAAGTGACTTGCCAATCGTTCCGCTGAAAACAAATTCTCTTCTATTTCTGTTAATCTCTACAAATAGCTAGCTCTGGTCCATAGCTCTAAATGCAACGCATTCGAGCTATAGCATACAATTTAAGCAACAACAGTAGTAATAATTATTTGTAATAATAATAATAAACATTATCTCCTTGTGTGGCTGTTTAGCATAGATATATATATATCTATGCTGTTTAGTACTCCCCCAGCACCCCCCCCCCCCCCCCCCCCATTAGTCACAAAGAATAATATGGATAATTCCTCGGTTATGTATAAATAGCAATAAAGCTGAATAAATTGTTGTATTTGTGATGCTTTTACTTTTATTTGCAAATAATTTCTCCCGTTTTCAACTACTGATCATGATGCCATTGCCAAGTATAATAGGCCCAAGTACTCGCAGAAATGACCGGTAGGTTATTTTATTTTAATTGTGGGTGTTTTATTTACAGGTAGTTAACTTTATGCTGGCACACAACGTACCTGCAATTAAATGTCTGCTGTGGTTCAAAGCCTGTGTAATAAAAATATAGAAAATAAAAATAAAACAAAAGAGAGAAAAGACCTCCATCTAGTGGTCATTTCTTGTCAGTGACTCAGTGTACTTTCAGGAGGGCACAGGTCTAATCTTATTCAGTACGTCACTGAGTATAACCTACTTCTCTGGTTCAAAAGAAAGATGACAAACAAATGTATTGTTTGTGCATGGTAAAGGAAAAAAGATGACACTTGATATTCAGTGTTCTAATCCAGTGGTTCCCAAACATTTTAACTCAAGAGCCAAAATATATATTTGGTATCGCCCCAGGACCAAAACTTACATAAGTACATTAATTAACCACTTAAGGCCTATTAAATAGTGAATAAAGACAATCTATAAGCTTGTGAGCTTTTTTAATGTCAGAAATTATTTAGAAAAAAGTATTAAAAATGTAATAAACAAAAATGTAGACTTAGATAGCATTTGATAGACTTATAGCATGTTATGTAGACAGCACTAGAATTGCATTGTATGTAGTCATAGAACTTCATAGTACATATCATAGTATAGTAGTTTATATGTATAGTTTAATTATATAGCCATTCCACTGTTACGTTCTTAGCTTATGCATGTTTCATGATAAATACTTTTTATATATGTGATGTATTGCCATGCTTTTTGTTCTTGCTTAATGTAAATCACTCTGGATTGGTGGATTAAGAGCGTCTGCTAAATGCCTAAATTGTAACATTGTCCCTGGCCTGGTGTTTGGGAAACACAGTTCTAATCTACTGTAACCTAGTGTAGTGCAGTGGTTCCCAAAGTGGGGTCCGGGGACCCCTAGGGGTCCTTGAGGGAGTTCCAGGGGGTCCCCAGCTAAATGATAGTTTGGAACCAAATGGACCCTTATTGGACTGTAACTCAGTGTTACAGTCACTGTACAAATGGAACGCAACCCTAACGGGTCCGCTTGGTTCCATTTGTACACCCTCAGAGATACATTTACATTGATTTTACAATATAAATTGGGGGTCCCAGAGATAGAAATGTCATTAAATGGGGGGGTCCATAGACTAATGCATATCAAACTGGGGGTCCTTGAAATTAAACGGGTTGAGAATCACCGCTAGAGCCATAATCTTCTCTTATGGGGGTCCCTGGCATTCTCTTCAAATGGGGGTCCACGGGCTAATTAGTGTCAATTTGGGGGTCCTTGACATGGAAAGGTTTGGGAACCATTGGTGTAGTGGACCCAGCAGGACATAAAAGAGGTGAAGCTCGACTGATGAGTTGACCATTTTATTTGTTGACTCAACGTGAAAACTAGACCAAAAAGGATACAATACATAAATCAAAAGTAAATTAATTAATAAACATCATTGCATTA
Organism: Electrona antarctica; assembly: GCF_951216825.1. NCBI lineage: Eukaryota > Metazoa > Chordata > Actinopteri > Myctophiformes > Myctophidae > Electrona > Electrona antarctica. Next base: position 34,153,026 of record NC_136805.1, read on the forward strand.
ATAAACCTGTAGCCTGGGCTGCATTCCTTTTCAGGTTTATGATCCGGTCTTGAGCAGATGATTAGATTAGATTAGATGTCTTTATTATCCACAAGGGAAAATTGTTTTGCTCAGATCAATGCATACTGTACATTCAGGACAATACATACAGGACAATACAATAAAACACCCAGCAAAGTACATTTTTTAAAGCTATTTAAAAGAAAGCAAAGTCTCTCTCCACACCATGAAACACTCATAATGTGTGTGTGCGTGCGTGCGTGCACGCATGTCCATTATCAGCACTCAGTCCAGTCATCTGCCTTTGTGTGTGTGTGTGTGTGTGTGCGTGCGTGCGCCGGGGGCACTGGCAAGCAGGTCCAGTTGAGGTGAATCAGGTATTGGGGGTTTGTGTTTGTTAAGGAGCCTAATGGCAGAGGGGATGAAACTGGCACTGCCCTTTGCCTTCTTGAATCTCGATGCAGTGTATCTCCTACCCGAGGGCAGGACCTTGAAGCAGGTGCTGAGGTTATGAGTTCTCGCGATCTTTCCTGCTTTCTTCACTGTCCTCTGGTCGTAGAGATGCTGAAGGGCAGAGCACTGCATCCCACAGAGTTTAGACCCCACGTGGGTTACCCTCCGCAGCTTAGCCTTGTTGGACTCTGAAGAAAAACAACAAAAAAAGTGTTGTAACCTGCGGTTTTCTTCTTCTTTCTAATTATTTGTTCTGCCCGAAAAATTGTGTTTGTTGTCATGATTTGTCACGACAAGAGTTGGCTTTGTCTGCGACGTAAACGTCTTTAAATAAATACTTTCTGAAAAGTCTATGAGGAAAATTAACAGGGATTTCTTTTCCGGGTCTCTCGGCGGGACTGCGACGCTCTATTAATAGCACCCAGTTCTTCTAGGATGGATTAAAAGCAGAGCACAAATTTCATGTAAATGTTTTTCTCTTTGACCTCTGGTTCTCTTTGGGCAAGTTTGCTTCAGCTAACACAAAAACAGATTACATTTTGAGAGTAGATTGTTTTACACTCGTAATTTAGATTAGAGTGATTTAATGAGAGCATGCTTTGTCATGCTACAAGTTTCCTCCACTCACTTTGATGTCTCCATGGTTTCCTTATCCTTGTACTGGACTCCGGTCACACAACCATTCTCCTCCTCCAAGCTGGCCACGATGTCTTCTACTGCTGTGACACTGAGGGGGAGTAAAGTGCTAGTTAGGAATATTATGACCATAACCCACATTGATTTCAGTCCACGAACCAACTCTCCAGCCAACACAAGCCTAGAAGCACGCACACACACAGCAAACTGCATGCGGAGATAAAGGGTGCCACCGTGAAAAGGGTGCAAGCAGTCACGTCAATAAAACAAACCTCTAGGACCGTGGGCTACCCTGAGACCTATAGTGAAGACCTGTCGGCTGCACCACTTGGCTCCCTCTGACTCTGGATGCACAGCATCCACAGGACTCTATTGGGGAGAACAAAACAAAAACATGTTAATAACCACGATAAGAAATAGCTCAATAACAAAGTAAGAGAACAATAAAAGTCAACCTAAACAAAACAAAATAGCAGTGGTAATCATTACTAATCTAGGAGGGGAAACACATTTAGTACAATAACAAGACACTGTCCCGTGTTGATTTTGACAGCAAATTGTGATGTAGTTTAAGTCAGTGTTTTGAATAGGCATATTTTAGTCGTCTGAAAAGTTTTAGTTGAATAAATGCCATAAGATTTTAGTCGACTAAATCTACAGTTGATTTAGTCGGCTACAATATATTTTGGAGGGCCGTGATGGTGCTGAAATGGCTGAAATAACAGATCTACAAGATAAACGCATCACGCTGCAGTTGGGACTGTGAGCTTGTAGATCAGCTATATTCGGGGAACGACACCTGCACACAACCATAGCATAAAATGACATGTCTTTTAGTTCTACTGGATATCTTGTCCACTAGTCCCTCCCTAACATTTTAGTCTAGTTTTGATTTGACCAAACTGTCAGTATACTGTATTTAGCCATAGTTTTAGTCATAGCTTAGCCATAGCTTAGTTTTTCTGTGAAAAAAGGTAGTCAACAAACACTTTGTCAGAGTTTTAGTTGACAAAATTGACCTGACACAGTCAACTAACCAAATGATCGATGATTTCATATCCTGGTGTGACAAGTCACTCTTACAGTTAAATGTTACTAAAACAAAAGATATGATCATCAGCTTTAGAAGGACTCGTCCTAGTCCTGCTCCTACACTCTTTAAGGGCACAGAAATTGAAGTTGTAGAGAGCTACAAATACTTGGGTGTCGTTCTTGACAACAAACTGCTTTGATTCTCATATTGCCTCTACATCAAAAAAAGTCCACCAACGTCTTTTTTTTATCTGAGGAAAATGCGTTATTTTAATGTCTCTAGTGCCCTGTTAGGATTTAGTCTTTTGTAATTACGGTAGTATTTTGAATGTCGTTTGATGTGTGTATTTTTACTATTACCTGGCTGCAAACCAATTTCCCGCAAGGGACAATAAAGCTAACCTTGAACCTTGATCAAAACAAGTTCTTAGTTTGTGTACCTGAAGTTATGTTGTGTTCCGGAACTTAAGTAGCAGCTGATGGACTCTGCCCCCTCCACCTGGCCTTCTGTACACCCTGTGCAGCAGCCCGTCCTCCAGGGGGTACGATCCCATTCCGACAGGAGACCCAGGGTTTCAGAAGGTAGGCCTTGGTTCTCCATTATGCCCAGGCATCCGCTGTTCCTGCCAGAATGGAAGAAGAGCACATATAGAGGAATCAGCAGCTTGTAATACAGCCAGGCCAACATTTGACAATTCCAGAAGGGCGGAATTGGTTGCATGGGTGGCTGTTACGACATTCACGGGTAGTGGGGTTCTGGTATGGGCCTGTGCGAAGTCGCCTATAGGGAAAGAGAAATGGGCAGAGCCTGCCTTAGAAGCACTCGTTCTGGGCGCCATGGTGTTGTCAGAGATAAAGTGTGCCACCGAGAAAAGGGTAAAATAAAACAAACCTCTAGGACCGTGGGCTACCGTGAGATCTATAGTGAAGACCTGTCGGCTGCACCACTTGTCTGGTAATTTTCCAGAGGGTCTTGTTACGCAACAGTTAAAGCAAATGACTAAGGAATACAAGACAGATACAGTACGGTCATCTAGGCACCATATTGTTGGGACAGGTGGGCAGTGGGCACCAGGACAACTAGACACCAAAACCATCTGGGCACTAGAGACATGTGGGCAGTGGGCACCTGAACAATTGAGCACTTAAGGTAGGGACACGTGGGCACCTGAACAACTGGGCACTATGGACATGTGGGCACATGAATTAGGATTCGTCTCCACGAGTGTTTAACTTTACAAAGCATACCCCCAAACACAACACAAGGTCAAAAGTACATGTGTTTATTTGCCAAAATACTATAGTACTGACTGAGGTCAAAAGTACATTAAGTTGTGGTGCCCACCTCTCCAGGTGCTCAGTTATCTCCACCATAATGCACATCGGTGTTGTGTAAATAGTCTACAGAAATAAAAGCCGGGGTACCGAGGCTATTAAATGTCCTTTTAGGGCAAACAATAAAACAAATGGAGAAATTACCAGATCTTCAAGCCCACATCTTGTAGATCTTTTCCTTTAGTCAAGTATGTCAGACAGCTAGCTGTCTCGAGAGACTACAAAAGTGGTACCAAATAATAACAAACGCAGTTATCCCATTTAGTGTTACACACATGGTTAACGTTAGCTAGTAGCTACTAGCTAAGCTAACGATGTTCACCTTATAGTTGATGTAATAACATATCCTAGAGAGGACATGTTGAATGTATGTCCATCATTCAGAATACAGTAACGGCATCACTTTTAAACGGACTGTACCTGATATGAAACGTTGACGTCACGAGTGTTGATGTTTGAAACTTTGAACAAAAAATAAAATAAATGATAATCTCTGGATGGATGCAGCGCGGTGGGCGTGTCCATAGCGCGTATCACGCAGGCACCACGAGTCGACGCGTAATGAACTTGACCTATGGCCAGCGAGTGCGCACCGCCAGCCAATCACAGGCTAGTTACGGGATTTAAAAAATAAAGCGCTTATAAAAGTCCGCTCGCAGCCACGGTTAGTCAGTTGAATGATGGCAATGATGGATACCGGTACACGCATCAGACAGCTCGTCTGCGAAGACGTTAAACTTGCAGAGTTTTTCAACCAGAACACCTTCTTCACGTTACACATGGATGACTTCAAATCGTCGTTGTTTACAACGTTCGGTTTGGAGAATTCTGAGTTGAACACGGAGAGCTTCCAGCAGCAGCCAGAGGAGGACGCCGTTGCAGTGGTTACCTGCAACGGCGTACCTGCCCGCACGGCACCGTTGCTGCAGGAGAACGAACGTTGTCTCGGTCAGCAGCGTCTGACAGACGACGACAAGTATGCCCGGAAGATGCGGTTCATCATGGCTGAGCTGGTACACACAGAGCAGGACTATATCCGAGACCTGCGTACATGCCTGGAGACCTACCTGATGGAGTTGACCGGTGGAGTTGACGAGAAGCCTGCGGGCATCCGCAACAAGGAAACCGTCATCTTCGGTAACATCCAGGACATATACAACTTCCACAGCCATGTTTTCCAAGGGGAGTTGGGCAACTGCCGTCTACCAGCGGATGTGGGACGTTGCTTTGTGGCGTGGGCAGGTCAGTTCGACCGTTTGTACGTGGACTATTGCAAGAACAAGCCTGCCTCGAGTCGACTTGTAGTGGAACACGGTGGAGCCTACTTTACACACATCCAGGCGAAATATGGTCTGAGCTGGGCCAGTTCTCTGGACTCCTGTCTCATCAAACCCATACAGAGGATCACAAAGTACCAGCTCCTGCTTAAAGACTTGTTGTCCTGCTGTGGCGAGGGAGAGGGAGTTGAGATTAAGGACGCTTTGGAGGTGATGAAAGGAGTTCCAAAGAAAGCGAACGATGCCATGAACATCGCCATGTTGTCCAGCCTGCAGCCTCGGGCTTCGTCCAGCATGCAGCCTAGGGCATCGTTCAGCTTGCAGCGGTTCAGGTCTTCAAGTCTGGCACGTTCTGGAAGCAGGGTGTGGACATGGCTGACCACTAGCTATAGCATGCAAACACCCAGCCAGAGACGTCGGGGATGAGGCTTGGTTTGGACATGAGGCTTAATTGGGACATGAGGCTTGGTTGGGACATGAGGCTTGGTTTGGACATGAGGCTTGGTTGGGACACGAGGCTTGGTTGGGACATGTCAGGCTTGGTTGGCAATGAAGGACCGGGAAGTCTGGCGTAGCATTGTGGAATCCATGATATCGACCGCGGTCGAAAAATGATGATGATGATGGTTGGGACAAGTCTAGCTCTGGTCCATAGCCTAATGCACTTTACTGCCGTTGCGTTCAACAGCAGTAAAGTGCATTAGACTATGGACCAGAGCTAGGACAAGTCCTGACTCTGGTCACTCCTAGGGCTACTCCTACGGTAAGTTTAATTTTTTGGTTAAAACAAAAAGTGTTTTATTAAAAGGTTAAATCACTATTCATGTGTTTCAAATGTAGTTCTACACCTGCCATGTTGGGGAATGGGGACCAACACAGGTGTATCATTTTGTCTGATTGTAGAACATGTGTTATCATGCCAATCAGACAAATTTGAAACACCTGTGTTAGGCGTAGGACTACATTTGAAACAAATGAATATTCTGATAGTGACAGTAATCATGGATATATAGACTATAGTGTTTGTTCAGTAACAGGGGTCTCCCTGGCTCTGCAGCTCTAATAAACAGAAATTACATTTCTCGTTTCAGCCAATCAGGAGAGAGTAGCCATTTATCATCTTTAGTGTTCCAATTTTGTCTGCTAAATTCATTGTGTCACTTTAGAATTACACTTGTTTAATCTGTATTCTGACTGCATTTTCTATCCTAATTGGATACAATCAGTATCCTGACCTGAAATGCTAGAGAGACCTCAGACTCTTGTTACTGAACAAACATAGCAATGTGTGTGTGTGTGTGTGTGTGTGTGTGTGTGTGTGTGTGTGTGTGTATATATATATATATATATGTATATATGTGTGTGTGTGTGTGTGTGTGTGTGTGTGTGTGTGTGTGTGTGTGTGTATATATATATATATATATATATATATATATATATATATATATATATATATATATATATATATATATATATATATATATATATATACACAAAATTATATATCATTCTTTTTTTTAATTTTAAACCAGATTTAAAAACCTTTCTAAGGCCTGCCACTAACTCAACATCCGGGGGGGCCACTCCCCGGAGTTCTTTTGTCTTCCACTCCGCAGTTCCGTGGACCATGGAGCCCCCAACTGACCGCCGAGTGTGACCGTGGACCAGGCCTCTTCACGGAGCCTTCACAGAGCCCATCAGCCCATGTTGGCCAGCATGCCGCCTCGGCCATCGTTCAGCTCTCCACCAGCCGGTCTGACACGTTCTGGAAGCATGGTGTGGAAATGGCTGACCAATAGCATGTAAAGACCCAGCCAGAGACATTGTGGATGAGGCTTGGGACTAGCCCCTTTCGGGACCCTCTATTACCATTTCTGTCATTTAGACGGCGGTACCCTAGGGTCCCTTTAAAGGTAATCCACTCTCAAATAGACGCAGCTGTACCACTGTCTGGTGACGGTCACAGACACCTGCCACGTCGCCGGAGTGTTAATGAGATGTTTCAAAGATGTATAGAGTGTAGCAGTAGACTGCGGAAACGTGTGCGAAGCAGTGTTAATCGGCGTTGCCGTTAAGTAGGCTATCTATTTTTGAAGTTTTGGCTTCCCGCACCGCGATTGACTAGCTGCACGTTGCTGTATCCAGAGCCATAGAGTAAGTTACGCAGACTCCGTTCACTTCATGGGGCCAGTCCAATGGTGGCTCCTCTACATAGACTTCTATTGAATGGGGACAACCGGAAGTTTAAGTTTAGTCTATGGGCTCGCACGAGTACATGAACCATGTGACCGGGCTGTTTTCGACCCCCTCAATATCGCAACTCTAGGCTCAGATATTTTAGAAACACAGTTTAAAGAGGAAACATGTGTTCTTATATATTTTTGATGGCTCCGTTTCGAACGTCAATATCTACACTGCTACGCTTTGGCTCCGAGAAGAGGTTCCGTGTCAGGATATCCCTGCATGACTACCTGGGTCGAGCTCGTCCACAAACAGTGGCTATCACTTAATATTTTTAGTCTGGTGTCAAACAACTGCTTAAATTATAGTCTTTAAATAAAAATGTAGTCCAGTCAACCCCCGTTTGCATGCGCAGTACTATATCTGTAAGATTGCATTGGGAAAACATGCTACTGGCTGACAAACAGCCGCTTTGTAAGCGGTTGTTTTACTCCAGACTTTAAATTTTACATGCCGGCCTTAAGTTTATCAACTGTATCTTGCGCTGATACCTTTACTTTTTGAAAATAGTAATGTTTGACGGGCTCGACCCACCCAGCTAGTCCATTTCAGCCTGTGCAGGGATATCCTGACATGGAACGGAACCTCATCTCGGAGCTAAAGCGTAGCAGCGTAGATATTGAGGTTCCAAACGGAGCTAATACTTTGAAATCAACCAAAGCTACTATTGACATCATTCATCCAGCATGTACCTATGGCATGCACACGGTCGGCCAATCAGAAGCAGTAACTAGGTCTATAGCCAGTCGCGGTGCGGTATGTTACTTCAGAAATGAAGTTTCAGAACATGATGAATAGGGATTCATGAGATAATGATTATCTCAGACTTGTCGAGGACTGCAACCCTCTTCAAGATCCATTCTGATTTCTGATAAAAATAAATAAAGGAAGTTAGGAAGAGAGAATTTCAGAGAAACCAAAACCTCAAAAATAGATTAAAAATACTTAACGGCAACGCTGCTTCGTACACGTTTCCGCCGTCTCCTACTGCTACTCTGCATCTAAACATCTCATCAACACTCAAGCGATGCCGCAGGTGTCCGTGACCAGACAGTGGTACAGCTGTGTCTATTTGAGAGTGGATTAACTTTCAAGGGACCCTACCCTACGGTACCTGCCGTCCAAAATACAGAAAAGGTAACTGAGGGTCCCGAAAGGGGCCAGCTTGGGACCAGTACAGACTCCTGAGGCTTTGTGGCCTTGCCCTTTACTGAATGCTGTACAGAACAGACTCTGCAACAAGCCCATACTGTCAACACCTTTGCATTTAATGGCATGTCAACATGGAACAAGATTAAATGGTTAGTTCGCATTAGTTTTTACTTAAATAATACTTGCCATTGATATAGTGGTCTCAAAGGTATTAATTGATTGCCTGAGTCCCATGGTGAGAATTCTGGTCTAGGTGAATATTAATATTAATGAAAACTAGTCATTTGTTTTGTAGCCTGGCTATTATTGACCTATTTCTACCTTTATAGCCCAACTTTGGTTCAACTTGGACCTCTCTGTCACATGGAACATTGTTTTGTTTGTCCAGTATCACTACGACAGCAGCACAACATCACTTCCCTGTGACAGAGGGGTCAAAGTTGAATGAAAGTTGCACTATATGGTAGAAATAGGTCGACAATACAAAACAAATTGCCCCCAATACTTAATATTCACCAGAACCAGACCGAAACTCCCACCACAGGACTCAGGCAATCAATTAATACCTTTGTAACCACTATGTTAATGGGAAGTATTTCCTACAGCTTTAAGTTCAAAAATTTGAACTGACCCTTTATTAAGACAATGCCTATCAACAGGGAGCAGTTGGTAGACCACAGTAGAGACATGCGGAATTGCCAGTGACTGAATTGACAATGACACTGAATTAATTATGACTAGCCTATATATTTTATTTGATATGTTATTACCTGTGATTATTAATAGTTTTATTGTAGTATTGTATATTATTACTGCTGGTGATGGTTATTGTTTTATTGTATATGTTATTATATTACCTGTGGTGAATATAGTATAGAGGAGAGCCATTAACTGTTTGTGGGAACATTATTCAGGATGTGGATTAGACTGATCTCTCAAGAACCTCCTGTTGAGTATAGAGCGTTGCAGTCCCGCCCAAGGCGATCGGTCCGGAAGAAAATTTCCAATACATTTTCCCCATAGACGACCTATGTTTCTATGTCAGTGATTCTCAAACTATATGTATTGCATTTGGCCGCCGACCCCCATCTGAAAATATGTTGTTCCAGGGACTCCCCCCAAAAGCAAAGATTTGAGTTAAAAACATTCACTCTGAAAGAATATCTTCAAAGATTTGCACCATATTTTTCACGATTTTTGAAAAATAGCAGACCTACAAGCTCGTAGCGCGGCACTCAGTGCTGCGCTATGAGCTTGTAGATCTGCTATTTTTCAATAGCTAAAGTATAACACAATGCTTAAAACACCAAAAGGGGTTCCCGCCCTGAATGGATTAAAGATCTGTAAGCCGCGGACAAAGCCAACTCGTATGGTGACAAATCATGACAACAAACACAATTCTTTGGGCCGAATAAATAATTAGAAGAAAAAAAAGGGCAGGTTACAACACTTTTTCTTCTTTGTAATTATATGTTCGGCCCAAAATATTGTGTTTGTTGTCACGATCCGAGTTGGCTTTGTTCGAGGCTTAAAGATCTTTAAATAAATACTTTTTGAAATGTCTATGGGGAAAAATGAATGGGGAATTATTTCCTGGGCCTGTCGTCATGCAAGGGGACGGGACTGCGACGCTCCATAGAGCAGATAAAGACATTGACGGGCATAGGGAGTAGACCAGTGTTGTTTTTGGCAGCAAAATTGGATTTTAGTTTTAGTCAGTCTTTTGAATAGTTTTCATTTAGTTTTAGTCCCTTGGAATGTCTTAGTTTTAGTCGACTAAGTATCATGCGATTTTAGTCTACTAAATCTACAGTTGATTTAGTTGACTAAAATGTATTTTGGCGGTGCCTTGATGCCGTCGTAATGGCTGATTTTACACTTGCTGAAAATAGCCGATCTACAAACTCGCAGCGCAGCGCGTTGTGAGCTTGTGGTTCAGCTATTTTCAGCAAGTGTAAAATGACTCATACTCATACATTAACAGTTTAGTTTGTATTTCTTGTCGAAAATTGCCGATATATTTAGTTTTCATTTCGTTTCTATTTAGTTTTCGTCAGTGAAAAAAGGTAGTCGACGAACATTTTTCGTCATAGTATTAGTCGACGAAAACAAAACTGGAGTGGACACATTTTTATATGTAGACAATGCAAAATTTTCAATGATATAAACGGCAATGACTGAATTGTTATATATTTGATTAATAAATCCTAAATGTTAATCCTGAATTATCATGAATGTTAAATCAACTTGACCTACATTTGCACGTGTATGACCCAGAGGGTCCTGTTACACGTAGCTAAAGCCATCGCATGGGCTATCATTTCTATTTCTTGTACAGTTGTATTGTACTTAAATACACAATTACAAGTGTTTCTGAAAGGATTCACCAATACATTGGTTTATTTCCAACAACATATCTCTGCTGATGGGAAGAAACCACCTAACTCCAAAATGTTCATTTTTCAGGAAATAAAGAAAACGTTATATTTTGAAAACAAAGAAATACTGGCTCATCAAAGTTGGTGTGACTTTATATATTGTCAATTACTTGCATGAGAGGGGTAGAGGTGGTGGAGTTAGCAGACAGTTTGAGGGTCCAATGGAGTTAAGAGGTTTTGTCAAGTGTTTTTACTACTTTCCATTGGTTCAATATTTTCGAAAACGACACACAAAGGGTGTTCAACTGATTCATGCAACCAAAAAAAAACACTCAAAAATGGAGTTAGGTTTCCTCCCGACAGCAACGATACTGTATGGCTAATTTCTGACATCACATACTGTATTAGCATACTGAATAGAATTGTGCATCTTTATTATATTTTATAGGGCTTATTAATGATAGTGTAATGACTTTTACAAAATAGTGAAATATGACCATTTTGACAACAATTTTATAAAAACGAATTTACTAAACATCAAAATATCAATCGACATCAATCAATGAATAGCACAAACTTACAACAGTAAAGACAGTGAGATAATCCAGTTCCTACTTCCTATGAGTGTCAACTCAGAGGAGGAACATCTGAGCTTCATTCACTGGCTTTGTCCAATTCTGGACAAGTGTTAGCTAGGTTGGGGTTACCTCTCAGCTAAAGGTGTTAATTTGTATATAATACTGCCAAACAAAAACATATTGCAGACATGAATGTATTTTACTGACATTTCATAGTATTATAATAATATATTAGCCAAAAATACAAGAGCAATCCTGTCTACGATTAGCCTTGTGACATTACCTCCATGACAAACACATTTTATAGGTTAGAAGCGGTCACAAAAAATTGTTACAATGAAAATGTTACGTACATATTTTATAAAAAGGACATTTGAAAGACATGAGGGCCACCCTACTAAAACAATGGGTGCTTCAGGTATTGCGATTTGATATAAATTACAACTACTTATTCCCTTGCAGCTTAAATCAGTCATAATATGGGCAACGTTATTTATGATCATGTCATAAATGTGATCATACCCTACTACAGGGTAACCATTTCATCAATCAAAAGGACAGGAAGGCATTCAGCTGTGCTTTCAGACTTGTAGATTGGCTATTTTCGAAGATTTTTTAAATAAGGCTTAAGTGGTTAATTAACCAAGGCATCTTCTCTTATGACATTATGTCAAAACTAACTTATTGAAAGAAGACTGGAGTATACAATACAAAATACAGTAGTCAATTAAAAACAGCAGCACTGGCTTTTCAGTGGCTGGGCATAACATGAATGCTGTTGCCAAAGGCTACATTTTCATGTTTTATTTGGTCTGTGTTGTCAGTTTACTGTGAGGCTGAATCTGTACAGACCGACAGGGAGATGACTTAAAAGTAAACTGTTCATGTCCATCTGGATCTCTCAAGGAGCACTTCTCAGTAAACCAGGTACTTGAATTCAGAGTAGATGAGGGGAAGCATGACTGTGCAAGCACGGTACAGGATGGCTCTGCTCTTAAATAAGGCTCTGGGTGTGGTGCTCCAGGACTCTGACTTGAAGTTGAAGTAAATAGCAAACAAGGCCACAGCAAAGAAGTGTCCAATAAGGGTCATTGGTTTGGGCGAAAGCCTGGTGAAGGTAAAGTTAAAAACATTCATTAAACTTTTGATGCAAATAACTGTTAATGAAACTTTAATAACTGCTACAACAATATTACCTACTCTCTGAGAAGTCTGTGAATACCTGCAGCATGGCACTATCGGCATAGAGCTCTGGAATGTTAATTAGCAGGCTCCTCCAGATGCGCACGTCATTGAGGGCCACTCATGCCTCCTGTCAGCGGGGGCCTCGTGTTGTAGGCGTCTCCCAGGAGAAGTACACCTGGAAAACGCAGGTTGCTGTGTTAAGCCATTTATAATTTAGGCATTTAGCAGACGCTCTTAATCCAGAGAGATTTACAGTAAGCAAGAACAAAAAACATGGCAATACATCAAATACATAAACAATAGTCATCATGAATCATATGTAAGCTAAGAACCTAACAGTGGAATATCTATTTAAGCCTGATTTATACTTTGTCATAGACTATGTCCCTCACAGAAATAGCAGCTCTACAAGCTTACAATGTATTGCGAGTCGTTATGTCAAAATACATAGTATAATTTAATACCGTCATAGTCACCAGTAGTTACTTTCTCATCACTTTGTGCAGCACTGTTCAGGTTGAACTTGTTAAAATATTTGTAAAGAATAATTATAATGTTTTTGTCTGCTTATAAAAACAAATCCTGCTGTATTATTGATTAAGTAAATAAATGTCATCTCTGCTCACCAGTGTGTGCCAACTACTGTAACACTACACCCACACAAAGCTGTTTTTAGTGCTTTCAAACATTTCTATTTCAATTTAAATGTGTACAGTGTCTTACAGAATATGACACAGCCTAGATCCCATTAGACTGGATCTATACACATCTTTTCAACAATCTGTACTATTAAAGTTCAATGATGCAGTGATCAATGATCATGCAAAACATATTTTAATGCAGCAAGCCGTGCATACATACTGTATCTATTAATAATATATCTCAAATTGTCATTCAATAGTAATATAGTATGTTCTGCTACCCGGCTTGTTGACCGGCGAGGGTGGGAGGAAGCTACAGTAGCAGGCATAGACCTGAGACGATCATTTTGTAGTGCCACCATGAAATGTTCTTTTATGTGTTCTGATGGTAAAGGTAAAGATGTAGAGAGACAAAGACAGAGGGCGAGAAACCACAGACAGGTTAACCATTCCGTTTTGAACCATTATTCAACAGGGGATAAATATGTTTCAGAGCATGAATTCATTGACACATTAAGATGATGACTGACTGACATTTCCACAGTCCCTCGATCTATTCAAGGTTACAGGAGCACAGCTCTTTGATGTTGCGGCTGAGAAATGTAAGAAGAATTGGATCCTACTACCGTATGAACACCAGTATACACAAAAGCATAGCATCACCATGATTTTTGAGCAGTGGAACACCCTCTCCTATGCGCAGCTTTGTGTGCGTGTGTGTGTGTCTGTTTGTAGCATGGAAAGTCTGTTTGTAGTGCGAACTATTGACCCCTGCAGCATGCTGATTGGGGTCACAGGAGGTCAAGTGCTTTGACTCCAAGGCAACACACGTCACCCTCCCCCCCTCTCACTCACTCACTCACACACTCACACACTCACACACTCACACACTCACACACTCACACACTCACACACTCACACACACACACACTTTGCGTTAAAATAACACTGCAGATTTTAGTAAGAACACAGACAACAAACAGGCACCGATGGAATAAAATAATTTGTGCGTTTGAATCGGAGCATCAAGGTAGTAGCTCACACAACTCCAACTCGTCTCAAACTCTCCGAGCATTTCTCGGGTCGGGTAAGTAATTTTACAGAAATAATCTCTAAAAGAGATTATTTTGAATCTGATTTTGAATCTGACTCATGATCTGTGCTGAATGTCATATCCCCTCTACGACTCTTCTACACAGTAAAATCATCAACAAATTGACTCCATTACTATTTCGCACAGAGGGGGGTGGCATTTCCCCCCTGATGTCCACTAATACTCTGGTGTCAGAGGAAGATATTTGGTAGATAAGAACAGGGCTGGGGTTGGCCAAGACCAATTCAGCATGGTGGGCTTTGAACTGGGGAGCATCCTGGGGGCAAAATAACAGAAGATGTGGTGTGCATGTGTCTAGGCGATGTTCATCAACAAATTACAATACTTTGAACAAAACACAGGTTTACCCTCATAAGGCATCCAACAAAGTGAGACGATGTCTGAGCCTTTCCAGACAAGGCTCTTTCTGATTTTGGAGAAACAGCCATCAGCCATCAGTGAGCGCAGCAATGGATTTTCTAAAGAAGGAAAACATGGCCAAGAACTTATGTCAATCAACTACAACTGTTTACTTCTTGCCTGGAGAGGTCCATCATGAGTTACTACTACAAAATAAGATGCCACCTGGTAGGTGGCATGGTGGAGACATGCTGATCCCTAAGCAGTGTTGATTTCGTCGACTAAAACTAAGACAAAGAATGTTCGTCGACTACCTTTTTCCCCTGACAAAAACTAAATGGAAACTAAATGAAAACTAAGCTATGATGACAAAAACTAAGACTAAATATACTAATTTAGTATAGTATAATTTCGTCAACAAATAAAAACTAGACTAAAATGTTAGGAAGGGACTAGTGGACAAGAGATCCAGTATAAGTCATCCAACACTTGGTTGCATGCTGAAAATAGCCGATCTACAAGCTCACAACGCTAAGCATGCAAGTGTAAAAACAGCCATTACGACGGCATCAAGGCCCGCCAAAATACATTTTGTGGTTTTTAAAGCGAAACACAGAGGTACACATTGAGACAGAGAGAGAAAAGTCATTCCACATGCCTTCTTCTGTCAGATACTGGCCAATGTACTGCTCATACAGTAGGGGCTGCCTCATGCACATCTGCTCCTCGCTAAAATACTGACCGTCTGGGACAGGAGGAGGGAGAGACAAAGGCGTGAGTTTGATTACTTTCGTTTTGCCATTTCTGCTTCATTTTTATAGTGATAGTGAGAGAGACAGGAATGGTGGCAGAGAGAGAGAGGGGGGATGTTAAATAAAGCAAAGTGCCTCAGGTCAAACTCTAACCCAGGCCTGCTGCAAGAAGCACTCATTTATGTGGTATGTGGTCTTATCAGGTGATCCCCCAGAGTTGATTATTTTTTTACAGTGTGACTTGAGGTCAAGACACCTAGAACAGGGTTTGTCTGTCTGTCTGTATAGCATGCACGCACGCACACACAGTACCTTTATTGATAAGATAAACATGTTAAATTTCATGTTATTCAGGACATTGCATGTACTGAGGATCTAAAATTGTGGACACGCAAACATCAGGTTCCTCGGGCTTCGCCACTGGACAATCAGAAGAGCTATTTGAATGAATTGAAGACACTTATGCTATGATTCTTTTGATCGTATTATAATAATAAATATGAACATACTCTCAGGAACCCTTACCCCTCTGGAGGGCCCTGAGGGCAGCGTAGCGCTGGTTTCGGACCCTGGTCTTGTCTGTGTGTCCAACAGCCTGTCTCTGTATCACTCTGCGGTAGTGCTGGGCCCGCGAATCAGAGCGGAGACTGGAGAACGCCTCCAGGTGCTTAGGCTTCAGATACGCCTGGAAAAATGGAACCGCAGAAATATTGGACACATTTGTGATTTGTGATTTTTTAACAAGACTGCTTATTTATAATAAGATGCTTGTACACCATGACCGCACAGACTTAGGGCAGTATTATGCGTGTCTTAAGTACCAGGTCTTATGACTAAACTTAAGACCTGGAGGCGTGATCAATGCTGTTTGGCCACTCAGAATAGCCAAATGGCATTGATCACGCCTCCAGGTCTTAAGTTAAGTAATAAGACCTGGTACTTAAGACACGCATAATACTGCCCTTAGTCTGGTGAGATGTAGGAGGACACAAACCACAGAAGTCCTAGAGACATTTTAAGTGCTGCAATCCCCCAAGAACACACAAGGCAGGTATAGCCTCCTGTTGGCTCTGGCATATAGAGAAAGGACAATAGCTGGAAGCCTGGATGAGAGGGGCAGTGATTTGGCCAATCACTGCTGACCCGCCAACTGGAGAGTGTTGTGGTTAAGGGTCGAAACACTTTAAGAAGGTTGGGGACCACCTGATGACCTCTCTTCCAGGCCAAGGCTTTATCCATTATAGATTGATTGTAATTGCATCTTTGATGTATTTACAAACTGAAATAAGCTAAAATGTGGGTCACGCCCTGTTCCAGAATAAGCTCAGCACTGCATGACTGTTATTTCTTCAGTTTTATGTCCTGTCAGGTGCCTATATTTAAGTTTGCTTGAACACAAACACAGATACACTACTACTCCAATCTCTTTTCATCTCACTCAGATACACAGGGAAAAAAACTATCTCTTTCCCTCTCTCACACAAACGTTCATATTATGTGTTGTTGTGCACATTATATGATTGAGCCCTACCTGATACCTCTCCAGGAACACCTGGATATTGCTTCAGCAGCTCCTCTCTGCGCTCTTCTATCGTCAGCTCAGCATCCCCTATCTGTTGGCTTTTCACCATGCTCCCACTAACAGCCACTACCTCCAACATAACACAATTACGTATGTTTCATCAGTTAGATGTTTTTTCCTCATCGCTCAAAATAAACGCAATAAAGCCGCCATATTGGTCCCGGTCTTATTATTGTTCCCCCTCCTCGTTCAAGTGACTTGCCAATGGTTCCGCTGAAAACAATTTCTCTTCTATTTCTGTTAATCTCTACAAATAGCTAGCTCTGGTCCATAGCTCTAAATGCAACGCATTCGAGCTATGGACCAGAGCTAGAGCATACAATTTAAGCAACAACAGTAGTAATAATTATTTGTAATAATAATAATAAACATTCTCTCCTTGTGTGGCTGTTTGGTACTCCCCCAGGGGGGGGGCTCCCCCAGCACCCCCCCCCTCTAGTCACAAAGAATAATATGGATAATTCCTCGGTTATGTATAAATAGCAATAAAGCTGAATAAATTGTTGTATTTGTGATGCTTTTACTTTTATTTGCAAATAATTTCTCCCGTTTTCAACTACTGATCATGATGCCATTGCCAAGTATAATAGGCCCAGGTACTCGCAATAGAAATTACCGGTAGGTTATTTTATTTTAATCGTGGGTGTTTTATTTACAGGTTGTTAACTTTATGCTGGCACACAACGTACCTGCAATTAAATGTCTGCTGTGGTTCAAAGCCTGTGTAATAAAAATATAGAAAATAAAAATAAAACAAAAGAGAGAAAAGACCTCCATCTAGTGGTCATTTCTTGTCAGTGTACTTTCAGGAGGGCACAGGTCTAATCTTATTCAGTATGTCACTGAGTATAACCTACTTCTCTGGTTCAAAAGAAAGATGACAAACAAATGTATTGTTTGTGCATGGTAAAGGAAAAAAGATGACACTTGATATTCAGTGTTCTAATCCAGTGGTTCCCAAACATTTTAACTCAAGAGCCAAAATATATATTTGGTATCGCCCCAGGACCAAAACTTACAAAAGTACATTAATTAACCACTTAAGGCCTATTAAATAGTGAATAAAGACAATCTATAAGCTTGTGAGCTTTTTAATGTCAGAAATTATTTTGAAAAAAGTATTAAAAATGTAATAAACAAAAATGTAGACTTAGATAGCATTTGATACAGACTTATAGCATGTTATGTAGACAGCACTAGAATTGTATTGTATGTCATAGAACTTCATAGTTGATTTGTTGTTGTAAAGCACTTTGTAATGAAAATTTGAAAAGGTGCTATATAAATAAAGTTTTATTATTATTATTATTATTATTATTATTATTATTATAGTACATATCATAGTATAGTAGTTTATATGTATAGTTTCATTATATAGCTATTCCACTGTTACGTTCTTAGCTTATGCATGTTTCATGATAAATACTTTTTATATATGTGATGTATTGCCATGCTTTTTGTTCTTGCTTAACCCATTGACGCCTGGTGCAACGTATACGGTGTTCTACCCTTGATGATCTGTGTCTCATCAGCTATTGCTATACATGTAGCAACATAACTATTTTAAAAAAAATCATCAGAATTTGAAGGTTTTCAGAAAACTTAGGTCAGGCTCTAGAAGGCGTTCCCAGATTCGGTCTCAGGCATCAATGGGTTAATGTAAATCGCTCTGGATTGGTGGATTAAGAGCGTCTGCTAAATGCCTAAATTGTAAAAATAATGGAATATTTACTCACAAGTCACGACCCACAAAAATGTCTGCGTGACCCAAACATTGTCCCTGGCCTGGTGTTTGGGAAACACAGTTCTAATCTACTGTAACCTAGTGTAGTGCAGTGGTTCCCAAAGTGGGGTCCGGGGACCCCTAGGGGTCCTTGAGGGAGTTCCAGGGGGTCCCCAGCTAAATGATAGTTTGGACCCAAATGGACCATTATTGGACTGTAACTCAGTGTTACAGTCACTGTACAAATGGAACGCAATGGACCCTAACGGGTCCGCTTGGTTCCATTTGTACACCCTCAGAGATACATTTACATTGATTTTACAATATAAATTGGTGGTCCCAGAGATAGATATGTCATTAAATGGGGGGTCCATAGACTAATGCATATCAAACTGGGGGTCCTTGAAATTAAACGGGTTGAGAATCACCGCTAGAGCCATAATCTTCTCTTATGGGGGTCCCTGGTATTCTCTCTTCAAATGGGGGTCCACAGGCTAATTAGTGTCAATTTGGGGTCCTTGACATGGAAAGGTTTGGGAACCATTGGTGTAGTGGACCCAGCAGGACATAAAAGAGGTGAAGCTCGACTGATGAGTTGACCATTGTATTTGTTGACTCAACGTGAAAACTAGACCAAAAAGGATACAATACATAAATCAAAAGTAAATGAATTAATAAACATCATTGCATTAATAAACCTGTAGCCTGGGCTGCATTCCTTTTCAGGTTTATGATCCGGTCTTGAGCAGATGATTAGATTAGATTAGATTAGATGTCTTTATTATCCACAAGGGAAAATTGTTTTGCTCAGGTCAATGCATACATTCAGGACAATACATACAGGACAATACAATAAAACACCCAGCAAAGTTTTTAAAGCTATTTAAAAGAAAGCAAAGTCTCTCTACACACCATGAAACACTCATGATGTGTGTGTGCGTGCGTGCACGCATGTCCATTATCAGCACTCAGTCCAGTCATCTGCCTTTGTGTGTGTGTGTGCGTGCGTGCGCCGGGGGCACTGGCAAGCAGGTCCAGTTGAGGTGAATCAGGTATTGGGGGTTTGTGTTTGTTAAGGAGCCTAATGGCAGAGGGGATGAAACTGGCACTGCCCTTTGCCTTCTTGAATCTCGATGCAGTGTATCTCCTACCCGAGGGCAGGACCTTGAAGCAGGTGCTGAGGTTATGAGTTGGGTCTCTCGCGATCTTTCCTGCTTTCTTCACTGTCCTCTGGTCGTAGAGATGCTGAAGGGCAGAGCACTGCATCCCACAGAGTTTAGACCCCACGTGGGTTACCCTCCGCAGCTTAGCCTTGTTGGACTCTGAGAGCCCTCCATACCAAGCCAGGAAAACCAAACAAATAATTACAAAGAAGAAAAACAACAAAAAAAGTGTTGTAACCTGCGGTTTTCTTCTTCTTTCTAATTATTTGTTCTGCCCGAAAAATTGTGTTTGTTGTCATGATTTGTCACGACGAGAGTTGGCTTTGTCCGCGGCGTAAACGTCTTTAAATAAATACTTTCTGAAAAGTCTATGAGGAAAATGAACAGGGATTTATTTTCCGGGTCTCTCGAGGGGGCGGGACTGCGACGCTCTATTAATAGCACCCAGTTATTCTAGGATGGATTAAAAGCAGATTACATTTTGAGAGTAGATTGTTTTACACTCGTAATTTAGATTAGAGTGATTTAATGAGAGCATGCTTTGTCATGCTACAAGTTTCCTCCACTCACTTTGATGTCTCCATGGTTTCCTTATCCTTGTACTGGACTCCGGTCACACAACCATTCTCCTCCTCCAAGCTGGCCACGATGTCTTCTACTGCTGTGACACTGAGGGGGAGTAAAGCGCTAGTTAGGAATATTATGACCATAACCCACATTGATTTCAGTCCACAAACCAACTCTCCAGCCAACACAAGCCTAGAAGCACGCACACACACAGCAAACTGCATGCGGAGATAAAGGGTGCCACCGTGAAAAGGGTGCAAGCTGTCACGTCAATAAAACAAACCTCTAGGACCGTGGGCTACCGTGAGACCTATAGTGAAGACCTGTCGGCTGCACCACTTGGCTCCCTCTGACTCTGGATGCACAGCATCCACAGGACTCTATTGGGGAGAACAAAACAAAAAAAAACATGTTAATAACCACGATAAGAAATAGCTCAATAACAAAGTAAGAGAACAATAAAAGTCAACCTAAACAAAACAAAACAGCAGTGGTAATCATTACTAATCTAGGAGGGGAAACACATTTAGTACAATAACAAGACACTGTCCCATGTTGATTTTGACAGCAAATTGTGATGTAGTTTAAGTCTTAGTTAAGTTTTAGTTGAATAAATGCCATAAGATTTTAGTCGACTAAATCTACAGTTGATTTAGTCGGCTACAATATATTTTGGAGGGCCGTGATGGTGCTGAAATGGCTGAAATAACAGATCTACAAGATAAACGCATCACACTGCAGTTGGGACTGTGAGCTTGTAGATCAGCTATATTCGGGGAACGACACCTGCACACAACCATAGCATAAAATGACATGTCTTTTAGTTCTACTGGATATCTTGTCCACTAGTCCCTCCCTAACATTTTAGTCTAGTTTTGATTTGACGAAACTGTCAGTATACTGTATTTAGCCATAGTTTTAGTCATAGCTTAGCCATAGCTTAGTTTTTCTGTGAAAAAAGGTAGTCAACAAACACTTTGTCAGAGTTTTAGTTGACACTGACACAGTCAACTAACCAAATGATCGATGATTTCATATCCTGGTGTGACAAGTCACTCTTACAGTTAAATGTTACTAAAACAAAAGATATGATCATCAGCTTTAGAAGGACTCGTCCTAGTCCTGCTCCTACACTCTTTAAGGGCACAGAAATTGAAGTTGTAGAGAGCTACAAATACTTGGGTGTCGTTCTTGACAACAAACTGCTTTGATTCTCATATTGCCTCTACATCAAAAAAAGTCCAGCAACGTCTTTTTTTTATCTGAGGAAAATGCGTTCTTTTAATGTCTCTAGTGCCCTGTTAGGATTTAGTCTTTTGTAATTACGGTAGTATTTTGAATGTCGTTTGATGTGTGTATTTTTACTATTACCTGGCTGCAAACCAATTTCCCGCAAGGGACAATAAAGCTAACCTTGAACCTTGATCAAAACAAGTTCTTAGTTTGTGTACCTGAAGTTATGTTGTGTTCCGGAACTTAAGTAGCAGCTGATGGACTCTGCCCCCTCCACCTGGCCTTCTGTACACCCTGTGCAGCAGCCCGTCCTCCAGGGGGTACGATCCCATTCCGACAGGAGACCCAGGGTTTCAGAAGGTAGGCCTTGGTTCTCCATTATGCCCAGGCATCCGCTGTTCCTGCCAGAATGGAAGAAGAGCACATATAGAGGAATCAGCAGCTTGTAATACAGCCAGGCCAACATTTGACAATTCCAGAAGGGCGGAATTGGTTGCATGGGTGGCTGTTACCACATTCACGGGTAGTGGGGTTCTGGTATGGGCCTGTGCGAAGTCGCCTATAGGGAAAGAGAAATGGGCAGAGCCTGCCTTAGAAGCACTCGTTCTGGGCGCCATGGTGTTGTCAGAGATAAAGTGTGCCACCGAGAAAAGGGTAAAATAAAACAAGCAGACCTGTCGACTGCACCACTTGTCTGGTAATTTTCCAGAGGGTCTTGTTACGCAACAGTTAAAGCAAATGACTAAGGAATACAAGACAGATACAGTACGGTCATCTAGGCACCATATTGTTGGGACAGGTGGGCAGTGGGCACCAGGACAACTAGACACCAAAACCATCTGGGCACTAGAGACATGTGGGCAGTGGGCACCTGAACAATTGAGCACTTAAGGTAGGGACATGTGGGCACCTGAACAACTGGGCACTATGGACATGTGGGCACATGAATTAGGATTCGTCTCCACGAGTGTTTAACTTTACAAAGCATACCCCCAAACACAACACAAGGTCAAAAGTACATGTGTTTATTTGCGAAAATACTATAGTACTGACTGAGGTCAAAAGTACATTAAGTTGTGGTGCCCACCTCTCCAGGTGCTCAGTTATCTCCACCCTAATGCACATCGGTATTGTGTAAATAGCCTACGGAAATAAAAGCCGGGGTACCGAGGCTATTAAATGTCCTTTTAGGGCAAACAATAAAACAAATGGAGAAATTACCAGATCTTCAAGCCCACATCTTGTAGATCTTTTCCTTTAGTCAAGTATGTCAGACAGCTAGCTGAGACTACAAAAGTGGTACCAAATAATAACAAACGCAGTTATCCCATTTAGTGTTACACACATGGTTAACGTTAGCTAGTAACTACTAGCTAAGCTAACGATGTTCACCTTATAGTTGATGTAATACTTACTTAACAATAACATATCCTAGAGGACATGTTGAATGTATGTCCATCATTCAGAATACAGTAACGGCATCACTTTTAAACGGACTGTACCTGATATGAAACGTTGACGTCACGAGTGTTGATGTTTGAAACTTTGAACAAAAAATAAAATAAATGATAATCTCTGGATGGATGCAGCGCGGTGGGCGTGTCCATAGCGCATATCACGCAGGCACCACGAGTCGACGCGTAATGAACTTGACCTATGGCCAGCGAGTGCGCACCGCCAGCCAATCACAGGCTAGTTACGGGATTTAAAAAATAAAGCGCTTATAAAAGTCCGCTCGCAGCCATGGTTAGTCAGTTGAATGATGGCAATGATGGATACCGGTACACGCATCAGACAGCTCGTCTGCGAAGACGTTAAACTTGCAGAGTTTTTCAACCAGAACACCTTCTTCACGTTACACATGGATGACTTCAAATCGTCGTTGTTTACAACGTTTGGTTTGGAGAATTCCGAGTTGAACACGGAGAGCTTCCAGCAGCAGCCAGAGGAGGACGCCGTTGCAGTGGCTACCTGCAACGGCGTACCTGCCCGCACGGCACCGTTGCTGCAGGAGAACGAACGTTGTCTCGGTCAGCAGCGTCTGACAGACGACGACAAGTATGCCCGGAAGATGCGGTTCATCATGGCTGAGCTGGTACACACAGAGCACGACTACATCCGAGACCTGCGTACATGCCTGGAGACCTACCTGATGGAGATGACCGGTGGAGTTGACGAGAAGCCTGCGGGCATCCGCAACAAGGAAACCGTCATCTTCGGTAACATCCAGGACATATACAACTTCCACAGCCATGTTTTCCAAGGGGAGTTGGGCAACTGCCGTCTACCAGCGGATGTGGGACGTTGCTTTGTGGCGTGGGCAGGTCAGTTCGACCGTTTGTACGTGGACTACTGCAAGAACAAGCCTGCCTCGAGTCGACTTGTAGTGGAACACGGTGGAGCCTACTTTACACACATCCAGGCGAAATATGGTCTGAGCTGGGCCAGTTCTCTGGACTCCTGTCTCATCAAACCCATACAGAGGATCACAAAGTACCAGCTCCTGCTTAAAGACTTGTTGTCCTGCTGTGAGGAGGGAGAGGGAGTTGAGATTAAGGATGCTTTGGAGGTGATGAAAGGAGTTCCAAAGAAAGCGAACGATGCCATGAACATCGCCATGTTGGCCCGCCTGCAGCCTCGGGCTTCGTCCAGCATGCAGCCTAGGGCATCGTTCAGCTTGCAGCGGTTCAGGTCTTCAAGTCTGGCACGTTCTGGAAGCAGGGTGTGGACATGGCTGACCACTAGCTATAGCATGCAAACACCCAGCCAGAGACGTCGGGGATGAGGCTTGGTTTGGACATGAGGCTTAATTGGGACATGAGGCTTGGTTTGGACATGAGGCTTGGTTGGGACATGAGGCTTGGTTGGGACATGTCAGGCTTGGTTGGGACATGTCAGGCTTGGTTGGCAATGAAGGACCGGGAAGTCTGGCGTAGCATTGTGGAATCCATGATATCGACCGCGGTCGAAAAATGATGATGATGGTTGGGACAAGTCTAGCTCTGGTCCATAGCCTAATGCACTTTACTGCCGTTGCGTTCAACAGCAGTAAAGTGCATTAGACTATGGACCAGAGCTAGGACAAGTCCTGACTCTGGTCACTCCTAGGGCTACTCCTACGGTAAGTTTAATTTTTTGGTTAAAACAAAAAGTGTTTTGTTAAAAGGTTAAATCACTATTCATGTGTTTCAAATGTAGTTCTACAACTGCCATGTTGGGGAATGGGGACCAACACAGGTGTATCATTTTGTCTGATTGTAGAACATAGTGTTAGCATGTCAATCAGACAAATTTGAAACACCTGTGTTAGGCGTAGGACTACATTTGAAACTCATGAATATTCTGATAGTGACAGTAATCATGGATATATAGACTATAGTGTTTGTTCAGTAACAGGGGTCTCCCTGGCTCTGCAGCTCTAATAAACAGAAAATATATTTCTCGTTTCAGCCAATCAGGAGAGAGTAGCCATTTATCATTAGTGTTCCAGTTCCAATTTTGTCTGCTCAATTCTACTTTAGAATTACACTTGTTTAATCTGTATTCTGACTGCATTTTCTATCCTAATTGGATACAATCAGTATCCTGACCTGCAACCTGAAATGCTAGAGAGACCTCAGACTCTTGTTACTGAACAAACATAGCAATGAGTACATTAGTGTGTGTGTATGTGTGTGTGTGTGTGTGTGTGTGTGTGTGTGTGTGTATATATATATATATATATATATATATATATATATATACACACACACACACACACACACACACACACACACACACACAAAAAAATTATATATCATTCTTTTATTTTATTTTAAACCAGATTAAAAACCTTTCTAAGGCCTGCCACTAACTCAACATCCGGGGGGGCCACTCCCCGGAGTTCTTTTGTCTTCCACTCCGCAGTTCCGTGGACCATGGAGCCCCCAACTGACCGCCGAGTGTGACCGTGGACCAGGCCTCTTCACGGAGCCTTCACAGAGCCCATCAGCCCATGTTGGCCAGCATGCCGCCTCGGCCATCGTTCAGCTTGCTGCGGTTCAGCTCTCCACCAGCCGGTCTGACACGTTCTGGAAGCATGGTGTGGAAATGGCTGACCAATAGCATGCAAAGACCCAGCCAGAGACATCGTGGATGAGGCTTGGGACTAGCCCCTTTCGGGACCCTCTATTACCATTTCTGTCATTTAGACGGCGGTACCCTAGGGTCCCTTTAAAGGTAATCCACTCTCAAATAGACGCAGCTGTACCACTGTCTGGTGACGGTCACAGACACCTGCCACGTCGCCGGAGTGTTAATGAGATGTTTCAAAGATGTATAGAGTGTAGCAGTAGACTGCGGAAACGTGTGCGAAGCAGCGTTAATCGGCGTTGCCGTTAAGTAGGCTATCTATTTTTGAAGTTTTGGCTTC
This sequence comes from Electrona antarctica, assembly GCF_951216825.1. Classification (NCBI taxonomy): domain Eukaryota; kingdom Metazoa; phylum Chordata; class Actinopteri; order Myctophiformes; family Myctophidae; genus Electrona; species Electrona antarctica. The sequence continues at coordinate 34,178,818 of NC_136805.1, forward strand.
CCGCACCACGATTGGCTAGCTGCACGTTGCTGTATCCAGAGCCATAGAGTAAGTTACGCAGACTCCGTTCACTTCATGGGGCCAGTCCAATGGTGGCTCCTCTACATAGACTTCTATTGAATGGGGACAACCGGAAGTTTAAGTTTAGTCTATGGGCTCGCACGAGTACATGAACCATGTGACCGGGCTGTTTTCGACCCCCTCAATATCGCAACTCTAGGCTCAGATATTTTAGAAACACAGTTTAAAGAGGAAACATGTGTTCTTATATATTTTTGATGGCTCCGTTTCGAACCTCAATATCTACACTGCTACGCTTTGGCTCCGAGAAGAGGTTCCGTGTCAGGATATCCCTGCATGACTACCTGGGTCGAGCTCGTCCACAAACAGTGGCTATCACTTAATATTTTTAGTCCGGCGTCAAACAACTGCTTAAATTATAGTCTTTAAATAAAAATGTAGTCCAGTCAACCCCCGTTTGCATGCGCGGTACTATATCTGTAAGATTGCATTGGGAAAACATGCTACTGGCTGACAAACAGCCGCTTTGTAAGCGGTTGTTTTACTCCAGACTTTAAATGTTACATGCCGGCCTTAAGTCTATCAACTGTATCTCGGCGCTGATACCTTTACTTTTTGAAAAGAGTAATGTTTGACGGGCTCGACCCACCCAGCTAGAGTCCATTTCAGCCTGTGCAGGGATATCCTGACATGGAACGGAACCTCATCTCGGAGCTAAAGCGTAGCAGCGTAGATATTGAGGTTCCAAACGGAGCTAATACTTTGAAATCAACCAAAGCTACTATTGACATCATTCATCCAGCATGTACCTATGGCATGCACGCGGTCGGCCAATCAGAAGCAGTAACTAGGTCTATAGCCAGTCGCAGTGCGGTATGTTACTTCAGAAAGTTTCAGAACATGATGAATAGGGATTCATGAGATGATGATTATCTCTGACTTGTCGAGGACTGCAACCCTCTTCAAGATCCATTCTGATTTCTGATAAAAATAAATAAAGGAAGTTAGGAAGAGAGAATTTCAGAGAAACCAAAACCTCAAAAATAGATTAAAAATACTTAAGGGCAACGCTGCTTCGTACACGTTTCCGCCGTCTCCTACTGCTACTCTGCATCTAAACATCTCATCAACACTCAAGCGATGCCGCAGGTGTCCGTGACCAGACAGTGGTACAGCTGCGTCTATTTGAGAGTGGATTAACTTTCAAGGGACCCTACCCTACGGTACCTGCCGTCCAAAATACAGAAAAGGTAACTGAGGGTCCCGAAAGGGGCTAGCTTGGGACCAGTACAGACTCCTGAGGCTTTGTGGCCTTGCCCTTTACTGAATGCTGTACAGAACAGACTGCAACAGGCCCATACTGTCATACACCTTTGCATTTAATGGCATGTCAACATGGAACAAGATTAAATGGTTAGTTCACATTAGTTTTTACTTAAATAATACTTGCCATTGATATAGTGGTCTCAAAGGTATTAATTGATTGCCTGAGTCCCATGGTGAGAATTCTGGTCTGGTTTAGGTGAATATTAATTAATTAATATTAATGAAAACTAGTCATTTGTTTTGTAGCCTGGCTATTATTGACCTATTTCTACCTTATAGCCCAACTTTGGTTCAACTTGGACCTCTCTGTCACATGGAACATTGTTTTGTTTGTCCAGTATCACTACGACAGCAGCACAACATCACTTCCCTGTGACAGAGGGGTCAAAGTTGAATGAAAGTTGCACTATATGGTAGAAATAGGTCGACAATACAAAACAAATTGCCCCCAATACTTAATATTCACCAGAACCAGACCGAAACTCCCACCACAGGACTCAGGCAATCCATTAATACCTTTTGTAACCACTATGTTAATGGTAAGTATTTCCTACAGCTTTAAGTTCAAAAATTTGAACTGACCCTTTATTAAGACAATGCCTGTCAACAGGGAGCAGTTGGTAGACCACAGTAGAGACATGCGGAATTGCCAGTGACTGAATTGACAATGACACTGAATTAATTATGACTAGCCTATATATTTTATTTGATATGTTATTACCTGTGATTATTAATAGTTTTATTGTAGTATTGTATATTATTACTGCTGGTGATGGTTATTGTTTTATTGTATATGTTATTATATTACCTGTGGTGAATATAGTATAGAGGAGAGCCATTAACTGTTTGTGGGAACATTATTCAGGATGTGGATTAGACTGATCTCTCAAGAACCTCCTGTTGAGTATAGAGCGTTGCAGTCCCGCCCAAGGCGATCGGTCCGGAAGAAAATTTCCAATACATTTTCCCCATAGACAACCTATGTTTCTATGCCAGTGATTCTCAAACTATTTCATGTCAAGGACCCCAAAAATTATATGTATTGCATTTGGCCGCCGACCCCCATCTGAAAATATGTTGTTCCAGGGACTCCCCCCAAAAGCAAAGATTTGAGTTAAAAACATTCACTTTGCGCCATATTTTTCACGATTTTTGAAAAATAGCAGACCTACAAGCTCGTAGCGCGGCACTCAGTGCTGCGCTATGAGCTTGTAGATCTGCTATTTTTCAATAGCTAAAGTATAACACAATGCTTAAAACACAAAGGGGTTCCCGCCCTGAATGGATTAAAGATCTGTAAGCCGCGGACAAAGCCAACTCGGATCGTGACAAATCATGACAACAAACACAATTCTTTGGGCCGAATAAATAATTAGAAGAAAAAAAAGGGCAGGTTACAACACTTTATTTCTTCTTTGTAATTATGTTCGGCCCAAAATATTGATTTGTCACGATCCGAGTTGGCTTTGTTCGAGGCTTACAGATCTTTAAATAAATACTTTTTGAAATGTCTATGGGGAAAAATGAATGGGGAATTATTTCCTGGGCCTGTCATCATGAAAGGGGACGGGACTGCGACGCTCTATAGAGCAGATAAAGACATTGCCGGGCATAGGGAGTAGACCAGTGTTGTTTTTGGCAGCAAAATTGGATTTCAGTCTTTTGAATAGTTTTCATTTAGTTTTAGTCACATTTTAGTCCCTTGGAATGTCTTAGTGTTAGTCTAGTTGTAGTCGACTAAGTATCATGCGATTTTAGTCTACAGTTGATTTAGTTGATTAAAATGTATTTTGGCGGTGCCTTGATGCCGTCGTAATGGCTGATTTTACACTTGCTGAAAATAGCCGATCTACAAACTCGCAGCGCAGCGCGTTGTGAGCTTGTGGTTCAGCTATTTTCAGCAAGTGTAAAATGACTCATACTCATACATTAACATTTTAGTTTAGTTTGTATTTCTTGTCGAAAATTGCCGATATATTTAGTTTTAGTCATCATAGCTTAGTTTTCATTTCGTTTCTATTTAGTTTTCGTCAGTGAAAAAAGGTAGTCGACGAACATTTTTCGTCATAGTATTAGTCGACGAAAACAAAACTGGACACATTTTTATATGTAGACAATGCAAAATTTTCAATGATATAAATGGCAATGACTGAATTGTTATATATTTGTATTTTATTATATTGTTATTATCTTTGATTAATAAATCCTAAATGTTAATCCTGAATTATCATGAATGTTAAATCAACTTGACCTACATTTGCACGTGTATGACCCAGAGGGTCCTGTTACACGTAGCTAAAGCCATCGCATGGGCTATCATTTCTATTTCTTGTACAGTTGTATTGTACTTAAATACACAATTACAAAGTGTTTCTGAAAGGATTCACCAATACATTGGTTTATTTCCAACAACATATCTCTGCTGATGGGAAGAAACCACCTAACTCCAAAATGTTCATTTTTCAGGAAATAAAGAAAACGTTATATTTTGAAAACAAAGAAATACTGGCTCATCAAAGTTGGTGTGACTTTATATATTGTCAATTACTTGCATGAGAGGGGTAGAGGTGGTGGAGTTAGCAGACAGTTTGAGGGTCCAATGGAGTTAAGGTTTTGTCAAGTGTTTTTACTACTTTCCATTGGTTCAATATTTTCGAAAACGACACACAAAGGGTGTTTAACTGATTCATGCAACCAAAACAAAACACTCAAAAATGGAGTTAGGTTTCCTCCCGACAGCAACGATACTGTATGGCTAATTTCTGACATCACATACTGTATTAGCATACTGAATAGAATTGTGCATCTTTATTATATTTTATATGGCTTATTAATGATAGTGTAATGACTTTTACAAAATAGTGAAATATGACCATTTTGACAACAATTTTATAAAAACGAATTTACTAAACATCAAAATATCAATCGACATCAATCAATGAATAGCACAAACTTACAACAGTAAAGACAGTGAGATAATCCAGTTCTTATGAGTGTCAACTCAGAGGAGGAACATCTGAGCTTCATTCACTGGCTTTGTCCAATTCTGGACAAGTGTTCGCTAGGTTGGGGTTACCTCTCAGCTAAGGTGTTAATTTGTATATAATACTGCCAAAGAAAAACATATTGGAGACATGAATGTATTTTACTGACATTTCATAGTATTATAATAATATATTAGCCAAAAATACAAGAGCAATCCTGTCTACGATTAGCCTTGTGACATTACCTCCATGACAAACACATTTTATAGGTTAGAAGCGGTCACAAAACATTGTTGCAATGAAAATGTTACAAGTACATATTTTATAAAAAGGGCATTTGAAAGACATGAGGGCCACCCTACTAAAACAATGGGTGCTTCAGGTATTGCGTTTTGATATAAATGACAACTACTTATTCCCTTGCAGCTTAAATCAGTCATAATATATGGGCACCGTTATGACCATGTCATAAATGTGATCATACCCTACTACAGGGTAACCATTTCATCAATCAAAAGCACAGGAAGGCATTCAGCTGTGCTTTCAGACTTGTAGATTGGCTATTTTCAAAGATTTTTAAATAAGGCTTAAGTGGCTAGGCATCTTCTCTTATGACATGTCAAAACTAACTTATTGAAAGAAGACAGGAGTATACAATACAAAATACAGTAGTCAATTAAAAACAGCAGCACTGGCTTTTCAGTGGATGGGCATAACATGAATGCTGTTGCCAAAGGCTACATTTTCACGTTTTATTTGGTCTGTGTTGTCAGTTTACTGTACAGACCGACAGGGAGATGACTTAAAAGTAAACTGTTCATGTCCATCTGGATCTCTCAAGGAGCACTTCTCAGTAAACCAGGTACTTGAATTCAGAGTAGATGAGGGGAAGCATGACTGTGCAAGCACGGTACAGGATGGCTCCGCTCTTAAATAAGGCTCTGGGTTTGGTGCTCCAGGACTCTGACTTGAAGTTGAAGTAAATAGCAAACAAGGCCACAGCAAAGAAGTGTCCAATAAGGGTCATTGGTTTGGGCGAAAGCCTGGTGAAGGTAAAGTTAAAAACATTCATTAAACTTTTGATGCAAATAACTGTTAATGAAACTTTAATAACTGCTACAACAATATTACCTACTCTCTGAGAAGTCTGTGAATACCTGCAGCATGGCACTATCGTCGTAGAGCTCTGGAATGTTAATTAGCAGGCTCCTCCAGATGCGCACGTCATTGAGGGCCACACTCATGCCTCCTCCTGTCAGCGGGTGCCTCGTGTTGTAGGCGTCTCCCAGGAGAAGTACACCTGGAAAACGCAGGTTGCTGTGTTAAGCCATTTATAATTTAGGCATTTAGCAGACGCTCTTAATCCAGAGAGATTTACAGTAAGCAAGAACAAAAAACATGGTAATACATCAAATACAGAAAAAATAGTCATCATGAATGTAAGCTAAGAACCTAACAGTGGAATATCTATCTATTTAAGCCTGATTTACACTTTGTCATATGACTGTGTCCCTCGCAAAAATAGCAGCTCTACAAGCTTACAATGTATTGCGAGTCGTTATGTCAAAATACGTAGTATAATTTAAGCAATACCATCATAGTCACCAGTAGTTACTTTCTCATCACTTTGTGCAGCACTGTTCAGGTTGAACTTGTTAAAATATTTGTAAAGAATAATTATAATGTTTTTGTCTGCTTATAAAAACAAATCCTGCTGTATTATTGATTAAGTAAATAAATGTCATCTCTGCTCACCAGTGTGTGCCAACTACTGTAACACTACACCCACACAAAGCTGTTTTTAGTGCTTTCAAACATTTCTATTTCAATTTAAATGTGTACAGTGTCTTACAGAATATGACACAGACTAGATCCCATTAGACTGGATCTATACACATCTTTTCAACAATCTGTACTATTAAAGTTCAATGATGCAGTGATCAATGATCATGCAATACATATTTTAATGCGTGCAAGCCGTGCATACATACTGTATCTATTAATAATATATCTCAAATTGTCATTCAATAGTAATATAGTATGTTCTGCTACCCGGCTTGTTGACCGGCGAGGGTGGGAGGAAGCTAGCAGGCATAGACCTGAGACGATCATTTTGTAGTGCCACCATGAAATGTTCTTTTATGTGTTCTGATGGTAAAGGTAAAAATGTAGAGAGACAAAGACAGCACGAGAAACCACAGACAGGTTAACCATTCCGTTTTGAACCATTATTCAACAGGGGATAAATATGTTTCAACGCATGAATTCATTGACACATTAAGATGATGACTGACATTTTCACAGTCCCTCGATCTATTCAAGGTTACAGGAGCACAGCTCTTTGATGTTGCGGCTGAGAAATGTAAGAAGAATTGGATCCAACTACCGTATGAACACCAGTATACACAAAAGCATAGCAGCACCATGATTTTTGAGCAGTGGAACACCCTCTCCTATGCGCAGCTTTGTGTGTGTGTGTGTGTGTCTGTTTGTAGCATGGAAAGTCTGTTTGTAGTGCGAACTATTGACCCCTGCAGCATGCTGATTGGGGTCACAGGAGAGGTCAAGTGCTTTGAATCCAAGGCAACACAAACGTCACCCCCCCCCCCCCCCAACTCTCTCTCTCTCTCTCACACACACACACACACACACACACACACACACACACACACACACACACACACACACACACACACACACACACACACACACACACACACACACACACACACACACACACACACACACACACACACACACACACACACACACACACAGTGTGTGTGGACACTGTGTGTGTGTGAGAAATACATAAAGAAAAAAATAATCTAACTATAAATGCACCAAGTCTCTGTGTGTACGTGTGTACGTCTGAAATCCACGTAACTCGAGAACCGTTCGCCACACCGACTTGGCTATTTTTTTCCTGTTACACCCAGAGGTAGGAAATTCTAGTTTATATCCTTCGTTTCTCTACTGTTGTGTCATCTTAGCTGAGCTATGAAAAAACACATTTTATAAAACCTGAATGACATCAAACAGGCACCGATGGAATAAAATATTTTTTCCGCTTGAATCTGAGCATCAAGGTAGTAGCTCACACAACTCCAACTCGTCTCAAACTCTCCGAGCATTTCTCGGGTCGGGTAAGTAACTTTACAGAAATAATCTCTAAAAGAGATTATTTTGAATCTGACTTTGAGCGTTTGAATCTGACTCATGATCTGTGCTGAATGTCATATCCCCTCTACGACTCTTCTACACAGTAAAATCATCAGTATTAATACACACAATATGCACAATATAGTACGTGCAACAAATTGAATCCATTACTATTTCAGAACATGCGCACGGAGGGGGATGGCATTTCCCCCCTGATGTTCACTAATACTCTGGTGTCAGAGGAAAATATTTGGTAGATAAGAACAGGGCTGGGGTTGGCCAAGACCAATTCAGCATGGTGGGCTTTGAACTGGGGAGCATCCTGGGGGCAAAATAACAGAAGATGTGGTGTGCATGTGTCTAGGCGATGTTCATCAACAAATTACAATACTTTGAGCAAAACACAGGTTTACCTTCATGAGGCATCCAACAAAGTGAGACGATGTCTGAGCCTTTCCAGACACAAGGCTCTTTCTGAATTTGGAGAAAAAGCCATCAGCCATCAGTGAGCGCAGCATGGATTTTCTAAAGAGGGAAAACATGGTCAAGAACTTATGTCAATCAACTACAACTGTTCATCATGAGGTTCATCATGAGTTACTACTACAAAATAAGATGCCACCTGGTAGAGGAGACATGCTGATCACTAAGCAGTGTTGATTTCGTCGACTAAAACTAAGACAAAGAATGTTCGACGACTACCTTTTTTCCCTGACAAAAACTAAATGGAAACTAAATGAAAACTAAGCTATGATGACAAAAACTAAGACTAAATATACTAACAATTTCGTCAACAAATAAAAACTAGACTAAAATCCAGTATAAGTCATTCAACACTTGGTTGCATGCTGAAAATAGCCGATCTACAAGATCACAACGCTAAGCATGCAAGTGTAAAAACAGCCATTACGATGGCATCAAGGCCCGCCAAAATACATTTTGTGGTTTTTAAAGCGAAACACAGAGGTACACATTGAGACAGAGAGAGAAAAGTCATTCCACTCAACATGCCTTCTTCTGTCAGATACTGGCCAATGTACTGCTCATACAGTAGGGGCTGCCTCATGCACATCTGCTCCTCGCTAAAATACTGACCGTCTGGGACAGGAGGAGGGAGAGACAAAGGCAGAGAAAGACAACACGACATTATGGTTAATTGAGTTTGATTATTTGATCTTTCGTTTTTCCATTTCTGCTTCATTTTTATAGTGATAGTGAGAGAGACAGGAATGGTGACAGAGAGAGAGAGGGGGGATGTTAAATAAAGCAAAGTGCCTCAGGTCAAACTCTAACCCAGGCCTGCTGCAAGAAGCACTCATTTATGTGGTATGTGGTCTTATGATCAGGTGATCCCCCAGAGTTGATTATTTTTTTTACAGTGTGGCTTGAGGTCAAGACACTTAGAACAGGGTTTGTCTGTCTGTCTGTATATCACGCACGCACGCACACGCACACACACACACAGTACCTTTATTGATCAGATAAACATGTTAAATTTCATGTTATTCAGGACATTGCATGTACTGAGGATCTAAAATTGTGGACACGCAAACATCAGGTTCCTCGGGCTTCGCCACTGGACCATCAGAAGAGCTATTTGAATTAATTGATGACACTTATGCTATGATTCTTTTGATCCTATTATAATAATAAATATGAACATACTCTCAGGAACCCTTACCCCTCTGGAGGGCCCTGAGGGCAGCGTAGCGCTGGTTTCGGACCCTGGTCTTGTCTGTGTGTCCAACAGCCCGTCTCTGTATCACTCTGCCGTAGTGCTGGGCCCGCAAATCAGAGCGGAGACTGGAGAACGCCTCCAGGTGCTTAGGCTTCAGATACGCCTGGAAAAATGGAACCGCAGAAATATTGGACACATTTGTGATTTGTGATTTTTGAACAAGACTGCTTATTTATAATAAGATGCTTGTACACCATTGACTGCACAGACTTAGTCTGGTGAGACGTAGGAGGACACAAACCACAGCAGTCCTAGAGACATTTTAAGTGCTGCAATCCCCCAAGAACACACAAGGCAGGTATAGCCTCCTGTTGGCTCTGGTATAAGAGAAAGGACAATAGCTGGAAGCCTGGATGAGAGGGCCAGTGATTTGGCCAATCACTGCTGACCCGCCAACTGGAGAGTGTTGTGGTTAAGGGTCGAAACACTTTAAGAAGGTTGGAGACCACCTGATGACCTCTCTTCCAGGCCAAGGCTTTATCCATTATAGATCGATTGTAATTGCATCTTTGATGTATTTACAAACTGAAATAAGCTAAAATGTGGGTCACACCCTGTTCCAGAATAAGCTCAGCACTGCATGACTGTTATTTCTTCAGTTTTATGTCCTCCTGTCAGGTGCCTATATTTAAGTTTGCTTGAACACAAACACAGATACACTACTACTCCAATCTCTTTTCATCTCACTCAGATACACAGGAGGAAAAAACCATCTCTTTCCCTCTCACACAAACGTTCATATTATGTGTTGTTGTGCACATTATATGATTGAGCCCTACCTGATACCTCTCCAGGAACACCTGGATATTGCTTCAGCAGCTCCTCTCTGCGCTCTTCTATCATCAGCTCAGCATCCCCTATCTGTTGGCTTTTCACCATGCTCCCACTAACAGCCACTACCTCCAACAGAACACAATTACGTATGTTTCATCAGTTAGATGATTTTTCCTCATCGCTCAAAATAAACGCAATAAAGCCGCCATATTGGTCCCGTTCTTATTATTGTTCCCCCTCCTCGTTCAAGTGACTTGCCAATGGTTCCGCTGAAAACAATTTCTCTTCTATTTCTGTTAATCTCTACAAATAGCTAGCTCTGGTCCATAGCTCTAAATGCAACGCATTCGAGCTATAGCATACAATTTAAGCAACAACAGTAGTAATAATTATTTGTAATAATAATAATAAACATTCTCTCCTTGTGTGGCTGTTTGGTACTCCCCCAGGGGGGGCTCCCCCAGCAACCCCCCCATTAGTCACAAAGAATAATATGGATAATTCCTCGGTTATGTATAAATAGCAATAAAGCTGAATAAATTGTTGTATTTGTGATGCTTTTACTTTTATTTGCAAATAATTTCTCCCGTTTTCAACTACTGATCATGATGCCATTGCCAAGTATAATAGGCCCAGGTACTCGCAATAGAAATGACCGGTAGGTTATTTTATTTTAATTGTGGGTGTTTTATTTACAGGTAGTTAACTTTATGCTGGCACACAACGTACCTGCAATTAAATGTCTGCTGTGGTTCAAAGCCTGTGTAATAAAAATATAGAAAATAAAAATAAAACAAACTAGAAAAACTGCCCCTCGGGGCACAGGTCTCCACCAGCCACGGTCAGGTTGTGGCCTCCTGGTGGCGGTATAATAGGCCAATGTGAAAAAGGTTCTAATTATTTTTCTCAGTTGGCGGGTCGAGCAGTGATTGGCCCTCTCCGCAAGGCTTCTAGCTAGACGAATCCACGGAGGGGGACGCCCCGGGCGCAGCCATCACCAAGGTGCAACCAGCACCAGCCATTGCATCAGCCACACCGTCCAACAGAGCACCGCGGACATGGAGCAGTGCCCTGCCGGCCGGGTGCAGCCAACCAGTGCTGACCACACCCCAGTAACTGCCGCGCCCAGGGCACCCCCACGCGGACCCACCCATTGTCCTTTCTCTCATGCCAGAGCACACAGGAGGCTCTCTCTGCATTGTGTGTATATAAAAATAAAGAGTAGAGTAAAATGTTAGGGAGGGACCATGCATTTTTTTGCCTGGGTCAAAGAGAGAAAAAAAAGAAAAAAAAGAAAGGTGAACGCATAACAGTGTGTACATAATTATTTTAGAGCGAAGGAGTGTGTGTGTGTCCGTGCAAAACTGTTGTTACGCATTCATGTTCTTGTGCATGTTGCCCGAGCGTCACGAGGCGTTGCTCGCGACGTCAGTGTTCTCCGCTGTTTTCTAGCAGGGAGGGGAGGAGGGGAGCGGGTGCTCAGATCGGAGAACCAATAGGATCCACGGCCTGTTTTCGACTGGCTCCCGCCCCTCTTGACCAGAAAGCACACAGGCTGGGCTAGGCTATAATGACGTGGTATCTCACCACATTCGAGCGAGGCTGTTCCACACCAGCTTGTGTTCCTTCAGCATGAGATTCTGCACCACTCCAACTGTGCTTTCTTGGAACTGACTCCTCAGTGGCTTTCCCACAGGTTGCACTGCCCCTATACACATGAACATTCATTCATTCATTCATACATACGCACAATGTGCAAAAGAGAGAGACACAAGTACAGCGTCCAGATCACTAGCACCGATACAAAACACTGGGTGAGAGATTACCTTCAATGACAACGTACTGCAGGCATTTCCCTGGTGTGGCATTCAAAATGTCTGGCAGCCTTCCGTTTAAGGTCAATAGTGGAGCATCCTGAAACCCCATCACACACATTTATATAAATAAAATATGACAATTTCATGGTCTGAGGTCAGTACCTTTTTCACATGGATGGATGTGAAGATGATGCAAAGTGCCTCAATGTCAAATATGAACTGTCACTTTGTAGTACTAACAGGTAGCCTGGCCAAGTGGTAGAATATGTTTGGTTTCCCACATGGGAGAGCCAGGTTCGAATCTCGGGTGTTACACTGGCACCATGTTTGATGCACCATGTAGTGTGGAATATATATTGGTCTCGAATTCACCGTTTGATTTTTTATGTAGAAAGTTCATTGTATTTACCAGTGGTTCTCAAACCTTTTTCAAGGACGCCCCCATCTGAAAATGTTGTGCCAGGTACCCCACAGAAGAGATAAAATGCAATTTCACACATTTTGAAAAATAACAGATGTACAAGCCTTCATATCATGCTATTTTTTTAATAGCCAAAGTATAAATGGATACAATGATTGTGATGCTATAGTAATATATAGAAGATGTACAAGCTCACGAGACCTTACACGGTGGCCTTACACTAGCCGATAATCGGGCATTTTTGACCCTCTAGGGGTGCCCGACCGCTCAAAGCGCGATCGGGATCGGCCCGATCAACATCAAGAATGTTTGATATTTGCTCTGCCCCGCTCCGATTATCCTGTGGTGTATCGATAAGGTGTGGTGCTATCAGATTGAAAAAAATCGGCTAGTGTAAGGCCACCTTTAACAGTGCCGCAGTTGTGAAACACAGGAAAGATACAGAAAAAGAGATGAAACTACTTGAGAAAAGTAGTGTGTGTGTGTGTGATTTACCTGGGGTCCCTGCTCAGTGTGCATGTTGTATCATAAAACATCATAAAAGCCGTTTTAAACAGCACTACACAACTCCAAATGAAATATAGCAGCTGCTAGATGAAAAAAAAAAATCAGAACAGCAGACCAGTATCTATGACAAGCCTTTAAGCACACTTAGGTAATTGACAAAAATGTCTTCTCTAAAGAAATGAAAGTGATGACACTAAAATATGCCACTCAAATAATAGTGATTAATGATCTAATTGTGTGTTTGGCATTGAACATTGGAACATATGAATCAAAAAGGAATGTCTGTTTGCCTTTTAGGCTTCCTAATAAAATAAATCCCAGACGATATGACAACTTAAATATACAATGAAATTATTGACATTTAATCATTTTTGAGTGGCGCTAGGCCCTCCTATAAACAGCTATAGTGTACATTCTGTCTGAACAAACATTAAATGCCATTGACAATGAATAGAGAATTTACGTAATGTGTCTGAGCAAATCGGCTGAGTATGTATGTATGTCGGTGGCCACCCTTGGCCAATAAGGGACCACCATTCTTGATGATGATGTAGGATGATTAGAGCGCCCCTCACTTCACACAGGTGTGATTTTATGATCTACATATCAGCCTCTGTCTCAATTCATCACTGTTGTGCCCAGGTCTTAACCAGAGGTCCATATTGATAGTTGCTGAGTAAGCAGGCCACAGTCCACAAAGAGTTAATGCTTCCCATCAAGGCGACAGGGATGTCAGACTGGAAGAGCTTGCACAGTTTAATTCTTCCAATTATTCTCTCAACATGGACTCGAAGGTGTGCAATCTCCTGGGTTTTATTAACATCTGCTGCTGGCATCTGGCTCTGTTTTGAGAGGAAGGGCGGGCGATACAGTTGACCTGGGATACAGTCAACAAACAAAACCTTGTCTGCCATCACAGCCATATCGTCTGTCAGCAGGTCTTGGAGGCCTGACTGCTTAAACAGCTCTTTGTGACTGATGGAGCCAGCATACTGTACAGGTCTGAGATGAAGGTGACTGCACCGTGAGGCGCCATACCGATCAGGCCCTTCAGGGTGGAATGAGACTTGTAGGATGAGAACATCTCACTCTGAAGAGACACACTGTCTGGCTGTTGGCATCAGGAATTATTTTTCAAACATCAAAGTGATGCAGAGAAAACAGCTCTCAGGTTTTAACAATGTCTGGTGGAGAGATACATTGAACTGCCCATGCTCACACAACATTAAGACTACACTGCCCTCTACTGACCACCCTATGCGCGCTGTGGACCCCCTACTATATTTCCACACTCACTCCAGAGGGCCACATTGCATACTGTCGTAGCAAAAATAGCCAATCTACAAGCTCAAAACGCACTGCGACGATCAGCTATTTTTGCTATATTTGAATTTAAATCCTGATTTTTTTTTGGCTATTTTTGAATTGGAAGCCTGAAAAGTAACCTTTTTATATAATTTCAGTTACCGTAGTTATGTTGACTTTATGAACAAAATACAAATGCATTGGACATAAAACAGACATAACATTTTAATACTACTCATTAAGCTACTAATCTATAGACTGAAGTAATTAAAGTGGGTCATGTTTGCATGTTTGGAATTGTAACAGCTGAAATAAATAATATATGGGCCGCATTAAATGAATGCCCCCGGCCGCCAGTTGCCCATCCCTGATCTAGACTAATGCCAGTGATTGTGTTTACCTGTGTATCAGCGTATTTGCTCTGCCTGAACTCCCTCGGCAACACAGCCTGAACCTCCTCTTGGGACATCCAGAGTTTCAGTGAGCCCAGCCGAAAGTACAGGTAATATGTCCACGTTGTTATGATCCGGCTGACCGTTGATGGGTGGATCCCGAAACGATCTGCCAGGTCAACTTCTGTGGACCCCAACGCCAGGTACATGAGGAAGAGGAAGAATTCATCCACCGGAAGAAGAGCATGTCTCTGACAGAGAATGTGCAAAACATAGACAATTATGTCTAGCAATGTTGTTACAGAATAGAAAAAAAATGACACATTGCCACATTGTATAATACAGGGCAGTGGCATGACTTATGCATACTATACATATTCCTGCCATTGTACACCCCCAGTACTTTAACTTCACAAGTTCACATGGTCTTGATTACACCATTACGGGTATGTGGTATAGCAGAGTTCGGCAACCTTTTTCACATGAAGTGACATTTTCTTGATAGTCAGTGTGCCATTCATATCTTAAGTTTAATTATGACAACACATCAATTAATATTTCCAACATATTTTGATTGTCGATACATTATTTTCTTTCACATCAGGATGCAAGGATCAGTAGATTCAGTCAAATAACCCACCTATCTCTCAGACTCCCTCCCCAGTCAGAGTTCTGAGTTTGAATTAATGTAGAATTATGTGCAGAATATAATTTGCATACATATGTGAGAGTACTACATTTAATTATTTTATTTTTTAAATATCCTCCCTCTCACACACTTATGCCAGTGTTCCCCTCCCCTGTGCCAATGTTGGCCCCAGTGCTAGGTTGCCTACCCCTCTGGTATAGCGATTCTACAGTAACGGTTAGCACAGTACAAAATATTAAAACAGCTCAAGTAAACTTACCGACTCGGATCATGTTGCCTGTGGATGGTTCTATCAGGTGCCAAAACACCACCAGGTGCTCATATAGGTAGCAAATCTTGGAGACAAATTAGGACAATGAGCAAGGTTACACTTTCATGTAATGACATTTACATAAATAAATAATGCATATGAAATTGGTATGCTTTATGCAAGTTATTCTCACCTTGTGAAGTTTCTAATCTGTGAGTCTGAGCCTTCAAATTGATGTAGCCCAAACCTACATTTCAGTGACAACTTCAAGTCCTCCACCTGCTTCTTCAGTTGAGTGATTTCATCCTCCATCTCATCCCTCTCACTCCATGTCAGGCCAACAGCGGCAGGTTCAGGGGCTGTGCAGTAGTCGTGGTCACAACAAGGCACTTCCATCGCAGTTTCAGCATCACCATCCACGTCTCTGACTAGCCCCATATGTGCCCTCTCCCTACGCTCATTCTGTAGGGGGCACATATGGGGCTAGTCTCTGACAGTCTGATCTGGGCAGTTAGTGGGTCTTTCTCTCCTCTGCCAAACACTAACGCGTTGACGGACTTCATATCCATGATTCCACTCGAACAACACAGGCAAGGCCCCCTTTCTAAGCCACCTGGAGTCTCCATCACGTCTTCTTTAATAAAGTGCCTACTACACACATAGCACCGAGGAGTGACGGTGAAGTAGTCCCTTCTTATATTAACCAGCCATTTGGCAAAAAAAAGAGTACAACAAAAACGAACAATTTCAAGTAGTTTTAAGTATCGGAATAAAGCGTGGGCGACCGCAGCATTCCTCCACTCCATCTGTTTACATAATAGACGCGGAAGTAAAGCGGAAGTGACCGCATGTGAAGAGGAATGCTCGACTCCGCCCCTTTCTAGACATTGAGCAACAGTGCTGCCTAGCAACGGTTTGCGCGAAAGCGCTGACGTCACCCGAATCAACAAACGGGTTGCCATGGCGACATCTCCACGTCTGTCTGTGTCCCTTTAATGTCCATATATGGAGATCTATGATGACATTGCTAGGCAACGGTTTGTGTACTGCTGATGTCAGACCAGGTGTGCTGAGTCAGCGTGTTGTCAGACAAACCTGCCTGTATAAAAGGGGAATACATTTGATTATGAATCACTCTGAGAGATACAGCAAGCAAGATACTTATGTATACAAAGCCAAAGCGAGAGATCATCATTTTACACTAAGCCATGTCTCCCCGGTATGCCTTGAGCATTCTCTATGCCTTGTGCGTTCTTTGTGGATTTCTTCTCCCGTCCTGTAGCGCATTCACCAGTCATGACAGCATTCCACGAAAGACTCTGGCCTACCACCACGGGCTGAAGACGTTCAGAGAGGATGGCGTTTGGAACTACACCACTATGCTCCTGAGAGAGGATTTGGGTCTGCTGCTTCTTGGGGCCAGAGATGCCATCTATGCCCTGGATATCGACAACATCACTGACAAGAAGGCTGCAGAATATTGGCCAGTTACCGAAGATGAACGGAACGTCTGTGCGTGGAAGGGACGGGATCGTGAGGTGGAATGCCGTAACTACATTCGGACCCTGCACACACTGGATGACACCAGAATGTATGTGTGCGGGACAAATGCTTTCAATCCCAAATGCGATACCATGACATATTCTGATGGAACGTTGAGTCTGGACAAAGAGCTGGAGGACGGTAAAGAGAAGTGTCCCTACAATCCTTTCCATACATCATCCTCCCTCATGGATGGAAAAGTCCTGTATTCTGCTACATCAACCAACTTCTTGGGCACTGTACAGAAGTTCAGCAGGTTCAGCAGGCCTGCGTTGAAGACTGAGGACAAGTACTCTTGGCTCAATGATCCCAAATTCATCTACATGGACCAAAGTGACGGTGAAGGTGATGATGATAAGGTCTACTTGTTCTTCACAGAGAATGCCGTGGAATATGACAGCAAACCTGTGATATCAAGAGTGGCTCGTGTCTGCAAGGGGGATATGGGAGGAGACAGGATATTGCAGAAGAAATGGACTACGTTCCTGAAGGCTCCTCTGGACTGCTCCGTAGAGGCTGGCAGCCTGCCCTCCCTCGTCCAGGATGTGTTCCTGCTTCAACACCACAACTGGAATGAGAGCGTCTTCTATGCCGTCTTTACACCTCAGCCGAGATCGTCGCACACATCTGCAGTATGTGCATTCAGTGTGTCTGATGTTGAAAAGGTGTTCAATGAAGGACGTTTTAAGAAGCCTGTCACTGTGGAAACATTGTGGGAAAAGTGGGTGACGGTACCGGAGGGTGATGTGCCCAAAAACAGACCAGGAGCTTGCACCAAACACTCATTGGACCAGGGAGACATTCAGCAATCCCAGATGTTCATCAAGAAAAGTCCCATCATGGATGAAACTGTTCGGCCACTCACAGGAGGCCCGCTGGTGGTGAAAAAGGGGCCCTTGATGACACGGATTGTAGTGGATACTGTGTTGGCACTAGATGGAGAGAGATACCCAGTTATGTTCATCGGCACTGAAAACGGCTACATTCAGAAGGCTGTGAACTACGCTGGGGAGATGTTCATTATTGAAGAGATTCAGCTGTATGAGGATCCTAATCCTGTCAGGACTCTACGCCTCTCTTCCAGCAGGGGCCAGCTGTACGCAGGGTCAGAGTTTGGTGCTGTTCAGATGCCACTCAGTAACTGCAGTCGCTATGAGTCCTGTGTGGACTGTGTCCTGGCCAGAGACCCTTACTGTGCTTGGGACACCTCCTCCGACCAGTGCCGCCAAGTCTCCAGCTTGTCTTCGACTGCCATTCAGAGTCTGAAGAAGGGGGACATTTCACAATGTCCTCGCCCAGAAGAGCCAGTCGTGGCAGCTGAAGACATCGCCCTGGTTACAGGGAACAATATTCTTCTGCCTTGCCAGCCAGACTCCAACTTGGCGCAGGTCCACTGGCATTTGTCGGACCAACCACTGCACTCCGACAGCAAATACAACATCTACAATGGACACCTCGTCATTCTACACGCCTCAGAATCAGATGCTGGCTTGTACACCTGTGACTCCATAGAGCAGGTCAACGAGAGAGTCTACAAGAGGACCATGGCAGTGTATCGACTACAGCCCCACACTGACGGTCGTGCTGCAGTGGGTCTTATAGTTGCCGTGGTTCTGCTGTCTTTGCTGGTTCTATGCCTCGTTGGCATGTTAATGTGGAACCGCTGCAGAGGATATATTGGGAAGCTCCTGAATCCCATTCCCACTACTCCCACTACAATTTACAATTTACAATGTAGGCATTTAGGCATAACCACTACTCCCTACACATGCAACATTTAATGACACTGCTGTGAAACTGAAGGGAATGACCGTACTGAGACTATAAGGATGCTTTCCTTTCCTCATGTTTGATCCATGACCTGCTGTGAGCCTTGCAGAACTGTTGTACGACGCAGCACAAATAAGGGATTATACAGTATACAGCAGTGTGGGGTCAGGACCAATTTTTGATTGATGACAGCATTGATTTAATTGTAATGTGTTTGTTCTTATTTGTCTTTTGGGTGCTGTACAGGAATCTTATGATAATGTGTTGTATATAGCTGGACTGAAAAAAGAAATAAGGATTTGTGTCTGAGCCCATGTTTTTTATGTAGCCTACTGTACATAGTAATTATTTTGTTTATTTTTATAATAAAAATGCTTGTTCCAGTGAGCTGAATTGTTGTTATCTGACTTCATGCATAATGAGTTGTAGGCTACATGTCTGCATAATAGACTACTAGAATAGGGATAAAAGGTTGGTGCCTTATGAATTTAGGCTAGTAAGAAATAATAATTATTGTCTCACTGGGAAAATATGAAATGCTGCATTTTATCAGTGTGGATGTTGAAGCCCTCCTAGCATAGTGTTAGCTCCGTAGTTTTTTGCCAAATTTAGAACCTCCGCATTAGGAGCTGGCAAATATAAGAAATCTGGTTGCCTTCAGAATAAGGTGTCATATTAATGTTTTTTAAAACACATACATTTATTTCAAAAATGCATTTATGATATATGTATTTTTAAATGGCTTATACTAGAGTACTTATGTGCCATAAAAAATTAAAAATGGCTATTGATTCCCATTAAATTGGGCACTTGGCACATTTTCCTATCCTTGGCTTGCACTGTGGGGCGTCATTTAACAGTCTCTCGAGACAGACTCTGTTGACTTGCATCAACTAAAGCAAAAGAGGGCGCTGGTGATGGATTCTCAGATTGCCTATATTATAAGGCAATTATTATTATAGTGGTTTTCAACCAATGGTCCATCAGTGGTCCTTGAGGGGGTGCCAGGTCAAGTTAAGTCAATTTTATTTATAGAGCACATTTAAAAACAGCCAAGGCTGACCAAAGTGCTGTACACCAAGAGAAAAACAAGTAACTATACACATTGCACAATATAAAATCTCAGTTCACAAAAGTATCACATATTGCTCAACACATCATGGTTATAAAAAACATCAGAAAACCCAAAGAGTAATGGCAGCAAATACAATAAAAGTGAGTGCATCAAATACAATAAAAGTGAGTGCATCAGATATAAGGCAGTAAAAAAAAAGGTCCAGCCAATTAAATAAGGATTAAAAGTTCTGGGAGAACAGGTGAGTTTTTAGTCTGCTTTTAAAGGTGTCTAGGGAGGGTGCAGATCTGATAATTAGCGGTAGGTTGTTCCACAGATTTGGAGCGGCGACCGAAAAGGCTCGGTCACCTTTTGATTTGAGCTTAGTCTGTGGAACCTTAAGGAGCCCCTGATCAGTTGACCTAAGTGGTCTAGGGTTATCCGGGGGAGGAAGCAGCTCACGAATGTAGGGAGGTGCCAGCCCATGGTGGGCTTTATAAACAAATAGTAGGATTTTAAAGTTAATTCTAAATTTAACTGGGAGCCAGTGGAGGGAGTCATGCGCTCCAACCTTCTGGTTCCAGTCAGGAGTCTAGCTGCAGCGTTCTGGACAAGCTGCAGTCTCGAGAGGGAGGCACTTGAGATTCCGGCGTATAATGAATTGCAATAGTCTAAACTGGAGAAAAATGAGGGCGTGAATTACTTTTTCCAGGTTGTAGATAGATAGATCATTATTGTCATTGCAACAAGTACAACGAAATTAAAAGTGCCAACCGATCAGTGCATCATAAACTAGAATATAAAACTATAAAAGCTAATACAACAAAACACACACATAACCGTACTTCACTTCAAATCCCTATTTGCACAGTACACCCTTAACTGCAGCTGTTATAGCACAAACCCTGATTGTACTTAACTTAGAACAGCACAATAAAACATGCAACGTGCAACAGATCATTTCCTAGCAGCATTTAGTGTGGCTACCGCTGTGGGATAGAAACTGTTACTGAGTCTGCTGGTCCCAGACTTGAGCACTCTGTACCGTCTACCTAACGGCAACAGTTCAAACAGTGAGTGACCGGGGTGCGAAGTGTCCTTTATAATGTTCTGTGTTTTTTTTAGACAGCGGGATCTGTAGGTCCTCCAATGTGGGAAGAGGGCAGCCAACGATCGTTTGTGCCGTGTTAATGACCCTCTGGAGCTTTTTCCTCTGAGCTACTGTACAGCTGGTGTACCACACGCATATACAGTATTTTAGAATGCTCTCTATGGCGCACAGATAAAAGGACACCAGCAGTCTCTGTGTGATGTTATTCCCCCTGAGCACCCTCAGGAAGTAAAGTCTCTGCTGGGCCTTCTTCAGCAGCTCAGAGGTGTTCACATTCCAGGTCAAGCCCTCATCGATGTGGACTCCCAGAAACCGGAAAGAGGACACCCTCTCCACACAGTCCCCATTTATGATTAATGGTGGAATGTCCGTTTTCTTCCTCCTGTAGTCGATGACAAGTTCCTGGGTCTTAGACGTGTTCAAGAGCAGGTTTTTCTCTCTTGTTTTTTCTGTGGGAGCATTTTATTTTACTGACTTGCCGTAATTGGAAGAAGGCTCCTTTGACAACAGCATTTATTTGTTTATCAAATTTGAGGGCAGAGTCCAGGATTACGCCTACGTTTTTTACGTGAGGTTTATTTGTCAGCGGGGCGAGGGAGGTGGTGATATTATGTGTTGGGTGTGGGGAGCCAAAGAGTATGATTTTCTTTTGTTGTTTAGCATAAGGAAATTATGACATGTAACATGGGATCCAGTGAGTGAGTGAGGTGGTACCCAGCTAAGTGATAGAGAGTTTTGCATTTTGGCCTCCTAAACGGAACAAAACATTAACAGAGAGTTTGCTTTCAAGCTGCGTTTAAAAACAAAAGACACAGTTTTGGAGGTTCGTCTTTGGCATCCAGGGAGTATGTGCACAGTTTTGATCGGGCAAACGGTGCCAGAGATTAGGGTTCAGGGAAGTCCCTGCTAAATGTGTTTACTAATACTACAGCATACAAATCAGTACTTTAACCCTATAGTCTATTTGAAAATAACAGATCAACAAGTTCACAGGATGGGTAAAATGCAGAGGACGATTTTAACCTATATAAATGGCAAATGGTGCATTTATATAGCGCCTATATCCAAGGCGCTTTACCCATTCACACTGTACAGTGTACACACACATTCATTCATACACCGATGGAGGAGGAAAGCATGCAAGGCACCAACCTGCTCATTGGGAGCAATTAAGGGTTCAGAGTCTTGCTCAAGGACACTTCGACACTAACTCTGGGGGAGCCTGGGATCGAACTGGGAACGTTCCGGTACCCCTGAGCCACTGCCGCCCGATGTATATACCCCCCCCCCACACACACACACACACACACACAGCGATCCACTGAAGTGACATGAAATTGAAATAACTGGGCTGAATGAGAACAGCACTTGATACTGTAATGTACACGGCTTACAATGAATCTAAAATGTACCTTCGCATACTTCATATTTTATAGAAACAATGTAGTCAGATATATTATATTCCTATAGTATTACTTCAACAGTGAAAGTTATTTATTCTATTGCAATATTTTGGCCATGAAGAGAAAACACTTTTTATCCATGTCTGACTTCCCTTGTTACTTTATGCATGTGAGGTGTGGTGTCTCCATGTCATCTAAACTGTGACCACAGACAATCACACTCATTATTCTTGTCAAGGTGTGATAACTGCAACTTTGGTTTCTGGACAGTAAAGCTGTCACCGAATTAGCTCCAAGTTTCTTAACCACAGACTAGCACTATGCAGCGTCATAGTTGTGGGTCATCAATAGTTGCACGGTTGCACCAGTTGTGCAGAGTCCATGCGTCCATTGTACTGCATGAATGTAGCATTAATACAGTGATGCAGGAAATCCTCTTTTCTATTATAGTATATCTATATAACTATAGTTATATAGAGGGAAATGTCTTCTAATAGAAAGATCTACCACGTGGTGATCTCTCAAGAAACATTTGCAAGGAATATATTTCAGCAGGATCGCTGTTTAGTTTGATGGGAGCTAATTTGAAAGTTTCAAAAACCTTAGTAAAAAGGCAACGGTCTTCAGCTTTGATTTAAAAGAACAGAGTTGTAAGCAGACCTAGTGTGGGGAGATGAAGTAAAAAAATATGCAGAATGTGACTGCACTAAATCAATGTGACCAGAAGGTAACCAGTTTCAGAAATCATGGTTTTGCCCATGACTAGGAGACTCCCATTGGGACTAGAGTAGACAAACTAATTGTAAAAAAAAAGGTTATGTACTGACAATTCACATATGACTTATAGCACAAAGTCACATAACAGCTGAAATAGATATGTTCACAATCTTAAGGCAGCCTAACTGAAAATGAATTAGTCTCCATTGATTGAACAACATTCAGTGTGCAAATTTGGCCTAAACTTCACATATTTGGTGAAGATGACATGCTTTTAAGCAAAAGCTAGAGCATGGTTATTGGTTAGATTTCACACGAAAGACCAAACGCTGAGCGTCATCGGGACAGTGTTTGCTGAACAACAGCTGGATATCCTAAATATATATATAAAAAGTATGCTTTGGAAAATAGTTTAAAATAACATTAACATCTAATTAAGGCCTGATTTGGAAGTGTACATTTGTCTGATAATGTACCATGTATCCTCAAATCATTGAGCTGCAGAGATTTCTCAGGTGCCCACTCTTCCAGGATCCCAGAAAACATTCCATGGACAGATACAAGGAAAAAAGAAAAGAACAAAATTGGATTTCATGACTAAGATGAATGTATCTATCATTTAATGTTGAAATGTCAAGACATATGAACTTCATTCATTTACACTGTACTGTATAATTTGATTGACAAGTAATAAACATGATTTTCACCTAAAAACCAGAAGGTTGTGACACTTAATAAAATCCAATGCAATTTCATTCAAGGAAGAAAAATAGGAGAGAAAAGAACATGCAATGCAAAAACAAACAGAAGACGGCAACACACAATGGCTATATTCCAGCATATGAATCAGTGGGAAAGTATCACATATATAAACACAATTATCCTGTGTCATGTCTTAGTGTATTATTTCCAAGCAGGGTAACAACCAAAGTACACAATAACCGTTACATGCTTGCATATTGATCACACTAGTCTATTAGGAACACTTTAATTTATAATATATTACTGAGCACTGTCAGGTTAACATACTGAATACAGGGCTTAAAGCCAAAACAAAGCCCAAGACTGAAAATGTTTTTTTTGCAAATCTGCACTGATCATTAAATTACCTCTATGAAATCCTCAGGACTGAGAACTTTAAGCCCTGTGAATAAGGCCATTTTAAAACTGAAACGTTACCCAAATAGCTCGTTGCACTCAAGGCAAATTAATCCTAGCATGCTTTTCATAAAGACACTTAACAAAATGTGGTGGGTAATGAAGAAATGATTGAGCGGCATAAAGGATCATATAATACACTAATTAACCATTTTCCTCTGTTCAGTCAACTCTTCATATCTGAGGGTTTTCTTCAGTCACAGGGATTTAACAGTTAACACATCACGCATCAAGCTTAATTCATACTTTGTTGTCTTGCTCGTCATGTCCTTGCCGTCGTTGAAGATCTTGGTGTACTTCGTGACACATGTTCTGACAGGCTCCGTTGCTGCTGGTCTGGGTGCTGCGGTGCGAGGAGACCCCCCCCCCCCCCCCCCCCCACTGGCCTTGTTCTGCGTTGAAACAGACAGCTTCTCAGGCTGCTCACTGCTTCCATCTCAGGCTCTGGATCCTTGGTGGGATGGAAACAAAACGGAAATGTAGTGCGCATGTTTGACATTATCCATAACTTCGATTTGGAGTAAATAATTTTCTTGATTACAAGTCGACATAGTTTTCACATTAAGTAGTAACGTATTCTTTCAGTAATTTTATGAGTAGTTTACATGAGGTGAGCTGTAACACACATGGTCATATATGAGTTAGTTACCATTGTGGCACTCGGTTCCTCTTTGGATTCAACTGGTTGATTGCGACGTCTCTCCTTAGCCTTGGGTTCCACGTTGC
Organism: Electrona antarctica; assembly: GCF_951216825.1. NCBI lineage: Eukaryota > Metazoa > Chordata > Actinopteri > Myctophiformes > Myctophidae > Electrona > Electrona antarctica. Next base: position 34,203,645 of record NC_136805.1, read on the forward strand.
AGTCTTCTAAATGCAATGACAATACAATGCTGAGCCACACACACACAGTATGATTACTGGAAGGTGAGTTCAACCATCACTGTGCACAAAGATCGAAAAAAAGAAAATGATACAGAGAGAAAGAAGGCAACAGAGGAAGATAGGTAGTTACCGGTAGACACAATGTCAAATGTCCTACATATCTCACAGATTTCCAATACAGTACTGTCAGCCGGAAAGACAGACATGTACATAATTACAGACAAGTATTTCAAATGTTTCAAGATTTTCCATAAGAAACCGCACTTTATACACTCTATTCAGTAAATATGAACTGGGATCCGACTGTTATATTGTGTTTTTGCATTCTTACATAATTTTGTCCCAACGACAATTAGCAAAGATCTACAAACTTCATCACATCAACCTGTTGTGAGCCTGTAGATCTGCCATTTTTGGAAAAAAAGTCACCTACAGTATAATGACATGTCCAAACTAGGGATGCCAGGTTGAAAGTTGTAAATTGCATAGCGGTTGTTCAATGCAGCCTACAGAAGTAATAGTAGTGTGTTTTACCAGATGGTTCCAGCACCAAGAGCTTTAGAGATGTAGTGAGCCTCGTCCATGTCTTTGGTGAAGACAGCAGCTGCCAGGCCATCTCTCTCCACAACCTCCTCCAATGTCTTGAACTTCAGAATCTGCATCACTGGACCAAAGATCTGCAGACAGTAGAAGCCTTCAATACACTCCAATTCTCTCAGAAGTTTAAGAGACAGTTGCACCACCTCACATGAAGTTCAAACTTAACGTAGTCATAGCTTAACCCATTTAGACCCGAGGCCACGTCTGTGTCACCTTACAGCCTTTAACCACTTTATTTTAAACTTTAGCTGTTGAAAAATAGCAGATCTACAAGCACAGCACACCGCACTACGAGCTTGTAGATCTGCCATTTTTGGAAAATCGTGAAAGATGGAGGTCGGTGGCAGATTATACTTTTTTTTGGGGGGGTGGGGGGGGTGGAGGGGTCATGTCATGATTTAGAAGACATTTGTAGAATCTGTTGAAATGGATTAAATGGCTTTTAAATCAAGCTGTATAACTAGGCCAAGTTTGAACTTAGCGCCTAACCTTTACTCAAATACAATCAAATTCTCATAGAAGTTCAAGTGCTTAAACTTTACTCAAACTGTAATCCTCTCATGAAAGTACTAATAAAAAGATTCTGTATTAATCCACACAATTCTATATGTGTAAGGTATGAAATAAAAATGTCTGTCCTGATGCCACGCCGGATCGTGGAATCCTCCCCAGCGATGGTCATGTTGTCATGCGACGTCTCCAAACACGGTGGGCTGGATGGCCACGCCTCCTCCACACATCAGCTTGGCTCCCTCCTTCTTGTGGTGATTTCTGTAACACAGGTTTGTTCTATCTACGGATTGTCCTTAGTTGATCTCTTTACCCTTTGAGCCGTCCGGCATGTAACTGCTATGACCTGCTCTCTGGGTAAGAAATACATAAGCTCCTCCGCCAACGTCAAGGCGACAATCCATGGGAGGAGACCCAATTTAGTCATCGCCAATTCCCAATTGCCCCAAGTGTCCTTGAGTCCCTGTTGCTGGCACCACCACCCCCACACTACTGTGTGCATCCTCCCATACACACTTGCAAGTAGCTTCTGCAGTGCAGCAAAAGGGACGGTCACTTGATCCATCGCCAGATTAAGTTCCCACCCGTAAACACGGCCAATTGTGTTTGATGGAGCGAGGCCAACTGACTGGTGACGATGATCAGCATGCAGGACTCAGTCAGTAGAAACCTGTGGACAAACTAGACATAGTTAGGGCAGAAAACAGACAGGCAAACGGACAGACATTACTTTTTTTGTTGATGCAATACTGGTCAGAATACTGCTCCATTCTGCTGCTCTGTGGAGAGAGAGGGGGTTTTATTTGTTTGTTTTCTTTGAGACTATTATTACTTGATGTTAAAAGTTAAACCCTATAGAGTAGAGAGACAGTGTCAAGTTTCTCTGTGAGGCCTAGCACATGTGGAGGAACAAGATCTATGCCTCCAAGATCCACTTCCTGCTGAAAAGGCACAAAACCAACCTGTACCAGAGGTCCTTAAGAGCTGCTTGTCGTCTAGGAAAGGTCACTTACCTGGTCGATACTCTCATCAAAGTACTACGAAAAGCATTCCGTATTAATTCCACACAATTCTATGTGTAAGGTATGAAATAAAAATGTCTGGCCCTCAACTTACCTGCACGTCTCCTTGTTCAACTTGATGCACCCCCGTTGTTGAGGAAAAACCCTGTGCATGCAGCTGCTACAATGAACACCGCACCCCAGGTCTGTCTGAGTTACAGTCTTAGACCTGTCTTGCTTCGAGGAGGGCCTCTGTCGATGGTCACATCGGCATCGGTCTTCCTCTTCAGCGATGGAGAAGGGGAAGGCGCCCCGTCACTAAAGACGAAACGCCTCCGTACCTTTTCTCCAGGGAAGCTACAGAACACGGACAGCTGCATCTGTCCATCTGACCTATAGACAGTCACCCTCCACTGGCGCTGGACTGGCCTTCCGCCCAGCTCCCATGTGGCGGAGACACCTGAGATGACTCTGGCCAGCTGCTGACCGTTCACCTCCACGAGGTCATAACGGTTGCCACAGCGGGCTTTCCAACACCCGAAGGGGGGCGTTAGGGTATCAGGGTGTGGTGGAGTCACGAGGCACCCAGAGAACTCATGGAACAGGCTGTTGCTCTGGGTAGTCACCACCCTGGCTGGTGGCGTGGGCGGTCGCACCGGAACCCACGTCTTACTACTGTGGACGTAGCGAGTACAGAGACACCGCACGACCGTTGGAATAAAAGCAGGTCTCCACTGCTTTCTACGCCGGTCATAGCTTGCACGCACCGGCCTCCACTCTTTAGTGAGGTGGTCATAGTAGCATGCACAGGGTTTCTCCTCAACAACGGGTGTGACATCCTTCGGGGGTCTGAGCAGCTGCTTCTCAACTACTACTAGTGAGGAAACGTCACATACCTGGTCGAACTGGCGGTACAGTTCAGGGACACACGCTGTGATGACGGCCAGGTCGTCATCGGTCAGGGGGCGGTTCCTCAGGTTGTCCACGCGGACGTCTACCTGCCTTCTGGAACGAGCCCTCAACTTACCTGCACGTCCAGAGACAGCCGGCTCGTTGATCAACCCGAGTCTATACTGCTCCATTCTGTGGAGAGAGAGAGAGAGAGAGAGAGAGAGAGAGAGAGAGAGAGAGGTGCTGCTGTGCCTGTGGGGGGAGAGAGAGAGAGGAGCTGCTATGTGCCTGTGGAGAGAGAACTGAGAATGAGAGAGAGAGCTGAGAGTTGTACAAGGCTGATACACCTGTGAAAGAGAAATGTAAAAAAAAAAAAAAACAGATCTAACAGATGCTACAAGTGGTTAGCTTAGGTCTGGTCAGCTATGTTGTTATAGTTTGATTCAAAATGTAATGGCCGAGCCACAATTTGAGTTAACTTTTAAATGTAGGCCGCCTAACTAACTTAAGTTTTAAACCCAGTACAACGGCAATAATTAAGACGGGAACCTGACTGTGCAAAAAACAATTGCCCTCTGTGATAGTAGTTGTGGCCAAGCTAGGCTACAACGGTTACCGACAGCGTAAATGCTTTCAAACGTTTATGAAAATCACAACTACAGACGTTATCGACGCAACGACGATACCTACAGCACAAATGCTTACAAAATTATTTGAAAAAAAAACTACAGACGTTATCAACGCAACGATACCGACAGGCGGCAACGGTAACAGACCGTTCCCCGGCCCTTACCCCAAGCCCAACGTACGAGTAATTCGAAAATAAAACTCACTGTTGAAAATGAAAAGCAACAATATTAGCACTGGTGCAAGATAAACACTAGTTCCTTTCGTGGTTGTCGATGTAGCCTCTCTGTAACTGTGTGTAATGGTGGTTGGTTAGTGATGTCTGTGGCTGTTGAGCAGGTGGTGGTAATGATGCTGTTAAGCGGGTAGGTAGATGCGACTGTCTCTGTTTAGGATTCAATGCATCTGGGGTTGAAACCGTGCGACTCGGCTTTTTATATGCAGCTCCGCCCCCTACGCGTGCTCGTGCCCGCGGCGGCGCGGCCCGCCCCTCGTCCGTCATTGATTGGTTGACTGTTAGGCTGTCGCTGCTCGTTGATTGGTCGGTTTAAATGTCAACTAACTTTTCAGTTCAAGTCACCAGACTTCGGGGGGCTTTCCACCAAGTGACGATGACGTCGTCGCTTAGGGTGCGTTCGGAAATCGCACGAGTGCGGTATTTCCGAACGCGCCCGAAGTAACAAATTGGTTTCGTGTGTTTATTTTTGGATTTTTGCTATTGTTATTATTTTTGTTTTAATTCAAGTGACACATATGTTACGTTTAGGAGACAATATGAGTCGTTGATTGTTGAACTTGAACCACCACTGCATCTGCATGCCACTGCAGATCAATGAGATTATTTATTTCAGCCTCGTAGCATAGTGTAGTCAGTGTGTGTGTGTGTGTGTGTGTGTGTGTGTGTGTGTGTGTGACATGGCAGTGTTACGGTGAAATTGGTGACCTGACGAAATATGTGATCATCTTGTGGACTTCAAATAACTTACATGGAGGTCTTTGACACATGGCCTAAATACCGCTAGGTTAGACTGCTATAAGTGCTAATAAACAAACAGCAATGATTTACGTATGGAATGGAACAATGGACACTGACGTTTAGTTATATGATGTGTTATATGACCTATTTCAGCAGGTCACCAATTTAACGGTAACATCGCCATGCTGGAGTGACCGAGACTCGGCCGAGATTTTGGGTATTGTAATTCAGCGTTTACATGACATCACGGTGTCAGTCTGACACTGTCAGATCACCGTTCTGTAACTTCTGTAGCTACTGTCATGTCGGCCACTGTTACTGATTTACATAATGAACCGAATACCCCATTAGTTATGTAAATGTGGCCCACATGACAGCACTATATTGATAGTAAACTCATCTGTTCAATACACAGTAACACCCCCTGTTGTTGTGTATTGAATAGATTGAATAGAGACCTTTTGTGTCGAAGACTAAAGTTCAAGGCCTTCTGTCTTGAACTTGACCATATACCTGAGGGGTGTTCAGGGGAGTCCCTGCAAAATGTGTTTAGCCTACTAATACTACAGTTATACAAATCAGTACTTTAACCACTTTAACCCTACTCACGTCTATTTGAAAATAACAGATCAATAAGTTCACAGGATGGGTAAAATGGTAAAAAAAAAGAGGACGAATTTCACCTATGTACTGTAGCCCAGGGCCTTAGATATAGCCAGAGTTATGCAAACTTCACTTCATGGGGCCAGTCCAATGGCTCTTCTGGGGCGGCTCTTCTACATAGACTTCTATTGAGCATGGGGACATTGGGACAACCAACTGGGACAAGTCCTGCGGACTGGAAGTAGGCAGAAAATGCATTGGACTCAGGCAACAGCCCAGCTTTAATGATCTTAAATCCCTTTATTTTAGATTGTTTTGTAGTAATAGTACAACATAAACATTAAAGAGACTTTAGTTGTTACTGTACAATACTTTAAAACAGTTGTCATGTTGCACACATGCTTAAAATAGCTCTTATTTGCGCCGCCCTCGTTGAAAACAATGTATTTCCAACTCCAGCTTGTCTCAGTTCAGGCTGCATGAACAGCGCTCGAGCGCTCGGTTTCTGCCCCCTCAATATCGTAACTCTTCTATTAGATGGCTCTGCTGTAGCCTATATAAATGGTAAATGGTGCATTTATATATATCCAAGGCGCTTTACATAGATTACATTCACCCATTCACACACACATTCATACACTGATGGCGGATGAAAACATGCAAGGCACCAACCTGCTCATTGGGAGCAATTAGGGGTTCAAGTCTTGCTCAAGGACACTTCGACACTAACTCTGGGGGAGCCCGGGATCGAACTGGGAACCATTTCGGTTCCCAACTGGCAACTCTAGTACCCCTGAGCCACTAAAATCCTTACATTGGCTACCAGTATCCCAGAGAATTGATTTAAAAATGTTGTTACTTGTCTATAAATCTGTTTGTGGCTTTGGGCCCAGCTACATCTCAGACATGCTGAAGCCAGATATGAACCATCTAGAACCCTCAGGTCATCTGGGGCTGGCCTACTAATTGTTCACCCCATAGTTGGAACAAAACATGGGGAAGCAGCATTTCACTATGCACCACAAACCTGGAATAATATTCCAGGATACATTAGGAAATCCCCAACCATAGCTGTTTTTAAGTCTAATTTAAAAACATATATTTGTTCGAATTCATATGCTCCTTTATCTTACAGTATTTAATTTTGTCTATTGTAATCTTTGCTTTTTATTCTGTAAAGCACTTTGAATTGCCTTGTGTATGAAAGGTGCTATATAAATACAATTGCCTTATCTTGCCTATATAGGCTACACGTACAGTTTGTACACGTCACACACACACACACACGCACACGCACACACTTACTTGCTTATGGCAGTCCGTCGATGTCGACGATGACGTTGCTCCAAATAGGATTTGTGATTATTGTTGTGTCTGTCATCTGTGCATAGCCAGGTGGCTGTTCAGACCGACGCGCGATCCGCAGACTTTGTCACAGGAGTGGCAGGGGAAGGCAGCAGTGGTGGACCTTTGGCACGTTGGTGCCTCTGTGCACGCCGCTGTAGTAGGTAGGCCTACATAATGTATGTGTACTTATGCTCACACAGACAGACACACACACACACACACACACACACACGCACGCACGCACGCACGCACGCACGCACACACGCACACACACACACACACACACTTCAAACCATATAACAATATGAATGTACATCTGAGATTCACGAGCTTGCATATCTATGCCATCAGATGCCAAGAATATGCTCGCTTCCCCCAATATTAATCTTCATCATTCAACCTCTGTTATTTGTCCAAAGTCTGACATATTAATGGTACTACTCACATGCTTTATCCTCAGGATGGCGCTCCATACGGCGATCCACTGAAGTGACATGAACTTGAAATAACTGGGCTGAATGAGAACAGCAGTTGATACTGTACACTGCTTACAATGAATAAAAAATGTACCTTCTCATACTTCATATGCATATTTTATAGATACAAAGTCACGAAGGAGGGGCCCGGACAGGAGTCGACCCACAGAGCCTAGTCCTTCCACGCGCCAGACCTCCCAGTCCCGGCAGAGTAGTTCTGGAGCGGCGGACTGTGTGGCCCTGTCTTTCCCTAATGGGACTGATGGTGGGTAGCTACTGGGACGTATAAGGGTCATCTGAGTGAGGGGTGTTGCGAGACCCGAAACCCTGATGACCTTGGGATAGGCCTATACATGAGGATACGTCCCAGGTGCATCCATTTAGTTCAGATATTATATTATATTCCTATAGTATTTCTTCAACAGTGAACAGTGTGTCTCCATGTCATCTAAACTGTGACCACAGAAAATCACACTTGTTATTCTTGTAAAGAGGTGTGATAACTGTAACTTTGGTTTCTGGACAGTAAAGCTGTCACCGAATTTGCTGCAAGTTTCTTAACCATAGACTAGCACTATGCAGCGCCATAGTTGTGGGTCTTCAGTTTAGTTGCACCAGTTGTGCAGAGTCTGTGCGTCCATGTACTGCATGAATGTTGCATTAGTACAGTGATGCAGGAAATTCTCTATAGTGGAAAATGTCTCTGCCAATACGTCTGATAATAGAAAGATCTACCACTTTGTGATCTCTCAAGAAACATTTGCAAGGAAAATATTTCAGCAGGATCGCTCTCAGGCTATTGAGCAGGAAGCAAGCTAATTTGTGAAAGTTTCAAAAACCTTAGTAAAAAGGCAAAGGTCTTCAGCTTTGATTTAAAAGAACAGAGTTGTAAGCAGACCTAGTGTGTGGGGAGATGAAGTAAAAAATAATGCAGAATGTGACTGCACTAAATCAATGTGACCAGAAGGTGGCACTAGTCATAACCAGTTTCAGAGCTTCAGAAATCATGGTTGTACTGACAATTCACATTTCTGACTTATAGCACAAAGTCACATACCAGCTGAAATACAGATAATGTTCGCAATCTTAAGGCAGCCTAACTGAAAATGAATTAGTCTCCATTGATTGAACAACATTCAGTGTGCAAATTTGGCCTAAACACATATTTGGTGAAGTTTGTGTTAAAGATGACATGCTTTTAGGCAAAAGCTAGAGCATGGTTATTGGTTAGATTTCACACGAAAGACCAAACTCTGAGCATCATCAGGCCAGATGAGAAGTCTGGATATCCTAAATATTAAAAAAAAACATCTAATTAAGGCCTAATATGGAAGTGTACATTTGTCTGATAATGTACCATGTATCCTCAAATCATTGAGCTGCACAGACTTCTCAGGTGCCCACTCTTCCAGGATCCCAGAAAACATTCCATGGACAAAGATACAAGGAAAAAAGAAAAACAACAAATTGGATTTCATGACTAAGATGAATGTAGGCTATCTATCATTTAATGTTGGCAGTAGAATGATTTGAAATGTCAAGACATATGAACTTCATTCATTTACACTGTACTGTATAATTTGATTGACAAGTAATACAAACATGATTTTCACCTAAAAACCAGAAGGTTGTGACACTTAATAAAATGCAATGCAATTTCATTCAAGGAAAAAAGACAAAAAAAAGACAAAGAAAAATAGGAGAATAGAAAATGCAATGCAAAAACAAACAGAAGACGGCAACGCACAATGGATATATTCCAGCATGAATGAGTTTCATGTCGCAGTGGAGTCTCCTGATGCTGTCCATGTCCTCAGGAGAGAGCAAGAAATCAAAGACCTGTTGAAACACCAAAGTTATTAACAACATAGCACCATCTCATGACTATGCCATCGATTCAATACTGTATACTGTAGTATGTCTATACAGAAATGCGTAGATATGTTATCTATTGTCCTTGGCTCCTGACATCATTTCCCATTGCTACTATGTTTTCTGACTATGAATTTCACATTAGAAGGACCTGCAGCCATCTCCTTACAATTGAGTTTTTAACTGCTGACGGGGACGGAGTCAGCAACCATATTAGTTGGTGGTTGAGATAGATCAAGTAAGTTATTCTGTGAGATGTGATGTAGGCAAAGTATGTTTAAATCGAGGTATAATGTGATAGTGCTGCACGATTCTTGCTCAAATGTGAATCTCGATTTTACTCCACAATAATCACGATTCTCATTTTTTTCCCATGAAAATATTTATTTAAAAAAAACACAAGAGTAACTAAAATGAATTAGACAGCCAACTAGTGCTGCACGATTCTTCACAAAATGAGATTGCATAAGTGTCTGAATCTAGATCTTGATCTTTTATTTTGATTAATTGTGCAGCACTATAATGTGATATGTAGTGTAGAATAGATGAGTAAGTGCAGGTTTGGTCAGAGGAGAGAAGTAATTCTAGCCTATAGGACAACACAGATTACAATATCACAAGAAAATCTGATCCCATTCATAACAGATGAATGCAATGAGCAACACGGTGTACTCCGGCAACAAAGCAGAACAGCATGATGAAAAAAGGGAGAAGAATCACTTATGAATACAAAGATCATAAAGGCACCGTGAGGAAAACATGCAGAGAATCAACAGATAGGACGGCTTGTGTTGAGAAGAGAGTGCGATAGTGAAGCAACGTTAGAATGGAGATGTTGTTGGTAAAAACCTTAATAATGAATTGCATTTTTATAGCGCTTTTCCAAGTGCTCAAAGCACTTTACAATGGTTCATTCATTCATACATTTGGAGGTTAGGCAGCGAACAGTCGACGCCAGCGTCCTCACTTCCCACATTCACACACCAATGGTGGCGAGCTCACACCGACAGACTCATTGGAGGCAATGTAGGGTTCAGTGTCTTGCCCAAGGACACTTCGACATGTGGACAGGAGGAGCCGGGATTCGAACCGCCAACCCAGGGATCATTGGGCGACCTGCTCTACCTCCTGAGCCACAGCCGCCCTGATAGTTAAACACATTAATACATATAATAATGCATGCATACTATATAGTTTAGGCAATAATAATTGAAAGAGTTGTTAACCTTGGGGATAATGTGCTTTTATGGCCTTTTATGGCCTAGTCTGGTCTGACTAGATTGTCAATATTATGACATGATTAATACCTGTATGCTTGTATGCAGATTTGAGCAGGGGTATGGTTAAGGGCCTGTCCCTTGGCCAGGGGGCAGTACCCTTCAAACACTATGCCCTCCTGACGACAGTACTCCACCAGCTGTGAGGTCTTCACACTCAGGAACACACTGTAACATAAGCAAGTTGGAACAACTTGATGAGTTTAAATTGTCTGAATGGACAGCAAATAGGGTTAGACGATTTGTTTTTAAATGCATTCAAGCCATTCATTACTGACTAGGAAAGAATTCTTGTGTGTAAGAAGCAACATTTGTATGTATTTGCAAGACATGCAAATACATTTGGCCAATATATCATATTCACAAAATCCATAAATGGTGCATTTACATAGATCACATTCACCCATTCACACACACATTCATACACCGATGGCGGCGGAAACCATGCAAGGCACCAACCAGCACATCAGGAGCAATTATAGGGTTCAGTGTCTTGCTCAAGGACACTTCGACACTAACTCTGGGGAATTTACACATTACAACTTATAAGGGGGTGAGAAAATGTCCACATGTATTTTCAATGTGCATGTGGCAGGCAGCCATACAATTATTTGTATTTATTTTTAAATTATACACACCTTTGAAGTAGATGCCGTTTGGGGGTTGGAGTGAAGTGGGTTAGACTGGTCAGTGCTTGGTGCATTGCTCTGTCCACTGATAAAAGGCATGTCCTTATCCTCCACACAGACACTCCCCATGCCGTTGGACAGAGAAGCAACAGAGGCACTTTTAAGTGCTGCAGCAAACTCTGTGGTTGTGGGATTGAAGCAATGTCCACCCTTGCCACGGATCACAGTGAACAAATTCTGGGAGTGGGAAGAGACATAAAATGGATTAGAAGAAAATATTAACTACTGTGTTTATTCATAATCTTTTTTGAATCCAATGATGCCAGTGGCATTCTGTTTTGAGAATCATAGATCTGTCACTGTACAAATCTCTAGGTGTCTGAGGACTATTTCATGGAAATATACTCATCTGCATAGAAACATGACAATTGTCCATTGCCTCTTTCTGATCACCACATGTAATGTGTTCTAACCAACCTGAAGGTCCAAGAAGAGATCCATGTAAGGCTGTCCATGAGGATCTTAAAACTGTTCTTTGGACTCGTCACCTTTTCGGAGGAGTCCGCACCAAGGATTGGAAAGAGAGAGGCTTCTGAAAAGTATGAGTTTGCTGATTAATAAAGATCAAATCTACTTAAATTGACTAATAATAAAAAATAAATAAAAAATAAACTATACAAGTGTGATGATCTGCCCAAAGTTGGAAAGGAACTGGTTGGAATAACATGTTCCTTCCACACGCTACGGCCAACCATGGAAACTCCCCCCTGTCAGGTGTAAAGGAGCAACTTGGACACTCAGGCATGAAGGAAGCATGAGTTCAAGTCCGTTGCTCTCCCCATGTCCCCCATATATGGGGACTAGGTTGGCGGAGGGTGTGTAGAGCCCAGGATCACATTAGATAATTGACACAGGGGTGAAAAATGGGTTACAAAATCGTGGGATAAAAAAATTAAATAAAAAAATAAAAACAAGTGTGATGATCAGTAGCCATTTGAAATAGTCAGAATTAGTACCTTGAATTCAGTATGTCAAACAACCTGTTCATGTCTTCAAAGATGTCTGCTGTATGATGTGCCTCACTTGGTAGCCTTTTCAAGTCAATCATTGTCTTCATGACTATATGATTGTTGGATTATTGGCTTGCATTACATTCTGTTGTAATACAGGTGAATTTGTTCCAAACTAAATTCCATTCCATTCTGATTGCCCCATTCACGTACCCAGATGCATCATAAATAGTTTGTCGATTATTACCCACCTGCAGCCACAGTGTGACTGAAGACTTGAGTTGCAAGTCGAACACGCATATTGGTAAAAGCTGGCAAATCAATATGTTTGCGAGTCAAGGCGGACAGAGTTCTGCATATCCTGAGCATGAAAGTGTTTCCACTGGACTTGTTTTTCTCCCATCTGTAACGAGATGGATGCAAGGAATGTCTCTGACATCACCATGGTCATTAAAATGTACTAAATTTATGTCCAATTTGAATTCTCATTAGATGGTAAAACAGGTCTGGGAATGAAACCAACCTTCAGGCCATGTTTTTTAAGGTTGTTGAGAATGGATTTCACACGATGAGGCACATTGAATCTTTTCCCCTCCACCAATATGCAGTGTGCCACATCTGTAGCATCTTTTGGATCCAGGCTGGCTCCCAGCAACTTCAGCGTTTTCATATTGGTTGAGGCTTGGTCACAGACCACAGAAATGACCTGTTGTGAGACAGTGTACACTGTACATGTTAACATCATCTCTGTAACATGTATGTGAAGTATGTACATAATATGTACGCATCTACATAATAGACTTACTGTGAAACCAATTACTGTTAGGCGCCTCACAGCCTCCGACAGTATCGCTGCCGTATCTTCTCCTGAGAGACCACTTGTTGCAAGGAAGTATCCTATATAGCCTGTAGTGAGCAGATGAAGTGCATAGATTTGTCCTGAGTGAACACACAATCACTCCCATAAAATAAACTTAATATATCTTGTATGTGCATGCATTGGTCACTTTCTCTTAAGCAGTATGGAATAAAATATCAACTCACCTGCTTCCACCTCGAGGCCACTCCTCGAGCCATCAGGACCATGGCTTGGTTAGCCACCTGTCCTTTAGCTGTGAGGCCATTAATAGAATCCAGTGAGCTGTTGTAATCCAGATGTTTTTTTATTGCCATCTCATCTAAGACGAGCTCACTGGGATATAGCTTTTTCCCTAGGTTTTCCATGTGACTGAGGACACCATCTAGGAAACCTGGCTGTAAAATCAAGGAGCAGTATGTAGCATTTTAGTGTAATGGAATGATTAAAAAAAAAACAAAAAACATCTGGATGGTCAATGCAGTTAGGACACATTTTCATAGATTTGTAATGGTTGAACAAAAGCTCAGCATACTGGATATGTTATTATGAACTGCAACACTTCACTTGGTCTATCTTGTCAAGTTGTCATGATCCATTCTTGAACTACTTACATGGAAATGTAAGTAAAGTGCTTCCTCAGTGTCCAGTAGGCTCTGGGGCTGTGATGATAAATCTTCACACCCAGCTGTGAATTGTTTTCCTCTCTGGTTTCGGCCACATGTCTTCAACTGATGGTCTATAAAGTCAGCAGTCATTGGAGGAAGAGCTTTCAGGGCATCAGAGAGAGATCTTCTTTTTTGCAGTAGCCTTTTCAGCTAAAAGCCTTGAGGGGGGGAAAACAAGGTTCTTTTTTTAAGATAGGACACACAGCTCTTTCAGGATGAGAGCCTGTGTTGGGCGCACGCACGCACGCGCGCACACGCACGCGCGCGCACACGCACGCGCGCGCACACGCACACACACACACACACACACACACACACACACACACACACACACACACACACACACACACACACACACACACACACACACACACACACACACACACACACACACACACACCTGTAAAGGAATTCTTACTGTGCTTTAAGGCATTTGAGTTTGGCTTCTTTTCTCCTGTAGTTCTTGGTTGAGTTTTTGTTCAAGCACAACTCTTCGCTCCGTTTCCAGTGCAAGTTCTGGCTGTTGCTATTGTTAGGAAAGGAGCATTGAAATCCACCTTACAAAATGACATGTGTGACCACGATTAAATGGCAATGTTTAGTATTTCAAATTGACTTATTTACCACCATACCTCAATCAGTACTTCTTCGTGTACTGGGTTCCCAGATTGGTCTGTGGCTGCTGGTGTCGTGTCCTTGCCTTAAAAATAAAATACTGCCACTGTTGTAATGGTATGGATTGGAAGTTGTTGCACGAGTGGTGTGATTTAATTGGTTGCTTTTGTATTGCATTATGCAATTTAAATGAATGCTAATAATAAAGATGGAAAGTTCACCTTTATAAAACAGCATGTGAACAATTGTTTTTTTCTGCATTTGTGTGATTATATATATATATATATATATATATATATATATATATATATACATATTTACAAGTGCTGTCAAGATTGGTCTGGGTCCCTTAAAAGAAAGGATAAAGCTTACTCCACCTAATCTACTGATGTTATTACTTTTTTTATTTTTTTATTTAACCTTTATTTAACCAGTAAAATCACATTGAGACCAAAGTCTCTTTTACAAGTGCGCACTGGCCAAGAGAAGATGCAAATAAATGTTACACAGCTCTGCCAGTAACAACAAATACAGGACATGACAAGACAAACATATGACATCCGTAATACCAAAAACCTACTACCAGGGAGACTCAGAGAGAGTCTAAATAGCTAACCACTAAACCAAGTACAGACTAAAAGAGACTAATAAGAACAATACATCAAGAAACTACTAAGCTAAGCCTCTTAAAAGTCACTAGGGGGATCAAGGAAGCCAATTTTAATCTGGTCTGTAGATCGTTCCAGGCCCAGGGCCCAAAAAACGCAAGGGTTTTTTTCCCTGCCTCAGATTTGGTGTTGGGTACGACATAGCGCATCCAGGCATTTGATCTGAGGTTGAGCGAGTTTTGGACTAGTTCGAATTTAGAACTAATGTAAAAAGGGGAATTACCAAGAATGACTTTGTAGATAAAAGTATACCAGTGTAGCAGCCTGCGAGATGCTAAGGAGGACCACCCTACTAAGGAGTACAGAGTACAATGGTGTGTCCTAAATAATCTATACTAGAAAGAAAAGGAGAGCAATGCTATGGAGGAGTCCACGTAGCACACATCTACCAGAAGCTGATGGTGGAGGATCAGCGCAATTTAATGTTGGTGTGGCAATGTCTGTGAGACATTTTATCACATTCTGAAAAATAATATTCACATGAGGACCTCTTATCTGAACACTAATATTCTCTATATTCATGTTGCACTATTCCATTCCCCCAAAGAATGATTGTTTATGGGTGTGAATTTTGGACAATCATGTCATTTTCAAAGTGGTCTTCACAGACTCCGTAGCCTCCTTTTTCTGAGGGCATCTGGAGATAGGACGGACAGGTCTGGTCGTCTGATGTTTCCAGCTCCATCTCTTTCTCCTATATAATTAGATAAGATGGTATGGTACTATGGCTGTATTTAATGTCTCCTGTCTTACTTTGCGCATCATGTGCATTTGTGTATTTTCTTAATTGAATAAAATAAATGCTTGAAATGTTTGAAAGTGCATTTCTATTGGGCAAAGATGCTTCAAAGAAACCAATAAAATTACCCCACAAAGTAAACACGTATTATTCAGTCTTATGCTAGATGTGCTCCTGTTTCTGTTCAACATTGTAACAGGGCCTTTTATTTAGCATACAAGGTATACCATACCACTAGACACTATATAGTGTGTTTAGCATGTTCATGTGTAACCCCTGTTATGGAACACCATTCATAGTTCATTCAGGTCTACAGCTTGTATAATGTGACAGTGGTCATTTATTACTTACTGTCTGCATCCTTTGGGAAAGAAAAGACAGATTTGAGTGGTGCAACCACTCCCTTACAGAGCTATGTGTGTGGCTGGGTGGGTGGCTGGCTGGCTGGGTGGGTGGGTGCGTCTGAGCACGAAAACAGCATCATCTTAAATATGGGGTCAGAGCCCCCTATGTGTCGTCCGTCAAATTGCAGATAGACAGAGAGACTGTTCGGGACTCCTCTCAAATCTCGCGAGAGTTTGTTGCTAGGATAAAGAAATGTCATTAACAAAGTAGATTTTCTCCTGATTTGTCTCGCTAAAAGAAGCCATTTTACTATGAATATCTTGTAAATATTGTGTGCCTTGTGATGATTGGGTCCAGTATTTAGTTCAGTGAGTTAAGGAATGGATAAAATGGCCACCAACGTAATCAAAAAAGTCAACCAAAGAACAAGATTCCTTTACAGGATCTCCTCACTGGTCAACAATAACACCTTGAAGACCTTAACAGGAGCCCTCGTACAAGGTTTCTTTGACTATGCATGCACCTCCTGGTACCACAGCACCTCAAAGGCCCTTAAAACTAGGCTCCAGACTTCCCAAAACAAACTGGTCAGGCTCCTACTTGGCCTCACCCCCCGAACCCACCTCACCCCTGCCCACTTTGACAGGCTGGAATGGCTTAGGGTCGACGACAGAGTACAGCATCTTGCAATGGGTCTGGTCCACAAGATTCGATACACCACCAAGATACCCATGCACCTGTCTAGATACTTCCTTAATGTTAACGAAGTCCACACCCACAACACCAGAGGGAGTGCAACGAACCATGTACAACCCAGATTCGGCACAAACAAGGGACTAAATTATTTTCGCTCCTATGCCACCAAAATGTGGAACGCCCTACCAACGGGATTCGCATGTCATTAAGACATGCGAATCCCTTGACTCCTTCAAAACCGCTCTCAAAGGGCACCTACGGATGGCTGCAATTCGAAACTGGCCCCCGTAAAATCTGAGTACCGGGAGCGCACTCGCCTATTAGTCTGTATTGGCAGTGCGGTCAGCGTGCCTATATCGAACACACCCAGTGTTTCAGAGTGCCACACTCCGACCGACCGACCGACAGGGGCGCGTAGTTGAAAGCCAATGGCAAAAAAACAGCTCGGATAAAAATGCTTTTTATTAAACAACGCGGGATGCAGCAATGCTAATCGCTGTACCAGCAAATTTCTAACACCCGTGGGACAAATTGTGAGTACTTTATATTTGAAAAAGGAATGTTTATATACACGTTTGGACTGTAAATGTAGCGATCGCGTAAAACACGTGTGTGTGTGTGTGTGTGTGTGTGACGCGACTTGGCCTGTTGTAGCGCCACCATGAGGCTGATTTGAAAACTGTCAAGTGGCATTTCTTCCTCAGCCTAGTAGTGGGAATAGGCATGCAGTTTCACCGCAATCGGACGCTGCGTTGCGGAGTTGTGGCAATTTGTACAAAACGGGCTACTCCTGAAAACTTTAGAAGCCAATCGTAGCCAATCAGGATGGATAATTATGAGAAATCAAACAAATCACATGATCACATGACTATGGAGAGCATGTGTACCGATTTGCGTGAAATTTGGATACAATCTGAAGGAGTAATATTAGAAAATGTGTTTTACATATGTCGGCCTCCTGGTGGCGCTATAAAGAGCAGATGTGAAAAATTCCAGGCAAAGGTTTTTCCTTGGCCTCTAGGGAGTGTGCATACATGGTTTTACACAGATCGGTGCAGTTATAGGTAAAAACACAAATCGGCCAGTTATAGCGCCACCATGAGGCTGAGTTGAAAATATTCAAGTGGCATTTCTTCCTCGACCTAGTGGGAATGTGCGTGCAAACTTTCACGGAAATCACACCATGTGTTCATGATTTGCAGCATTTTGTTTGAAACGGAGCACTCCTGCGAACTTTGGAAGCCAATCTTAGCCAATCAGGATGGAGTCTGAAAAATCTGAAAGACCCATTTCGTTGAATGGCTCAAGAGAGACTGTGTACCAATTTGCGTAATGTTTGGACAAAATCTGTAGGTGTACTGTCAAAACATTTGTTTTGCACAAAGCGGCCTCCTGGTGGCGCTATAACAGGCCAATGTGAAAACTTTGGGGCAGAGGTTCAGCTCTGGCATTCAGGTAGTGTGTGTGCAGAGTATGGCTGCGATCAAGCCAACGGTGCCAGAGATTAGCTGTTCACAGACGGACGGACGGACGGACGGACACACGGACGGACGGACGGACACACGGACGGACGGAGTGCAAAACATACTCTCTCCACATGCCTTCGGCCTGGTGGAGACAAAGAGAGAAAAGACCTGATTTTGATGACGGCTTGATGGCTTTCAATCCTTTCCTTAGTAGTGTCCTCCATCTAGTGGTCATTTCTTGTCAGTGACTATCAGTGTACTTTCAGGAGGGCACAGGTCTAATCTTATTCAGTATGTCACTGAGTATAACCTACTTCTCTGGTTCAAAAGAACAAAAGAACAAGAGTTGGCTTTGTCCGCGGCGTAAACATCTTTAAATAAATACTTTCTGAAAAGTCTATGAGGAAAATTAACGGGGATTTCTTTTCCGGGTCTCTCGAGGGGGCGGGACTGCGACGCTCTATTAATAGCACCCAGTTCTTCTAGGATGGATTAAAAGCAGAGCACAGATTTCATGTAAATGTTTTTCTCTTTGACCTCTGGTTCTCTTCGGCAAGTTTGCTTCAGCTAACACAAAAACAGATTAAATTAGAGTAGATTGTTTTACACTCGCAATTTAGATGTAAGAGTGATTTAATGAGAGCATGCTTTGTCATGCTACAAGTTTCCTCGACTCACTTTGATGTCTCCATGGTTTCCTTATCCTTGTACTGGACTCCGTTCATTCTCCTCCTCCAATCTGGCCACGATGTCTTCTACTGCTGTGACACTGAGGGGGAGTAAAGCGCTAGTTAGGAATATTATGACCATAACCCACATTGATTTCAGTCCACGAACCAACTCTCCAGCCAACACAAGCCTAGAAGCACGCACACACACAGCAAACTGCATGCTGAGATAAAGGGTGCCACCGTGAAAAGGGTGCAAGCTGTCACGTCAATAAAACAAACCTCTAGGACCGTGGGCTACCGTGAGACCTATAGTGAAGACCTGTCGGCTGCACCACTTGGCTCCCTCTGACTCTGGATGCACAGCATCCACAGGACTCTATTGGGGAGAACAAAACAAAAACATGTTAATAACCACCATAAGAAATAGCTCAATAACAAAGTAAGAGAACAATAAAAGTCAACCTAAACAAAACAAAATAGCAGTGGTAATCATTACTAATCTAGGAGGGGAAACACATTTAGTACAATAACAAGACACTGTCCCGTGTTGATTTTGACAGCAAATTGTGATGTAGTTTAAGTCAGTGTTTTGAATAGGCATATTTTAGTCGTCTGAAAAGTTTTAGTTGAATAAATGCCATAAGATTTTAGTCGACTAAATCTACAGTTGATTTAGTCGGCTACAATATATTTTGGAGGGCCGTGATGGTGCTGAAATGGCTGAAATAACAGATCTACAAGATAAACGCATCACACTGCAATTGGGACTGTGAGCTTGTAGATCAGCTATATTCGGGGAACGACACCTGCACACAACCATAGCATAAAATGACATGTCTTTTAGTTCTACTGGATATCTTGTCCACTAGTCCCTCCCTAACATTTTAGTCTAGTTTTGATTTGACGAAACTGTCAGTATACTGTATTTAGCCATAGTTTTAGTCATAGTCATTCTTACAGTTAAATGTTAATAAAACAAAATATATGATCATCAGCTTTAGAAGGACTCGTCCTAGTCCTGCTCCTACACTCTTTAAGGGCACAGAAATTGAAGTTGTAGAGAGCTACAAATACTTGGGTGTCGTTCTTGACAACAAACTGCTTTGATTCTCATATTGCCTCTACATCAAAAAAAGTCCAGCAACGTCTTTTTTTTATCTGAGGAAAATGCGTTCTTTTAATGTCTCTAGTGCCCTGTTAGGATTTAGTCTTTTATAATTACCGTAGTATTTTGAATGTCGTTTGATGTGTGTATTTTTACTATTACCTGGCTGCAAACCAATTTCCCGCAAGGGACAATAAAGCTAACCTTGAACCTTGATCAAAACAAGTTCTTAGTTTGTGTACCTGAAGTTATGTTGTGTTCCGGAACTTAAGTAGCAGCTGATGGACTCTGCCCCCTCCACCTGGCCTTCTGTACACCCTGTGCAGCAGCCCGTCCTCCAGGGGGTACGATCCCATTGCGACAGGAGACCCAGGGTTTCAGAAGTTAGGCCTTGGTTCTCCATTATGCCCAGGAATCCGCTGTTCCTGCCAGAATGGAAGAAGAGCACATATAGAGGAATCAGCAGCTTGTAATACAGCCAGGCCAACATTTGACAATTCCGGAAGGGCGGAATTGGTTGCATGGGTGGCTGTTACCACATTCACGGGTAGTGGGGTTCTGGTATGGGCCTGAGTGAAGTCGCCTATAGGTTAGGAACCCCTTGGTATTGTGTCTGGTTCTCTGGTGATTTTGTAGCTGCTCTTGCTGCAACATGTTCTTAATCTCATTGGCATAACTCTCCTTTCAATGGCTCTGGTTGAAGGGAGGCATAAGGTTTAGAACAGTAATAATAATATCTACAGCAAACCACATGCAGAGATAAAGGGTGACACCGAGAAAAGGGTGCAAGCAGTCACGCCAATAAAACAAACCTCTAGGACCGTGGGCTACCGTGAGATCTATAGTTGAAGACCTGTCGGCTGCACCACTTGGCTGGTAATTTCCCAGGGGGTCTTGTTACATAACAGTTAAAGCAAATGACTAAGGAATACAAGGCAGATGCAGTACGGTCATCTAGGCACCATATTGTTGGGACAGGTGGGCACCAGGACAACTAGACACCAAAACCATCTGGGCACTAGAGACATGTGGGCAGTGGGCACCTGAACAACTGGGCACTATGGACATGTGGGCAGTGGGCACCTGAACAAGTGAGCACTTAAGTATAGGGACATGTGGGCACCTGAACAACTGGGCACTATGGACATCATGTGGGCACATGAATTAGGATTAGTCTCCACGAGTGTTTAACTTTACAAAGCATACCCCCAAACACAACACAAGGTCAAAAGTACATGTGTTTATTTGCCAAAATACTACAGTACTGACTGAGGTCAAAAGTACATTAAGTTGTGGTGCCCACCTCTCCAGGTGCTCAGTTATCTCCACCCTAATGCACATCGGTGTTGTGTAAATAGCCTACGGAAATAAAAGCCTGGGTACCGAGGCTATTAAATGTCCTTTTAGGGCAAACAATAAAACAAATGGAGAAATTACCAGATCTTCAAGCCCACATCTTGTAGATCTTTTCCTTTAGTCAACAGTCTTTCAGCTAGCTGAGACTACAAAAGTGGTAACAAATAACCCCAAATAATACCCCATTTAGTGTTACACACATGGAATTTACAGACGTGAACGTTAGCTAGTAGCTACTAGCTAAGCTAACGATGTTCACCTTACAGTTGATTTAATACTTACTTAACAATAACATATCCTAGAGAGGACATGTTGAATAAATGTCCATCAGAATACAGTAACGGAATATCACTTTTAAACGGACTGTTTAACGGACTGTTTAAAAGTGATGTGTTTGAAGTCTTTGAACGTAAAAAAATAAATAAAATTATAATCTCTGGATGGATGCAGCGCGGTGGGCGTGTCCGACACGTGTCCATAGCGCGTATGGACACGTGTCGGACACGCTATGGACACGCGTCGCGATAATGAACTTGACCTATGGCCAGCGAGTGCGCAGCGCCAGCCAATCACAGGCGAGTTACGGGATTTAAAAAATAAAGCACTTATAAAAGTCTGCTCGCAGCCACGGTTAGTCAGTTGAATGATGGCAATGATCGAGGGTACACGCATCAGACAGCTCGTCTGCGAAGACGTTAAACTTGAAAACGTTAAACTTGCAGAGTTTTTCAACCAGAACACCTTCTTCACATTACACATGGATGACTTCAAATCGTCGTTGTTTACAACGTTCGGTTTGGAGAATTCCGAGTTGAACACGGAGAGCTTCCAGCAGCATCCAGAGGAGGACGCCGTTACCTGCAACGGCGTACCTGCCCGCACGGCACCGTTGCTGCAGGAGAACGAACGTTGTCTCGGTCAGCAGCGTCTGACAGACGACGACAAGTATGCCCGGAAGATGCGGTTCATCATGGCTGAGCTGGTAAACACAGAGCACGACTACATCCGAGACCTGGGTACATGCCTGGAGACCTACCTGATGGAGATGACCGGTGGAGTTGACGAGAAGCCTGCGGGCATCCGCAACAAGGAAACCGTCATCTTCGGTAACATCCAGGACATATACAACTTCCACAGCCATGTTTTCCAAGGGGAGTTGGTCAACTGCCGTCTACCAGCGGATGTGGGACGTTGCTTTGTGGCGTGGGCAGGTCAGTTCGACCGTTTGTACGTGGACTACTGCAAGAACAAGCCTGCCTCGAGTCGACTTGTAGTGGAACACGGTGGGGTCTACTTCAAACATATCCAGGCGAAATATGGTTTGAGCTGGGCCAGTTCTCTGGACTCCTGTCTCATCAAACCCATACAGAGGATCACAAAGTACCAGCTCCTGCTTAAAGACTTGTTGTCCTGCTGTGAGGAGGGAGAGGGAGTTGAGATTAAGGACGCTTTGGAGGTGATGAAAGGAGTTCCAAAGAAAGCGAACGATGCCATGAACATCGCCATGTTGGCCCGCCTGCAGCCTCGGGCTTCGTCCAGCATGCAGCCTAGGGCATCGTTCAGCTTGCAGCGGTTCAGGTCTTCAAGTCTGGCACGTTCTGGAAGCAGGGTGTGGACATGGCTGAACAACACTAGCATGCAAACACCCAGCCAGAGACGTCGGGGATGAGGCTTGGTTGGGACATGAGGCTTGGTTGGGACATGAGGCTTGGTTGGCAATGAAGGACCGGGAAGTCTGGCGCCGGGCAGCGCCCGTTGCAAAGCTGAAACTTAAAGGAATTGACGGAAGGGAGTGGAGCCTGCGGCTTAATTTGACTCAACGCGGGGAAGCTCACGCGGTCGAAAAATGATGATGATGGTTGGGACAAGTCTAGCCAGGACAAGACTCCTAGGGCTACTCATACGGTACGTTTTATTTTTTGGTTAAAACAAAAAGTGTTTTGTTAAAAGGTTGAATCACTATTCATGCGTTTCAAATGTAGTTCTACACCTGCCATGTTGGGGAATGGGGACCAACACAGGTGTATCATATTGTCTGATTGTAGAACATAGTTTTATCATGCCAATCAGACAAATTTGAAACACCTGTGTTGGTCCCGACTTGGCAGACATAGGACAACATTTGAAACTCATGAATATTCTGATAGTGACAGTAATCATTGCTATAGACTATAGTGTTTGTTCAGTAACAGGGGTCTCCCTGTCTCTCCAGCTCTAATAAACAGAAAATACATTTCTCGTTTCAGCCAAGCAGGAGAGAGTAGCTCCATTTATCACCTTAATCTTTAGTGTTCCAGTTCCAATTTTGTCTACTCAATTCTTTGTCACTTTAGAATTACACTTGTTTAATCTGTATTTTGACTGCATTCTCTGAAAATGCATTTTCTGTTTAATAGAAAGCTGGAGAGACATCAAAACTCGTGTTACTGAAAAAACACTATAGCAATAAGTATGTGTGTGTGTGTGTGTATGTGTATGTGTATGTGTATGTATATTATAATTATTATTATTTTTGTATTTCTTAACCAGATTAAAAACCTTTCTAAGGCCTGCCACTAACTCAACATCCGGGGGCCACTCCCCGGAGTTCTTTTGTCTTCCACTCCGCAGTTCCGTGGACCATGGAGCCGTCGAGTGTGACCGTGGACCAGGCCTCTTCACGGAGCCTTCACAGAGCCCATCAGCCCATGTTGGCCAGCCTGCAGCCTCGGGCATCGTTCAGCTCTCCACCAGCCGGTCTGACACGTTCTGGAAGCATGGTGTGGAAATGGCTGACCAATAGCATGCAAAGACCCAGCCAGAGACATCGTGGATGAGCCAGAGACATCGTGGATGAGACGGCGGTACTCTAGGGTCCCTTTAAAGGTAATCCACTCTCAAATAGACGCAGCTGTACCACTGTCTGGTGACTGTCACAGACACCTGCCACGTCGCCGGAGTGTTAATGAGATGTTTCAAAGATGTATAGTGTAGCAGTAGACTGCGGAAACGTGTGCGAAGCAGCGTTAATCGGCGTTGCCGTTAAGTAGGCTATTTTGTATCTATTTTTGAAGTTTTGGCTTCTCATGTACCGCCTCCCGCACCACGATTGGCTAGCTGCACGTTGCTGTATCCAGAGCCATAGAGTAAGTTACGCAAACTCATGGGGCCAGTCCAATGGTGGCTCCTCTACATAGACTTCCATTGAATGGGGACAACCGGAAGTTTACGGAATGCATTGGAGTCTATGGGCTCGCGCGACTACATGAACGGGCTGTTTTCTGCCCCTCAATATCGCAACTCCTCTATTAGGCTCTAGGCTCAGACATTTTTTAGAAACAGTTTTAAAGAGGCTCAGACATTTTTTAGAAACACAGTTTTAAAGAGGAAACATGTGTTCTTATATATGTTTGATTGCTCCGTTTGGAACCTCAATATCTACGCTGCTACGCTTAGATTGCATTGGGAAAACATGGTACTGGCTGACAAACAGCCGCTTTGTAAGCGGTTGTTTTACGCCAGACTTAAAATTGTACATGCCGGCCTTAAGTCTATCAACTGTATCTCGGCACTGATACCTTTACTTTTTGAAAAGAGTAATGTTTGACGGGCTCGACCCACCCAGCTAGAGTCCATTTCAGCCTGTGCAGGGATATCCTGACACGGAACAGAACCTCATCTCGGAGCTAAAGCGTAGCAGCGTAAATATTGAGGTTCCAAGCGGAGCTAATACTTTGAAATCAACCAAAGATAATATTGACATATTTCATCCAGCATGGCATGTACGCGGTCGGCCAATCAGAAGCAGTAACTAGGTCTATAGCCAGTCGCAGTGCGGTATGTTACTTCAGAAATTAAGTTTCAGAACATGATGAATAGGGATTCATGAGATAATGATTATCTCAGACTTGTCGAGGACTGCAACCCTCTTCAAGATCCATTCTGATTTCTGATAAAAATAAATAAAGGAAGTTAGAAAGAGAATTTCAGAGAAACCAAAACTTCAAAAATAGATTAAAAATACTTAACGGCAACGCCGATTAATGCTGCTTCGCACACGTTTCCGCCGTCTCCTACTGCTACTCTGCATCTAAACATCTCATCAACACTCAAGCGACGCCGCAGGTGTCCGTGACCAGACAGTGGTACAGCTGTGTCTATTTGAGAGTGGATTAACCTTCAAGGTACCCTACGGTACCTGTCGCCCAAAATACAGAAAAGTTAACCGAGGGTCCCGAAAGGGGCTAGCTTGGGACCAGTACAGACTCCTGAGGCTTTGTGGCCTTGCCCTTTACTGAATGCTGTACAGAACAGACTGCAACAGGCCCATACTGTCATACACCTATGCATTTACTGGCATGTCTCAACATGGAACAAGATTAAAGGGTTAGTTCATATTATTTTTTTACTTAAAGCTGTGTAGATACTACTTAATATAGTGGTCGCAAAGGTATTAATTGATTGCCTGAGTCCCGTGGTGGGAATTCTGGTCTGGTTTAGGTGAATATTAAGTAGTTCCAGTCATTTGGTGGGGGTCTGGGGCCCCACCTTATAGCCCAACTTGGAACGCTCTGTCACACGGAACATTGTTTTGTGTGTCCAGTATCACTACGACAGCAGCACAAAAACAGTTCCATCACTTCCCTGTGACAGAGGGGTAAAAGTCGAATGAAAGTTGCACTATATGGTAGACATAGGTCGACAATACAAAACAAATTGCTAGTTTGTGGCCCCCCAATGCCCTGACCAACACTTAATATTCACCAGAACCAGACCGAAACTCCCAGCACAGGATTCAGGCAATCAATGAATACCTTTGTAACCACTATGTTAAAGTATTTCCTACAGCTTTAAGTCCAACATTTTGAATTAAGACTATGCCTGTCAACAGGGAGCAGTTGGACCATAGTAGAGACATGCGGAATTGCCAGTGACTGAATTGACACTGAATGAATTATTACTGTAGCCTATAGATTTTATTTGATAATATATTATTACCTGTGATTATTAATAGTTTTATTGTAGTATTGTATATTATTACTGCTGGTGATGGTGGTTTTATTGTATGTTATTATATTACCTGTGGTGAATATAGTATAGAGGAGCCATTAACTGTTCGTGGGAACGTCCTATTGAGCTGTCAAGAAATTCTGTGCAGGTTATTTTTTTCAAGTGTCAGAGTTTGGGAGTGCTCGACAACGAGTGCTTCTAAACTCCAATACTTGGGAAAAGAAATCACCTGCAAGGAATTTCTTGACAGGAAGTAGCTCATAACAAGTCTATAGTGGATTTTTATGAAACAAACACTTTGCAGATAGAGGATAATTCAAGCTTTGCGCACAGCAACTTGTGATTTGTCACTTGAGTAAAATTGAATTGAACCAAAGAAAGTCACCTACCCTATATTAATTATTACTGTGTGTATATATACATAATTTATTACCTCTTACGTTTTATTGTATATTAGCTGTTATTTGTATATTGTCGTTACCTCTGATTAAATTTGTTATATTATAATTTATTACCTCTTAATAGTTTCATTGTATATTATTACCGGTTATTGTTTTGTATTGTACCTGGAGAATAAACTGAGTATATGCTAAATACCTGAATGTTCATTTAACTCAACCTCTAAGGGTTCATTTGCACACAAGGTACAGTATATGATCCAGAGGATCCTGTTACATGATGTAGCTAAACCAAACAAATGGATTTTTATCGTTACCAATATACACTACCTCTACTTTACCCAGAGGATTCCAGCTACTGTTAAACGGTTATTGTAAGTGACATTTGGATGAACTTATTCTCTACATGTACTCCCAGTCTAAAATAGTTGTCCAGTTTATGGAAAGACTCAAGAGCTCACAGCTCTACTCATGAAATGACCTCCTGGCCACAAAATTAACTTTTATACATGCTAGCAGGCAGCACATTACTAGCCTGATTCTCAGACTCTGAAGCTTCTTGAAGCAAGAGATGCAGTCCATTCAGAGTGGGCGGGGTCTATGGGCTGGATCCAGGCTAGGTCCGTAGCCTAATTCAGGTCAAACCTGGAGGTCCTTGAAATGAAAATCTGTGAAAATCACTGCCAGAGCCGTAAAAATCTTATGGGGCTTCCTTGGCATATACTTTCTAATGAGTGTCAATTTGGGGGTCCTTGACAAAGGTTTCTGAACCACTGTCATACAGTATAGCCAGAATAGAATTCTTCAGATTGCTTACCAGGAATCAGTTGTTGACGACACCCAAATATCCAATGAAAGTTTGTGTTGAATGCCCCCTCCAGACATACCCAGGGGGAAATCAATCAATAGTGTAGGCTATAAACAAAATCAATATCAAATCAGAGATTACAGGTTTAAACTACTAATTCAATACACCTTTGACAATTAAAACAGTTTGATTGCAATCAAATATCTATTTAAATATGACATGTAAGGAGTGTTTTATAAATGACCTATGCCTGTTATTAAATATAAACATCACAACTAGCAGAACATTTTGGTATAGAAATGTGAACACTTTCCTTTATATTAACAGTATTTATTTTCTTTTAACATTTGATGCAAATTTTAGATTTCATTCAGAAGCAATCAGGACTGCTTCATCCAAGCTGAAAAGATGAAATGTTGACAATGTGACGGACAAGCCAAAAGTCGTGCTTGTAAATACAGTTGACAGACAGCCATGAAACGAGACACTGTCGGGGTGGAAACCGTGTATGTCCAAAACCCTTCCTTTTTTAAAATTAGTTTGTAAAACTCGTTAAAATAGTGAAAATGGACGATCTACAAGTTCACAATGTGTTGCGTTGTGAGTTTGTAGATGTGCTATTTTCACTGTGTTTGTGTGACGATCAGGGCAGTGGTTCCCAAAGTGGGGTCCGGGGACCCCCAGGGGTCCTTGAGGGCCCCCCAGCTAAATGATAATTAG
This sequence comes from Electrona antarctica, assembly GCF_951216825.1. NCBI lineage: Eukaryota > Metazoa > Chordata > Actinopteri > Myctophiformes > Myctophidae > Electrona > Electrona antarctica. Next base: position 34,231,585 of record NC_136805.1, read on the forward strand.
GAACCAAATGGACCCTTATGGGTCTGTAACTCTGAGAGTGTACAAATGGAACCTTATGGCTCTGTAACTTTGAGTGTACAAATGGAACCAAATGGATCCATTTGGTTCGATTTGTACACTCTGAGTTAACTTTACATTGATTTTACAATATAAATTGGGGGTCCAAGAGATAGAAATGCCATTAAATGGGGGTCCGTAGCCTAATGCATGTCAAACTGGGGGTCCTTGAAATGAAACAGGGTGAGAATCACTGCTAGAGCCGTAAAAACCATCCTCTTATGGGGGTCCCTGGCATATATTTTCTAATGGGGCTGATTAGTGTCAATTTGGGGGTCCTTGACATGAAAAAAATTGGGAACCACTGAAGTAGGGCATTCATTATTAAAACGGTTGAAATATGGAGATGGAAGGTTTCTACCCGACAAACGAAATAAAAGATCCCTTCTTAAATAATCCACTTCAGAAACAGGAGCAACGGACAAGTATTTAAATCAATATTGGTAATATCAGCACAATATTTAGATACAATTTAATCCATAAAGTGAAAACTAACGTACCTGTAACGCAAATTAAAATGAATAATATCTTGGTGTAAATACATGACTGGAAGGACATTATTGTAAAAAAAAAAAAAAGTAAAGACCTCTTTCTTTTGGCACAATGAGTTTCAAGCTTGAGGACAGAATCAGGCCATGGCAGATCATTAAGGAGAGGACATGCACGTGCGCGCTGCTTGGACTGCAACAAAGTGGATGATTTAGATTTGCCCAAAATGTGTCGGAACGGAACGGAAAATGAGCTTCTTCCTAATAAACTACATAATATAATACGCTATAATTTGTCTACCAAAAATAGGGATTCATAACCAACCGTCTGCGATGTGACTGGACAAATTAAATTATGGCAAAAACATATATAGGAATATACGAAGAGGGGAGACCCATTGTCCGTTCTGTCCTCAGCTGTATTAACCACTTGAACCCCAGGATCCCTATTCGGGGGGGGGGGGGGGGACCTTCGCCAAAAATAGCAGATCTACAAGGTAATTGGTGTTCGCCGCGTCACCTCCCAATGTATGAATGAATGAACCATTGTAAAGCGCTTTGAGCACTTGGAAAAGCGCTATAAAATGCAATTCATTATTATCTATATATAGCGTGGCGCCTTTATTCAAAGTGCGTCACAACGTTGCATTACATTGACCCCATCCACACACTGGCACCAACCTGCTTATCGGGAGCTCTCGGGGATCAATGCGTTGTCGTTTTCTCAAGAGTACTTCGACAAGGCCCAGGCGGTGGCGTAACCGTCTGGGCACCCGACTGGTAATCCAGTCGCAGTGTGCCGCGGGTTCGACTCCCGAGCCCGACACGGCCTTTACTGCATGTCTTCCCCCATCTCTCTCCCGTTTCCTGTCAGCCTACTGTCTGTCCCTTCAAAAACCAATAAAAGGCGTAAGCCGCAAAAAAAAAATCTTAAAAAAAAAAAAAAAAAAAAAAAAAAGAGTACTTCGACAATACTGGCGAGCCACCACGCGTAGGCGCTGTGTGAGCTTGTAGATCGGCTATTTCTTTTGTCCAAGAGATTTGGTGTTGGTATTGGAGAAAAATAAAATAAAAAATGCGTACCAAGTACAGTCGCTACAAAGCTCTGTTTTACTATGCATAGAGAGGGATTAAGTGGTTACGTCTTGACTGACTTAAATGCATATTATCATCAATGCAGTCTACCTGTGGTCCTGAATATTCCTGGAATATAAAAAAAGAATAAAAGGAGATGCCAGCGTTAGAAGGAAAACCAAAACATTCAAGTATGCGTTAACGTGAAATACTAGTGTAAACAAAAATGGCTACCGGCTGTACGTCACTACTGGAGTGGGGTTAATAGAATCAGTGCTATTACAAACCGGATATTGCTATAGTTGTGTGGTGAGAACGTGTCGTACAGTAGCATTGTTTTTTTTTCGCTTTTTTTTTTGTCCAGGGCTGCGACGCCCTCACGGTGTACCATACTGCACGTTACGTCAGGTTCTCAGCATCAGGTCCGCGGACCGCCAGGGGGTCCACATAACATGGACACCTCTGTGTGTCTCTTGTTTTACTCTGAGAGCAAACAAAGGGAAACGACACTCAAGAGTGAAAAGTCTTTTACAGCGAAGATTGGGTTCCCAGAGATGAAGACTTGCATGGTGGTGAGGTGGGGGCTCCGTGGTGTAGTAATGCGTTATCGCACTGGTTCCCAAAGTGGGGTCCTTGAGGGAGTTCCAGGGGGTCCCCCAGCTAAATGATAATTAGGAACCAAATGGACCCTTATGGGTCTGTAACTCTGAGAGTGTACAAATGGATCCAAATGGATCCATTGGGTTAAATATACATTGATTTTACAATATAAATTGGGGGTCCGTAGCCTAATGCATGTCAAAAATTCATCCTCTTATGGGTTGACATGAAAAAGTTTGGGAACTTTTCTTGACATGACAAAGTTTGGGAACCACTGCGTTATCGAACGGGCGGGGGTCTGGGGGGATCGAGGGCTGGTGGGCGGGCGGGGGGGGGGGGGGGGGGGGGGGGGGGGTCGAGAACCACCACCGCTGGTTGCCGGGGGTGACGGTCGACGACGAGCGACGCAGACGATTCCGCTACGGCGCTCCGTCTGGGATCCACAGGACCTTGTTCTGCTCCTGTTCCACGATGGTCAGGATCTGAGTGCAAATGTAGGACAGACTGCCTCCTTGTACGACACCTGAAAAACAACAGCAGGGGGGAGTGTTCCATTCAAATGGTGGTGCAGTTATAGGTAAAGAATGTCACATTGGCCCTTTCACATTAGCCTATTATAGCGCCACCACGAGGCCACAACCTGACATGGCCTGGTGGAGACCTGTGCCCCGGCAACCCGAGGGGAACTTTTTCTAGTTGGATATCTTGAGTGCAAAGTTGATAATGCCATGACTCACCTGTGAAGAACTTGCTGTACTCCTGCTCTGTTTTCTGTGCAGTCTCAAACTGCTCCTTGGAATGTTTCTGAGAGACTTTATCCCGCAGGTAAAGAGGATCCTTCTGCTCTCTGAGGAGGGAAACAAGATCACAAACCATATAAAAATACTGTAACCTGACAATGGCACTGGATAGACACTGTAAGACAGGGTTTCCCACATTTTGGACTTGAGAACTATACTTTTAGAATGACCAGCTCAACAAGATCTAGCATTGTGGGTTTGCCTACTATAGAAGCCATGAAGTGAGCCGACAGGCCCTTCTTGATGTCAATCACCAGTTCCTTTCCTCCATCAGGTGCCCCTGATGGAGGGGGCGCGTAGTTTAGAGACCAGGATTACTGCATGTTTTTGTTTGGGTACCTACCCACCCTAGGAGACACGGGGAGAACATGCAAACTCCTTTCGCCAACCCCGCATGGGCACTGATGACGCGGAGGAGAGGACACGGCCCACAGCGGTTATCGAACCCAGGACCTTCTAGCTGTGAGGCGTCAGCACTACCGACTGTGCTACCATGCCCCCCCAAAAATGTTTTTTTAATTTTATTTGTTTTAGGGGGCATGTCATGTGGTCTACGACAATTACATGTAGGACTTCCAAATTCAAGTAACGCCATACAAATATGTGCACATTTTCATTTACCGCGTTTAAAAAACATAACAAGTAAAGAATGCTACTAAAATGGCATCTATTTGCATCCGTGTCTGATCTAATCTAGAATTATGCTGGATCTTTCCATGGCATTAAGTATGCGGTTGACATATTGGGTTGCTGATGCTCTCCAGTCTCCAGACGAAGGTAAAAATCACACCCGTGTGAAGTGAAGTCCCCGGAACTTCCACACCCACAGGGCCCAGGGTGCCGGCCCGGTTCCGGCAAGCCGCCCACGTCCGAGAAATGACAGAGTTACCGTGTGGGGGTCCCCGGGGGGTCCCTGTACTGTACTGTCACACCCAACATCATCATTTATACAGTTAATGTGTGTGTGTGTTAGGCTGCACAACAGTGACACTTGGTGATGAAAACCAACCAAACGCTATTTTGTGCTCGGACCCAGCCAGGGATCCAGGGACACAGCCAGAGACACACAAAAAAACTCTACTGCACTGTACTGTCACTGTACTGTACTGTCACACCCAAAATCATCATTTATACAGTTAATATGTGTGTGTGTGTGTGTGTGTGTGTGTGTGTGTGTGTGTGTGTGTGTGTGTGTGTGCAACAGAGACACACAAAGCTCCGTATAGGAGTGGTTGCACCACTCAAAAACACAAGAGTAGCTTGAGCATCTGTCTAAGGCCTCTGCGCGCGCGTGCATGTGTGTGTGTGTGTGAGAATGTGAACATTCTCCAGAACAATCAATGACATGAAATCAAATGGCAGAGAAACAACCACGACAACATGAGCACTTGACAGTAGACACAGTCGTGACATTTCTTTAGGTAGCAAAGAAAATAAAATAATAATAAAAAAAACAATACAAACATCCATAATGGCGTGAAATACTCACTTTATCTGCTTGGCATTTTTGTAGCGAATGAATATGACGATTGGGTAGATGTGAACACTGTGGAGTCTCTCAATGGCGTGAAGAGCAATGTCAAGCAAACAGTGACAGTTCTATGAGAGAAAATAGGACAAAACGTGAGAAATGGGCTGGGAAAATTTAACATAATCACCCCCACACGCACACAGTACACTGCGTCTTTTTTGCACTTGTTTCTAAAGTGTATCAGTGCTTACTTGGGCTTGTTTCCAAATGTTTTAAGCAATATTGCACGAGAGGGTGCGCTTTACCGTCGATTATTGGCACGACACTAATCAGCATTGCTGCAGGAACGCTGCAGGAAGTGCCAATAATCTAGGTAAAGCACGACCCTCGAGTGTAATGTTGCGATTATAGTTACCCTTAAAAAAAAGTTAACAAAAAAAAACTAGATTATTCAAAATGTATAGTTTTTTATGCCAGATTTAGCCACTACGACAGCAAATCTAGCACCAACTGTTTAAAATGCCAAGTTAGTGCCAATTAGATTATAGAGGGTATGCGCATACATAAAGTGAATGGCAGATCGAGTGGCAAATCGAGTGGCAAAGTGAGTGACAAAGTGAATGTAATGTTGTTTAAAGTCATTTAATGCAATTAAATAGGACTTTTCTGTTTGGATGTATGGGCTGTCAAGGCCAGAAAGTACTTTTTTGCCACTCAGTAGGCATAACTTCCAGGTGATGTCACGCGCATACCCTCTATTGTATTTTTCATTTACTATATATTAAATTAATAAATACAACAAGCTAATGTACAACTGGCCTGGGTAGTATAAGCAATTCAATTATGTTGTTTTATTATCAACAGTGTGTAATTGAATCTTTTCCCACACAGAAGTGTGTACTTTATGGAGAGATGGTCACATGTTTCTAGTCAGTTCACACAGGCTTGGCACTGCACACGGCGTACCCTCTCTGTGATGCAAGCAGTCACGTCAATAAAACAAACCTCTAGGACTGTGGGCTACCCTGAGACCTATAGTGAAGACCTGTCGACTGCACCACTTGGCTCCCTCTGACTCTGGATGCACAGCATCCACAGGACTCTATTGGGGAGAACAAAACAAAAATATGTTAATAACCACCATAAGAAATAGCTCAATAACAAAGTAAGAGAACAATAAAAGTCAACCTAAACAAAACAAAACAGCAGTGGTAATCATTACTAATCTAGGAGGGGAAACACATTTAGTACAATAACAAGACACTGTCCCATGTTGATTTTGACAGCAAGTCAGTGTTTTGAATAGACATATTTTAGTCGTCTGAAAAGTTTTAGTTGAATAAATGCCATAAGATTTTAGTCGACTAAATCTACAGTGTGACCAGATTTGACTGAGAGACTGCCATCGCGCAAATTACAACTTTTCACCAGAGGAGAAAACCTTTTTTTTTTTTTTTTTTTCAAAATCAGTTAATAGCACAGGCAGACTCTTCACATACTAGAGCATGTCTGAAATAAGTGTCAGAGCTGAAATCGACATGTAAATATGAAATAAATGCTTAAACATGTAGCTAGGTGTAATGTTAGAGACCACAGAAGTGAACCTTTCAAGCCTGTTTTCTCAACTCGCTGTTTTCTGCAAGACATTACTCTATAAGCCATATCTCCAAAACTGGTGGGTCAAACTGAACAACCAATATGTCAATTTGAAGCTATGATTCCCTGCTTTCATATGACATGAAAAAACGAAAATTCAAAAAGATCCAATGGCAGTCCCTCAGTCAAATTTAGTCACAGTTGATTTAGTCGGCTACAATATATTTTGGAGGGCCGTGATGGTGCTGAAATGGCTGAAATAACAGATCTACAAGATAAACGCATCACGCTGCAGTTGGGACTGTGAGCTTGTAGATCAGTTATATTCGGGGAACGACACCTGCACACAACCATAGCATAAAATGACATGTCTTTTAGTTCTACTGGATATCTTGTCCTCTAGTCCCTCCCTAACATTTTAGTCTAGTTTTGATTTGACGAAACTGTCAGTATACTGTATTTAGCCATAGTTTTAGTCAGTCATTCTTACAGTTAAATGTTACTAAAACAAAAGATATGATCATCAGCTTTAGAAGGACTCGTCCTAGTCCTGCTCCTACACTCTTTAAGGGCACAGAAATTGAAGTTGTAGAGAGCTACAAATACTTGGGTGTCGTTCTTGACAACAAACTGCTTTGATTCTCATATTGCCTCTACATCAAAAAAAAGTCCAGCAACTTCTTTTTTTTTATCTGAGGAAAATGCGTTATTTTAATGTCTCTAGTGCCCTGTTAGGGCACTAATTACGGTAGTATTTTGAATGTCGTTTGATGTGTGTATTTTTACTATTACCTGGCTGCAAACCAATTTCCCGCAAGGGACAATAAAGCTAACCTTAAACCTTGATCAAAACAAGTTCTTAGTTTGTGTACCTGAAGTTGTTGTGTTCCGGAACTTAAGTAGCAGCTGATGGACTCTGCCCCCTCCATCTGGCCTTCTGTACACCCTGTGCAGCAGCCCGTCCTCCAGGGGGTACGATCCCATTGTGACAGGAGACCCAGGGTTTCAGAAGTTAGGCCTTGGTTCTCGATAATGCCCAGGCATCCGCTGTTCCTGCCAGAATGGAAGAAGAGCACCTATAGAGGAATCAGCAGCTTGTAATACAGCCAGGCCAACATTTGACAATTCCAGAAGGGCGGAATTGGTTGCATGGGTGGCTGTTACCACATTCACGGGTAGTGGGGTTCTGGTATGGGCCTGTGTGAAGTCAGCCTATAGGTTAGGAACCCCTTGGTATTGTGTCTGGTTCTCTGGTGATTTTGTAGCTGCTCTTGTTCTTAATCTCATTGGCATACCTCTCCTTTCAATGGCTCTGGTTGAAGGGAGGCATAAGGTTTAGAACAGTAATAATAATATCTACAGCAAACCACATGCAGAGATAAAGTGCGCCACCGAGAAAAGGGTGCAAGCAGTCACGCCAATAAAACAAACCTCTAGGACCGTAGGCTACCGTGAGATCTATAGTGAAGACCTGTCGGCTGCACCACTTGTCTGGTAATTTCCCAGGGGGTCTTGTTACATAACAGTTAAAGCAAATGACTAAGGAATACAAAGCAGATGCAGTACGGTCATCTAGGCACCATATTGTTGGGACAGGTGGGCAGTGGGCACCAGGACAACTAGACACCAAAACCATCTGGGCACTAGAGACATGTGGGCAGTGGGCACCTGAACAATTGAGCACTTAAAGTAGGGACATGTGGGCAGTGGGCACCTGAACAAGTGAGCACTTAAAGTAGGGACATGTGGGCAGTGGGCACCTGAACAAGTGAGCACTTAAAGTAGGGACATGTGGGCACCTGAACAAGTGAGCACTTAAAGTAGGGACATGTGGGCACCTGAACAACTGGGCACTATGGACATGTGGGCACATGAATTAGGATTCGTCTCCACGGGTGTTTAACTTTACAAAGCATACCCCCAAACACAACACAAGTAAAAAGTACATGTGTTTATTTGCCAAAATACTACAGTACTGACTGAGGTCAAAAGTACATTAAGTTGTGGTGCCCAACTGCCCACCTCTCCAGGTGCAGTTATCTCCACCCTAATGCACATCGGTGTTGTGTAAATAGCCTACGGAAATAAAAGCCTGGGTACAGAGGCTATTAAATGTCCTTTTAGGGCAAACAATAAAACAAATGGAGAAATTACCAGATCTTCAAACCCACATCTTGTAGATCTTTTCCTTTAGTCAACAGTCTTTCAGCTAGCTGAGACTACAAAAGTGGTAACAAATAATAACAAACGCAGTTACCCCATTTAGTGTTACACACATGGAATGTACAGACGTGAATGTTGAAATGAAATGAAATGATTACTATATTTACCCAGGGTATCTGGGTTAAGCTCAAGAACTTGTTTCCAGCCAGGCCGTGCTCATAGAAGACATTTCATCGTAGTGGTTCAATGCCTTGTTCAAGGGCACTTCAGCGGTGGTAATTTTAACGTGTCGGACCGCTGATTCGAACTGGCGACCTTCCGGTATCAAGACCGATCCGCTATCCGTTCGGCCACCGCTAGTAGCTACTAGCTAAGCTAACGATGTTCACCTTACAGTTGATTTAATACTTACCGGTACTTAACATATCCTAGAGAGGACATGTTGAATAAATGTCCATCAGAATACAGTAACGGAATATCACTTTTAAACGGACTGTTTAACGGACTGTTTAAAAGTGATGTGTTTGAAGACTTTGAACGTAAAAAAATAAATAAAATTATAATCTCTGGATGGATGCAGCGCGGTGGGCGTGTCCATAGCGTGTCCGACACGTGTCCGCGTATGGACCAAGGAGGACACGTGTCGGACACGCTATGGACACGCGTCGCGATAATGAACTTGACCTATGGCCAGCGAGTGCGCAGCGCCAGCCAATCACAGGCGAGTTACGGGATTTAAAAAATAAAGCGCTTATAAAAGTCTGCTCGCAGCCACGGTTAGTCAGTTGAATGATGGCAATGATCGAGAGTACACGCATCAGACAGCTCGTCTGCGAAGACGTTAAACTTGCAGAGTTTTTCAACCAGAACACCTTCTTCACGTTACACATGGATGACTTCAAATCGTCGTTGTTTACAACGTTCGGTTTGGAGAATTTCGAGTTGAACACGGAGAGCTTCCAGCAGCAGCCAGAGGAGGACGCCGTTGAGGTGGCTACCTGCAACGGAGTACCTGCCCGCACGGTACCGTTGCTGCAGGAGAACGAACGTAGTCTCGGTCAGCAGCGTCTGACAGACGACGACAAGTATGCCCGGAAGATGCGGTTCATCATGGCTGAGCTGGTAAACACAGAGCAGGACTATATCCGAGACCTGCGTACATGCCTGGAGACCTACCTGATGGAGATGACCGGTGGAGTTGACGAGAAGCCTGCGGGCATCCGCAACAAGGAAACCGTCATCTTCGGTAACATCCAGGACATATACAACTTCCACAGCCATGTTTTCCAAGGGGAGTTGGTCAACTGCCGTCTACCAGCGGATGTGGGACGTTGCTTTGTGGCGTGGGCAGGTCAGTTCGACCGTTTGTACGTGGACTACTGCAAGAACAAGCCTGCCTCGAGTCGACTTGTAGTGGAACACGGTGGGGCCTACTTCAAACATATCCAGGCGAAATATGGTTTGAGCTGGGCCAGTTCTCTGGACTCCTGTCTCATCAAACCCATACAGAGGATCACAAAGTACCAGCTCCTGCTTAAAGACTTGTTGTCCTGCTGTGGCGAGGGAGAGGGAGTTGAGATTAAGGACGCTTTGGAGGTGATGAAAGGAGTTCCAAAGAAAGCGAACGATGCCATGAACATCGCCATGTTGGCCCGCCTGCAGCCTCGGGCTTCGTCCAGCATGCAGCCTAGGGCATCGTTCAGCTTGCAGCGGTTCAGGTCTTCAAGTCTGGCACGTTCTGGAAGCAGGGTGTGGACATGGCTGAACACTAGCATGCAAACACCCAGCCAGAGACGTCGGGGATGAGGCTTGGTTGGGACATGAGGCTTGGTTTGGACATGAGGCTTGGTTTGGACATGAGGCTTGGTTGGGACATGAGGCTTGGTTGGCAATGAAGGACCGGGAAGTCGGGCGCCGGGCAGCGCCCGTTGCAAAGCTGAAATTTAAAGGAATTGACGGAAGGGCACCACCAGGAGTGGAGCCTGCGGCTTAATTTGACTCAACGCGGGGAAGCTCACGCGGTCGAAAAATGATGATGATGATGGTTGGGACAAGTCTAGCCAGGACAAGACTCCTAGGGCTACTCATACGGTAAGTTTTATTTTTTGGTTAAAACAAAAAGTGTTTTGTTAAAAGGTTAAATCACTATTCATGCGTTTCAAATGTAGTTCTACACCTGCCATGTTGGGGAATGGGGACCAACACAGGTGTATCATATTGTCTGATTGTAGAACATAGTTTTATCATGCCAATCAGACAAATTTGAAACACCTGTGTTGGTCCCGACTTGGCAGACATAGGACAACATTTGAAACTCATGAATATTCTGATAGTGACAGTAATCATTGCTATAGACTATAGTGTTTGTTCAGTAACAGGGGTCTCCCTGTCTCTCCAGCTCTAATAAACAGAAAATACATTTCTCGTTTCAGTCAAGCAGGAGAGAGTAGCTCCATTTATCACCTTAATCTTTAGTGTTCCAGTTCCAATTTTGTCTACTCAATTCTTTGTCACTTTAGAATTACACTTGTTTAATCTGTTTTTGGCTGCATTCTCTGAAAATGCATTTTCTGTTTAATAGAAAGCTGGAGAGACATCAAAACTCTTGTTACTGAAAAAACTATAGCAATAGTATGTGCAAAAAGTGTGTGTGTGTGTGTGTGTGTGTGTGTGTGTGTGTGTATGTATATAGTATATTATATTATATTATATAATTATTTTTGTATTTCTTAACCAGATTAAAAACCTTTCTAAGGCCTGCCACTAACTCAACATCCGGGGGGCCACTCCCCGGAGTTCTTTTGTCTTCCACTCCGCAGTTCCGTGGACCATGGAGCCGTCGAGTGTGACCGTGGACCAGGCCTCTTCACAGAGCCCATCAGCCCATGTTGGCCAGCCTGCTCTGGAAGCATGGTGTGGAAATGGCTGACCAATAGCATGCAAAGACCCAGCCAGAGACATCGTGGATGAGCCAGAGACATCGTGGATGAGACGGCGGTACCCTAGAGTCCCTTTAAAGGTAATCCACTCTCAAATAGACGCAGCTGTACCACTGTCTGGTGACGGTCACAGACACCTGCCACGTCGCCGGAGTGTTAATGAGATGTTTCAAAGATGTATAGTGTAGCAGTAGACTGCGGAAACGTGTGCGAAGCAGCGTTAATCGGCGTTGCCGTTAAGTAGGCTATTTTGTATCTATTTTTGAAGTTTTTGCTTCTCATGTACCGCCTCCCGCACCACGATTGGCTAGCTGCACGTTGCTGTATCCAGAGCCATAGAGTAAGTTACGCAAACTCATGGGGCCAGTCCAATGGTGGCTCCTCTACATAGACTTCTATTGAATGGGGACAACCGGAAGTTTACGGAATGCATTGGAGTCTATGGGCTCGCGCGACTACATGAACGGGCTGTTTTCTGCCCCTCAATATCGCAACTCCTCTAGGCTCAGACATTTTTTAGAAACAGTTTTAAAGAGGCTCAGACATTTTTTAGAAACAGTTTTAAAGAGGAAACATGTGTTCTTATATATTTTTGATTGCTCCGTTTGGAACCTCAATATCTACGCTGCTACGCTTAGATTGCATTGGGAAAACATGGTACTGGCTGACAAACAGCCGCTTTGTAAGCGGTTGTTTTACGCCAGACTTAACATTTTACATGCCGGCCTTAAGTCTATCAACTGTATCTCGGCACTGATACCTTTACTTTTTGAAAAGAGTAATGTTTGACGGGCTTGACCCACCCAGCTAGAGTCCATTTCAGCCTGTGCAGGGATATCCTGACACGGAACAGAACCTCATATCGGAGGTAAAGCGTAGCAGCGTAAATATTGAGGTTCCAAACGGAGCTAATACTTTGAAATCAACCAAAGATAATATTGACATATTTCATCCAGCATGGCATGTACGCGGTCGGCCAATCGGAAGCAGTAACTAGGTCTATAGCCAGTCGCGGTGCGGTATGTTACTTCAGAAATTAAGTTTCAGAACATGATGAATAGGGATTCATGAGATAATGATTATCTCAGACTTGTCGAGGACTGCAACCCTCTTCAAGATCCATTCTGATTTCTGATAAAAAATAAATAAAGGAAGTTAGAAAGAGAATTTCAGAGAAACCAAAACTTCAAAAATAGATTAAAAATACTTAACGGCAACACCGATTAATGCTGCTTCGCACACGTTTCCGCCGTCTCCTACTGCTACTCTGCATCTAAACATCTCATCAACACTCAAGCGACGCCGCAGGTGTCCGTGACCAGACAGTGGTACAGCTGTGTCTATTTGAGAGAGGATTAACCTTCAAGGGACCCTACCCTACGGTACCTGCCGCCCAAAATACAGAAAAGTTAACAGAGGGTCCCGAAAGGGGCTAGCTTGGGACCAGTACAGACTCCTGAGGCTTTGTGGCCTTGCCCTTTACTGAATGCTGTACAGAACAGACTGCAACAGGCCCATACTGTCATACACCTATGCATTTACTGGCATGTCTCAACATGGAACAAGATTAAAGTTCATATTATTTTTTTTACTTAAAGCTGTGTAGATACTACTTAATATAGTGGTCGCAAAGGTATTAATTGATTGCCTGAGTCCCGTGGTGGGAATTCTGGTCTGGTTTAGGTGAATATTAAGTAGTTCCAGTCATTTGGTGGGGGTCTGGGGCCCCACCTTATAGCCCAACTTGGAACGCTCTGTCACACGGAACATTGTTTTGTGTGTCCAGTATCACTACGACAGCAGCACAAAAACAGTTCCATCACTTCCCTGTGACAGAGGGGTAAAAGTCGAATGAAAGTTGCACTATATGGTAGACATAGGTCGACAATACAAAACAAATTGCTAGTTTGTGGCCCCCCAATGCCCTGACCAACACTTAATATTCACCAGAACCAGACCGAAACTCCCAGCACAGGATTCAGGCAATCAACAGGCAATCAATGAATACCTTTGTAACCACTATGTTAAAGTATTTCCTACAGCTTTAAGTCCAACATTTTGAATTAAGACGATGCCTGTCAACAGGGAGCAGTTGGACCACAGTAGAGACATGCGGAATTGCCAGTGACTGAATTGACAATGACACTGAATGAATTATTACTGTAGCCTATACATTTTATTTGATAATATATATATTATTACCTGTGATTATTAATAGTTTTATTGTAGTATTGTATATTATTACTGCTGGTGATGGTGGTTTTATTGTATGTTATTATATTACCTGTGGTGAATATAGTATAGAGGAGAGCCATTAACTGTTCGTGGGAACGTCCTATTGAGCTGTCAAGAAATTCTGTGCAGGTTATTTTTTTCAAGTGTCAGAGTTTGGGAGTGCTCGTTCGATATCACTCGACAACGAGTGCTTCTAAACTCCAATACTTGGGAAAAGAAATCACCTGCAAGGAATTTCTTGACAGGAAGTAGCTCATAACAAGTCTATAGTGGATTTTTATGAAACAAACACTTTGCAGATAGAGGATAATTCAAGCTTTGCGCACAGCAACTTGTGATTTGTCACTTGAGTAAAATTGAATTGAACCAAAGAAAGTCACCTACCCTATATTAATTATTACTGTGTGTATATATACATTATTTATTACCTCTTACGTTTTATTGTATATTAGCTGTTATTTGTATATTGTCGTTACCTCTGATTAAATTTGTTATATTATAATTTATTACCTCTTAATAGTTTCATTGTATATTATTACCGGTTATTGTTTTGTATTGTACCTGGAGAATAAACTGAGTATATGCTAAATACCTGAATGTTCATTTAACTCAACCTCTAAGGGTTCATTTGCACACAAGGTACAGTATATGATCCAGAGGATCCTGTTACATGATGTCGCTAAACCAAACAAATGGATTTTTATCGTTACCAATATACACTACCTCTACTTTACCCAGAGGATTCCAGCTACTGTTAAACGGTTATTGTAAGTGACATTTGGATGAACTTATTCTCTACATGTACTCCCAGTCTAAAATAGTTGTCCAGTTTATGGAAAGACTCAAGAGCTCACAGCTCTACTGGCCACAAAATTAACTTTTATGCTAGCAGGCAGCACATTACTAGCCTGATTCTCAGACTCTGAACCTTCTTGAAGCAAGAGATGCAGTCCACGGGCTGGATCCAGGCTAGGTCCGTAGCCTAATTCAGGTCAAACCTGGGGGTCCTTGAAATGAAAATCTGTGAAAATCACTGCCAGAGCCGTAAAAATCTTATGGGGCTTCCTTGGCATATCTTTTCTAATGAGTGTCAATTTGGGGGTCCTTGACATAAAGGTTTCTGAACCACTGTCATACAGTATAGCCAGAATAGAATTCTTCAGATTGCTTACCAGGAATCAGTTGTTGACGACACCCAAATATCCAATGAAAGTTTGTGTTGAATGCCCCCTCCAGACATACCCAGGGGGAAATCAATCAATAGTGTAGGCTATAAACAAAATCAATATCAAATCAGAGATTACAGGTTTAAACTACTAATTCAATACACCTTTGACAATTAAAACAGTTTGATTGCAATCAAATATCTATTTAAATATGACATGTAAGGAGTGTTTTATAAATGACCTATGCCTGTTATTAAATATAAACATCACAACTAGCAGAACATTTTGGTATAGAAATGTGAACACTTTCCTTTATATTAACAGTATTTATTTTCTTTTAACATTTGATGCAAATTTTAGATTTCATTCAGAAGCAATCAGGACTGCTTCATCCAAGCTGAAAAGATGAAATGTTGACAATGTGACGGACAAGCCAAAAGTCGTGCTTGTAAATACAGTTGACAGACAGCCATGAAACGAGACACTGTCGGGGTGGAAACCGTGTATGTCCAAAACCCTTCCTTTTTTAAAATTAGTTTGTAAAACTCGTTAAAATAGTGAAAATGGACGATCTACACGTTCACAATGTGTTGCGTTGTGAGTTTGTAGATGTGCTATTTTCACTGTGTTTGTGTGACGATCAGGGCAGTGGTTCCCAAAGTGGGGTCCGGGGACCCCCAGGGGTCCTTGAGGGCCCCCCAGCTAAATGATAATTAGGAACCAAATGGACCCTTATGGGTCTGTAACTCTGAGAGTGTACAAATGGAACCTTATGGCTCTGTAACTTTGAGTGTACAAATGGAACCAAATGGATCCATTGGGGTCCATTTGGTTCGATTTGTACACTCTGAGTTAACTTTACATTGATTTTACAATATAAATTGGGGGTCCAAGATATAGAAATTCCATTAAATGGGGGTCCGTAGCCTAATGCATGTCAAACTGGGGGTCCTTGAAATGAAACAGGGTGAGAATCACTGCTAGAGCCGTAAAAACCATCCTCTTATGGGGGTCCCTGGCATATATTTTCTAATGGGGCTGATTAGTGTCAATTTGGGGGTCCTTGACATGAAAAAAATTGGGAACCACTGAAGTAGGGCATTCATTATTAAAACGGTTGAAATATGGAGATGGAAGGTTTCTACCCGACAAACGAAATAAAAGATCCCTTCTTAAATAATCCACTTCAGAAACAGGAGCAACGGACAAGTATTTAAATCAATATTGGTAATATCAGCACAATATTTAGATACAATTTAATCCATAAAGTGAAAACTAACGTACCTGTAACGCAAATTAAAATGAATAATATCTTGGTGTAAATACATGACTGGAAGGACATTATTGTAAAAAAAAAATAAGTAAAGACCTCTTTCTTTTGGCACAATGAGTTTCAAGCTTGAGGACAGAATCAGGCCATGGCAGATCATTAAGGAGAGGACATGCACGTGCGCGCTGCTTGGACTGCAACAAAGTGGATGATTTAGATTTGCCCAAAATGTGTCGGAACGGAACGGAAAATGAGCTTCTTCCTAATAAACTACATAATATAATACGCTATAATTTGTCTACCAAAAATAGGGATTCATAACCAACCGTCTGCGATGTGACTGGACAAATTAAATTATGGCAAAAACATATATAGGAATATACGAAGAGGGGAGACCCATTGTCCGTTCTGTCCTCAGCTGTATTAACCACTTGAACCCCAGGATCCCTATTCGGGGGGGGGGGGGGGGGGGGGGGGGGACCTTCGCCAAAAATAGCAGATCTACAAGGTAATTGGTGTTCGCCGCGTCACCTCCCAATGTATGAATGAATGAACCATTGTAAAGCGCTTTGAGCACTTGGAAAAGCGCTATAAAATGCAATTCATTATTATCTATATATAGCGTGGCGCCTTTATTCAAAGTGCGTCACAACGTTGCATTACATTGACCCCATCCACACACTGGCACCAACCTGCTTATCGGGAGCTCTCGGGGATCAATGCGTTGTCGTTTTCTCAAGAGTACTTCGACAAGGCCCAGGCGGTGGCGTAACCGTCTGGGCACCCGACTGGTAATCCAGTCGCAGTGTGCCGCGGGTTCGACTCCCGAGCCCGACACGGCCTTTACTGCATGTCTTCCCCCATCTCTCTCCCGTTTCCTGTCAGCCTACTGTCTGTCCCTTCAAAAACCAATAAAAGGCGTAAGCCGCAAAAAAAATATCTTAAAAAAAAGAAAGAAAAAAAGAGTACTTCGCCACCACGCGTAGGCGCTGTGTGAGCTTGTAGATCGGCTATTTCTTTTGTCCAAGAGATTTGGTGTTGGTATTGGAGAAAAATAAAATAAAAAATGCGTACCAAGTACAGTCGCTACAAAGCTCTGTTTTACTATGCATAGAGAGGGATTAAGTGGTTACGTCTTGACTGACTTAAATGCATATTATCATCAATGCAGTCTACCTGTGGTCCTGAATATTCCTGGAATATAAAAAAAGAATAAAAGGAGATGCCAGCGTTAGAAGGAAAACCAAAACATTCAAGTATGCGTTAACGTGAAATACTAGTGTAAACAAAAATGGCTACCGGCTGTACGTCACTACTGGAGTGGGGTTAATAGAATCAGTGCTATTACAAACCGGATATTGCTATAGTTGTGTGGTGAGAACGTGTCGTACAGTAGCATTGTTTTTTTTTCGCTTTTTCTTTTGTCCAGGGCTGCGACGCCCTCACGGTGTACCATACTGCACGTTACGTCAGGTTCTCAGCATCAGGTCCGCGGACCGCCAGGGGTTCCACATAACATGGACACCTCTGTGTGTCTCTTGTTTTACTCTGAGAGCAAACAAAGGGAAACGACACTCAAGAGTGAAAAGTCTTTTACAGCGAAGATTGGGTTCCCAGAGATGAAGACTTGCATGGTGGTGAGGTGGGGGCTCCGTGGTGTAGTAATGAGTTATCGCAGTGGTTCCCAAAGTGGGGTCCTTGAGGGAGTTCCAGGGGGTCCCCCAGCTAAATGATAATTAGGAACCAAATGGACCCTTATGGGTCTGTAACTCTGAGAGTGTACAAATGGAACCAAATGGATCCATTGGGTTAAATATACATTGATTTTACAATATAAATTGGGGGTCCGTATCCTAATGCATGTCAAAAATTCATCCTCTTATGGGTTGACATGAAAAAGTTTGGGAACCACTGCGTTATCGACCGGGCGGGGGTCTGGGGGGATCGAGGGCTGGTGGGCGGGGGGGGTCGAGAACCACCACCGCTGGTTGCCGGGGGTGACGGTCGACGACGAGCGACGCAGACGATTCCGCTACGGCGCTCCGTCTGGGATCCACAGGACCTTGTTCTGCTCCTGTTCCAAGATGGTCAGGATCTGAGTGCAAATGTAGGACAGACTGCCTCCTTGTACGACACCTGAAAAACAACAGCACGGGGGAGTGTTCCATTCAAATGGTGGTGCAGTTATAGGTAAAGAATGTCACATTGGCCCTTTCACATTAGCCTATTATAGCGCCACCACGAGGCCACAACCTGACATGGCCTGGTGGAGACCTGTGCCCCGGCAACCCGAGGGGAACTTTTTCTAGTTGGATATCTTGAGTGCAAAGTTGATAATGCCATGACTCACCCGTGAAGAACTTGCTGTACTCCTGCTCTGTTTTCTGTGCAGTCTCAAACTTCTCCTTGGAATGTTTCTGAGAGACTTTATCCCGCAGGTAAAGAGGATCCTTCTGCTCTCTGAGGAGGGAAACAAGATCACAAACCATATAAAACCATATGTAACCTGAAGACAATGGCACTGGATAGACACTGTAAGACAGGGTTTCCCACATTTTGGACTTGAGAACTATACTTTTAGAATGACCAGCTCAACAAGATCTAGCATTGTGGGTTTGCCTACTATAGAAGCCATGAAGTGAGCCGACAGGCCCTTCTTGATGTCAATCACCAGTTCCTTTCCTCCATCAGGTGCCCCTGATGGAGGGGGCGCGTAGTTTAGAGACCAGGATTACTGCATGTTTTTGTGAGGGTACCTACCCACCCTAGGAGACACGGGGAGAACATGCAAACTCCTTTCGCCAACCCCGCCTCGGGTATGGGCACTGATGACGCGGAGGAGAGGACACGCCGCCAGCGCCCACAGCGGTTATCGAACACAGGACCTTCTAGCTGTGAGGCGTCAGCACTACCGACTGTGCCACCATGCCCCCCCAAAAATTATTTTTTAATATTTGATTTATTTGTTTTAGGGGGCATGTCATGTGGTCTACGACTGTAAGACAATGACATGTAGGACTTCCAAATTCAAGTAGCGCCATACAAATATGTGCACATTTTCATTTACCGCGTTTAAAAAACATAACAAGTAAAGAATGCTACTAAAATGGCATCTATTTGCATCCGTGTCTGATCTAATCTAGAATTATGCTGGATCTTTCCATGGCATTAAGTATGCGGTTGACATATTGGGTTGCTGATGCTCTCCAGTCTCCA
Source organism: Electrona antarctica (assembly GCF_951216825.1). Lineage (NCBI taxonomy): Eukaryota > Metazoa > Chordata > Actinopteri > Myctophiformes > Myctophidae > Electrona > Electrona antarctica. The sequence goes on from NC_136805.1 coordinate 34,250,660, forward strand.
GACGAAGGTAAAAATCACACCCGTGTGGAGTGAAGTCCCCGGAACTTCCACACCCACAGGAACGAGCCCAGTGTGCCGGCCCGGTTCCGGCAAGCCGCCCGCGTCCGAAACGACCGAGAAATGACAGTGTGTGTGCACAACAGAGACACACAAAGCTCCGTATAGGAGTGGTTGCACCACTCAAAAACACAAGAGTAGCTTGAGCATCTGTCTAAGGCCTCTGCGCGCGCGTGCATGTGTGTGTGTGTGTGTGTGTGTTTCGAACATTCTCCAGAACAATCAATGACATGAAATCAAATGGCAGAGAAACAACCACGACAACATGAGCACTTGATAGTAGACAGTCGTGACATTTCTTTAGTTAGCAAAGAAAAGAAAATAATAATAAAAAAACAATACAAACATCCACAATGGCGTGAACTACTCACTTTATCTGCTTGGCATTTTTGTAGCGAATGAATATGACGATTGGGTAGATGTGAACGCTGTGGATTCGCTCAATGGCGTGAGGAGCAATGTCAAGCAAACAGTGACAGTTCTATGAGAGAAAATAGGACAAAACGTGAGAAATGGGCTGGGAAAATTGAATATAATCACCCCCACACGCACACAAAGTACACTGCGTCTTTTTTGCACTTGTTTCTAAAGTGTATCAGTGCTTACTTGGGCTTGTTTCCAAATGTTTTAAGCAATATTGCATGAGAGGGTGCGCTTTACCGTTGATTATTGGCACGACACTAATCAGCATTGCTGCAGGAACGCTGCAGGAAGTGCCAATAATCTAGGTAAAGCACGACCCTCGAGTGTAATGTTGCGATTATACAGTTACCCTTAAAAAATGTTAACAAAAAAACCCCCACGTCAACTCAATTTCATTATAACTAGATCGAAATTTATAATGACGGCAAATCTAGCACCTTGATGATAACCGTTTAAAATGCCAAGTTAGTGCCAATTAGATTATAGAGGGTATGTGTATGCATAAAGTGAATGGCAAATCGAGTGGTGTGAGTGACAAAGTGAATTTAATGTTGTTTAAAGTCATTTAATGCAATTAAATAGGACTTTTCTGTTTGGATGTATGGGCTGTCAAGGCCAGAAAGTACTTTTTTGACACTCAGTAGGCATAACTTCCAGGTGATGTCACGCGCATACCCTCTATTGTATTTTTCATTTACTATATATTAAATTAATAAATACAACAAGCTAATGTACAAATGGCCTGGGTAGTATAAGCAATTAAATGATGTTGTTTTATTATCAACAGTGTGTAATTGAATCTTTTCCCACACAGAAGTGTGTACTTTATGGAGATGGTCACATGTTTCTAGTTACTCAGTTCACACAGGCCTGGACACACTGCACACAGCGTACCCTCTCTGTGATGCAAGCAGTCACGTCAATAAAACAAACCTCTAGGACCGTGGGCTACTGTGAGACCTATAGTGAAGACCTGTCGGCTGCACCACTTGGCTCCCTCTGACTCTGGATGCACAGCATCCACAGGACTCTATTGGGGAGAACAAAACAAAAACATGTTAATAACCACCATAAGAAATAGCTCAATAACAAAGTAAGAGAACAATAAAAGTAAACCAAAACAAAACAAAACAGCAGTGGTAATCATTAGTAATCTAGGAGGGGAAACACATTTACTACAATAACAAGACACTGTCCCGTGTTGATTTTGACAGCAAATTGTGATGTAGTTTAAGTGAGTGTTTTGAATAGACATATTTTAGTCGTCTGAAAAGTTTTAGTTGAATAAATGCCATAAGATTTTAGTCGACTAAATCTACAGTTGATTTAGTCGGCTACAATATATTTTGGCGGGCCGTGATGGTGCTGAAATGGCTGAAATAACAGATCTACAAGATAAACGCAACACACTGCAGTTGGGACTGTGAGCTTGTAGATCAGCTATATTCGGGGAACGACACCTGCACACAACCATAGCATAAAATGACATGTCTTTTAGTTCTACTGGATATCTTGTCCACTAGTCCCTCCCTAACATTTTAGTCTAGTTTTGATTTGACGAAACTGTCAGTATACTGTACTTAGCCATAGTTTTAGTCATAGCTTAGCCATAGCTTAGTTTTTCTGTGAAAAAAGGTAGTCAACAAACACTTTGTCAGAGTTTTAGTTGACAAAAATGACACTGACACAGTCAACTAACCAAATTATCGATGATTACATATCCTGGTGTGAAAAGTCATTCTTATAGTTAAATGTTACTAAAACAAAAGATATGATCATCAGCTTTAGAAGGACTCGTCCTAGTCCTGCTCCTACACTCTTTAAGGGCACAGAAATTGAAGTTGTAGAGAGCTACAAATACTTGGGTGTCGTTCTTGACAACATCTTTGATTCTCATATTGCCTCTACATCAAAAAAAGTCCAGCAACGTCTTTTTTTTATCTGAGGAAAATGCGTTATTTTAATGTCTCGTCTGTAATGATGACTCTTTTTTACAGAAGTTTTATTGAATCTGTACTTATGTTTTGTATTGTTGCCTGGTACGGTAATCTCACCCTGGCTAACAAGAACAGGCTCAGCAGCCTCGTCAAAGTGGCCAGTAATATTTCTGGGAGAACTCAAGCCCAACTCATAGATCTTTACAAGAGGCAGATGTTTAAGAGAGCCTCCTCCCTCCTGGAGGTCTCGGATCACCCACTTCGGTCTGAGTTTGAACTGTTGCCCTCAGGTCGTCGGCTGAGGGTGCTACACTACAAAGACTAATCGGTTCAAACTATATTTGTCCCGGCTGCAATTCAGCTGCTGAACAGCAGATAGCACTTTATTCTTGCCTCTTTGCACAGATTGCCCACGCGTAATCGCGTATATCTATTTTGCGTCCGAGCATGGACATGGTAACGCCCCGCCTGCCTCTGATTGGCCTACCGACACTGCCCGTCTTGACTGTCCACTGAGGTGGATATAGCTATACTGGATAGTCTGATGGTTACTCCGTGGTGGAAAATAATACAAGTACGGTATGATACAAGTTTTATTTTTGTAGAAGAGGCAAACTAATATTGTTTATGCCGTTTGCTTTGATGGAATAATTAATTGAACATGTACGCCGTAAAATGATTTGATTTGGGTGTGTTCTAAATAAAGTGTTTGTGTTGATTATTGTGTAATTTATTTGTATGTGTAAACTTGAAACATGTACTGTAAAAAGGTATATTTTCCTTCTTTTTAGTATAATAGAATAGTATTAGTTTAATACACGATAATCAACACTAACACTTTATTTAGAACACACCCAAATCAAATCATAGTACAACGTACACGTGTGTTCAATCAATTTAGTTAGTTACAAGGCTGCATTGTCTGTTTGCTGACGCTGCTACTATTGAATGTTATGAATTCTCTGTCTCTAGTGCTCTGTTAGGATTTAGTCTTTTGCAATTACGGTAGTATTTTGAATGTTGTTTGATGTGTGTATTTTTACTATTACCTGGCTGCAAACCAATTTCCCGCAAGGGACAATAAAGTTAACCTTGATCAAAACAAGTTCTTAGTTTGTGTACCTGAAGTTATGTTGTGTTCCGGAACTTAAGTAGCAGCTGATGGACTCTGCCCCCTCCATGTGGCCTTCTGTACACCCTGTGCAGCAGCCCGTCCTCCAGGGGGTACGAGCCCATTGTGACAGGAGACCCAGGGTTTCAGAAGGTAGGCCTTGGTTCTCCATTATGCCCAGGCATCCGCTGTTCCTGCCAGAATGGAAGAAGAGCACATATAGAGGAATCAGCAGCTTGTAATACAGCCAGGCCAACATTTGACAATTCCGGAAGGGCGGAAAGGAAGCAAAGCAAAGTTACTATATTTACCCAGGGTAACTGGACTAAGCATCAGATACTAGTTTACAGCCAGGCCCTGCTCATAGAACATTTCATGGTAGTGGTTAAGGGCACTTCAGCGGTGGTAATTTTAACGTGCCGGTCCGGGGATACGAACTGGCGACCTTCCGGTATCAAGACCGCTCCGCAAACCGCTCGGGTTGCATGGGTGGCTGTTACCACATTCACGGGTAGTGGGGTTCTGGTATGGGCCTGTGTGAAGTCGCCTATAGGTTAGGAACCCCTTGGTATTGTGTCTGGTTCTCTGGTGATTTTGTAGCTGCTCTTGCTGCAACATGTTCTTAATCTCATTGGCATAACTTTCCTTTCAATGGCTCTGGTTGAAGGGAGGCATAAGGTTTAGAACAGTAATAATAATATCTACAGCAAACCACATGCAGAGATAAAGTGCGCCACCGAGAAAAGGGTGCAAGCAGTCACGCCAATAAAACAAACCTCTAGGACCGTGGGCTACCGTGAGATCTATAGTGAAGACCTGTCAGCTGCACCACTTGGCTGGTAATTTCCCAGGGGGTCTTGTTACATAACAGTTAAAGCAAATGACTAAGGAATACAAGGCAGATGCAGTACGGTCATCTAGGCACCATATTGTTGGGACAGGTGGGCACCAGGACAACTAGACACCAAAACCATCTGGGCACTAGAGACATGTGGGCAGTGGGCACCTGAACAAGTGAGCACTTAAAGTAGGGACATGTGGGCACCTGAACAACTGGGCACTATGGACATCATGTGGGCACATGAATTAGGATTCGTCTCCACGAGTGTTTAACTTTACAAAGCATACCCCCAAACACAACACAAGGTCAAAAGTACATGTGTTTATTTGCCAAAATACTATAGTACTGACTGAGGTCAAAAGTACATTAAGTTGTGGTGCCCACCTCTCCAGGTGCAGTTATCTCCACCCTAATGCACATCGGTGTTGTGTAAATAGCCTACGGAAATAAAAGCCTGTTTTAGGGCAAACAATAAAACAAATGGAGAAATGACCAGATCTTCAAGCCCACATCTTGTAGATCTTTTCCTTTAGTCAACAGTCTTTCAGCTAGCTGAGACTACAAAAGTGGTAACAAATAATAACAAACGCAGTTACCCCATTTAGTGTTACACACATGGAATTTACAGACGTGAACGTTAGCTAGTAGCTAATGAAATGAAATGAAATCTATATTTACCCAGGGTATCTGGGCTAAGCCTCAAGAACTTGTTTCCAGCCAGGCCCTGCTCATAGAACACATTTCATCGTAGTGGTTCAATGCCTTGTTCAAGGGCACTTCAGCGGTGGTAATTTTTAACGTGTCGGACGGCTGATTCGAACTAGGAACCTTCCGGTATCAAGACCGCGCCGCTATCCGTTCGGTCACCGCTGCTAAGCTAACGATGTTCACCTTACAGTTGATTTAATACTTACCGGTACTTAACATATCCTAGAGAGGACATGTTGAATAAATGTCCATCAGAATACAGTAACGGAATATCACTTTTAAACGGACTGTTTAAAAGTGATGTGTTTGAAGACTTTGAAGTTTGAACGTAAAACAATAAATAAAATTATAATCTCTGGATGGATGCAGCGCGGTGGGCGTGTCCATAGCGTGTCCGACACGTGTCCATAGCGCGTATGGACGGTATGGACACGTGTCGGACACGCTATGGACACGCGTCGCGATAATGAACTTGACCTATGACCAGCGAGTGCGCTCCGCCAGCCAATCACAGGCGAGTTACGGGATTTAAAAAATAAAGCGCTTATAAAAGTCTGCTCGCAGCCACGGCTAGTCAGTTGAATGATGGCAATGATCGAGTGTACACGCATCAGACAGCTCGTCTGCGAAGACGTTAAACTTGAAAACGTTAAACTTGCAGAGTTTTTCAACCAGAACACCTTCTTCACGTTACACATGGATGACTTCAAATCGTCGTTGTTTACAACGTTCGGTTTGGAGAATTCCGAGTTGAACACGGAGAGCTTCCAGCAGCAGCCAGAGGAGGACGCCGTTGCCAACGGCGTACCTGCCTGCACGGCACCGTTGCTGCAGGAGAACGAACGTTGTCTCGGTCAGCAGTGTCTGACAGACGACGACAAGTATGCCCGGAAGATGCGGTTCATCATGGCTGAGCTGGTAAACACAGAGCACGACTACATCCGAGACCTGCGTACATGCCTGGAGACCTACCTGATGGAGATGACCGGTGGAGTTGACGAGAAGCCTGCGGGCATCCGCAACAAGGAAACCGTCATCTTCGGTAACATCCAGGACATATACAACTTCCACAGCCATGTTTTCCAAGGGGAGTTGGTCAACTGCCGTCTACCAGCGGATGTGGGACGTTGCTTTGTGGCGTGGGCAGGTCAGTTCGACCGTTTGTACGTGGACTACTGCAAGAACAAGCCTGCCTCGAGTCGACTTGTAGTGGAACACGCTGGGGCCTACTTCAAACATATCCAGGCGAAATATGGTTTGAGCTGGGCCAGTTCTCTGGACTCCTGTCTCATCAAACCCATACAGAGGATCACAAAGTACCAGCTCCTGCTTAAAGACTTGTTGTCCTGCTGTGAGGAGGGAGAGGGAGTTGAGATTAAGGACGCTTTGGAGGTGATGAAAGGAGTTCCAAAGAAAGCGAACGATGCCATGAACATCGCCATGTTGGCCCGCCTGCAGCCTCGGGCTTCGTCCAGCATGCAGCCTAGGGCATCGTTCAGCTTGCAGCGGTTCAGGTCTTCAAGTCTGGCACGTTCTGGAAGCAGGGTGTGGACATGGCTGAACAACACTAGCATGCAAACACCCAGCCAGAGACGTCGGGGATGAGGCTTGGTTGGGACATGAGGCTTGGTTGGGACATGAGGCTTGGTTGGCAATGAAGGACCGGGAAGTCTGGCGCCGGGCAGCGCCCGTTGCAAAGCTGAAACTTAAAGGAATTGACGGAAGGGAGTGGAGCCTGCGGCTTAATTTGACTCAACGCGGGGAAGCTCACGCGGTCGAAAAATGATGATGATGGTTGGGACAAGTCTAGCCAGGACAAGACTCCTAGGGCTACTCATACGGTAAGTTTTATTTTTTGGTTAAAACAAAAAGTGTTTTGTTAAAAGGTTAAATCACTATTCATGCGTTTCAAATGTAGTTCTACACCTGCCATGTTGGGGAATGGGGACCAACACAGGTGTATCATATTGTCTGATTGTAGAACATAGTTTTATCATGCCAATCAGACAAATTTGAAACACCTGTGTTGGTCCCGACTTGGCAGACATAGGACAACATTTGAAACTCATGAATATTCTGATATTGACAGTAATCATTGCTATAGACTATAGTGTTTGTTAAGTAACAGGGGTCTCCCTGTCTCTCCAGCTCTAATAAACAGAAAATACATTTCTCGTTTCAGCCAAGCAGGAGAGAGTAGCTCCATTTATCACCTTAATCTTTAGTGTTCCAGTTCCAATTTTGTCTACTCAATTCTTTGTCACTTTAGAATTACACTTGTTTAATCTGTATTTTGACTGCATTCTCTGAAAATGCATTTTCTGTTTAATAGAAAGCTGGAGAGACATCAAAACTCTTGTTACTGAAAAAACACTATAGCAATAAGTGTGTGTGTGTGTGTGTGTATGTATATAGTATATTATATTATATTATAATTATTATTTTTGTATTTCTTAACCAGATTAAAAACCTTCTAAGGCCTGCCACTAACTCAACATCCGGGGGGCCACTCCCCGGAGTTCTTTTGTCTTCCACTCCGCAGTTCCGTGGACCATGGAGCCGTCGAGTGTGACCGTGGACCAGGCCTCTTCACGGAGCCTTCACAGAGCCCATCAGCCCATGTTGGCCAGCCTGCAGCCTCGGGCATCGTTCAGCTTGCTGCGGTTCAGCTCTCCACCAGCCGGTCTGACACGTTCTGGAAGCATGGTGTGGAAATGGCTGACCAATAGCATGCAAAGACCCAGCCAGAGACATCGTGGATGAGCCAGAGACATCGTGGATGAGACGGCGGTACCCTAGAGTCCCTTTAAAGGTAATCCACTCTCAAATAGACGCAGCTGTACCACTGTCTGGTGACGGTCACAGACACCTGCCACGTCGCCGGAGTGTTAATGAGATGTTTCAAAGATGTATAGTGTAGCAGTAGACTGCGGAAACGTGTGCGAAGCAGCGTTAATCGGCGTTGCCGTTAAGTAGGCTATTTTGTATCTATTTTTGAAGTTTTGGCTTCTCATGTACCGCCTCCCGCACCACGATTGGCTAGCTGCACGTTGCTGTATCCAGAGCCATAGAGTAAGTTACGCAAACTCTGTTCACTTCATGGGGCCAGTCCAATGGTGGCTCCTCTACATAGACTTCTATTGAATGGGGACAACCGGAAGTTTACGGAATGCATTGGAGTCTATGGGCTAGTGCGACTACATGAACGGGCTGTTTTCTGCCCCTCAATATCGCAACTCCTCTATTAGGCTCTAGGCTCAGACATTTTTTAGAAACACAGTTTAAGAGGAAACATGTGTTCTTATATATTTTTGATTGCTCCGTTTGGAACCTCAATATAGATTGCATTGGGAAAACATGGTACTGGCTGACAAACAGCCGCTTTGTAAGCGGTTGTTTTACGCCAGACTTAAAATTTTACATGCCGGCCTTAAGTCTATCAACTGTATCTCGGCGCTGATACCTTTACTTTTTGAAAAGAGTAATGTTTGACGGGCTCGACCCACCCAGCTAGAGTCCATTTCAGCCTGTGCAGGGATATCCTGACACGGAACAGAACCTCATCTCGGAGCTAAAGCGTAGCAGCGTAAATATTGAGGTTCCAAACGGAGCTAATACTTTGAAATCAACCAAAGATAATATTGACATATTTCATCCAGCATGGCATGTACGCGGTCGGCCAATCAGAAGCAGTAACTAGGTCTATAGCCAGTCGCGGTGCGGTATGTTACTTCAGAAATTAAGTTTCAGAACATGATGAATAGGTTTTCATGAGATAATGATTATCTCAGACTTGTCGAGGACTGCAACCCTCTTCAAGATCCATTCTGATTTCTGATAAAAATAAATAAAGGAAGTTAGAAAGAGAATTTCAGAGAAACCAAAACTTCAAAAATAGATTAAAAATACTTAATGGCAACGCCGATTAATGCTGCTTCGCACACGTTTCCGCCGTCTCCTACTGCTACTCTGCATCTAAACATCTCATCAACACTCAAGCGACGCCGCAGGTGTCCGTGACCAGACAGTGGTACAGCTGTGTCTATTTGAGAGAGGATTAACCTTCAAGGGACCCTACCCTACGGTACCTGCCGCCCAAAATACAGAAAAGTTAACCGAGGGTCCCGAAAGGGGCTAGCTTGGGACCAGTACAGACTCCTGAGGCTTTGTGGCCTTGCCCTTTACTGAATGCTGTACAGAACAGACTGCAACAGGCCCATACTGTCATACACCTATGCATTTACTGGCATGTCTCAACATGGAACAAGATTAAAGGGTTAGTTCATATTATTTTTTACTTAAAGCTGTGTAGATACTACTTAATATAGTGGTCGCAAAGGTATTAATTGATTGCCTGAGTGGGAATTCTGGGTGGGAATTCTGGTCTGGTTTAGGTGAATATTAAGTAGTTCCAGTCATTTGGTGGGGGTCTGGGGCCCCACCTTATTGCCCAACTTGGAACGCTCTGTCACACGGAACATTGTTTTGTGTGTCCAGTATCACTACGACAGCAGCACTTAAACAGTTCCATCACTTCCCTGTGACAGAGGGGTAAAAGTCCAATGAAAGTTGCACTATATGGTAGACATAGGTCGACAATACAAAACAAATTGCTAGTTTGTGGCCCCCCAATACCCTGACCAACACTTAATATTCACCAGAACCAGACCGAAACTCCCAGCACAGGATTCAGGCAATCAACAGGCAATCAATTAATACCTTTGTAACCACTATGTTAAAGTATTTCCTACAGCTTTAAGTCCAACATTTTGAATTAAGACGATGCCTGTCAACAGGGAGCAGTTGGACCACAGTAGAGACATGCGGAATTGCCAGTGACTGAATTGACAATGACACTGAATGAATTATTACTGTAGCCTATACATTTTATTTGATAATATATATATTATTACCTGTGATTATTAATAGTTTTATTGTAGTATTGTATATTATTACTGCTGGTGATGGTGGTTTTATTGTATGTTATTATATTACCTGTGGTGAATATAGTATAGAGGAGAGCCATTAACTGTTCGTGGGAACGTCCTATTGAGCTGTCAAGAAATTCTGTGCAGGTTATTTTTTTCAAGTGTCAGAGTTTGGGAGTGCTCGTTCGATATCACTCGACAACGAGTGCTTCTAAACTCCAATACTTGGGAAAAGAAATCACCTGCAAGGAATTTCTTGACAGGAAGTAGCTCATAACAAGTCTATAGTGGATTTTTATGAAACAAACACTTTGCAGATAGAGGATAATTCAAGCTTTGCGCACAGCAACTTGTGATTTGTCACTTGAGTAAAATTGAATTGAACCAAAGAAAGTCACCTACCCTATATTAATTATTACTGTGTGTATATATACATAATTTATTACCTCTTACGTTTTATTGTATATTAGCTGTTATTTGTATATTGTCGTTACCTCTGATTAAATTTGTTATATTATAATTTATTACCTCTTAATAGTTTCATTGTATATTATTACCGGTTATTGTTTTGTATTGTACCTGGAGAATAAACTGAGTATATGCTAAATACCTGAATGTTCATTTAACTCAACCTCTAAGGGTTCATTTGCACACAAGGTACAGTATATGATCCAGAGGATCCTGTTACATGATGTCGCTAAACCAAACAAATGGATTTTTATCGTTACCAATATACACTACCTCTACTTTACCCAGAGGATTCCAGCTACTGTTAAACGGTTATTGTAAGTGACATTTGGATGAACTTATTCTCTACATGTACTCCCAGTCTAAAATAGTTGTCCAGTTTATGGAAAGACTCAAGAGCTCACAGCTCTACTCATGAAATTACCTACTGGCCACAAAATTAACTTTTATACATGCTAGCAGGCAGCACATTACTAGCCTGATTCTCAGACTCTGAAGCTTCTTGAAGCAAGAGATGCAGTCCATTCAGAGTGGGCGGGGTCTATGGGCTGGATCCAGGCTAGGTCCGTAGCCTAATTCAGGTCAAACCTGGAGGTCCTTGAAATGAAAATCTGTGAAAATCACTGCCAGAGCCGTAAAAAAATTATGGGGATTCCTTGGCATATATTTTCTAATGAGTGTCAATTTGGGGGTCCTTGACATGAAAGGTTTCTGAACCAGTCATACAGTATAGCCAGAATAGAATTCTTCAGATTGCTTACCAGGAATCAGTTGTTGACGACACCCAAATATCCAATGAAAGTTTGTGTTGAATGCCCCCTCCAGACATACCCAGGGGGAAATCAATCAATAGTGTAGGCTATAAACAAAATCAAATCAGAGATTACAGGTTTAAACTACTAATTCAATACACCTTTGACAATTAAAACAGTTTGATTGCAATCAAATATCTATTTAAATATGACATGTAAGGAGTGTTTTATAAATGACCTATGCCTGTTATTAAATATAAACATCACAACTAGCAGAACATTTTGGTATAGAAATGTGAACACTTTCCTTTATATTAACAGTATTTATTTTCTTTTAACATTTGATGCAAATTTTAGATTTCATTCAGAAGCAATCAGGACTGCTTCATCCAAGCTGAAAAGATGAAATGTTGACAATGTGACGGACAAGCCAAAAGTCGTGCTTGTAAATACAGTTGACAGACAGCCATGAAACGAGACACTGTCGGGGTGGAAACCGTGTATGTCCAAAACCCTTCCTTTTTTAAAATTAGTTTGTAAAACTCGTTAAAATAGTGAAAATGGACGATCTACACGTTCACAATGTGTTGCGTTGTGAGTTTGTAGATGTGCTATTTTCACTGTGTTTGTGTGACGATCAGGGCAGTGGTTCCCAAAGTGGGGTCCGGGGACCCCCAGGGGTCCTTGAGGGCCCCCCAGCTAAATGATAATTAGGAACCAAATGGACCCTTATGGGTCTGTAACTCTGAGAGTGTACAAATGGAACCTTATGGCTCTGTAACTTTGAGTGTACAAATGGAACCAAATGGATCCATTGGGGTCCATTTGGTTCGATTTGTACACTCTGAGTTAACTTTACATTGATTTTACAATATAAATTGGGGGTCCAAGATATAGAAATTCCATTAAATGGGGGTCCGTAGCCTAATGCATGTCAAACTGGGGGTCCTTGAAATGAAACAGGGTGAGAATCACTGCTAGAGCCGTAAAAACCATCCTCTTATGGGGGTCCCTGGCATATATTTTCTAATGGGGCTGATTAGTGTCAATTTGGGGGTCCTTGACATGAAAAAAATTGGGAACCACTGAAGTAGGGCATTCATTATTAAAACGGTTGAAATATGGAGATGGAAGGTTTCTACCCGACAAACGAAATAAAAGATCCCTTCTTAAATAATCCACTTCAGAAACAGGAGCAACGGACAAGTATTTAAATCAATATTGGTAATATCAGCACAATATTTAGATACAATTTAATCCATAAAGTGAAAACTAACGTACCTGTAACGCAAATTAAAATGAATAATATCTTGGTGTAAATACATGACTGGAAGGACATTATTGTAAAAAAAAAAATAAGTAAAGACCTCTTTCTTTTGGCACAATGAGTTTCAAGCTTGAGGACAGAATCAGGCCATGGCAGATCATTAAGGAGAGGACATGCACGTGCGCGCTGCTTGGACTGCAACAAAGTGGATGATTTAGATTTGCCCAAATGTGTCGGAACGGAACGGAAAATGAGCTTCTTCCTAATAAACTACATAATATAATACGCTATAATTTGTCTACCAAAAATAGGGATTCATAACCAACCGTCTGCGATGTGACTGGACAAATTAAATTATGGCAAAAACATATATAGGAATATACGAAGAGGGGAGACCCATTGTCCGTTCTGTCCTCAGCTGTATTAACCACTTGAACCCCAGGATCCCTATTCGGGGGGGGGGGGGGGGGGGGACCTTCGCCAAAAATAGCAGATCTACAAGGTAATTGGTGTGCGCCGCGTCACCTCCCAATGTATGAATGAATGAACCATTGTAAAGCGCTTTGAGCACTTGGAAAAGCGCTATAAAATGCAATTCATTATTATCTATATATAGCGTGGCGCCTTTATTCAAAGTGCGTCACAACGTTGCATTACATTGACCCCATCCACACACTGGCACCAACCTGCTTATCGGGAGCTCTCGGGGATCAATGCGTTGTCGTTTTCTCAAGAGTACTTCGACAAGGCCCAGGCGGTGGCGTAACCGTCTGGGCACCCGACTGGTAATCCAGTCGCAGTGTGCCGCGGGTTCGACTCCCGAGCCCGACACGGCCTTTACTGCATGTCTTCCCCCATCTCTCTCCCGTTTCCTGTCAGCCTACTGTCTGTCCCTTCAAAAACCAATAAAAGGCGTAAGCCGCAAAAAAATATCTTAAAAAAAGAAAAGAAAAAAAGAGTACTTCGACAATACTGGCGAGCCACCACGCGTAGGCGCTGTGTGAGCTTGTAGATCGGCTATTTCTTTTGTCCAAGAGATTTGGTGTTGGTATTGGAGAAAAATAAAATAAAAAATGCGTACCAAGTACAGTCGCTACAAAGCTCTGTTTTACTATGCATAGAGAGGGATTAAGTGGTTACGTCTTGACTGACTTAAATGCATATTATCATCAATGCAGTCTACCTGTGGTCCTGAATATTCCTGGAATATAAAAAAAGAATAAAAGGAGATGCCAGCGTTAGAAGGAAAACCAAAACATTCAAGTATGCGTTAACGTGAAATACTAGTGTAAACAAAAATGGCTACCGGCTGTACGTCACTACTGGAGTGGGGTTAATAGAATCAGTGCTATTACAAACCGGATATTGCTATAGTTGTGTGGTGAGAACGTGTCGTACAGTAGCATTGTTTTTTTTTCGCTTTTTTTTTGTCCAGGGCTGCGACGCCCTCACGGTGTACCATACTGCACGTCACGTCAGGTTCTCAGCATCAGGTCCGCGGACCGCCAGGGGGTCCACATAACATGGACACCTCTGTGTGTCTCTTGTTTTACTCTGAGAGCAAACAAAGGGAAACGACACTCAAGAGTGAAAAGTCTTTTACAGCGAAGATTGGGTTCCCAGAGATGAAGACTTGCATGGTGGTGAGGTGGGGGCTCCGTGGTGTAGTAATGCGTTATCGCACTGGTTCCCAAAGTGGGGTCCTTGAGGGAGTTCCAGGGGGTCCCCCAGCTAAATGATAATTAGGAACCAAATGGACCCTTATGGGTCTGTAACTCTGAGAGTGTACAAATGGAACCAAATGGATCCATTGGGTTAAAATATACATTGATTTTACAATATAAATTGGGGGTCCGTAGCCTAATGCATGTCAAAGATTCATCCTCTTATGGGTTGACATGAAAAAGTTTGGGAACTTTTCTTGACATGACAAAGTTTGGGAACCACTGCGTTATCGAACGGGCGGGGGTCTGGGGGATCGAGGGCTGGTGGGGGGGGGGGGGGGGGGGGGTCGAGAACCACCACCGCTGGTTGCCGGGGGTGACGGTCGACGACGAGTGACGCAGACGATTCCGCTACGGCGCTCCGTCTGGGATCCACAGGACCTTGTTCTGCTCCTGTTCCACGATGGTCAGGATCTGAGTGCAAATGTAGGACAGACTGCCTCCTTGTACGACACCTGAAAAACAACAGCAGGGGGGAGTGTTCCATTCAAAATGGTGTTCCATTCCAATGGTGGTGCAGTTATAGGTAAAGAATGTCACATTGGCCCTTTCACATTAGCCTATTATAGCGCCACCACGAGGCCACAACCTGACATGGCCTGGTGGAGACCTGTGCCCCGGCAACCCGAGGGGAACTTTTTCTAGTTGGATATCTTGAGTGCAAAGTTGATAATGCCATGACTCACCTGTGAAGAACTTGCTGTAGTCCTGCTCTGTTTTCTGTGCAGTCTCAAACTGCTCCTTGGAATGTTTCTGAGAGACTTTATCCCGCAGGTAAAGAGGATCCTTCTGCTCTCTGAGGAGGGAAACAAGATCACAAACCATATAAAAATACTGTAACCTGATATGAAGACAATGGCACTGGATAGACACTGTAAGACAGGGTTTCCCACATTTTGGACTTGAGAACTATACTTTTAGAATGACCAGCTCAACAAGATCTAGCATTGTGGGTTTGCCTACTATAGATGCCGTGAAGTGAGCCGACAGGCCCTTCTTGATGTCAATCACCAGTTCCTTTCCTCCATCAGGTGCCCCTGATGGAGGGGGCGCGTAGTTTAGAGACCAGGATTACTGCATGTTTTTGTGAGGGTACCTACCCACCCTAGGAGACACGGGGAGAACATGCAAACTCCTTTCGCCAACCCCGCCTCGGGTATGGGCACTGATGACGCGGAGGAGAGGACACGCCGCCAGCGCCCACAGCGGTTATCGAACCCAGGACCTTCTAGCTGTGAGGCGTCAGCACTACCGACTGTGCCACCATGCCCCCCCAAAAATGTTTTTTTAATATTTGATTTATTTGTTTTAGGGGGCATGTCATGTGGTCTACGACTGTAAGACAATGACATGTAGGACTTCCAAATTCAAGTAGCGCCATACAAATATGTGCACATTTTCATTTACCGTGTTTAAAAAACATAACAAGTAAAGAATGCTACTAAAATGGCATCTATTTGCATCCGTGTCTGATCTAATCTAGAATTATGCTGGATCTTTCCATGGCATTAACCCATTTTGGGCGGGAACCCCTTTTGGTGTTAGCATTATGTTATGCTTTAGCTATTGAAAAATCGCATTTAAAAAATGAAAGAAGAACGACTGACATAGAAACATAGCTTTTTAGAAAACTGTCAGGATGTAGAAGACATTTTTAGAATCTGATCTCAGGTCAAAATGGGTTAAGTATGCGGTTGACATATTGGGTTGCTGATGCTCTCCAGTCTCCAGACGAAGGTAAAAATCACACCCGTGTGAAGTGAAGTCCCTGGAACTTAGACACCCACAGGAACGAGCCCAGTGTGCCGGCCCAGTTCCGGCAAGCCGCCCGCGTCCGAAACGACCGAGAAATGACAGAGTTACCGTGTGGGGATCCCCGGGGGGTCCCTTTAATGTACTATACTGTCACTGTACTGTACTGTACTGTACTGTCAAGCCCAAAATCATCATAATACAGCTAGTGTGTGTGTGTGTGTGTGTGTGTGTGTGTGTGTGTGTGTGTGTGTGTGTGTGTGTTTCGAACATTCTCCAGAACAATCAATGACATGAAATCAAATGGCAGAGAAACAACCACGACAACATGAGCACTTGACAGTAGACAGTCGTGACATTTCTTTAGGTAGCAAAGAAAAGAAAATAATAATAAAAAAACAATACAAACATCCATAATGTCGTGAACTACTCACTTTATCTGCTTGGCATTTTTGTAGCGAATGAATATGACGATTGGGTAGATGTGAACGCTGTGGAGTCGCTCAATGGCGTGAGGAGCAATGTCAAGCAAACAGTGACAGTTCTACGAGAGAGAATAGGACAAAACGTGAGAAATGGGCTGGGAAAATTGAATACACACACACACACACAGTACACTGCGTATTTTTTGCACTTGTTTCTAAAGTGTATCAGTGCTTACTTGGGCTTGTTTCCAAATGTTTAAAGCAATATTGCACGAGAGGGTGTGCTTTACCGTTGATTATTGGCACGACAATAATCAGCCTTGCTGCAGGAACGCTGCAGGAAGTGCCAAAAATCTAGGTAAAGCACAACCTTCGAGTGTAATGTTGCGATTATACAACAGTTACCCTTAAAAAAAGTTTAAAAAAAAAATTCATTATCACGACGGCAAAATCTAGCACCTTGATGATAACCGTTTAAAATGCCAAGTTAGTGCCAATTAGATTATAGAGGGTATGTGTATGCATAAAGTGAATGGCAGATCGAGTGGCAAATCAAGTGGCAAAGTGAATTTAATGTTGTTTAAAGTCATTTAATGCAATCAAACTTTTCTGTTTGGATGTATGGGGCTGTCACTCAGTAGGCGTTCCCGCATAACTTCCAGGTATGATGATGATGTCACGCGCATACCCTCTATTGTATTTATTCATTTACTATACCGGTATATTAAATTAATAAATACAACAAGCTAATGTACAACTGGCCTGGGAATTATAAGCAATTAAATGATGTTGTTTTATTATCAACAGTGTGTAATTGAATCTATTCCCACACAGAAGTGTGCACTTTATGGAGAGATGGTCACATGTTTCTAGTTACTCAGTTCACACAGGCCTGGACACACTGCACACGGCGTACCCTCTCTGTGATTTCCTTAATTGAGGCGACAGTTGTCACGTCAAAGTGGCCGCTCCTTCGTTTGAAGTCGATGAAAACGCAATCCTTCACCCCTCGCTCAATTGCCTGCTGAGACGCCTTCATCACCTCTGGAAAGCAAAAAACATGTTGAATAAGTTGAAGGAACATTAAAACGTGTCGTTTTCAAGTGTATCTCTACCTTTAATACCCATTTGCTACCCCACTAGCATTACGTTTGAAGTCTTGCTTTGCTACCCTAATCCTGTTCAACTAACGAACGAGATGTGCTGACAATAAATGACCCACGACATTATAAACAAAGCAAACCAACAGTGTCTATTCGGGTCGCGACGCCCCCTAAGAGAATCAGAATATGAACTGGGGGGGAACCCCCCCCACCCCACCCTCACCTCACCTTGACAAGCACTTGGAATGTAGGAGTTGAGGCATTGCATTTAGTTTGACACAAATATTGTGGAAATGGCAGATCTACAAACATCGCACTGCAATTTTCACTTTCTTACATTACTTTGGCCAATGTTTTACTAGTTTTACAGTATCGTTTGTTGATTAGTTTTGATGCAGTAATTTACTTTACTTTTATTTACTTTTTAAAGGTATTGAAAAGGTCTTACCTCCTTAAATTGTCACTTTACTGTCATCAGGGGCACGGTCCTCTCCCCCTACCCCCCCCCCCCCCCCCCCCCCACACACACACACATACACACACACACACACACACACACACACTGAACCAAGAGACTAGAGCTCACCAGGCAGGCAGCGATAGAACTTCTCAGGGGCCTCTTTAACCAGCATGTCCTTACTGGCCTCCACCAGAGGCCCCAAGATCAGCACAGGTCTAGGGGACGAGCATTCCACCTTCTGCACCCGCTGGTACGCCAGGCTGACTCCCTCTGGACAGAGAGAGAGACAGAAAGAAATCACGTCAGTAGACCAAAACTATGACGAAAAATGTTCGTCGACTACTTAATCTCCAGTTTGATCGATCCCCCGGTCGTTGCTAGACAAGGCTTTCTCTGCATGTGATTCTGCTTTTTTTCTTGTCAAAGCAACCATCCGTTCTCTAGTTATAGTCTGTTGAAAATAGCATGTCTGGCCAAAAATGTCAAGGAGAAGAAGAGAGCCGAGATACAGGCGTTTTCCCAAGAAAGAGAAAAATGAAGCAAACTGCAGAGGAAATCTTGCGATCACATGATCTCCTGGATCTCTAAAGTGCTGCTTCTGCGCTGCTTACGGAACTCGCATATCGCCTATATTCCTGCCACAACGCAGGCGTGCCATTAATGACGGTAAGTGCAATATTGCTTAAATTCCTCACCGTCCGTGATGGGGAAGGAGTCGGTGCTGATGGCATCCAGCGCCATCATGTCCTTGCCGTCCTTGGACCCGCTGCGCTTGTGCTTCTGCTTCCTGCGGAAGAAGGAGCGGCGGGCGGCGGCCGACAGCGTCTTGCTGGCGCCGTTCTCGTCCTTCATGTCGGGCACGCTGTGTCTCCTGTACATCTCCTGGTCCATTCTGGTGGTGGGGAGATGACAGAGTGTTCATGTGACTTGTTAGCCCATTTAAAGACCCAAGGCTGATTCTACAAATGCCTTCTAAATCCGTAGTTCTCACGCTTTAAAGATTTTTCTTTTCACTCACTCCCCGTCTGAAAGGCATGGTCGCCTGGGTCAGCGACAGGTCTGCTCATGAGGGGCGTGGTGCGCATAGCGTGAAAAAAAAAGGTCACCACTATAGAGCACCGAAGTCCTGATGTCACTTTCAGTAGAGGGCACCAACACACAGGTTTAGAGGTTTTTTATTTGTATTGAAATCTCCATAGGGCGATTTTATGTCGCTTCATATAAGAAGTGTTTTAAAAATAAACCGATCACCCCGGCCTTTTCACTCATATGGATATGAAGCATCGACTGAAGGTGGAAATGTACAAATATACCCAAAGAGTAACAAAATAAGCGTTAGAAACGAGCCAAACAACCCAGAGACTACATTTCCGGGTAGGCTGCTTCTGCCCGCAGCCCGTCGCACAACAGAAACTGAATGTTAATTACGTTTATTTTTATATATATAATGTATCGTGGTTAGTACGAGTCGAGTCACCACCAGCTGAGCTTACGTCAACGAGGAATCTCAGGAACGCAATATGTTGACAGCTGGGCGTGACGTATATGCTCAGCGACATTGCATTCATATGTAGTTTCAAGGCTTTTGCGGTCACATTAATTCCATTTTCTCTAGAAACTGGCTGTATCAAATATGAATGGACATCATTAACGACGCACAGCCACTCCCCTGACAGAAACGCCGGGGTGGTCGGTTTATTTTTCAAACACAGTTCTTATATGAAGCGACATAAAATCGCCCTATGGAGATTTCAATACAAATAAAAAACCTATAAACCTGTGTGTTGGTGCCCTATACTGGCCCTGGTCCAAAAATAAACTCACGCCTTTCATTGAAAATGAATTACTAGGCACGTCAGTCTCTCCCCGTCTGAAAAGGCCTTATATCTGCTGCTTTTGAACAGCCAATGCAAAAATCTAAAATGACACAGATGCTTTCCTGGTTTTAAAAAGCTTGGAAGAAATACTCAAGATTTTTTTTCCTCCATTCATACACTCTCAAGAGTTAAATTAATACTGAAGATTGACATTTTAAAAAAAGCGGTTGAGCCCGGACGGTAAGCTCAACTGCCTGGGCACCTAGGCCAGGGGTTCTCAACCCGTGGGTCGCGACCCCTCGGGGGGTCGCCAAATTATTTTAGGGGGTCCCCAAATTATAAAAAAAAAAAAAAAAAAAATCACGATTTTTCAAAAATAGCAGACCTACAAGCTCGTAGCGCGCCACTCGGTGGCGCGCTATGAGCTTGTAGATCTGCTATTTTTAAATAGCTAAATTATAACAATGCTTAAAACACCAAAAGGGGTTCCCGCCCAAAATGGTTCAAGGTTATTGTAGCAGTCAATTTATATTGGGGGTCGGGAGGGGGCGGGGGTCCCGAGACGTTGCCAAAGCATTTTCGGGGGTCCCCGGCCAAAAACGTTGAGAACCCCTGACCTAGGCTACCAAGCCAGCCGGACGGCGTGCCGCGGGCTCGACTCCCGAGCCCGGCGGCCTTTGCCGCGTGTCACTCCCCATCTCTCTCCCCCTTTCCTATCTGATTAGTGTACCCTATCAATAAAGGCAAAAAACGCCAAAAAAATATATAAAAAGCAACAAAAAAAAGCGGTTGAGATCCACTGCTTCCTTACAGGTATTTACTAGGAATCTGCCCTTTCTCCATCTTGCGTGCGCTCTCGTCCAGCTGCCAGGCCACCCAGTAGCCAAAGTTTCCGCTGGGCAGAGTGTCTTCAACGTACAGGATGTCGTCTCTCTTAAAGCTCAGCTCCTGCTCCACCTCCGCCACCCGCTCATAAAGTGCTCTGTGTGGACAGACGGGGGGGGTTAGGGCTGGCACCATTTACAATTAAAAGTCCACAATTCATTAATTGTCTCACAAATAATTGCGATTGACGATTTAATTGTGTTTTTTTGGCATTGAACATTGGAACATATGAATAAAGAATACATTTCTGTTTGCTCCGTAATCAAGGGTAGATATGTCAAATAACTGAAATATACTAAGACATTATTTTTATACTTAAAAAAAAGGTTTTAAAACATAGCAGAAATAGCTGATGTACAAGCTTACAACACGTCTCAAAGTGTCACGTATGAAAATGTTTCAACATGGTCTCAACGATTGTGACAATTATGCAAATTATGCGACTAGATGATTATGTAGTTATTGTGACAGGCCTAGGGAGAGGTTCATTCAAAGTGTCATCGATGTTTTTCCTGATGTCAGACGACGAGGCACGATTATGAAATGGAAAAAACAAAAACATCATGGCGTGTGTCGTTATGTTAGCAACTTTACCTAACGAAGAACCCGTCTCCCGGGGACGCTTTGACCATGGCCAGATCTTCCGCACAACGTTGGACTTTAAACGTCGCCGTCTCAGCTGGTTTCAACATTTCCAGGTAAGCCTCCTCCGCCGTCTTCTTCTTCATGTGGACGCCATTGTACTGTTCGTAACGCACGCACATTAATTAAAACACAAACAGTGGGAAAAGTGGTCATAATTTACACAGCCAGACAGATAACAGACGCAGTGCAGATATTGGGTATTTGTCTATTGTTCCTTTATTATTACTACTGTTCTATCCATAATGCCAGTGTATATTACACAGTATGTGTGTCTGACAATAGATATAAACTAGAAAAAGTGCCCCTCGGGGCACAGGTCTCCACCAGGGCAGGTCAGGTTGTGGCCTCCTGGTGGCGCTATAATAGGCCAATGTGAAAAGGGTGCCATTTCTTCATACGCCTTTGATGGCAATTGGATGATTTGAGGCATTTTGTTCCAAAAATGTGTTTTGCAAAAATCAACCTGTTGGTGGCGCTATAACAGGCCAATGTGAAAAGGGTGGGATATATTCCTCAGCCTAGTAAGAAAATGTGTGAAAGATTTCACATAAATTGCATGCTGCGTTCATGATTTGAGGCTTTTGTTCAAAACGGGGCAATCTTGCAAACTGTGAAAGCCAATTATAGCCAATTAGGATGGAATATGAAATATCGGACAGATCCGACTTGAGCACATGACCATAGAGATACTGTGTAACGATTTGTGAGATTTTTGGACAGAATCTGGAGGAGTAATATCAAAAAATGTGTTTTACAAAAGTTGCCCTCCTGGTGGCGCTCTAAAAGGCAGATGTGGAAAATGCAGGTCAAAGGTTTGTCCTTGGCCTCTAGGGAGTGTGCATGCAACGTTTCACGCAGATCGGTGCAGTTTTAGGTAAAACATGTGAAAAGCTGCCTCATGGTGGCGCTATAACAGGCCGTTCTGGAAAATGTGGGGCAGAGGTTCATCGTTGGCATCCAGGGAGTGTGTGTGCAAAGTTTGGCATCGACCGGGTTAACGGTGCCGGAGATTAGCTGTACACAGACGGACGGAAGGACGGACGGACACACACACACACGGACGGAGTGCAAAACATACTCTCTCCCCATGCCTTCGGCCTGGTGGAGACAAAAATAGAAGTCTGCACACTGTAACTTTGTAAAGCTCCTAGTCAAGGTTTTATTATATATTATTAACGTACTGTATTATAGAAACGTTAATCTATAATAAAGTCTTGACTCGGAGCTTTACAAAGTTACAGTGTGCAGATTTCTATTTTTTAAAATGCCTTATCCACGGTTTGGTCCTGCACCTGCCATCCACTAGATAGAGTGCCAGTTCTACTCATTTATTTATGATTCAAATAAACTATACAAAAATGCAATGATCATGATGGCTTTCGCCGGATGCTAAAAGGAGGATAACTCAATGCTGCTGCTGCTACCTCCAATATCAAGTCTCCAGGCAGGAGACCTTCAGGGCTCTTGGCAGGGCTGTCATCATCCACACCTTCCACAAAGATCCCATGGAGGTTACCACCACAGATCTGAACCCCCAGCTCTACCTGGGTCCTCTTCAGCCTCACCAGGCGGGGCGGCTCCGGGGCCTTGCGGGACCCTGTGTCAGGCCGCCTGAGAGAGAAGCAGACCATGTAAACACGAGAGATCTCGCATAATATTGAGTTAACACTACTTTAGCTGGGGAACTTTTCAGAATAAAAGGCGCTAGAGTGCCAAGCAGATGGGCAGATCTGAAAAGCCCGCCTTCCATTTCCCCCCCAAAACCGGGAGGTATAATGTTCCATTACTACCTCGCGCTACCTCGTCTGATCTCTCTTTAGACGGGTTAATATTCCAAACGAGATGCTTGGTTAAGTCAGAAATTAGGACAGAACATCGGCGTTCTGATCAAAACCATGGAGAGTGCCATAGATTCAGAGATATACCGGTAACAGCGGTAAGTTTTGCCGGCCCGAAAACAAGGAAGTGAAGTGGCTGCACGCATGCGCAAAACATGTCCGGGAGCTCTGACCAAGGCGTTGCCTAGCAACGGGGGGCGACAAAAGATGCATTACAGACGTTTAAAAGGACCAAAAGAAAAAGTGTAAATATTTACTAATAATGGTCCCCTTGGAATAAGGTTTGGACACCCATGCGGCGCTAGGAGATATGCCCGTTTAACCTGAAGGAGCTGTGGGGGCTGGTGGCAGGCGTGGTCTGTTTGGACGTTTACCTGAAGGAGCTGTGGGGGCTGGTGGCGGGCGTGGTCTGTTTGGACGTTTACCTGAAGGAGCTGTGGGGGCTGGTGGCGGGCGTGGTCTGTTTGGACG
The DNA here is from genome assembly GCF_951216825.1 of Electrona antarctica. Lineage (NCBI taxonomy): Eukaryota > Metazoa > Chordata > Actinopteri > Myctophiformes > Myctophidae > Electrona > Electrona antarctica. The sequence goes on from NC_136805.1 coordinate 34,274,272, forward strand.
TTTACCTGAAGGAGCCGTGGGGGCTGGTGGCGGGCGTGGTCTGTTTGGACGTTTACCTGAAGGAGCTGTGGGGGCTGGTGGCGGGCGTGGTCTGTTTGGACGGAGGCGTCATGGTGCCCTCCTCGTCCTGCTCGCTCAGCGTGTCGATGGCGGACATGTTGTCCGGCGTGGTGGCGCCGCTGTCTGCCGGGCTCAGCTGACTGCTGCCGCTGGACTCTATCTGAGAGCTGAGGGGACAAAAAAAAATCATCTTTTCCTTAACGGTCCATTAAGACCTTATTATTAAGGCGTATTAAGGCCGAGAACGCGAGAGTCTAGACCAGTGGTTTTCAAACTTTTTCATATCAAGACCCGTTATATTTTCGTTATTTGAGCCACGGACCACCATTTGATGAGATTTAGCGTTGCAGACCCAAGACCAATGAATTTTGTTATCGTTGGATACGAATTTGTTCACAATTCCATGCTTGATTGATGTGGTAACAGAGAGATAACAGGCAAAATCTAAATAACAGAGCGGGAGTGGTTTCCTTACCCAGAGCGGGAGTGGTTTCCTTACCCAGAGCGGGAGTGGTTTCCTTACCCAGAGCGGGAGTGGTTTCCTTACCCCGAGCGAGAGTGGTTTCCTTACCCCGAGCGGGAGTGGTTTCCTTACCCCGAGCGGGAGTGGTTTCCTTACCCCGAGCGGGAGTGGTTTCCTTACCCCGAGCGGGAGTGGTTTCCTTACCCCGAGGGGGAGTGGTTTCCTTACCCCGAGGGGGAGTGGTTTCCTAACCCCGAGGGGGAGTGGTTTCCTTACCCCGAGCGGGAGTGGTTTCCTTACCCCGAGCGGGAGTGGTTTCCTTACCCCGAGCGGGAGTGGTTTCCTTACCCCGAGCGGGAGTGGTTTCCTTACCCCGAGCGGGAGTGGTTTCCTTACCCCGAGCGGGAGTGGTTTCCTTACCCCGAGCGGGAGTGGTTTCCTTACCCCGAGCGGGAGTGGTTTCCTTACCCAGAGCGGGAGTGGTTTCCTTACCCCGAGCGGGAGTGGTTTCCTTACCCCGAGCGGGAGTGGTTTCCTTACCCAGAGCGGGAGTGGTTTCCTTACCCCGAGCGGGAGTGGTTTCCTTACCCCGAGCGGGATTGGTTTCCTTACCCCGAGGGGGAGTGGTTTCCTTACCCCGAGCGGGAGTGGTTTCCTTACCCCGAGGGGGAGTGGTTTCCTTACCCCGAGCGGGAGTGGTTTCCTTACCCCGAGCGGGAGTGGTTTCCTTACCCCGAGCGCGAGTGGTTTCCTTACCCCGAGGGGGAGTGGTTTCCTTACCCCGAGCGGGAGTGGTTTCCTTACCCCGAGCGGGATTGGTTTCCTTACCCAGAGCGGGAGTGGTTTCCTTACCCCGAGCGGGAGTGGTTTCCTTACCCCGAGCGGGATTGGTTTCCTTACCCAGAGCGGGAGTGGTTTCCTTACCCCGAGGGGGAGTGGTTTCCTTACCCCAAGCGGGATTGGTTTCCTTACCCAGAGCGGGATTGGTTTCCTTACCCAGAGCGGGAGTGGTTTCCTTACCCCGAGCGGGAGTGGTTTCCTTACCCCGAGCGGGAGTGGTTTCCCAGCTGGAACATGTGAGGGTTGTACTGAGCCAGGATGGTGACGGTGTCACACTGCTGGCCAATCACCAGCCGCGCCTGCTGCTCGTTGGCGTTCCGCAGGTTGATCCCGTTGAACTGAAATCACACAAGTTTTCAAATGTATAAAAAGATATTTTGAAAATAGCAGCAGATGTGACGCATTGTGAGCTTGTAGATCGGCTATTATCAAATCGTAGAAACGTGTAGTGGGTAGTAGTTAGTAGTAGTTAGTGTATAAGTACCTCCAGTAGCTGGTCGCCGTACTCCATGCGGGCCTGGTGGGCGATGCTGCCCCCCGTCACCTTGGACACAAACACTCCGCCGTTCTCGCCGCTCACGATGGAGATGCCGAGTGGCTCCGCCCCTTTCTGCACCGTCACGTTGCGTGGTTCTTCTAAATAGGGCCTTTTCGGGGGAGGGGGGGGGGCAGGGGGAGGGAACGGTAAAGGTCATTTTAAACACTTGGCTTGAACCTTTAGCCTCCCTATTGCAGGGGACATACATTCGCAGAAAATATCAGATCTACCATCTCACAAGATCGGCAAAGAGGTTTTGGTGTAGAGGGAAATGAATAGCAGAGACCAAATACAGAGCGAACGGTACTGAGGGTTTGCAGATCATCTGAATCATCACAGATGAACTGAGTCACTCATAATAGATATATTGCACTATTATTGGCACTGTTTTTACTCCAAGCTCCAAGATAAATCTCCTAGGCACTTGTGCCAATGTCAAATAGTCTATTCGCTGTTCTCTTTAAGACAAGTGCTTAAACTACAGTCACATTCTGAGGAACACCACAAAGACTGATGGGAATGACGATGCAAAACGTCAAGCAAGAACAAGAACATACCATATAATACTAAAGGCAAAAGAGACTGCTATGAGAGTAAAAGGGATCGGTCTCATGCTGTAGCAGTGAAAAGCAACGCAGCTCCCTAGACTGACATAAATAAAGATGCGCTCCCTGTTACAAGGTTTCAACGTGCAGAAACGGAGACGAGCCAAGCATGCACGAATAATCGCATTCTAGATGATTCCAAGTCATGCGATCATACAGTACAAGATTTAGCAGCACTCTGAATTAATCAGAAGCGCACCAAAAAGAACGAGGCCTTTCACAGGCAACGGCGTCTATTCGAACAAACGTTCAGGGCTGTCAAACAAAAAATTGAGTACTGTGCTCAGTCTCTTTGAAAGCATGGTGTATGGAATGTTCACAGACGTATCAAGGGTGGGGGGCAATGTTTGCTCCGAGCAGCGCTTGGAGTTTATCTGCCTGCCGATTCATGCAAGGCGTGTGAAGGGGACACACCTCAAGCTTTTTAAAGAGAAGAACTTATGCTTGTCTGCCTGCAGGGGGCGCCTGTGAGAAGGTAGAGATTGAGAAGGAAACGAGGGAGAAGAGAGAAGTTATCATCTAGATCTACACCAGTGCTTCTCAAGCATCTTTCATTTCAAGGACGCCTAATTTGGTATATTATGCATTTGGCCAAGGACCCCCAGAACTCTCAAAGTTACAGACCGGTAAGGTCCAACTATGAATCATTTAGCTGGGAGGGGGACCCCCTGGAACCCCTCCTCAAGGACCCCTGTGGGTCCCCGGACCACACTTTGAGAACCACTGATCTAGTATAGTGACGTGGGGGGGAGGAGCATCACATGATTGGCAGGTGGGAGCATGATAGATGGAAGGTGAACCTGCTAACGACGTGGCCTGCTAAGAAAAGTGGGACGCTGTTGTTTACTGTTTCAAAAAAGGACTTTATCAGGTTGGTGCCTTGCATGGTTTCCTCCGGCATCGGTGTGTGAATGGGTGTATGTAATGCACAATCTCTGTAAAGCGCCTTGGACAAATAAATGCACCATTTAGCATTTACGCTGATGCAGGCAAGTTATTCAATTGCTACTCAGCAGGCGTTCCCACATAATTTCCGGGTATGAAGATGATGATGTCACGCGCATACCCTCTATAAATAAGCCCACAGGGGTTCACAAACGTTTTAGCTCGAGACCCCAAAAGATACATTTTGTGTCTCACAGGGACACAAACTTACATAATGAATGAATCACTTCAGCCCTAATACTTAATAGGGCACTATTTTTCCTGAAATTCTTTTGAAAAAAAAAAATGTCACCCCACCACCCCAGTCCTTCCCCCTCCCCCCTAAGTGAATATTTTTACCGTCTGAAAAAAATTTTTTGGGGGGAAAACAAGTAGTAGGAAAAGGAAAAGTAGTAAAAAATATTCACTACGCATTTTTTTAAGGACACACTGAATAAGGTGTGTATGTGTGTGTGGGTACAGGCTTTAGTTCCGACATACTATTGGTCCGACATTAGAACCAATAGTAGGTTGTCGTCATTAGAACGACAACCTACCTTAAACCCTAACCTAACCATAACCGCAAGCACGGCAGCAGCGCTTGTTCGACCGCATGTCCGACCGTTGTGTCCGCATGTCGGACCTTTGGTGTGTCGGATCTGCATGTGCAGCATCCCGTGTGGGGCATCTATCTACCTGTCGCTGCGCGGCCTGTCTCCGACCGGCGCGGGGCTGACGGAGATCCTGGGAGGCAGCGTCGTGGAGATGGAGATGGAGCTCTGCGACGACGGGGTGCTGCCGAAGGACGACGTCTCCATCAGGTTGACGGGGGACATGGGAGGAGGCGTGGGGCTGCTGCACTCTGAGTGAGACAGAGAGCCTGGACACGGCGTCCCGACAACACACAAGACCGCCGTCATTTACAACCCGATAATCAACAATATGGTCCTTATCAAGACCATGCAATGGAGGCAATATGGACATTTCCTATGTACTGTGTACTAGGGCTTTAAGCAACTAGTCGACTATTCAACTAGTCGACTAGTAAATCCACTAGTCGACCTCGTTTTCCCCGTTTTTGTAGGCCTTAATTATAGGCCTACCTATACATAATAGGTAGGCCTAGTTAAACAACTAGTCGACTAGTAAACTAGGCAACTAACTAGTCAACTAGTAAAAATCACTAGAAGTGAAAGCCCTACTGTGTACCGTGAGTAGGCGACTAGGAAACACGGAAGTGAAAGTACTGTCGCCGAAGTGAAAACAATGTGAAACAGCGCTGTACAACAACTATTCTTTATGTTTACTTATGTGTCCGGTAAAGACTGAGGTTAGAGTTAAGAGTTACTCCATAGTTACCTCTGTCAGAGCCAGTTGCACGTGGATACCGTGGTGTTGGGAGTTTAATGCGTTCCGTCCTGAACTGTAAAGTAGTGGAAGATCCTAGAGAGATAAAGTCAATATTCACAGCTCATGTTAGGCAAGGAAAATCTGGTCGTTTAGGCCTACATACAGTGCAGTAGAGCTGAGGGCTGCTTCTCCATTATTTGATTAAAATACAATCATAAAAATAGAGACAGACACAAAACTACACAATAATAATCAAATATATTAGTGTTTGAGAAATCTAGTTCAGTCCCTGCCATCCCTTATGGAACTAATCAGGTGTTTTGGTGAATTTTCAGGCTACAAGGTGAACGACACCAAATCCAAAATAATCTGAGAGACTTTTTTTAAGGATTTACTTATTTGGGAAAAAAGAGAACCGACAATGTAGGAGAGTCGATTCCATCAAACTATGACCCCATTATAACATCAGTTACAGAATCTATTAATAGATGGACACTGCTACTTAGTGGAGTGGTTCTCAACCAGTGGTGCGGTGACCACAAGTGGTCCTTGAGTGGGTCCCAGGTGGTCCCCAGCTAAATCATGGAGAGTTGGTAACCGAATTGACTCTCATAGATCTTTCATTCTTGAGAGCGTAAAATGAAACCATACGGGTCCATTGGGTTTCATTTTACGCTCTCAGTCAAGAGTGACATTATTGTTAAACATTTGAATTAGTTAATTTACAAGAAGTCTACACAATCAGAGAATGTAGAGGAATTGTTATTTTGATCGTTTTCCTGTTGTCTCTCCTAATGGTACCAACATCAATACACCATGGAATTGTGCACAACATCGTATCCAACGACAACAAAATATTCTTTCGTTTTGGGTCTGAGAGGCTACTACATCTCATCAAATGGTGGTCTGTGGCTCAAACGCCAAATAAATAATGGGCCTTGAAAAAAAAAGCACTGGCTTCAGTGTGTATTTACCCAGTAGTCTGGCGCTGGAGGGCAGGGAGTTGGTGCTGTGTGGTGCTGGGTGACCGTGGGCAGTCTCAGAGAACTCTCCTCCAGAGCGTTTGTGGCTGAGGTCCAGACTGAGGCGTCCTTGATGCTGGGGACTAGATTTGGAGGGAAAAGCCATGAGTTAAGGGCCATCCATCCACACCAATGTCCAGAACTATACATATGAGTTAAGGGCCATCCATCCACACCAATGTCCAGAACTATACATATGAGTTAAGGGCCATCCATCCACACCAATGTCCAGAACTATACATATCGTTGGGATCACAAAGTACTTAACCCATTTACACCCGAGGACGATTAAAAAAATATATCCAAAAGGTTTTCCATGCCAGTGGTGCTCAACATTTTTCATGTCAAGGACCCCCAGAATTGTTGTGTGTATTTGGCCGCAGACCCCCATGAAAATATGTTTTTCCAGGGACCGCCAGAAACAATGCTTTGAATTAAAAAAGGTTTGCTCTGAAAGAATGCATGTTCACGATTTTTCCAAAAATATCAGATCTGCTATTTTTCAATAGCTAAAGTATAACATAACGCTTAAAACACCAAAAGGGACTAGAGGAGGTGGAGGAGGAGGGGGTTCGGATCTCACCTGCTGTGTGACTGTGGGTGGACCCCTGGACCAGGAGGAGGAGGGGGTTCGGATCTCACCTGCTGTGTGACTGTGGGTGGACCCCTGGACCAGGAGGTGGAGGAGGAGGAGGGGGTTGGATCTCACCTGGTGTGTGACTGTGGGTGGACCCCTGGACCAGGAGGTGGAGGAGGAGGAGGAGGAGGGGGTTGGATCTCACCTGGTGTGTGACTGTGGGTGGACCCCTGGACCAGGAGGTGGAGGAGGAGGAGGAGGGGGTTCCGATCTCACCTGGTGTGTGACTGTGGGTGGACCCCTGGACCAGGAGGTGGAGGAGGAGGAGGAGGGGTTCGGATCTCACTTGGTGTGTGACTGTGGGTGGACCCCTGGACCAGGAGGAGGAGGGGGTTCGGATCTCACCTGGTGTGTGACTGTGGGTGGACCCCTGGACCAGGAGGAGGAGGGGGTTCGGATCTCACCTGGTGTGTGACTGTGGGTGGACCCCTGGACCAGGAGGTGGAGGAAGAGGAGGAGGAGGAGGAGGAGGGGGTTGGATCTCGTGGCTCCAGGCGGTGTAGACCGGGTTCCTCATCACAGCCGTCACAGCGGGGCAGGGGGCCAGGCCTCGATGGGGAGGGTCTGCACGCCCAAAGGATCGGAGACACCACGGAACAGGGAGAGAGAGAGTCAGAAGCAGAGATGATAATATGTTATTTATTTATCCTAGAGGCTGATCAAAATCACTTCAAACCCTAAATCAAGATTTTATTATTTCTAGGATTGAGTACTTGACATGCACGGGTGCGCACGCACGCATGCACGCACGCACGCACGCACGCACGCGCACACACACACACACACAGTATTGTGCGTACTTGGACCACAAAGTCCTGTAATATAAGGTCTTATATTTAAAAAAAAGGATTTGCCGATATATCTATATAAAATAAAATAAATAATGAAATAAAAACCTTGCCCTTGATTATTCGATTAATCAAGAGAATCATTGATGAGACGATTGTTGTAACCCAACAAAAGACTGTGGGTGGTTAGGGCGGAAACCGGGAGGGAGAGGCCAAGGGGACTTACGGGCAGACATGGTGCTGCTGTAGCCTCCAACTGGAGGGGAGAGGCCAAGGGGACTTACGTGCAGACATGGTGCTGCTGTAGCCTCCAACTGGAGGGAGAGGCCAAGGGGACTTACGTGCAGACATGGTGCTGCTGTAGCCTCCAACTGGAGGGAGAGGCCAAGGGGACTTACGTGCAGACATGGTGCTGCTGTAGCCTCCAACTGGAGGGAGAGGCCAAGGGGACTTACGTGCAGACATGGTGCTGCTGTAGCCTCCAACTGGAGGGAGAGGCCAAGGGGACTTACGTGCAGACATGGTGCTGCTGTAGCCTCCAACTGGAGGGAGAGGCCAAGGGGACTTACGTGCAGACATGGTGCTGCTGTAGCCTCCAACTGGAGGGAGAGGCCAAGGGGACTTACGTGCAGACATGGTGCTGCTGTAGCCTCCAACTGGAGGGAGAGGCCAAGGGGACTTACGTGCAGACATGGTGCTGCTGTAGCCTCCAACTGGAGGGAGAGGCCAAGGGGACTTACGTGCAGACATGGTGCTGCTGTAGCCTCCAACTGGAGGGAGAGGCCAAGGGGACTTACGTGCAGACATGGTGCTGCTGTAGCCTCCAACTGGAGGGAGAGGCCAAGGGGACTTACGTGCAGACATGGTGCTGCTGTAGCCTCCAACTGGAGGGAGAGGCCAAGGGGACTTACGTGCAGACATGGTGCTGCTGTAGCCTCCAACTGGAGGGAGAGGCCAAGGGGACTTACGTGCAGACATGGTGCTGCTGTAGCCTCCAACTGGAGGGAGAGGCCAAGGGGACTTACGTGCAGACATGGTGCTGCTGTAGCCTGGCGGTACGAAGGGCATGCTGTAGCGATGGGAGCGCATGGGAGAGAAACGCACCAGGTCCACCGGCTCTGGGGACTGCTCGTCAGTGGAGAAACCATGGACCTGCACAGGAGGACAACAGTAGGTGGAAAAAGTACTTGAGCTGAGGTCAAAATTCAAAAAAATGTCTTCATGACAGTTTTCTGAAAAACGTTCTATGTCAGTCGTTCTCAAACATTTTCATGTCAAGGACCCCCAAAAATACAAGTAATTGGCCACCGACCCCCATCTGAAAATATGTTGTTCCAGCCCCCCTGCCCCCCCCCCCCCCAGAAGCAAAGATTTGAGTTAAAAATGTCTGCTCTGAAAGAATATATTCGAAGATTTGCACCACATTTTCACGATTAAAAAAAAATAGCAGATCTACAAGCTCTATGAGCTTGTACATGTAGATCTGCTATTTTTCAATAGCTAAAGTAATGCTTAAAACACAAAAAGGGGTTGCCGTCCTGAATGAAAAGTATCAATACTGCAATATAGACATACTTTGTTACAAGTAAAAGTGTACTTGAGTGAAAAGTACTGGCATCGAATGTACCAAAACTTAAAAGTAGTCATTATGCAGAATGTTCCATTTCATGTATACAATTATTTTGAAAAAAAAAAAAAAAAGCAGATCTATTTTAAGTGGTTAAAAGCTAAAGGTGACACAGATGCATTCCAGGTCTTAACCCATTCAGGACGGGAACCCCGTTTGGTGTTATCTTATACTTTAGCCGTTGAAAAATAGCAGATCTACAAGCTCGTAGCGCGGCACTTAGAAGCTCATCTGCTATTTTTGAAAAATCGTGAAAATGTGGTGGAAATCTTTGAATATATATTCTTTCAGAGCGAACGTTTTTTCACTCCCATCTTTGCTTCTGGGGGGTCCCTGCATGGAACAATATATTAAAACACATTTTGTGCCCAAGACGTCTGGAGACATCTTGGGCACAAAAATCCTTCTTTTTTTTCCAAAACATCCTTTTTTTTTGGCGAAATCAGATGGGCACTCCACGTCGCTATTCTGAAAGAATACAAGGGCACATAATGTGTTAAGATGGGGGGTCCGCAGACAAATAAAGATAATTCTGGGGGTCCTTGACATGAAATAGGTTGAGAACCACTGGCATAGAAACATACGTTTTTTTCAAAAAAATAGTTTTGAAGACATTATTTTGTAGAATGGACCTCAGGTCAAAATGGGTTGATACATACCTGGATAGGGATGATGGGGATGTGCAGGGGGGTGACGTTTCGCCTTAGCGCCGGGGCAGACTTGGGCCGGTAGCGCTTCCTGTCCGGCTCCTCCGTCCTCGGCCTGCTCCCCCCCTCCTCCTCCTCCTCCTCAGCGGCGGCGGCGGGCTTCCTGGAGCCCGTCATCTTGGAGGACTCCGCCGGAGACGACGAGGTGTCCGCGTAGTAGTGCTGCTTCCCCACCGCGTCCCCGTTGTCCTGTAGGGGGCAGCGTCGTCAGGATCATGACATTTTACTTGGACCATTCACTACAGTTCGATTGACAATTTGACTGCGTTTTGGACATTAAACATTAGAACAACTAGAGCGGTGGCCGTTGGGCACTGGACTACTTGGAACGATGTTCCAGTTGGAAATGAATGCCCCACCCAGAACTGTGTCCACTGTCCATATATGGAGTTCTTTGTCAGGCATGCCCAAATATGGAGTCTATGCAGACGTCAGAATGAGGCCAGCTCCATATACGGACACTGGGCAGGGGCCCTGTCCAGAGCCCAGGCAGGGGCCCTGTCCAGAGCCCGGGCAGTGGCAATTTGTGGTGGTTCTGGACAACCACTGTGTCCGACCGACTTGACACCGGGCACTGCACTCCCTGTGGGGTTGTGGAACGCGTGTGTCAAATTTGAAGTCGGTGGGGCGAACGGTTCTCGAGTTACGTGCATTACAACAGTACACACACACAGAGACTTGGTGCATTTATAGTTAGAGATGTCAATGTCCCTTGGTTGGAAGTGGAACATATACAAATCGAAATGAGATGTCTGTGTAGTGTGCCTTTTAGGCTTTGTAAAGAAGAAAGTTAACATTGCACAGAGGCTGAGCAGAAAAAACAAACAACGCCACGTAGGAGGTCTCCGCGTTTCCTAATCGCAGCCAGTCGGCTCCAGGTGTGCCCCTGCGTCGATTACATCTGAGTGATAAGAAACATACTGTCCAATCTGCTAAGGTCACTCAGTCTTTCTGACGTGAAAAAATAAAAATACATGAATGAATAAATGAATGAATACAAATGTATTCTGAACTTTGCGATTTAAATATTGTGTCATGATATACACCACTACAAAAGAATTGCGTTTATATCTCAAATGATTATGCTCAGGCGATTATAAATATGTGCCAATAGTGACGGACGGTAGGTTTACCAGGGGGCTTAGCGGCCGGGCCGGGGGGGAGGCTGACGGCGTTCCGTTGGCCGTGGTGGTGATGGTGGAGTCGGACGCCGAGCTGTTCTGCTGCCGGTGCTTGAACCGGAACGAGTCGCTCCTGGCGGGCGGCGTGGGAGGAGGGGCCGGGCCGGGAGGACCCCCCCCGGCCCCTCCCTCCGACTTGGAGCTCTGCGGGGAGTGGTGCCCCCTGCATGGGGCATAGTGTTGATTATGACAGCAATTTTTGTTTTTGAATAAAAAACTTAATTTAGTTTGAGTCATATTTTAAGTCCTATACTAGTATTTTAGTATTAGTCTAGTTTTAGTCGACTAAATCTACACAGTTGACCAAAATGTATTTTGGCGGGCCTTGATGGCATCAGAATGGATGATTTTGCACTTTGTTACATGCTGAAAATAGCAGATCTACAAGCTCACAACGCGTCGCAGCGCGGCACGTTGCGAGCTTGTAGATCTGCTATTTTCAGCATGCAACCAAACATAAAGGGCTCCATCTTGCGCCACCCTTATTGATATTTGTAGATCAGCTATTTGAACTATTTTAAAAGGTTTTTTAAAATAGTAAAACAATGACAAATAAGTTTAGTTTAATAATGTATTGTCTTTTAGTTCTACCGGATCTCTTCTCCACTAGTCCCTCCATAACATTTTAATCTAGTTCTAATTTGTTGACCAAATTGTCAGTATATTCAGTTATAGCTTTAGTCATCATAGCTTAGTTTTCATTTAGTTTTCCTCGGGTGAAAAAAAGGTAGTCGACGAACATATTTCGTCATGGTTCTAGTCAATGAAATCAACACTAACCTGGGCAGCTGCGACAGGGACAGGTAGTCCAGCTTGGGGGGCGCGGCGTCGACGGGCCTCTTGAATGCGTCCACCACGTCGAAGATGGACTTGCGCTGCTTGACGGGCTTCTTGTAGATGGAGAGCTGGGCGCACGCCTCGGGTACAGAGGCTCCTCCCACTCCCACCATCACCTTGGGCCACGTGCCCCCGGCGCTGGCCTTCTCCTGCGTTCTGTCCGGGGAGGACTGCTGCTGGTGGTAGGGCTGTCACGGTTACACATGACAAGTTGACCATTCATTGTTTGTATTGAACCTTGGAACGTTAAAAGTATAAATAATTCCGTTTGTCTTTTAGCCCATTTAGGTCTGACGTCGAAAAATAAAAAATAAAAGTCTTCTGAAAGAATATATATATTTAAAGAGTTGTACCGCATTTTCATGATTTTTCAAAAAAAGCAGACCTACAAGCTCGTAGCGTGCCACTCGGTGGCGCGCTATGAGCTTGTAGATCTGCTATTTTTAAATAGCTAAAGTATAACATAATGCTTAGTTAAAACACCAAAAGGGGTTCCCGTCCAGAATGGTTAGGCTTCGTGATCACAAATTGCACAGGGCACTTTTTGACAAATAACTAAAAGATACAAAGAAATCACTGACACGTAGGTGCTCCGATCGATCGGCCAAGGATCGGTGATCGGACGATTTTCACTTTCACCCCTCTCTCCGCACGCGCACACACACACACACACACACACACACACACACACACACACACACACACACACACACACACACACACACACACACACACACACACACACACACACACACACACACACACACACACACACACACACACACACACACACACACACACACACACAGGAAATATTCAAATTTTCCTCTTACACACAAGATCGGTATCAGCCGATCGTGAGAAAAACAATCGGTGATCGGGATCAGTCTCAAAAACCGTGATCGGAGCACCTCTACTGACTACTTTTTTGAGTGGTGTAAACCACTCCTACGACTGGCTTTGTTAGTTTACGTGTCTGTCTGTCTGTGCTCAAAAAATGAGCATGGTTGCTACGGTCACCCAGTTTACCCGGGTGTGATTTCATTACGTCAGACATTACGTCAGATCAGAGCTGATCAGGCTATATAATACCTTACACCACTCAGTTCACACAGGTGTGATTTTTTTCTTTCCAAAACAAATGTACAAAATAGTGCTATTTTTGAAAATAAATACATAAATGTATACACATTTTTCAACATGATGAAGGCTGGATAGCCGAAACGTTTGTCCATTATTCACTATGCAAGAATAAAAACTAAAGCAGTTTTTTATTGCATGATTTGAACGCACCATGAGTCAGAGAAGTCACAAAGAAAAGCATTTTTCAACATGGAAACGATTGACGAATATGCAAAATGCAATTGCGATAAAGGCGACCATGTAATAACTGTGACTGTGGCTATACCTGCTGGGGCGCACAGTCGACGGAGACCACAGCGGGGGGGAGGGCGGCGGGGGGACGCCGGTGGATCTCCGCCCTCCTGTAGAAGAACTCCTGATGGGGTTCCGAGGGGGAGGGGCTGTGCGGGGTGGAGGAGCCCCCCCGGTGCGAGGAGGAGGAGGAGGAGGAGGGGCCGCGGGAGCGCAGGGACCCGCTGGAGAACGGCTTGTGGTAGCACGGCGAGCCGCCGCCGTCCACAGTGTCGGCCATATTGTCTTTATGGACGCTGCCATCGCCGCTCGGAGAGCCGCCGGGGCTGTAGATGTCGGTCTGGGTGGAGCTGGTGTTGTGCTTGGCGTTCCTGCAGTTCTTGGCGTGGTGGAGCTCGCACGAGTGCAGCCGGCAGCTCAGACTCTTCTCAGAGTCTCTCAAGCTCTCGAATAAACTCTGCCCGGAGCAGCTGTGTGGGAGGAACTGAAAGCACAAGGAAAAGGATTGAGCCTCGTTACCTTCGACACGAGGCAACACGCAATCGGTTCCCTCTGTGACTCATTCCAGGATGAGACATTCAGCATTCATCCATCTTCTAAACCAAATCAAAACAAATGCTAAGATTGCAATGACTCACAAAATTGACTTTGGCTTTCACCTTGATCCCCATCTGTTGTAGTGTTGGGGGGAGGGGGGACTAAAACTAACAAAACCAAATGGAACAATACTACTAATTTCTGCGTGGTTATAGAAACCATTAGCAACGGTGGTTCAATAATGTAGCATTACCTGTACGCTCAGAGTTATGGGGGGCCCAACCAATGCCAAACTTGGGCGTGCTTGAAATAATGAAGTTTGTTCTTCGGTGCTAAATGCAGACTTCATTTAAGGGATATGCTCAGGGACTAATGCAGACTTCATTTACCTTCATAAGGGATATGCTCAGGGACTAATGCAGACTTCATTTACCTTCATAAGGGATATGCTCAGGGACTAATGCAGACTTCATTTACCTTCATAAGGGATATGCTCAGGGACTAATGCAGACTTCATTTACCTTCATAAGGGATATGCTCAGGGACTAATGCAGACTTCATTTACCTTCATAAGGGATATGCTCAGGGACTAATGCAGACTTCATTTACCTTCATAAGGGATATGCTCAGGGACTAATGCAGACTTCATTTACCTTCATAAGGGATATGCTCAGGGACTAATGCAGACTTCATTTACCTTCATAAGGGATATGCTCAGGGACTAATGCAGACTTCATTTACCTTCATAAGGGATATGCTCAGGGACTAATGCAGACTTCATTTACCTTCATAAGGGATATGCTCAGGGACTAATGCAGACTTCATTTACCTTCATAAGGGATATGCTCAGGGACTAATGCAGACTTCATTTACCTTCATAAGGGATATGCTCAGGGACTAATGCAGACTTAATTTACCTTCATAAGGGATATGCTCAGGGACTAATGCAGACTTCATTTACCTTCATAAGGGATATGCTCAGGGACTAATGCAGACTTCATTTACCTTCATAAGGGATATGCTCAGGGACTAATGCAGACTTCATTTACCTTCATAAGGGATATGCTCAGGGACTAATGCAGACTTCATTTACCTTCATAAGGGATATGCTCAGGGACTAATGCAGACTTCATTTACCTTCATAAGGGATATGCTCAGGGACTAATGCAGACTTCATTTACCTTCATAAGGGATATGCTCAGGGACTAATGCAGACTTCATTTACCTTCATAAGGGATATGCTCAGGGACTAATGCAGACTTCATTTACCTTCATAAGGGATATGCTCAGGGACTAATGCAGACTTCATTTACCTTCATAAGGGATATGCTCAGGGACTAATGCAGACTTCATTTACCTTCATAAGGGATATGCTCAGGGACTCGCGGCAGTTCCTCAGCAGAGCTTCACATTCGGTCAGGGTCTTGTTGTCAAGTGCAATTCCGTTTATCTGTGAAGTACGGGGGGGGGGGGGGGGGGTCATGAATAATATGCACGACGAGAGAAGCATCTGCACCCTCTGATAAACGCTTCTGTTTATCTTTTGTCGTGTACATTGTCAAGAATCTGCACCCTGTGCTACAACATCATAGTAAGAAAGAACGAAAGAAAGAAAGAAAGAAAGAAAGAAAGAAAGAAAGAAAGAAAGAAAGAAAGAAAGAAAGAAAGAAAGAAATAATAATAAAGAAAATAGATGGCTTCCCTAACAAAGGCAACTTTGCAGAGCTAAATGATGTCTTACGCAACACTAGAGGGCACTAGAGGTTAATGTTAGTGCAGCTCTCCACCAGGAGGCATGGATTAAAAGCGAACCGTGTGAACTTACAGCTAGCAGTCTGTCCCCGACAGTGAGACAGTGTGAACTTACAGCTAGCAGTCTGTCCCCGACAGTGAGACAGTGTGAACTTACAGCTAGCAGTCTGTCCCCGACAGTGAGACAGTGTGAACTTACAGCTAGCAGTCTGTCCCCGACAGTGAGACAGTGTGAACTTACAGCTAGCAGTCTGTCCCCGACAGTGAGACAGTGTGAACTTACAGCTAGCAGTCTGTCCCCGACAGTGAGACAGTGTGAACTTACAGCTAGCAGTCTGTCCCCGACAGTGAGACAGTGTGAACTTACAGCTAGCAGTCTGTCCCCGACAGTGAGAACTTACAGCTAGCAGTCTGTCCCTGACAGTGTGAACTTACAGCTAGCAGTCTGTCCCCGACAGTGAGAACTTACAGCTAGCAGTCTGTCCCTGACAGTGTGAACTTACAGCTAGCAGTCTGTCCCCGACAGTGTGAACTTACAGCTAGCAGTCTGTCCCCGACAGTGTGAACTTACAGCTAGCAGTCTGTCCCCGACAGTGTGAACTTACAGCTAGCAGTCTGTCCCCGACAGTGTGAACTTACAGCTAGCAGTCTGTCCCCGACAGTGTGAACTTACAGCTAGCAGTCTGTCCCCGACAGTGAGACAGTGTGAACTTACAGCTAGCAGTCTGTCCCCGACAGTGAGACAGTGAGAACTTACAGCTAGCAGTCTGTCCCCGACAGTGTGAACTTACAGCTAGCAGTCTGTCCCCGACAGTGAGACAGTGTGAACTTACAGCTAGCAGTCTGTCCCCGACAGTGAGAACTTACAGCTAGCAGTCTGTCCCCGACAGTGTGAACTTACAGCTAGCAGTCTGTCCCCGACAGTGTGAACTTACAGCTAGCAGTCTGTCCCCGACAGTGAGACAGTGTGAACTTACAGCTAGCAGTCTGTCCCCGACAGTGAGACAGTGTGAACTTACAGCTAGCAGTCTGTCCCCGACAGTGAGAACTTACAGCTAGCAGTCTGTCCCCGACAGTGAGACAGTGAGACAGTGTGACAGTGAGACAGTGTGAACTTAAAGCTAGCAGTCTGTCCCCGACAGTGAGACAGTGTGACAGTGAGACAGTGTGAACTTACAGCTAGCAGTCTGTCCCCGACAGTGAGACAGCTGTCCTTGGCAGCTGGACTGCCCTGAGACAGCGCAGCCACAAACACTCCACTCTCCAGCCCGATGCCACAGTCTGGGAAGACAAAAAGAACCACAATTCTGTTCATTCATTATGAAGCTCATAATGAGCTCATAATGAATCTACAAGCTCATAGCATGGCACCGAGTGCCGCGCTACAAGCTTGTAGATCTGCTATTTTTGAAAAATCGTGAAAATGTGTCGCAAATTTGGAATATATATTCTTTCAGAGTGAAGAATTTTAACTAAAATCTTTGCTTCTGGGGGGTGCCTGGAACAACATATTTTGAGATGGGGGTCGGAGGCATTTTTGGGGTCCTTGACAGGAAATATAGAGCACCACTGATACAGAAACATAGGTATTTCAGAAAACCGGGGTCCAGTCCATTCAAACAAAGACGAGCAAAAATCTAAGATTGCTGTCAAAATTAAAGGCTGGGTCCAGGAGGAACGCTCTGGGATGACGAGCCTACCTTTGTGACCGACGAGGTTCAACTGGACGGGAGCGACGATCCGCCCGCCGAGGGACTTCCGCCGTCGGACCACCATGTTGATCACTCCCTCTCCACTGAGCACCGCCTTTATCACCTGGTTGGAAGTTTGGTTTATAGGTCAGTTCATTTCAACAGCAAATAACCACACATTGACACAGTATCAAATTAAAAGCTATAGGGTAAATTATGTGTTTTTTGCTTAAAACAAAAATATATAAAATACATTAAATCACTATATTCTGATAGTAATCATTGCTATAGAGTGTTTGTTCAGTAACAGGGGTCTCTCTGTCTCTCCACCTCTTTAATAAACAGAAAATAGGCCTGGGCCATGGCTCAATGGTCCAGGCACCTTGGCTGATAATCCAGCCTGGCAGTGTGCCGCGGGTTCGACTCCCGATCCCGACGGCCTTTACTGCATGTCTTCCCCCCATCTCTCTCACCATTTCCTGTCAGCCTACTGTCTGTCCCTCCATAAAAAATATAAAATAAAGGCGAAAGCCACAAAAAAAACCATTTAAATAAACAGAAAATACATTTTCAGGTAGGTGATATAATTTCAGACAATCAGGAAAGAGTATAATTTTCCAGTTCCAATTTTGTCTGCTCATTTCTTTGTCTCATCACTTACAATTGCACTTGTTTAATCTGGACCCTTAGTGGTCCATTTGTTTCCATCTGTACACTCTCAAGAGTTACAGCTACTGTACATACTGTAAGGGTCCATTTGGTTCCTAACTATCCATCATTTATCTGGGGACCCCGGCCCGTCTTGTGGCAAAGCAGAGGCACTACTAATACATATTCCAGTTTCACCCAACATGTACAGCACCTATTATTTATTTATTGGACGTTTTCGACACACATACAAAAAGAAGAAGTAGTGAAGTCTTCTTCAAAAGGAACCTTTTGCTCTGTGTTTACCTGTTTTCTATCCTTATTGGTCAGGTCCACGTCGTTTATCTTCAGCAGCCAATCATTCACCCTGTAGGTACGGAGAACAAACAAATCATTGTTTTTTTGGAGGGAAATTATGCAAAGAGCAGAAGGAACTATGTCGCAGCTATGCACCGTGAATTGGTTCTCAATGCCAGGTCCGGGGACCGCCATGGGTCCACAATTATTATTATTAATTGATTTATGTTTATTTTATTTATTTATGCTTTTTATGCCTTTATAATTATGTCCATATCAAATAAATAAACATAAACAAACATTATTGATAGGATACTATTTTGACAGGAAATGGGGAGTGACACACATGCAAGGGCCGCCGTGGTCGGGACTCGTCGAATACGGCGACACGCCGTCAGGCTACTTTGCGAGCCTACAGGTCCCCGGGGAGTGGACCACTACGCCAGCGATCCCGGGCCTCCAAATGGGACTTTTCTGGGTCTGTAACTCTTTGAGTTAAACTAGTTACAGACCTGTACGTAAGGGTTCCATTTGGACCCCTGGGTGGTTCCCCGGACCCGGCATTGAGAATATGTGGTAAAATGTTTACCTTAATCTTCCCTCTGCGATACTTCCTTTGTCCACCTTACTGACAAAAATGCCACAATCTCCTGGTAAATAGGAATCATTTACCCCTTCAGCGATATCAAACCCAAGTGCCTTCAAATCCATGTCCTCCTGAAACGAGACGATACAAGAACAGACCATGGATCTCTGATTATTTCATAAGTGTCTCGTCACATTTGAACGTAGTGTTACAGTAAGTGGTATTTTCTTTTGTTGTTCAAAAATTAAAGCTCTATAATAAAAACACTTCTATAGGGTGTTTGTTCAGTCACAGGAATCTCCCCGTCTCTTGATCGTTTTAATAAAAAAGAAAATACATTTTCAGGTGGGTTGCCAATTTCTGCGTACTTTGTCATCACTTCCAATTTCACTAGTTTATCCAGTATTCTGTGTGAGTTTTCTCTTCCCGATTAGATCAAATTAGGTATCCTGGCCTTAAAATGCATTTTCTAAAGAGCTGGAGAGACAGGGAGACCCCTGTTACTGAACAAACACTATATAGAGCAATTTTAAAATGTACGTTACATGACTTTGAGCCAGGATTCTAGTACGTTCAACTTTGTATACTAAAAATGTATGTGTATTTAAGCCTGTATTCCAGTACTTTGTATACTACGTTTGTAGAAAACGATAACGGAGCCGTGTTCGTACTCTGTCTTTCTCGAACTCGACGACCTCCGTCTCCCATTCCATGGAGTCCGTGTCGATGGCGGAGTCGTGTGAGCTGTGGGCCATGAGCTGCCGATACCTCGCTTCACTCTCCAACTGGTCCTCCATCTTCTCCCTGTACGTTGTTCACAACTCTGTTAGGTCTGGACAACACACTGAAAACATTCCAAAACAGACGTATAACAAAGGGTTGTCCCGATCCGATCACGTGATCGGAAATCGTTGCCGATGATCACGTAATTTTCAAATGAGAATCGGATAGGGAGAAAACAAGACTGGATATTGTCTGTGATTTTGGATATTGTACTATTAACTATTGTGATATGGAATAAGTGACTGTTCTATAAAAATATAAATATCGGATCGGGAAAAATCGGTATCGGCAGATACTCGAAAATAAGCAATCGACAAGCTCACAGTACGACACATTGAGTGATTGTAGATCGCCCATCTTTGCCATTTATTTTTATAATCGTTAATTAATTGTAAACAAGGCAAAAGTTTGCAATAATCATCATAGCATTGATTTGAATTGTCTATGATTGGTCTGACTGAGGCCCAATTTTCCACCAAAAGAACTTTGGTTCTAGAACTAGTTCCGTTCTTTATTACATTTTTGTATGATGGTTTATATCACATCTGCATCTTCCAACCTGAATAGTGACACCTCCACTTTGGTTCCCACAAGAAATAATGTTTGGTTTCAGTTCTGAACCACCTTTTAAGGGATCTGAACCAATTAATTTAGGCGGGTAAAAAAAATAACACAGAACCGGTTCAACCCTGGTGGAAAAGGGGCCTCTGAATGGCACTCAGATCCAGTAAGTGACATAAACCATTGTCACCACTGGGTGGCACAAAAGCTCCGGTCTGAACTCTGAAATCTCCCACATAAATGGAAACGTGAACATCTAGTGCTGTATATTATGGGGCCGTGTCCCAAGTGTTTTATTATGAGTGACGGAGCACTTTGGAAAACATCAGTGTTGCCATGTCTGCTCATTATGAGCGACTTTGGGCTGGTTTTCCTGTAAAGTCGCTTGTAAATATTGTTTCTTTTGGGGCTTGTTTTCATAGACCAGCTGGTTGCTTATTTCAACACTGGATATCATGTCCAGAGTAGCCTGGCCCAGCCCGTGTAGATTTCTGCTCTAGAGGGGCGGGGGCGGGTGCCAGCACGGAAAAAGCGGTTGATCCTATTGGTTCAGCGATCTGAGTGCCCGCCAATCAGCAGCAGCTAGAGGCGGGATAGCTGCTGCTGATTGGCCAGGCCGTTTTGTGGCCAGGCATCAAGTCTGCCTGAGAGTTCCCAGATGGGAGCAGGAGGGGGGAACCCAGTGTACTCTCTGCTGCCCCATCTGGCGGAGTCAGGTTACCCCGCCTCCTCTCCCGGTAGAAAACAGTGGAGAACACTGACATCACCACATTTGGAGCGACACCCCTTTGCACTGTTATTGGATAGCGAAATACAAGTTGTCTCCCACTTCTTATGCCAGATCTTCCTATGCGTTTCCCCAGGCTTGTTTTTTTTAGGCGAATGCAAACGAAAATAAAAGCCTGGGTACCGACGCTATGTCCAGAGAGACACCTCTGCTCATATCAGTGACCGTGTCTCTCCAACCCTCTGCATAGGAAAGCCATTGACGATGCTCTCCCCAAAAGTAAAAATATGTTCTGCTTATGGAGGAGCACTAACAATAACCCACCAAAAGACGCTGTGTGTGTGTGTGTGCGTGTGCGTGCGTGCGTGCGTGCGTGTGTGTCTTTTCCAATGAAATGCATGGCAGAGAGGAGGCGCTGGCGGCTCCAAAAAACAAACGTTTGCTGTGAACGAAAATGGCGTGACAATGAAGAGCTGTGAACCGGAGGACTGACTGACTCACTTCAGCTCCTTGAGTTCCCGCGCGGCGTCGTTCTTCTGCTTCCTCATGTCGTCCAGGTTCCTCAAGGCGTCCGCCAGGTCGCTCACGGCTCGGTCTCGCTCCCGCCGCAGGTTGTCACACAGCGTGCTGATGACGAGAGGGACACACACACACATGCTCGTGAGACGCCACAGAGTACAGACTGGACTAAACAAACATCATCTTACATCGAAATTCTGAAAAACCTATGTTTCTATCATATAGAAACATAGGTTTTTGTGGTGCTCAAACATTTTCATGTCAAGGACCCCCGGAGTTATTTGGATTTGGCCACCGACCCCCATCAGAAAATATTTTGTTTCAGGGACCCCCCCCAGAAGCAAATATTTGAGTTAAAAATGTTCGCCATGAAAGAATATATATTCAAAGATTGTAAATTGTAAATGTCCATACTGGCTCCATTGCATGGGCTTGATAAGGGCTGCTGACGGAGATGAAATCCTCGGATAACACCCGAAACCGATAGCTCTTTTTTTAGTGCCCCACCGACACGCGATGCAAAAAACGAAGCCAGTATGAACGAGGCATTATATTACCGTATGCTCTCCCTCTCGGCCACAATCTTGTCCCTCTCCTGGAAGGCCCAGTCCCGTCGGCACTTGGCCACCTCGGCCTCCTGCGACGCCTCCTTCAGCTCCTGGGAGATGGCTTCGTACTGCTTCCTCAGAGTCTCCATCTCCTTGTTGGCGCGCTCCATGTCCAGAGTGGCCGAGTCTTGTTTCTGTAGCACCGTGCGGGGAGAAAGCAGGTAGCGTGAATCATCATGACAGCACATTTTGATGTTGTGGCTAGTCATAGTCTTTTGACTAAAAAACAAAATCAGTTTTAGTCACCAGCCACCGACCAGCATCTCTAAAGATTTTGTTCCAGGGAAACATCATAGCCACATAAAGTGGAGCGCACGCACGCACGCACGCACGGGCATTCACTTCTAGTAATTTTTACTAGTTGACTAGTTTACTAG
Organism: Electrona antarctica; assembly: GCF_951216825.1. Classification (NCBI taxonomy): domain Eukaryota; kingdom Metazoa; phylum Chordata; class Actinopteri; order Myctophiformes; family Myctophidae; genus Electrona; species Electrona antarctica. The sequence continues at coordinate 34,296,311 of NC_136805.1, forward strand.
TCGACTAGTTGTTTAACCACCTATTATGTAAAAAAAAAAAAAGAAAAAAAAAAAAACTTTTTCTTTTTTAATAAATATTTGTACATTTAAAAACTGTGTACATTGGTGACTATAAGTATAATCTACCTGATCTTGAGACCTACAAAATCAAGAAAAAAATAAAAAATATCAACTAGTCAACTAGTACCAGCAAGGTCGACTAGTGGATTTACTAGTCGACTAGTTGCTTAATGCCCTAACGCACGCACGCACGCACGCACAATATTTCAAAAAATATATACATTGTTACATTATTATTATAGGTCTCTACAAGCTCAAAAACTGTTGGTCCACGGTGATTAAACGAGTCGTACTGCAGGCGTGGTGAGTAATGCACAGGGCTGAATCAATTCCATTAGGTTTGCCGTTCTAATGCAGGCAGGTTTAATTATATCAGCACATTTTGTTTGCTGTCGAGAAACGAGAAACCTCGTATCTCCACATTTAGACTTTTGTATGTTTTTTTTTCTTTTCGTAAATCAACACTGTACTTCGTAAGAGATAATAGCCAAACTACAGGCTCACAAGCCGTCACATTGGCCATTTTTATCTATTTTTTATATATATTTTATAACATAAAAAAGGAACAGTTTAGGAATTAGGACATACAAGCATTCTTCGTTGTTGTTTTATTGTGCCTCGCTCCCTGTCTCACAGTTCGAACAGGCCAGTTAGCTGCTTAACGTTCTTAATTTCCTAATGCAGGGATACTCCGGTCTCCAATGGGGCCAGATTGGACAGACCATTACTTTCCCCTGCTGATGGAAACAGATGTCCTCGCTCTAATGCAGTGGTTTCATATCAAGGTCCATTTCTAATTCGGTATTTGAGCCATGGACCACCATTTGATGAGATTTAGCCTCTCAGATCCAAAACCTAGAACATTTTGTTATTGTTGGATAAGATTCTGTCCACAGTTCCATGCTGTATTGATACCATAGGAGAGATAACAGGCAAACGTTGATCAAAAATAACAATGAATTTACATTCTCTAGCTTAATTGTGTAGACTTCTTGTAAATTAAGTAATGCAGATGTTTGACAATAATTTAACTCTTGAGATCGTGAAATGAAACCAAATGGACCCGTAAGGGTTAAAAAAATCTGTATATTCAACGTTGATGTCATTTATCCTATGAATGTAGAAATATTCCTGGAGAATGCCACTTCTCAAGCCCCTGGAGGGGTTTTAGGCATTCTCATTGACTTTGTGAATCACTTTTTAAATATTCTTGTAAGTGAAAATAAAACAAACAAACAAACAATGCGTGCTGCTGGTGGTGAATATGATAGTGGAAACTAAAGGGCTGATGAAAAGCCAGCAGCTGTGATGAGAGGAACCCTCCCATTACCCTGTTTGAGACGGGATGAACGGATTAACTGCTCAGAGGAGGAAATTAATCAATCCCCGCCCACCCACCCGCCAGCCCACCCGCCAGCCCACCCGCCAGCCAGCCATTTTACTTTGACTATTAACCCATTTTGACCTGAGATCAGATTCTAAAAATGTCTTCTACATCCTGACAGTTTTCTGAAAAAGCTATGTTTCTATGTCAGTCGTTCTTCGATTTTTCAAAAATAGCAGACCTACAAGCTCGTAGCGCGCCACTCGGTGGCGCGCTATGAGCTTGTAGATCTGCTATTTTTCAATAGCTAAAGCATAACATAATGCTAACACCAAAAGGGGTTCCCGCCCAACATGGGTTAAGTGTCATACAAATAATTGCGACTAACTATTTGTGTTTGTTGTTGCTGTTGTGTACAAGGAGCGTTTATTTGCATAGCACATTTCAACAAGGCAATTTAAAGTGCTTTACATAAAACATTAACCCATTTAGACCCGAGGATGATTCTAAAAAAATTTTTCTGAATCATGACAGTTTTCATTTTCTATATCTATATTTCTATATCAGTGGTTCTCAAACTATTTCATGTCAAGGACCCCCACATGTAATTGGCCACCACCCCCCATCTGAAAATATGTTGTTCCAGGGACCCCCCAGAAGCAAAGATTTCAGTTAAAAACATTCGCTGTGAAAGCATATATTCAAAGATTTGCGCCACATTTTCAAAAAATTTCAAAAATAGCAGATCTACAAGCTCGTAGATCTGCTATTTTTCAACAGATAAACTATAACATAATGCTTAAAACACCAAAAGGGGTTCCCGCCCAGAATGGGTTAAGACAGCAAAATAAACAAGTTAGGAAAGAATGATGATGAGTATCCTTTTTTATCTCAATAAATGTCAGCAGCAAACTGAGGCCTACAGCACTGGCTCCCAAAACGAGACCCAAAGGAGAAATGTGATGTCAGATCTACAAGCATAGATAGATAGCCCTGAATCATCTGGAACATCTGAACTCAGAGTGTTGAAATGGGACCAAATGGACCAGTGAGATCTCTCAGAGATCTCTCAGAGATCTCACTGCAGCGCGACGCGTTGTGAGCTTGTAGATCGGCTATTTTCAGCAAAGTGTAAAATCAGTCATTGCGACTGCATCAAGGCCCGCCAAAATACATTTTAGTCGACTAAATCAACTGTACTGTAGATTTAGTCGCCTAAAATCTCATGACATTTAGTCGACTAAAACTAGACTAACACCAACACATTCCAGGTGACTAAAATGTGACTAAAACCTAAATGAAAACTATTCAAAAAGACTATGACTAAAGCTAAAAATCAAACAACACTGAGCACCAACCTGTCTGGCCTGGTAGTACTCCCGCAGCAGCTGGTCTCTCTGGATGATGGCCTCGGTCCTCTCGGTGCGCGCCACGTCCCTCTCCTCGCGGACCATCTCCAGGTCCTTGGTGGCCTGGCTCAGCTCCTTCTGGGCCTCCGCCTTGTCCCGCACCTCGTGCACGTACTTCTCCAGCAGCTCGTTCTTCTCGCAGATGGCCCTGTCGCGGTCCACCAGCGCAGAGCCCAGCTCCTGGTGTTTTTTTTAAAAACATGTGTTTCTATGTCAGTGCTACAGGCTATACAGGCGCTAAATAAGCTAACAGAAACCCTATGGTTGTGCCGTTTGTGAAGCAAGATAGTAAATATCTGAAAGCCCTTACTTGTACTGTGAATAGAAGCTAAGAGAGACCCTACGGCTGTGCCGTTTGTGAAGCAAGATAGTAAATATCTGAAAGCCCTTACTTGTACTGTGAATATAAGCTAAGAGAGACCCTACGGCTGTGCCGTTTGTGAAACATATCTCTTTGTACTTTTTGTGGTAAAAGCACTCAGCTTTCTCTTCTTCCCTTTTTTGTTTTCTTGGAAAGATAACACGATAGGAACTATGCACAAAACTAATTCCACCCACTTTTTTTATTTACTTGTAAAACTGTGATGTGACAATTAACTGTCGCCTTATAGCTTTTAACAATTATTTAAAACTTTAACTGTTGAAAAATAGCAGATCTACAAGCTCGTAGCGCGGCACCGAGTGCCACGCTACGAGCTTGTAGAACTGCTATTTTAGAAAAATCTTGAAAATGTGTGCAAATATTTGAATATTCTTTCACAGCAAACATTTTTAATTTAACCCTGGAACAAAATATTTTGAGATGTACTGTAGGTCGGGGGCCCAACTACATATTATTTTGGGGGGGGTCCTTGACATGAAATAGCTTGAGAACCACTGACAATAGAAACATGAGGTTTATCAGAAAACTGTCAGGATTTAGAAGACATTTTTTACAGAATCAGTTCTCAGGTCTAAACGGGTCAAACTTAACTCATTTAGGCCTGACCTCAAAATTTAAAAAAAATATTCTAAATCCTCCAGTTTTCTGAAATAAATATTTTCACGATTTTTCAAAAACAGCAGACCTACAAGCTCGTAGCGCGCCACTCGGTGGCGCGCTATGAGCTTGTGGATCTGCTATTTTTCAATAGCTAAATTATAACATAATGTTTAAAACACCAAAAGGGGTTCCCGCCCAAATTGGGTTAAAGTAGATTCCGATCATCCTGACCTGCCGCAGAGCCTCCAGCTCCTCGCTGGCGACGCGCCTCTCCGACGAGGTGTTCTTCAGCCGGGCCTCGGCCGCCTCCAGGCCCGTCTGCAGCTTGTCCACCTCCTTGATGACCTGGTCGCGCTCGCTCATGATGAGCCGGTACTCGTTGAACACCGAGTCGCGCTCCTCCTTGTACTTGTCGCAGTCCTTGGCCGCCTTGAGCTGCTGCGTCTTGAGGCGCGTGGCCTCCGACTGCAGCCGCTCCATCTCGCGCTGCAGCTCCGCGTTCTGCGCCGCCGCCTTGGACAGCTCCTGCTGCGTGGAGTCCATCCTGAGTGACGGACGGACGGACATGCAGAGAGTGTTAGAGAGAGGCAGGGGGCTGAAATCTGCGTTAAGAGGGCACTTTTGGACAAAAAAGAAAAATAGCGAAAATAGCAGATCTACAAGCTCACAACGTGTCGCACTGCGACGTGTTGAGAGCTTGTAGATCAGCTATTTTCGGGGGGGGCGCAATCCAGCACTCTTTAGCTAGTGGAGATGTGGCATAACGACATGGAATTCAAAAACAAATTTGTTCAGCGCAAAATACTGTTCACGTTCACCATAGTAAAATGCTGCATTCGTGGTCTGGAAAGGGCAGTTGTTTTACAGACGGGTAAAAGGGCAGGGGCTGAAGCCCCCTTTGATGTCTAATGTGTGCACGTCCCTGATCCTGAGTGACGGACGACACAGTGGTTGAACAAACAAAAAAATGACTCAGCGTTTTTTTTTTTTTTTTTTACTTGCAATGTAGAAATACTAGGTAGGCCTAAAGGTTCGGAATTCAAAATGCACTCGAGTTAAAAGTACAAAAGTATTGGCATCAAAATGTACCAAAAGGTAAAAGTACTCATTGTGCAGAACGTCCCATTTCAAGTTTTCAAAATGTATACCGTAATAATCTTTTGAAAATAGCAGATCTACAAGATCGGCTATTTTCAAATGGCTGAAATGTATATAGGGCTGAAGTGGTTAATGCGTGTTTTGTAAAAACAAGTGTAGAAGTAAAAGTATTGGAAATTGGACAAATATCTCAAAATTTTACTTCCGTACAGTACTTAAGTAAATGTAGTTACTTTCCACCACTGTTTGTTGTAAGAGCCAAATGGGTGAAAATTGTCTAAATGGATTTTCTGTATGTGACCATGGGGTGGCGCTGTGGTGTACAAAAGCATTGGGTTCACTGGCATGGGTGGGAGGTTTAACCTGGAAAGGCAATTTGACCTGCTGTCTGTTTAATGCTGTTAAAAATGCATAATTAACACACTACTACTTGATCATACTACAGCGTCACACAACAACATGAAAAGCAAACAGTTTTGAACATATGGGTTTCCGAGGCTACACTCCATCTGACGGCAGCTCCTCCAACAAAGAGTGTACAGCGTGCATGCGTGCGTGCGTGCGTGCACGCACATATACGCATCAACATCAAGAAAGCGCCTAGTCAAGGCGTCTTTTCCGGGTTTTTAAACAGCTGGTGGATGGAAATGACACTCGCTCTGGTCTAGGCGTTTGACGCTTAAGTGTGCTGCCTTACACCCTGCTGTGTGTGTGTGTGTGTGTGTGTGTGTGTGTGTGTGTGCGTGCGCCTCACCTCCTGACAGAAGAGGAGTACTGCTGCTGGAAGTGCATGGCGGCGTCTCTCTGCTGCAGCAGCATGTCCATCTGCGCCTGCAGCCGGCGGCTCTCCTCGTCGGCGTGCTCGGCGCGGCTCAGCTCCGCGTTGTGCGCCGCCGTCTTCTCGCCGTAGCGCTTCCTCAGCGTCTCGTAGTCCCTCTTCAGCGCCTCCAGCTTGTCCACGGCCGCGTCGTACAGGCCGCTGAGCGCGTCCGACGAGCCCTCGCGCATCACCTGCAGCGCACACACACACACACGCCGTCAGGGGTGTGTGTTAAATCCGACTAAGACTAATAAAGTAAAAATCACACTTGTGTGAGGATGGCATTTTTTTTACCCTTATTCATAATTTATACATCATGGAAAATTATTATGGACTTACAGATGTAGATGGTTCTTCGTCTCAACTGCTCAATTAGCCTCATTATATTACTAAGTACTACTTGTGCGTTGCATTTAGCAATTCTAAGAAGAAAAAATAATTCAATATCGCCGCACTTGGTCTATCGAAAAATGTGTGTATTCTCTCTGTTCATGTCGGGATTCGCTCGTAATTAGCATTAGTCCGACAACGCGGCTTCGCGTGCGGTTAGGGTTAGGCAAAGTCATATAGGATCAGAGAGTTGTGCCATTGAGGGGCAGAAAACAGCGCTAGTCACTTCACCCATGCATCGTTTTAAATACATCGTTTTCAATGAGGGTGGTGCAAATACCAGCAATTTTAGGTATGTGTGCAACATGACAACTGTTTTAAAGTATTGTACAGTGACAACTAAAGTCTCTGTAATGTTTATGTTGTACCATTACTAAAAAACTATCTAAAATATAGTGATTTAAGGTCATTAAAGCTGGACTGTTACCTTTCATTCACTGAAGTGACTGAAAGGCAGTATTCTCACGATACTGAGCTCTTTGGAGATAATTTGAAAATCAGAACAAATAACCTGTGATATGGCTTCTTTCATTTGTCAAAAATGTAATTTTTGTTTTGTTTTTTTGTTTGTTCATGCCTTGTCTACTCGACTCCCATAAAGTCCAGTGCATTCCGTCAACTTCCGGTCCAGGGCTTTGTCACAAATAGGCTCCCCATAGCCACCATTGCACTGGCCCCATGATGTGAACAGAGTTGTCGCAACTCTTTCATCCTATTAGACCCTGGGGTTAGGGACAGGGATAGTAATGGGGCGAGTCGGAACCAAGGCTCCATCAGAATAATGTGTTTCTATATCAGTGGTGCTCAACCTTTTTTGCCCATCTGAAAATATGTAGTTCCAGGGACCTCACCAGAAGCAAAGATTCGAGTTAAAAACGTTCGCTCTGAAAGTATTCACACATTCAAAGATTTGCGCCACATTTTCACGATTTAAAAAAAAAATAGCAGATCTACAAGCTCGTAGCGAGGCGGCACAGAGTGCTAAAGTATAACGCAACGCTTAAAACACCAAACGGGGTTCCCCGTCCTGAATGGGCTCGTTTAGCTCACCTGCTGCTGCAGCATCCTCATGTCGGCCACCTCTCTCTGGTCGTCGTCGTGCAGTCTCCTCAGCTCGTCGCAGGCCTGCTGGGCGTGGCTGTGCTCCCGCACCAGCTGCATGTTGTCCTGCCTAACGGCCTCCAGCTCCTCCTTCAGCCCCGCCTGCTCGCTTGCCTGGCGACTGTGGAGGGTGCTGCGTGGGTGGGGCGGGGAGGGGGGGAGAGGAGGGGAGGGGGAGACAGTGGCTGTTAAAAAATATCACACCTGTGTGGTCCTGCTTTTAACCGAGGTAAATGGAGGGTGGTTGTAAAGACCCCATAGCTGGTGGTGACGGAGGCGTTGCATAGCAACAGGACCAATGTTGAAAGTTAATTTGAGGCTCGCCCGCTTCATATATGGAGGTTACGGGGGGGGGTTACGAAAATATACGTAACTATATAGATTTGGTCCCGCAACAGCCGATTTTAATGGCCGTTACGAAGATGTTTTGACCATTATCTCTGGAACGGAAGGTCCAATCTGCTGGCGGGCCCGCGGGCCGGACCTTGGACAGCACTGGGTTAGAGGAACAGAAGGTATGCCCTGACTGAAGTGTTTAACCACCAGGATAGAAAGCCAGGAATCATTTACAGCTCATTGAGCGAACAGGGGAATCCCCCATGCCTGGACAATGGAGATGCAGACAAGTTCAGCTGGTTGTAAACTATACAGTATATGTGTTGTTGTTGTTGTTGTTTTTTGGGTGGGGGTGAGGGGTGTTACTAAAGAGGGAGCTACCCATCTAATCTCGTTTGGAGACAAATGCCTGGCTTACTCCAACGGTTCTCAAAGTGGAGGCCCCCAGGGGCCAGGGCTTAGAGTATATATATGAATAGAGACGGCACCGGATTTCTCCTCCCATCCACTTGCATTAATTTGCTCAAAAGTGCATGAGGCGATTTCACTCCTCCTTCCGGGTAGGAACAGAGTGCATTCTGGGATGGATTGGACCCAAACACATGAACGCGCTGCCGTTGACTATCATTGCACACGTTCACGTGCGTTCACGTATGAAACAGCGTCCACGTGTCATCATGAACGTGCGCAATGATAGTCAACGGACCAGCGCGTTCATGTGTTTAGGTCCAAACTGCAATACCAAATTCGCAATACCATCGCAATACCATTTCGCCTCAGGGTTTCCTTTGGGTGCCGTCTCTATTCATATATACCGGTACTCTAAGGGCCAGGGTGCTTGAGGGGTTCGTTCCAGGGGTCCTGAGGAACAGTTTAAAAACTTAAACCCATTCTAATGTTTTGAGGGGCGCCGGCCCCGACTATGCCCAGATTTGTGTGTTTGTGAGTACCCCAGAGCGATGATTTGATTGGCTGAGCATTGTACGTATTGGAGGATAAAAAGTGAGGACAGAAAAGTGAGGAGGACGGCAATTGTGATTGGCCGGAATGCGATGATGTATGATGATAAGAGCTCCCCTCACTTCACACGGGTGTGATTGCTTTCTACAAGCTCACAACAACACATCGCATGGACAAATTATCTTAAAAAAAAATATATATATATATATACACATCTTATATTATGGGGGTACCCGCATGGCACAAAATCTTTTCAGATGGGGCATCGCGACCAAATACATAGAGGAACCACAGCAAAAAAAATTGGCTGATTAATAGATTATGAAAATAATTGTTAGCCGAGGCCCTAATCTCAGGCTAAACCGTTCTTCAGTGGTGCGAACTGTCAGTGGCACTGTTAACAGTAAAAATGTGATGTCAATACTGCTTAACTGATAACTTCCTGTATAACTGTAAATCCAGTATAGAGATGGATTACTTATTATTATGACTGCTTTCCTGCAGACTAACAGGCTTGTCGTGATTCACGGCACATTACATAAAGGACTTCCGCTCACCACAAATTATGGCTGCAAGATCTGGGAGGCATACTATGGTCCGACGGAGCATTGGTTCGATATGCGTCCGCACCTCGGACTAGCGCCTGCTCCCGTGCTTGCGGTTATGGTTAGGTTAGGGGTTAGGGGTATCGGATCAATGAATCGTCGGACCAAACACATGTACCCGCAAGATCTACCATTTTCACAATTTATGCGCGACACCGCGCATAAATAAACGCGTTTATTATTCAATTAACCAATAAAAAAGGGGAGGCAAAGTAGTAGTAAATGAATAAAGGCGTGCGTTGATGCACACAATCAGAGGGAAAGGCTTAACCATGGCATGATGGCAATAATCCCTCCTCAGTCTGTTTGCATGGAGGCCAGGCCAGCTGTTAGCTGTTCTCACACATGTTCACGTCAAGGACCTCCAAAATTACATTCAACCACATTTTAGGACCCCCAAAGTTGTTAAAAGCCCGTTTTAGGACACCAAACATGATATGTTCAAGTCTTGAACCCCATTGTATACTTCACCTATTCCAAGTCGGACGGTTCTTGAGATGCATGCACAACAAAATGGCACACACACACACACACACACACACACACACACACACACACACACACACACACACACACACACACACACACACACACACACACACACACACACACACACACACACACACACACACACACACACACACACACACACACACACACACACACACACACACACACACACACACACACACACACACACACACACACACACACACACACACACACGAGGGGAAGGCAGCAAACGCAGCAGGTTTAAAAAAAAACCCTGCAGGCATGATGATTTGTGCGAACAAACATGCAACCCAAACAAAAGCTGCGTCAGCCGCTGAAACATTGATGAGGCTCGGCAGCCGCCTTCCTTGTGACCAGTGTCACCGTGCCCGCATATTAAAACCCATGAAGTCGCTTGTAATACTGGTGGATGGGGGTTGCGGTCATTTGGGGGAGGGGGTTGTTTCTAAAGTGTAGTTGCTGATTTGGGCTTGCTTCCCAATATGTTGTTTGAACCAGTGGTTCTCGCATTTTCTTCAAGGTTTCTTTGAAACTAAACTAAAAGGATAAGTCATTTTATGCTTGGTTGCATGCTGAAAATAGATCACCGAAGTCTGACGTCAATATCGGTAGAGGCCACCAAGTCCACATTTTTTGATGAATTGAACATGGTGGACCCTGTTGTAAACAAGTGTAATGCTTAATTGGGTCGTCCACTCACAGTTAACAGCCTTTGTATTGAGTTTGTGCTTGAAATGTACTGTAATTCTGCAAACTGTTAATACAATTTTCAATCAATCAATCAATCAATCAATCAATCAGGTTCATGTACTTTTCAGTTGCATTATAATCCCCATAGGGGCATTTTAGATCGCCTCATATAAGAACTGTGTTTGCTCAAATAAACAGATCAATATGGATATGAAGAATCAACCGACGCTAATGAAAACGCTAATGTTACTACTGCTGAATTAGTTAAAATTTCCCTAGAAACAAAACCTCCCCGACAACAATATCGCCGAGACAGACAGAATCTTTGGACCACAATTCTTACATGAGACGATTTTAACCCATTTTGGGCGGGAACCCCTTTTGGTGTTAGCATTATGTTATGCTTTAGCTATTGAAAAATAGCAGATCTACAAGCTCGTAGCGCGCCACCGAGTGGCGCGCTACGAGCTTGTAGATCTGCTATTTTTGAAAAATCGAAGAACGACTGACATAGAAACACAGCTTTTTCAGAAAACTGTCAGGATGTAGAAGACATTTGTAGAATCTGATCTCAGGTCAGAATGGGTTAAGATGATCCCACGTTATTCTCCATAGAGAAAAAACGTCCGTGAAGGACTTTGGCGCTCTATAGCCGATCTACAAACGAGCTCACAAGAAGCTGTCAAAACCAACACACAGTTGGTTTAGGACTCACTGGTAGAAGTCGGCCTTCTTGACGGCGTCCTCGCACCTCTTCAGCGTGGCGTTGTGCTGGCTCTGCAGACACTGGAGGTCAGCCATGGCCTTCATGCACTGCAGCTTCAGACGCTCGTAGTCGTGGCCCGGAGTCGCCTTGGAGTGAGGTCTAGGGGTGGGTGGGGCCACACGGACACATTTTAATATCACCAATACGTTTTCAAGCAGTGTCACGATACAACACGACATTATCACGATATCTTTTCACGCATTGTTTTATGGTTCTTTCATATGGTTACTTCATAGTACCACCTAGTACCCAGTACCTTCATAGTACCACCTACAAGGTAAAAATCACACCCGTGTGAACTGAGCGGTGCAAGGTCTTATATAGCCTGATCAGCTGTGGTCTGACGTAATGTCAGTGACCATAGTAACCATGCTCATTCTTTTGAGGGACAGGTACACAAACACACACACACACGGGTACTAACAAAGCCAGTTGTTGGAGTGGTTTGCACCACTAGTGATTTTTAGTTGCGAACCATAGCAACCATGCTCATTTTTTTGGTACGAACAAACACGGGTTACAAAGCCAGTTGTTGGAGTGGTTTGCACCATTCAAAAATGAGTAACAGACCATTTTAGACCAAAATACTTTAATTTTGGCGAAACGAAACCGTCATTCTACAGAAGTATAAATTAAGGTATTGAACTGCAACCAAATCATAGAATGTGCATTCACAATATATATAGTACACGACATCTCTGGAAAGGCCTGTCGTGGAGACATTGTATCGTCTCGACGTTACCTCCCACACCATTTTACAAATATATATAATTCTTTATTTTAGCTAGTTTAGTGTTTGAAAAGGCTTTTATATATATATATATATATATATATATATATATATAGTTTGTATGTGTTGTCTTCTGAAGAGGTAGTCTTGGGGTAAGTGAGATAAAAGCATGGCAGGTTGGAACACTGTGTGTTACAGTAAGTGGTGTGTCATTAAAGTTGCATGCTATAGCCCTTGTGTTACGGAGTCGAGCATTACTTGCAGAGCACTTTCTCGTTGCGTGAAGTACGCACTCCAGTTGCTTTGAGTTATGATCGCGTGCAAAAGCCAGTGGGAAATGTACTATATATTTTTTTCTTTCTTTTTTTCCCTTTTTAAGTAACAGTATACACTGCAGTGTAGAAATACTTACTACTTACAAGTAGTAACAAGTAATAGTATTACAGGTAATAGTACGGAATTCTAAGGGCACGTTTGGAAATAGCGCACCGAGCGCACTGTGCAATGCAAACAAAAGTATTGGTATCAAAATGTACTAAAAGTACCAAAAGTAAGAGTACTCATTATGCAGAATGTCCCATTTCAAGTTTTCAAATGTATACAAGTCTTTTGGAAATAGCAGATCTACGAGTTCACAAAATGTGTCGCATCGCGGTGCATTGTGAGCTTGTAGATCAGCTTTTTTCAATTGTGAGCTTGTAAGTGTTTTGTAATAATAATCACAATCTACAAAGTAACTAAGGTTTTCAAATAAGTGTAGTGGGGTAAAATATTTAATGTATAAAGTAAAATATTTTGATCTGAGATGTAGTGGAGTAGAAGTAAGTATTGGAAATTGGAATTAATTATTTAATTGGAATTAATTGGAAATACTCAAGTAAAGTACAAATACCTCAAAATTGTACTTAAGTAAATGTACTTAGTTACTTTCCACCACAGGCATGTAGTGGTGTACTACCGGAGTGGAATAGTGTCTGTACTCTGTACTGTACTTTACTTGAGTATTTGTTTTTTATTGTAAACATTGTGACTTTCCCTCCACCACATTTAAAACACTACGTCGTAATGGCTGATTTGCTGAAAACCACTGATCTGTTTTCAGAATGCAACCAAGTAGGGATGTCCCGATCACATTTTTTGCCCCCGATCCGATTCCGATCATTCGATTTTGAGTATCTGCGGATACCGATTTTTCTCGATCAGATGTATATATTTTTGAGTGGTGCAGCCACTCCAAGGAACAGCAATGTCCATCCCTGGCTGTGTCCCTGTGTGTGTATGTATGTTTAGGGTCACCAACAGGGGGCACTGTTGCACCACTCACTTCAGACAGGTCTGATTTTATAGAACATATTTTATAGAACATAATTATAGAACATAACAGTACAATATCCAAAATCAGACAATAACCAGTCTAATGATATGGATATAATATTGATACTAGGGATGTCCCGATCACGTTTTTTTGCTCCCGATCAGATTCTGATCAATTGGAAAAGACGTGATCGGCCCCGATTTCCGATCACGTCATCGACAACCTTACAACCAAGCATAACATGACTTGTCTTTCAGTTCTGCTGGATCTAACACAACTAGACTAAAACACACGCAAAAAAACAAAACGTTTTAGTCTACGAAAATGTTTGTTGACGAAATTGTCAATACCTGTATGTTTAGTTTTAGTCATCATAACTTTTAGTTTTCCTTGGTGGAAAAAAAAGGTAGCCGACAAACATTTTTTCGTCATAGTTCTAGTCGACGAAATAAAAATATAGATTTTTTATTTTATTTTTCACATCAAGGCCCATTATTTATTCAGCATTTGAGCCATGGACTACCATCTGATGAGATTTAGCCTCTCAGACCTAAAACTAAATAACAATTCTTCTTCTACATTCTCTAATTGTGTAGACTTCTTGAGAAATTAAGTAATGCATGAGCGTGAAATAAAACCAAATGGACGCTCTCAAGAGTTAAATATCTATAAGGGTCCATTTGGTTACCAACTCCATCATCTAGCATGGGGACCACCTTGAATTCCGTCAAGGACCACTGGTTGAAAACCACTGTTTTTACGACACTGACCTGCAGTCGTCGAAGGTGGTCCCGGGCGAGGAGAGGGCCAGCCTCTTGCGCAGCTCGTCCCTCTCACGGGTCACCTGCCGCAGGTTGAACAGCAGCGTGTCCATCTTGTCGCTCACCTGGTGGGGGGCGGAGCCGGGGGGCGGGGACGAGGCTTGACCACCAGAGGTACCTGCGGGTGTCGGCATGTCACCGATGGTATGGCGAAAGGGGGGGTGGGGGTGGGGGGGTGGCGCTACTCAGAAAGGTTCGACGCCAATGGTGCCTTCAGACGGGCAGATGAAACGATGCAAAAACGCATCACACAGCATCATTTTGCGGCCGCTTCACGCGTCACAGCTTCACGTCGCTGGCTTCCATTGACAATGAATGGTAGACTGCATCATCGTTTCATCTGCCACGTGTGAACGCAACATAGGCCTATACACCTGAAATAGATCTACTTTAAAAGACCAGAGACTCCGACTGATATCGCCCTTCTAATGTATGTGTTTTCAATTACTTTTTTTCATTTATTATTACATTGTATTATTTTTTTCAAAAGAAAATACAAAAACGCATTACAAGGGCAGATATCAGATATCAGTCACCAGAACCAAACCAAGGACTGAGATTCCTGTTCACTTTTGCAGTGGCCTGCACCAGCGTCAAATCCTTCACTCTAGAGAATGACAGGTTGTGTGTGTGTGTGTGTGTGTGTGTGTGTGAGAGAGAGAGGGGGGTGGGCTTCTAAATCCTTTTCACATCTGTGTAATCACTTGCACGTGCTCAAGAGGCTAAACCTGGAGCCACAGTGGAGTATAAATATGATCACTGGCATGCAACCATTACCCGTTTAGTTTAAACAGCAATAGCAAAACACACACGTCTTTGATCGCCCCGATAATGTAATCCATACCTTCTTCCACAACGTCTACGTAAACCACGAACACTAGGGACTCACCTAAGCTGCTGAGAGAGCTGCTGCTTTCAGAGTCCGACGGCATCGTGGACAAGACACTGTAGGTGGACCCTGGAAGGAAAGGGGGGACGACAACAAATAACAACTTCAAAGTCAGTCCAAGCGGTGCAGCGTGCTAAAACCGAGCGAGTCCTGGCTATGGCATCATCATGGAGACGGAGATGAGTATCTTTCCAGCATTGTGTTGGACTTCAAGGGCTCGGCGTCTCGGGTTACATTTCAGGGGGGATTTATTCAAAAGGAGAACCCGGGTCGGGATAGGAATAATAAGTTGGGGACTTTCCCCCGACTCCAGATGACAGCCCTGTGGGCCTGACGGCACGGCAGAGTGTGGCTAATCATCAGTAGGGACACAGAGCTCCTATGGACTCCAACCCTGTGCCCCCGCAGAGGCCTCATCCCATCTCATCTAACACAGCGCTTCTCAAACCCTTCCATGTCAAGGATCCCCAATTAATACCAGTGATGTAAATAGCTTTTCAATGTAATGAGTCCCGGAATGGTCTTTTAGATGAGTCCCAGGGAGATTTTATGAGTCCCACTTAAACGACGTTGGGAGTCATATGTTTTGCCATTTTTACAAATTGCAGCATTTAACTCCCATTTCATTTTATATGGTTATAATGTGGTTATATTATTCATGTAGAAAACAGAAGAAAAAATGATTATAACTAAAGCTAGCAAAAATAAACTAGAATAAAAAAAACAGTACAGTAGTACAGTAATGCATCCCATGGATGCAGACAGAGGTCATTGTTGTATTGCATCCCTTAACTATAAACTGCGTTTTGGGATGCAAAATGCACCCTATTTTAATCTCTGTAATATACATCTTGTTTTGTTAAAAATGTCTCAAAAAGATTCCCAATTTATTTAATTATTCTCTTTTTAGATTCTTTTGAACATGGCAGATCTGCAAGCTCACAGATCGACGCATGGCAAGTGTGCAACACATTGTGATCTTGTGGGTCGGCTATTTTGTAATAGATGATGTTCATAGGTGTTAACACCCCAATCGCCCAGGACGAAGTTCACCGTCCTTTCAATTAGTAACACCCAGCGCCCAGGACGAAGTTTTATCCAAAAGACGAAGATTATTGATATCACAACAGATCGCATCGCTCCACACCGCGTTCCTGTCGCTAGTCGTGATAGATTTTATCATACCTCCCGTTGTTGTCGATCAGCTCTAGAGTGTTTTGGCTACATTTAGCTGCTACATCCACATCCGGGATAACATCCGGTCCGTCGGTAAAAGTGCTCCGCTGCTATAAATCGCTGGGCGCTATGATTTAATGGATTAAATATCGGAGTGTTAAAGTGATTAAACAGATTTTTTTATGCTATATTTTGTTAACTAATTTTGCTGGGGACCCCTGAACCCATGTACCACCCCCCCCCCCCCCCCCCACACACACACACACACACACACACACACACACACGCACACACACAAGAGGGTCCCCAGATCCCACTTTGAGAAGCACAGATCTCACAAAGACCACACAGTTCATCTCCTCTGAAAGCACTCTGCTTTGGCAGCCTAATTCATAAATTATGGCAATGACACCATGATATGATAAAACAATGCAAGAATATGATATAAGCAGAATATTGCAGGTAGCATCTTTTTACTTTCAGCCCAGGCCGGGACTGCAGATAGAAAATGAGCCAAAACCGTGGCATCGAATTCATATTCATTTGTGAGCATTGTCCCTTCCCAATAAAATAAAATAAAAACAAAACAAAATACTCACTGGCATGGGCCTAATGAATCTCGGAAGTGACTTTTATTCTCCCCGCATCCGAATTATTTACTCCCTTTCATAAAAAATGTAAACCTGTGCCAGTGCAGTCTAGGAAAAAGTCCCGAGCAAGCACCTTAATTCACACGTTGTTCAGAGGTATCCTGGAAGACTGTGAGACTGTCTCTCCTTGTCATTATAAAAGCCACAGACATTTTGCAAAACCCTCGACCGAAAAAGAAGAAGAAAAAAAAAAAACAGCCGGCGTGTGCACATTCATTACGAGGTAGCTCCCTCGTGAACAGCTGATAGTTCAGTGAAATCAGCAACTTCTGCCTCGGATATATAAGGTCTGAGCAGTCAACGACGAGGTGTGGGGGGGGGGGGGGGGGGCATGAAAAACGATTCTATTTACCCACATCTCCCCGCCGGCACCCTAAATCAATCCTTGGCTGGCTGTGTTCCCATACTCGCTAAAAAGACTGTGGGTTTGATTAAAAACTGGGGAGGGAGGGAGGGAGGGAGGGAGCCCCAGCTAGCATGGCTCTGCTCACCCCTCCTTTTTCCCAGCACAAAACTGAAAGATAGAGAGAGGAGAGAGGGAGATAGAGAGAGGAGAGAGGGAGATAGAGAGAGGAGAGAGGGAGATAGAGAGGACAGAGGGAGATAGAGAGAGGAGAGAGGGAAATAGAGAGAGGAGAGAGGGAGATAGAGAGAGGAGAGAGGGAGATAGAGATAAAAAAAGAGTGATGTGCCTCAGGAACCAAGGCATCCCATGGATCAAGCTCTCTTTTGTTCTCACTGTAGCTTAAGTTTCCCATGAGTCTGTTTGAGCAGAGAGAGAGAGAGAGAGAGAGTTGTCACAATGGCCGAGGTTCTCGCTGTGTGGAACCGTTCTTTGCGCACTTCTCAGATCCGTGGACCGCGCGTCGCGGACCGCGTGGACCCCTCCCTCCTCCTCACTGCGGTGCCGTCTGCGGTCGAGGTTATCATCACAGGCCCGTCAGTTATTATTCCATAACATTGCTGCTGGGTCGGGGGGCATCTCCATATTTTAACTTTTTGAACGTTTTTTGGGGTAAATTAACACTACTTGATCGTGACGAAGCGTCACACGAAAGCGTCAAAAGTAGCACAAGCACACCTATGTGCTCGAGACGCATTTAGAGCTTGTTGATCTGCTACTTTTGACGCTTTTTAATTTGAATCCTGAAAAGTGACACGTGAGGCAGTGTTGTTTTTGGCAGCAAATTTTGATTTTAGTTTCAGTCAGTCTCTTGAATAGTTTTCATTTAGTGTTAGTCACATTGACATTTTTGCGACGCGCTGTGAGCTTGTAGATCGTCTATTTTCAGCATGCAACTAATTGTAAAAGGACTTATACTGGATCTCTTGTCCACTAGTCCCTTCCTAACATTTGTCTAGTTTTTGTTTGTTGACGAAATTGTCAATATATCTAGTCATCATAGCTTAGTTTTTATTTAGTTTCCATTTAGTTTATCAGTGTTTTGTTCGTCTTAGTTTTAGTCGACAAAATCAACACTGACGTGAGGTTTCCAGTTCCAGTTCCAAAGACGACAATCGTACGATCGCAGTTATTTTTTGCATAATCATCATCGTCGCCATGTCGAAAAATGTGCTAACACATGCTATGCATCCATAAGTCTATAATGCATATAGACATAATAAAGCATTGTAATCTGCTCATAACAGTGCATAATTAATTAGTTATAAAAACTAATTAATAATCATAAGCCTCTACCACCCGCCGCCACTGCCTGGAGTGTGGAGCCACTGCCTGGAGTGTGGAGCCACTGCCTGGAGTGTGGAGCCAGTGGCAGCAGAATACACGAAGTAAAGCGGAGAAGAGCCGTTATCCGGCCACATGACCCGGAAGTGATAATCGGCCATTTTCAAGCCAGGGTCTCAGGGCCGTGTTCTAGCGATTCAATGAACTATTAATATGGTAACTGGGATATCGAATTAATGTTTTATTAATAGCTAAACACGAGATATCTCGTGATTGGCATGGATTGTGTTCATAATATTTCATAATTGCTGGACACTCCTAGACATTGTGTGAAGCCATAAGCGGTCATTGTGTGTGCTTTAACCCTTTTAGACCTGAGCTAACCTCAAGGACACAAAAATATATGTAATTGGCCGCCAACCCCCATCTGAAAATATGTTGTTCCAGAGACCCCCCCCCCCCCCCCCTCTCTACATGCTCTACATGCCGCGCTACGAGCTTGTAGATCTGCTAAAGCATAACATAATGCTTAAAACACCAAAAGTAAAGCAATTACATTCCTGATAGTTGAACGTTTTGTTGTCCTAGCATAATCTGTATGGCATTTATGTTACTTTACTTAAAGCACCCAATCACACTAATACATTGTAACAGTGAAATAATGCACGTTATGATTATTTTAATGCATCGCAACTATTCACTTGATCACTTTTACTTGGGTCGCACAGGCAATCCTGTGTGCTCCCGATACCAACTCACTCACCACCACACACCATAATATTCATGACATCAAGCTCTCAATCTGTTGTAACACGAAGTAAACAAACTACATGCCCTGGGAAGAAGTTGTAAACCACTTAGAGCTCGAAATGCTGCAGTCTAAAAGGGGTGAACGCACGAGAGAAACAACTAGAAACAGGAGAGCCGAGTCTACAATCGATGAGGTCATGATTCAAGACAAGAGGTCTGGGGCTGCTCCGGTGAGAATGAATGGCAGAGACGTTGTTGTTGTTGAGCGCTGGGGCTTTTATCCACAGTGATTTTCCATCTACGCGACGAGAGCAGAGCTCTTATTCAGGACCGACGCTGCTAGTTACACTTCACTCGGGGAGACACTTCCAAATGTATTTGCTTGTATTAATGCTTTAGCTATTGAAAAATAGCAGATCTACAAGCTCATAGCGCGCCACCGAGTGGCGCGCTACGAGCTTGTAGGTCTGCTATTTTTGAAAAATCGAAGAACCACTGACATAGGTCAGGATTTTTAGAATCTGATCTCAGGTCAAAATGTGTTAAAAGTCATTTTCAACATATCCGCATGCATCAGACTCAATGTGTGTGCTAGTTACACTTCACTCGGGGAGAGAGATAGATACACTTCCAAATGTATTCACAAAAGTTACTTTTGTTTAATTTATGACTGGGGCGCAGCAGCAGCATAAAGTGTCCCAGATTAATGTCTTGGTTGTATAACCTGGTTCTTTGCTTTTGGAAGCCACTCGATCCAGTTCACAAATATGGATTAGACTGCCCAAAATAACTCTTCTATTGGGTGTTTGTTTGTTTGTTTAACTGGTATTTTTCCCCCCTTAACCCATTCTGACCTGAGATCAGATTCTGAAAATGTCTTCTACATCCTGACAGTTTTCTGAAAAAGCTATGTTTCTATGTCAGTCGTTCTTCGATTTTTCAAAAATAGCAGACCTACAAGCTCATAGCGCGCCACTCGGTGGCGCGCTACGAGCTTGTAGATCTGCTATTTTTCAATAGCCAAGGGCATAACATAACGCTCCCGTTTCTGCAAAACAAAAGCAACTTCCCTTGCATGAGGATAATTCAAAATGGTTAAAACCCAAATTACACTTTAATTACACTTTAAGTGTATGAATAAAACAATATATAACTTGTTGCAACCAGCTATAGTGACAGCATCAAGACAATGGTGAATTCCTTTGTCTATTTATTTTTGTCTCACTTGACCACGAGATGATGAAATTTGCGGCGTTTTTTATAGTGAATTTGCCCAGTAACTGCCAATTCCTACCCCAAAAGCCCTGAGCATAATGATTTGCCCAGTAACTGCCAATTCCTACCCCAAAAGCCCTGAGCATAATGATTTGCCCAGTAACTGCCAATTCCTACCCCAAAAGCCCTGAGCATAATGATTTGCCCAGTAACTGCCAATTCCTACCCCAAAAGCCCTGAGCATAATGATTTGCCCAGTAACTGCCCATTCCTACCCCAAAAGCCCTGAGCATAATGATTTGCCCAGTAACTGCCCATTCCTACCCCAAAAGCCCTGAGCATAATGATTTGCCCAGTAACTGCCCATTCCTACCCCAAAAGCCCTGAGCATAATGATTTCCAAGCGAGGCCATGCAGACAGGGATGAGAAGCAGTGATTTCATCGACTACCTTTTTACACGGACGAAAACTAAATGGAAACTAAATGAAAACTAAATGAAAACTAAGCTATGATGACTAAAACTAAATATATTGACAATTTCATCAACAAATAAAAACTAGACTAAAATGTTAGGAAGGGAATAGTGGACAAGAGATCCAGACATCCAGTGTAAGTCATTTTACACTTGGTTGCGCTGCGACGCGTTGTGAGCTTGTACAGTAGATCTGCTTTCAGCAAGTGTAAAATCAGTCATTAGTACGACGGCATCAAGGCCCGCCAAAATACATTTTAGTAAAAATAGACTAACATCGAAAACATTCCAGGTGACTAAAATGTGACTACAACTATATGAAAACTATTCAAGTTCCAGCTGCCGCACATCCGAAACGGTAGAGAAATTAGTGTTACCATGTGGGGGTCTCTGGGTGGGGGGGTCCCCAGAACATCCACGTCCGAAACGGTTGAGAAATGACAGAGTTACTGTGTGGGGATCCCTCTACTGTACCCTCTACTGTACTGTACTGTCACTGTACTGGCACAGGTGGTGAAAAACAACCATGCTATTTTCGTGCTCATACCCAGGCACCCACCCAGCCACCCAGCCACACACATAGCTCCGTAAAGGGAGTGGTTGCACCACTCAAAAAGTATAGAATATCTCGCTTTATTAACAGTGGAAAAGGTGAGCCCTCGAGCATCAACGGCGCCTGGTTAACCCATTTTGGGCGGGATCCCCTTTTGGTGTTAGCATTATGTTATGCTTTAGCTATTGAAAAATAGCAGATCTACAAGCTCGTAGCGCGCCACCGAGTGGCGCGCTACAAGCTTGTAGGTCTGCTATTTTTGAAAACCACTGACATAGAAACATAGCTTTTTCAGAAAACTGTCAGGATTTAGAAGACATTTTTAGAATCTGATCTCAGGTCAAAATGTGTTAAAAGTCCTTTTCAACATATCCGCATGCATCAGACTCAATGTGTGTGCCGTGCTCGGTGCACCTCGGGGCTTTAGCAGCTGGGTGTCATCTGTCAAAACGTGCATCTCCCTCCCGTCCTTTAGTTTACACCATCAGAATATCGCAAGTGGGCGCCCAAATAATTGGCAAAACACTATGATTTTATTTATAGTATAACATTAAGCCATTGAGACAAGATTTGACAAAAAGTGAAAAACCTGTCTCTATATCAGTGGTTCTCAAAGTTTTCCATGTCAAGGATCCCCGGAATCATCTGTATTCGCCAGCCGACTCCCATCTGAAAGTGTTTTGTACCAGAGAAGAGACCCCCCAGAAGCAAAAATACGACTTACCCCATTCAGGCCTGACGTCGAAATTTAAAAAAAATGTTTTCTAAATCATGACAATTCTCGGAAAGATTTGAGGCACATTTTAACGATTTTTCAAAAAATAGCAGACCTACAAGTTCATAGCGCGCCACTCGGTGGCGCGCTATGAGCTTGTAGATCTGCTATTTTTCAATAGCTAAATTATAACAATGTATGTAACCACCAAAAGGGGTTCCCGTTCAAAATGGGTTAAAAACGTTCACTGTGAAGTGTGAAAGAATATATATATATATATATATATATATATTCAAAGATTTGCACACATTCTCACGATTTAAAAAAGAAATAGCAGATGTACAAGCTTGTACTAGTGCGTTTTTATTATAGTTATCCATTTGAAAACTAGTGAAATAGGACAATTCTGCATAATTAGAACTTTCTACTTTTTCGTACTTTTACTCCAGTACATATTGAATTCCAGACATTTTACTTGTAACAGAGCATCTCTACATTGCGGTGTTGATACTTTTACTCAAGTTAAAAAATGTGGATAGTTCCAGCCATAGGAGCAATGTTTGGAACTATAGCCCATAGGCACCCGCTTTGCGGCGAGGTCAAAGCGTGTCGCTACTCTCCTACTCTACACTCTGGACATCGAGCATGCTTTACCTGGGCAACTGGCGGCCCGGGGGCCTTCACTTTAATGTGGCCCTCAGGATAATATCAGCATACTGATATATTAATGATTTCAGCTGTTACAATTCCAAACATGCAAACGTGACCCGCTTTAATTACTTCAGTCTAAATTAGTAGCTTAAAATGTTATTTTGTCTGTATTTGTATTTAGTTCATAAAGTTAACATAATAATTAAAGGCATTTGAAATGAAATGAAAATGTAAATTTTTACGATTCCAATTCAAAAATGGCAAAACATAATTCGGGATTTCAATTCAAATATAGCAAAAATAGCAGATCTACAAGCTGGCTAGTGGCCCTCTGGAGTGAGTGTGGAACTATAGTGGCCCTCTGGAGTGAGTGTGGAACTATAGTGGCCCTCTGGAGTGAGTGTGGAACTATAGTGGCCCTCTGGAGTGAGTGTGGAACTATAGTGGCCCTCTCCATCGTCAAAGTTGCCCACCCCTGCAGCTATACCACTGCAAGCTACTGTCTTCTCTCCCAGGAGGACAGAGCATGCTTTACCACACTGCCTTCTCTCCCAGGAGGACAAAAATGCTTTACCACTGCCTTCTCTCCCAGGAGGACAAAAATGCTTTACCACTGCCTTCTCTCCCAGGAGGACAAAAATGCTTTACCACTGTCTTCTGTCCCAGGAGGACAAAGCATGCTTTACCACTGTGTTCTCTCCCAGGAGGCCAAAGCATGCTTTACCACTGTCTTCTGTCCCAGGAGGACAAAGCATGCTTTACCACTGTCTTCTGTCCCAGGAGGACAGAGCATGCTTTACCACTGTCTTCTGTCCCAGGAGGACAAAGCATGCTTTACCACTGTCTTCTGTCCCAGGAGGACAAAGCATGCTTTACCACTGTCTTCTGTCCCAGGAGGACAAAGCATGCTTTACCACTGTCTTCTGTCCCAGGAGGACAGAGCATGCTTTACCACTGTCTTCTCTCCCAGGAGGACAAATCATGCTTTACCACTGTCTTCTGTCCCAGGAGGACAAAGCATGCTTTACCACTGTCTTCTCTCCCAGGAGGCCAAAGCATGCTTTGCCACTGTATTCTGTCCCAGGAGGACAAAGCATGCTTTACCACTGTCTTCTGTCCCAGGAGGACAAAGCATGCTATACCACTGTCTTCTGTCCCAGGAGGACAGAGCATGCTTTACCACTGTCTTCTCTCCCAGGAGGACAAAGCATGCTTTACCACTGTCTTCTGTCCCAGGAGGACAAAGCATGCTTTACCACTGTCTTCTGTCCCAGGAGGACAAAGCATGCTTTACCACTGTCTTCTGTCCCAGGAGGACAAAGTATGCTTTACCACTGTCTTCTGTCCCAGGAGGACAAAGCATGCTTTACCACTGTCTTCTCTCCCAGGAGGACAGTGCATGCTTTACCACTGTCTTCTGTCCCAGGAGGACAAAGCATGCTTTACCACTGTCTTCTCTCCCAGGAGGACAGAGCATGCTTTACCACTGTCTTCTCTCCCAGGAGGACAGAGCATGCTTTACCACTGTCTTCTCTCCCAGGAGGACAGAGCATGCTTTACCACTGTCTTCTCTCCCAGGAGGACAAAGCATGCTTTACCACTGTCTTCTCTCCCCAGGAGGACAAAGCATGCTTTACCACTGTCTTCTCTCCCAGGAGGACAAAGCATGCTTTACCACTGTCTTCTCTCCCAGGAGGACAAAGCATGCTTTACCACTGTCTTCTCTCCCAGGAGGACAGCGCATGCTTTCGAGGTGTGCCGTGGTGGAACCTGTCTGCCCAGTAGCGAACAGCACTTCAGCCCTTTGTGACCCTGTTAACTTAACCCGTTAAGACCCGAGACCAGATTCTACTAAATGTCTTCGAAATCAAGACGGCTTTCTGAAAAACCTATGTTTCTATGTCAGTGGTTGTCAAACTATTTCATGTATTTTGCAACCGACCCCCCATCTGAAAATAGGTTGTTCCAGGGACCCCCCCAGAAGCAAACGTTCGCTGTGAAAGAATATACGAATATTCAAAAGCCTTGCGCCACTTGGTGCCGCGCTATATGAGCTTGTAGATCTGCTATTTTTCAACAGCTAAAGTTTAAAATAATGGTTGAAGTGGTTCAAGGCTAAGGTGACAGAGATGCATTCCCAGGCTTAATAGTTTAAGGCCTAGTTTAGGCCTGTCGTACGGCAGGAATAGCCATTTCACAAGATCACATGATATGCTGTTGTTGTTAAATGTTTTAAGAGGTTTCCCTAATGGCATCGTGCCCAAAATAGGGACACCAGCCAGGTTGAAAGGCTGGCTGCAGCTTATTAAAAAATAAATAGAAAAAGATTTAGATCTAGATTCAGACACCTATGTGATCTCATTTCTAAATATGAGCAAGAATCGTGCAGCACTAGTTGGCTGTCCAATTCATTTTAGCTACGCTTATGTTTTTGCTACAAGAGAGACTTTAAGAGACGTTTAAGTTAAAATGGTAAATGGTGCATTTATATAGCGCCTTTATCCAAGGCGCTTTACATAGATTGTGCATTACATTCACCCATTCACACACACATTCATACACCGATTGCGGCAGAAGCCATGCAAGGTACCAACCAGCACATCGGGAGCAATTTGGGGTTCAGTGTCTTGCCCAAGGACACTTCGACATGTAGACAGGAGGAGCCAGGATTCGAACCGCCGACCCATGGATCATTGGACGACCTGCTCTACCTCTTGAGCCACAGTCGCCCAGACATTAAAGTTAAGCACTTTAATGTCTGTTTAAAGTCACAGTAGTTGGTTCCAGGTGCCACATTTTGAATGTAGTAATGTTCAGTTCAGCAACTACAGACTAAAGACAATACTGTAAGGGTAAATATTTTCATGGAAGATTTTTTAATTGTGTGACAATCGTGATCTCAATTCTTGTGGTGGGAAATCGAGATTAGTGTTTGAGCAAAATCGTGCAGTACTGCAAGTATACATTGTAATATAAAAAGTCTCAAACTTAGGCGCGATTCATGCTCCTATTTTAGAGCCGAATAAAAGTCGGTTCGGCTCTGTAGAGCCTACAATGTGACGTAATTTGAGGTTCGGGGGGGGCGGGTACCGTCCTAAAGTCGGCTCTTCGGTGCTACTGAAAATTTCTGACGAGCCGAAATCATTTCGGCACTACAGCGGTAAAATAGGAGTATGAATCGGCCCTTACTCATGCCTGAAGATCTTTTAAGGACGAACAACTAGAGAATAGGCAAGCATTGCAGCCAATGCCATGTGTGGTGAAATGTACCCAAACAGAGAAAAAAGCACAAGAGCTAATAAAAAGATATTAACAAGATATTTATCTCCCACTTTTGAGCTCTCAAGTATAAATAATGAGGTAGATTGAAGTGCACAGTTCATAAAGGTGGGTTTGGAATATATGATGCTGTCATTACTTTAAGTTGTTTAGTGTTATTAATTGGCCTTCTATCTATGGCATGATGGCTTGGCAATGGCATGAAAAAAAAACCAAGTAATGAAAAGTATTTATTTTGAAAAACTAAAGGCATGGCATATAGGTGCTGCTAGCAAGGCCCATGTGTGCCACTGTACATTAACCCATTCAGGACGGGAACCCCTTTTGGTGTTTTAAGCATTATGTTATTCTTTAGCCATTGAAAAAGATTTTTGAAAAACACATGGAAATTTGGCGCAAATCTTTGAATATATATATTCTTTCACAAAGAACGTTTTTAACTCTAATCCTTGCTTCTGGGGATCCCTGGAACAACATATTTTCATTTGGGGTTCGGCGGCCGATCACGTATGATTTTGATTGATTGATATGATTTGGAGTCCTTGACATGAAATAGTTTGAGAACCACTGACCAATCGAAACAGAGCTTTTTCAGAAAACTGTCATGATTTAGAAGACATGTAGAATCTGGTCAGTCCTAACCGGGTCAATTAGTGCTAAATCATAAGACGCGCTCCGACATTTGTATAAATAGTTCACTTCTCTATGCGAGCGTGCAATGTGTTGGACCCGCGCTGGAGGCCGGCCGAGGGGAACAGCGCTAATGCAATTTGACTTACACCGACTTTGGTGATGAATTCATTAGCATCTTAACCCATTTTGGGCGGGAACGCCTTTTGGTGTTAGCATTATGTCATGCTTTAGCCATTGAAAAATAGCAGATCTACAAGCTCATAGCGCGCCACCGAGTGGCGCGCTACGAGCTTGTAGGTCTGCTATTTTTTTTAAAACGAAGAACGACTGACATAGAAACATAGCTTTTTCAGAGAACTGTCAGGATGTAGAAGACACTTTTAGAATCTGATCTCAGGTCAGAATGGGTTAAACAGAACCACAAGGACACTTCTCCCACGGCCTGCAATACGGCGAGCCACTACTTTCATCCTGCCGTCCCTGGTTCGGAGTAGGCCTGTTGCAATTATTACATAATCGCCTAATCGCAATTATTTGAGATAATCGCAAATTCAGTCAGATAACTCACAAATAGATTGAACAAATATGTATTGTAGATTAAGAATACAAGTGTGCATATAATATTTTATCTTGGCGTTCGGCTCTGCTATATTTGTCTTCCTGGTCGGCACAATTATGCAATCATCATTAACCATTAAGAGCATGGAGATTATACAACAACAGAAAAACACTGACACTCGATTCCTATGGCTTCTGGGAAACCGAGGCTCACTGCATTGCCTACGGTGCGTTGCGGCTGCTTCCTGCTTCCTGGTGGTGCATTCCCCGACTCAAATACAAACCATGGGACTATTTTCCGGTGGATTTTCATGAAATGGAGTTACAATTTGCGACACCGTGATTCTTCAACGGTTAGTGTAAACACCGGCAGGGAACGGGAGTTAGATATTGATTCATAACGCAGCAAATGTGTTAATATAGCATCAAAATCAGTTTAACCACAAAACTTATTCTAAACCCATTTTATACTCCGGTTATTCAAAGACATGATGCGTTGTGAGCTTCTACATCGGCAATTTTTGTCATTATTTGAAAAGTGGGGATTGATGGGGGGGGAGGGGGTCATATTTATTTATGTAACGTTTTAAACTTTAAATGTTCTCTTCTGGGGGTCTGTGGCACAAAATCTTTTCAGATGGGGGGGGGGGGGCACTGAATACATATCAATTTGACCGACATTAAAATGTTTGAGGACGACACACGGTGCTAGACTAGAGGCCTGACATATTAGGCCTGTCGTACGATGTGCCATCAACTTCTCCTGACCTTTATAAAGAAAAGACACAATCTATCCAACATGCTGCAACAATGAGCAGGCTGTTATTGTCACAAAAACCCCACTGCAGTGGATGGATGAGTGTGCAGTGCACCCATGTTGTAGATTGTGTGTGTGTGTGTGTGTGTGTGTGTGTGTGTGTGTGTGTGTGTGTGTGTGTGTGTGTGTGTGTGTGTGTGTGTGTGCATGTAGGTGTGTGCGTGTAGGTGTGTAGGTGTGTGCGTGTAGGTGTGTGCGTGTAGGTGTGTAGGTGTGTGTGTGTGTAGGTGTAGGTGTGTGCGTGTAGGTGTGTAGGTGTGTGTGTGTGTAGGTGTAGGTGTGTGTGTGTGTAGGTGTGTGTGTGTCTGTGCGTAGGTGTGTGTGTAGGTGTGTGTGTGTGTGTGTGTGTGTGTGTGTGTGTGTGTGTGTGTGTGTGTGTGTGTGATCTGTGATACCGATTGGTGTGAGCTCAGTCAATTCAGAATAGAATTTGAAAAAGACAGAAATAGCTGATGGCTCTCTCTAGGCGTGCTCTGGAAATATTTTGGTCACGCTGTAAAGCAGTGGTTCTCAACCTTTTCAGGCCGCGACCCCCCCCCCCCCCCCCCCTCAAGATAATCATATTTGAACTTGGGGCCTCCCACCCTGACAAGCACTTGGAATGTAGGCATTGATTTTTTTTTTCTTACGCTGTTCCACAGCTACATTTCTCGCAGCTATTTTCAAACTTTGTGTCTTTCTTATATTATTTGACAATTTGGCCAATGTTTGACCATTTTTAATAGTACAGTAAGTTGTTTTTATGGTATTAACAAAAGGTCTTAAAAGTCCTTAAATTGTCACTTCACTTCACTGTCATCTGGGGACCCCCCTTGGGGGTCCCAACCCACAGGTTGAGAACCACTGCTGTAAAAGGTCATTCTGACACTTCCTGGCTTCCTTCAATGTGCACGGCAACCAGAAGCACAGGTCCTCCTCACCATGCCAAACAAAGCCCTTTTCTTCATAGCACTGTGCGTACAATGTTGGACTCAAGAATACAACGGAACAACACAGATATGCTCCAGGGCGGTTACCAGCTAAAAGACTGATAGTTAGGAGGAACCAAATGGACCCCTTTACTATACAGCCGCCCAGGTCTGTAACTCGTGAGAGGAACGTCGTACACACATTAATTAGAAGTGTAGGAATCCTCATGCACACAACACCTTCAGGCGCCTCAAAAAGTGTGCTGTGTGGCCCGGACGGTAAGCTCAACCGTCTGGGCACCTAGGCTGCCAAGCCAGCCGGACGGCGTGCCGCGGGTTCGACTCTCGAGCCCGACATCCTTTGCCGCGTGTCACTACCCATCTCCCTCCCCCTTTCCTGTCTAATTACTGTACCATAACCCTATCAATAAAGGCAAAAAACGGCAAAAAAATATCTTAAAAAAAAGTGTGCTGTGACGAATGTGTGACCAATAAACATAATGTGTATGTACACACCTGCAATAACAAGTAATACCATCGCAATCTCTGTATTCATGTGTTCTTTTAAAATGTGACACGTTTTGCACAAACACCAAAGGGTCGGGTTGGGACAAAATGCAACTTGAAGAATCTTAAGATAAGATACTTAACTGATCAGTCCCAATTCTAGATTTAGAACAAGCATTTTGTGTAGGCTCGGCCCCAGGTCTCACTGGGTTAAAAAGCTCTAAGATCCACTGTGCATACAGTCACAATACTGTATCACAACACAACACCATTTCAATCCAAGTACAAACGGTACTCATTTGAGTAGAAGCCCATTCATTTGAGATTGACAAGGCCTTATTGATTCCAGCCCTCTTCGCTAAAAGCATAGGCAGCACCCAGCATTGTCTGTCACTGACTGACTGTAGTGTATACATCGATTGTCAGTCTTTTTTTAAAGTTCATTAAGTACTTTTACATGTAGCTAACAGTACGTGCTTTGCAAGGACACAAGCGCAACAGTGCTAATGTGAATAGGCACAAAGTCACATGATTGTGTGTATCTCTCTCTCTCTCTCTCTCTGCCCCCAAAGAAAAGTCAAAGTCCTCTCTATGATCAAATTGTCAGATTATCAATAGCATGTGTTAATGTATGAGTAAAAGTGGATGCTAATAACTAAGGGCAACACAAAAATGATATACCATAAACTGCTCATCTTTTTCTAGCCCACACTGTGTGGTCCTATAGAAGTATAGATGGAAAGTAGGCTGTATAGTTTGCATATTTCATAAAGCTACTTGTGTAGCCTTTCTTTCACATGCAGCTAAAACACATGCAGCTAAAACACATCAGCGGTGATAAAAACCATTAATTACCACAGGGGTTCCCAAACTTTTTCATGTCAAGGACCCCCAAAATGATACTCATTAGCCCGCGGACCCCCCATTTGAAAATATATGCCATGGACCCCCCATAAGAGAAGGTTTTTACGGCTCTAGCATTGATTTTCTGCCATTTTCATTTCAAGGGCCCCCGGTCTGACGTGAATTAGGCTACGGTCCCCCTTTTAATGGCATTTCTATCTCTGGGACACCACTTTATATTGTAAAATCAATGTTAATTTAACTCTGACCCTAATGGGTCCATTTGTACACTCTCTGAGTTACAGACCCATAGGGGTCCATTTGGTTCTTAATTATCATTTAGCTGGGGACCCCCTGGAGCTCTCTCAAGGACCTTGAGAACCACTGAATTACAACACAGAACTGTAATAACAACACATTAATTACATGGTAAATGGTGCATTTATCCAAGGCGCTTTACATAGATTGTGCATTACATTCACACACACACATATTCATTCATACAGCGATGGCGGCGGAAACCATGCAGGGCACCAACCAGCACATCAGGAGCAATTAGGGGTTCAGTGCTCAAGGTCTTGCTCAAGGACACTTCGACACTAACTCTAGGGGAGCCCGGGCTCGAACTGGCAACCTTGCGGTTACCATCCAGCCACTCTATACCCCTGAGCCACCGGGTAACAACTTCCCACGGTAACAACTTCTGAGAGTGTACAGATTGAACCAACACTAAGTTAAGTTAGTTAACTTATACGAGTGTGCAAATGGACCGCCTGTAAACTCAGAGAGCAAAGAGAGTGTGCAAAGGGAAGAAGGAGTTCAAGGAACCAAATGGGAGTCCATTTGCACAGATAATGCTCTCAAAAGTTAAATTAACACCCTTTCCAATAATAAGGATATTATAGTTATAGACATCATTCACTCACTCACCAGATGCAGTGGTGGAAACTAACTAAGTACATTTGCTACTGTACTTTGAGGACGTATCTGTGCTTTAATTGAGTATTTCCCATTTCCAGTACATCTCAGATCCAAATATTGTACTTACTACTTTGACTCCACTACATACATTTGAAAACTTTAGTTACTACTAGTTACTTTATAATAGCAGATAGCTGCTATTTTTAAAAGATTTGTATACATTTGGAAATGTGAAATGGGACATTCGGCTTAATGAGTACTTTCACGTTTGGTACTTTAAGTACATTTTGATGCCAATACTTTAATACTTTTACTCAAGTACATTTTGAATTCCGGACTTTTACTCGTTTGTAAGTTGTGTAACAGAGTATTTCTACATTGCAGTATTGATACTTTTACTTAAGTAAAGTAAGACATTTTTCCCACCAATGCTTTCCAATAATTTAGGTTATTACAGACATGTCATTCATCCCCATCCATTCATTCATTCATCCACTCCCTCACCAGAAGGGTGATGAGGATGATGATGGTGATGATGGTGATGATCCACCCCCGGGGGCCCTCCGGGGTGGTTCAGGAGCACGGCGGGGTTCAGGTGCGGGTGGGTCTTCTCCAGGGCGGCGCACAGCTCGGGGAAGCGGTCCCTGTCCTGGGCCTGGAGGAGCATCTTCAGCAGGAGGTCCACCTTCACCTTGTCCTCGCCCCCCGGGGGACCCCCTCCAGGACCCCCACCACCACCACCCTCCGACTCCAGCTGGTAGCGCTCGGCCGGGCTCAGGGCGCCGGAGTGGGCCAGCACCTCCACCAGGCGCCCGGGGTCCGTGATCTGCTCCACCAAGTTCTGGTAGCACTTCTCCAGCAACTCTTTATGCTTGGACTCCATCGATTATTATTAGTATTCCCTCTCTCTCTCTCCCAGGCTATATTCACTATGGTCAAGTATTAAGAAAACATAACGTGTGATAGCTTAAATATCGCTGGGTCATGGTGGTTAACAAAGTTATGTATTTACTCCCTTATGGAGTGTTTAATATCGTAATTCCCACAGTCATTTTTCAATGCAGTGTCCCGGGCCGCGGCGGCGATCTGATCTCTTCTCGTTATTAATAAAAACCGATCCGAAAACGAAAATACAAAACTCCCCCTTTTTTCCTCCTCTCTCTCTCTCTCCCCCTCTCTGATCGCCTCTCCTCCACAAAAGATCGTGGCGTTGTTGTTTTGTTTTGTTTTAGTCAGAGGAGCCTGGTGGGAGTTGTTGTTGGGACGCTTCTGTTCGAGCCCGAGTTGAAGGAGACACAAGTAGCCATGTTTGTTGAAGCAGCCCAAGGCTGTTTGTTGACTAAGAAGAAGAATACGAAGAAGAAACAGTCCAAATGCATGTTTGCTTCCAACAGTTCGTCCCTCTTGTCTGTCTGTCTGGAGGAGAGCTATAATAATACTACTACTAATACAACCTCCTATAGGCTCTGCTTCTCTTCGGCTCCTCCTGGGAGAGAGAGTGTATCTCCTCTTCTCTCTACATGTTGGGACAGAAGTGTTGGTAAAAGTGTCTCCTCCGCCGCTCTACTTCTCCCACTAGCTCTCCCTTCTTCTCTGACTCTGCCGCACCAAACTCCGCCATGTCTCTCTCTCTCTACTCTTTCTACTATTCCCACACACACACCAGCAGCTGGAGTCCCACGGCTCGGCTCAGAGCAGGGCTGCCAATCATTGTTTTCCGTGCCATGTAAGGTAAAATGGGGGCGGGACTTATAACAGACGCACCTGTTTTTTTATGTTTTTTTACCGAGCGAAACTTTACATCATTCTGTCTGTGGTTCTAATACTTTTTTTTTTTTTCAACCGACGTTTGGTACAATATGAAACCCCATCCCAAACCCACATACAGTAGGCTAGCCATTAACAGCTATTTTTTTTGATTGATTGATTGATTGATTGATTGATGGATGGATTGATGGATTGATGGATTGATTGATGGATTTGTCTCCATTTTGACTGATACCTGTCCATTCAAACTCTAGACGGGCCTGCCCCAAAGTTATTAGTGCAGCCACGCCTGGCAGCCGGCGAATACTAGTTCTCAACAGGCACGAAAAAAATAAAAAATAAAAAATAAAATAAAATAAACTCCATATATGGGCATTCCCAGACCTGTAGTTTCAGCGCCCTCAGGGTGTCTTACTGGTACTCAATGTATCAGTAGGCCTAATAGCCTATACAGACAATACAATACATTACAAATGCAATACAAAACACATTGGAATAAAACTCAGTAGAATAATAAAAGGTGTTACGTATAGCAGAGGATTGTACGTATAGTGTTCTGTTCAAGGAGTTAAACTATATGCTCACTTGTATTTTAAGCACAGGAATTCATTTAGGTTAGTTTTAGGAGTCGAGAAGAACCTTTATGTGTTGTGGTAGAGGTAGTCATTCCATATTTTGGCATAATAGAATAATAGCATTTGTACCTGCATGTTTGAGGCCCAACTTTGGGATAACAAGCTCAGATGAGCTCCTTCTCGTGTTATGCCCATGGCCATGGGCATCTAGTCTGACTGGTATCTGTCTGGGCACTGGTCCTGTGAGTATCTTATAACATTGGTTCTCAAAGTGGGGTCCAGGGACCCCTAGGGGTACATGAGGGAGTTCCATGGGGTCCCTATATTAGTTAGGATCCATGTGGATCCATGTGTAACTCGGAGAGTGTACAATTGCATTTCCATTTGTACACTCTCAGAGTTAAATTAACAGTGATTTTTACAATATAAATTGTGGTCCTCTGGATAGAAATGCCATGGGGGTCCGAGGCCTAATGCAAATCAAACTGGGGGTCCTTGAAATTAAAATTGGTTGAGAATCATGGCTATAACCGTAAAAGTCTTCTCTTATGGGAGTCCCTGGCATATCTTTTCAAATGGGGGTCCGCAGTCGATTTGGGGGTCTTTGACATGAAAAGTTTTGCGAACCTCTGTCTTATTAGGCTGGATTTGTTTTTACATTCGGATACACCGTCCAGGACAGCCTTCAGACGTGCCTCCTCAGGAGACTCGGCTCAAATCTGAACCCATTTGATTTGGCGATTTGGCGTTAGGAACCCGTTGCGACTGCATGCCCTATACTATCTTATAAGACAGACCAGACTCATTGAGAGATGTAGCACGTCTGTCTTCTACCATGAGCCGAACCCAGACTAGAAAAGTGATCTTGGAGAAAGCGAGTCCTGGGCGAGAGGAGAGGCCGAGTCGTGGTCTTATTATAGTTTGTTTTGAGAGGTCTGCATCAGGCATGCTTGCTTTTACTTTTAGTGGCAGTGAGATGTTAGTGAACCATGCATGAGGTGCAAAGCAAGCATAACATAGCCAGTGATAGTAGTAGTGATGACATTGCAAACCACAGTTTCTTTCCTGGCTTGTTCCGGCCAATGCCACATGTGCAGTGCACTGCATTCTGTCTTCTGCTCCATATAATCCATGATCTAAAAGGAGTAAACACTGCAGGCAGCTACAAGTCAGTGAAGTCACATCTGAGACAACGCAACAGAGAGAGCCTCTAGAATAGATCAGTGGGTCTCACACCGTTTAAATTCATTTCAAGGACCCCCAGTTTGATATGCAATAGGCCAATATGTTTCCCAAACAATCGATTTTTCGTTTTTAATTGTCATTTATTTTTATTTCATTCAAAAGGAGGGGGGGAAATCACACCTGTGTGAACTGAGCAGCGCCAACACAACTGGCTGGCTGCAGTTATATTTATATAGTGCTCAGTGTGAATGGCCCTTTTAGGCTGCTCAACAGTGCCGGTCAGCCAGAAGTATTGCAAACAGACAGACAGACAAACTGTCAGAGAGACAGTCACCGCTCAAAAAACAAAACAAAAACAGCATATTTACTTGTGACCCATTAAAACCGGCCCATATGACCAAAAATGAGGCACAAACCTTTGTTTTAGAAACACTGATGTGATGTAGTAGAGCATGTGTTTCTGAAAAGGGGTATACTGTACATGACTGACGTGGACTTACTTCAGGACGGTACATTAGAGAATGTGGAAAATGGGAGAATGTGTGTGAAGCTTCTGATCTTGCTGCTGCATGGTTGTCATTAATTCTTTAATAGCATCAGCTAATACGGTTTTCATTTGCAGTTTTCTCATTAAAATGTCGCACTCATGTAAAGGGAAATCAGGGAAAGGGGGTACTATGACAGTTTGAGAGCCAGAGAGTGCTTTACAGTAGCTGTAGAAAACCATGCAAGCAATGGCTACTCTGCACAGCTTTTAAGCCTAATTCGGTACACACTGTTGTTATAAGTTCTGAGCAGCTTTAACAATTCAAATAATTACGTAACCTCTGTTTTGCAGGGATATCCATGCGGCTCTTAGCAAGAAAACCCGACTACTGGATTGCTGTGGAATTATGCAAATTCCTAAACTATAGTACCAGAACCAGTCACACATGGGGAGGGCTATTCCGTGTGCCGTATATGCACTGTATATCATTATTGACTGTACTGTACAGAATGTTGTAATGTAAATATAAACACACACGCACAGTAAAATAACTGGTTCTGGTAAGGATGTATTTTTATGTTTGAACAATCATAAGGATACGCATCACAGCCTACAGTATATATGACAAATATATTATATTGGAAAGAGAGAATAATATTCTGTTTCTCCCATCTCTCTCATGCAGAAAACAAGGAGAACTCTATATAAATATATAAAGCGATAAATTATAACTGGTTGCTGTATCTCATTATGTTAATGTTGTGCATGTAATCCTTGGATTTGTAATTTGCTTATACTCATGAAGGTTAAAGCAGGATTATGTCCCTGGCTACCAAATGTCACCTAACCCTGCATGGGAGCGAGAAGTGAACCTCGCGAGGTCGCGTGCACTGGCCATATATGGAGCATATCTTGAGTGTACAGGGTGTGATGAGGTCAGATCAAGATATGGAATGTACAGGTCAGCAGTCAGATCCATATATGGAGATCTAAGGGTGGCAGCAGGGGGCAGTGTATTGAATATACAGGGTTTGATGAGGCCCAGGTAGGGCCAGGCCTTCATTTTCGGGCATATTGAGAACTCTAGTTCTCGCTGGCTGCTGGGCACAAATAACTTTGGGGCAGGCCCGTCTAGAGTTTAAATGGACAGGTATCAGTCAAAAGGGAGACATCGAAAAGGAAGGATGGATAGGGAACGATCAACATATGGAATGTCAGAACAGGTTCTGACATATATTCATATCAGGGATATTCATATATGGGCTTAATTGTGACATCATGGATCTCTATCCCTGATGATGTCATGTGATGTCCTGGGCACCATATATGGGGCTTTTCCCATGTATGGGGATTTTGAGTGATACACTGACTGACTGAGGGAAATGCGTGATTCCATATAGTTAACTGTGACCTTTGCGGCAACCAACCTCACTGGCATATACTGTAGACTATCACAATATGATATTGGCATTCCCATATATTGGCTTAATATTGATCACAGTCAGGGATCTCCATATATGGGCATAACAGGGTATATTAGGGTATCAGCTGGGAATGCCCATGTATGGAACTTTTTCACGTGATGTCACAATGATGTCAGGATGACCTGGGGACCTGGGGGCTTGCCTGGGGAGACCAGGGGACTGATGTCACGTGATGTCACGATGACCTGGGGGCTTGCCTGGGGTGAGCGACGGGATTTGAGTTAGGTGACGTGTCAGAGTGACGGGGATTGTGAGTGAGGTGACAAAAACGCAAGGTTTCATAGTTATCTGCGACCTCCGGTTGCAATTATGTCACATCAGGGGAAATTCCACTGTTACTTTTCTCATTCTCAATGTCTGTGTCTATGACAAACAATTTTTTGAAAAAGTCTGGATCGATGTTCTTTATCTCTAATGACATTCCCAAATTATGGATGCCAGGATTAATATGGTTAGTAAAGTAAGTAAACTGAAGGTCAAGAAAACAGTGTGACTTTTCATCCAGAACAAAGATAATAAATATGTGTCTGTAAAAGCAAATCAGTAATGTCTCCCATGTCGAAATCTACCAATACATATAGTCACATGAATTATTTAAACTGTCTCTCTGCAGAAATCTCACCACTGTTTTTGTTCCATTTCACTAAAATATAGATGCTCCTTTCTGTGACGCCAAAGTCATTCAATGTCACCGGTGGGTGAACAGTTCACTTTAGGGAAGTTATGGCCATTGAAGCGGTGGTGGTCCATAATTCCCAGAGGGGTGGGGATCGACCCGACGCCTTCTCACAACAGGAAACACTTTTGTGTACTATTTTACAACCCAAAGCCATGGTGTTATTGGAAACAAAATTGATTATCCTCCTTTTTTTAAATGTCTCGTTTCGTTTTCCTTTTTTTCTTCTGTTGCAACTTGCAATACATTTTTGTATTTACTGTGTCCATTCCACATTACATAATGTACTTAATTTGAAAGAGATATATTTTTGGTCTAGCTCAGTTAAGTTTTTGTTTGAAAATGTACATCTAATCTGCACAGTTACTTTTCTTGTTTTAGGTGCTGAGAGAACATAGATAGAATTGAGGCAAACATGGGTATACCATTTAAACACTAGGCTACTGCCAGAGGCTTCACTCGGGAACAGTCAGTGCCATTTCTTCAGAAGGATTGTTTGTGCATTTTCAAATACTTGAATGCACTCAAGTTTATTATAGAGTTTTCCTTTATGATGAACTGTTCATTTAGTTTTTGGGCTTTGGCCAATAACCACATAATTTCCACACTGACTCAAGCCTATCCTACATCCCCTTAATATACACAAGCATACTGTATAATATACATACATATATTGCAAAATAGACAACATAAATGACATACATACATACATGCATGCCGGCAAACCACTCTTACAAACCTATTTAAAAGAACAGTTTGTGTTACGTTCACAGCCATCATCAGGCCATGTGTTTGTTTTGTTTTGGAATGAGATACTTGCCAATAAGAAGCATAAATTAGCCTGATAGAACAATTGACTTTCAACAGAAAAAGACGACACAACATCATATTTTCAGTATGAATGCATGGGGGTTTATAGGATGTGAGGGCCCCGGTGGGGGCCCCACATACAGTACAGCTCATCATCACAGACTGACAGCCGGCCCCAGCGTACGTCCGCCACAACAACTGATGACACAGGGGCTTAAACCAGTGGTTTATTGCAGTGGTTCTCAAAGTGCGGTCCGGGGACCCCCAGGGGTCCTTGAGGGAGTTCCAGGGGGTCCCCAGCTAAATAGTTTGGAACCAAATGGACCCTTGTGGGTTTGTAACTCTGAGTGTACAAATGGAACCTAACGGACCCTAACTTTGTACACTCTGAGAGTTAAATTAACATTGATTTTACAATGTAAATTGGGGGTCTCAGAGATAGAAATGCCATTAAATGGGTAGTCTGTAGACTAATGCATGTCAAACTGGGGGTCCTTGAAATTAAAATGGTTGAGAATCACTGCTGGAGCTGTAAACATCTTCTCTTATGGGGGTCTCTGCATGGCATTACCTCTTCAAATGGGGGTCCGCGGGCTAATGAGTGTCAATTTGGGGGTCCTTGACATGAAAAGGTTTGGGAACCACTGCGGACCCCCGGAAATGGTTAAACTGATTAACAAATTTAGCTGGGGACCCCCCCTGGAACCAGCGCAAGGACCCCCTGGGTCACACTCTACGACTGGTGTAAAGTGCAAACCTAGCTCTAACAAACAGCTCAGCTATAGTCAAGCCAAGGCCACTCAATAATAATCAACAGTCAAGATATCAGGATCTGCTGGAAATCAAATTGGATCTACCCATGAGTGTAAGCAAAACCAAAGACAAAAAATATACATTTGCGTAGGTAGGCCTATACTGTAGTGACTTGCAAAAAGGACATCAATACCATCGTAGAATATTTATCTCTTGTTGTTGCTGATGTTTTTTCAATTGTTTAAGTGAGCCTCATTAAAAGTAAATTAACTCCCCACAAGGCCACAACACAAAACAAAAACAACTAAGCCTGAGAGAAACAACAGAGCTAAGACTCGATATTGCTATTTATAGCTCTGTTCCAATGAACTGCAAACTTCAAACATTTTCCCCTCCACAGATTATGGAGCAACAATACACATGCAGGCTGCAGCACAGCACTTATGTAAGGCATATTACTTCTATCTTTTGTTCATGGAGGTTCAGTTTTAGATCCTTCCAAGGAGTTGGGTTGGTGTTCACTGCATTCATAAATCATAATCATTACATTTAATTACTGTAGGCTACTTGAGTGCAATTTTGAGGTGTTGTTTTACTTTGGTTGGTATTTCCATTTTTTATACTTACACTAAATCTCAGACTCAGGTATTGCATTCCACTACAATTAATAAAAAACAAAACCAATTAGGCCCTATTTTATACTTCGGACAATCGATTATAGCCCATCTTTCTACAAACTCACAACCCATTGTGACGCCTTGTAAACTTGTAGATCTGCTATTTTTGAAAAGGTCAGTTTGAGTTTGAGTACTTTTACTATGCATTAAGCATATGTTGATGCCAATTAAAATATGTCTAATGCCCAAATATATACCTGTTTTGTTCTTTCACTCAAGTAACATTTTTAATACAGGCATTTTTTATATTGTGTATCGTTACTTTTTCTTAAGTAAAAGTACTCAGTAGTAGACAGTAGTTCAAGGAGGACAAAATGGAACTTGATTTGAAATGCAAATCTCTCATGTGAGCTCCCAACAAAGAATCATCACCATCACAACTATGAAATGGCTATTAGTGGTACAAAATGACAAATGAATCAATCTGGGCTCAAGGCACGAACAATTTAGTGAATCAATCAAAATCAAAAAATAAAACAAATCACTATAGTTGGTAAAACAGTAAATACATTCCAATTCTAAATCAAAACTTAATGTTGAACAAGCAATCAAACCATCTACATACAAATTCAATTTGTACGTGAGCTCAGGGAGCCCTCTGCTGGCAAACACACAGACCAGTAAAATGCTGAATAAATGAAAATGACATACTTGCAATATGGCAGTAGGCATTTTAAAAATGTATAACAGTGTAGGGTTACAATAGAACAGAGCAGAACAGTCATGTCATTCACAAGTTGGAAACAGATCAAATCAATCAAGTTGGGGTGTGCCCTTCCTCCTGGTCATCATCATCCATAGTGTATGGCCCAGGTCCACAGACAGCATACGGCTCATACACCCTCCTAGAAAGGAGGGATTAGATTAGTTTGCATTAAATAGTATTAAATACTATTTAATCAATTTAATTTAGTCAAATTTTGACTACACTAGGGGACAACATTACTACATCAAACAACTAGATTGCCTAGACTAGATTATTGGATGTAGGGATGGTGTGGTTTGTGGAAGTTTGTGATGGTGGTCAGTGTTAAAAATATACAGATTCCCCCTCCCCCCTTTATAAAAGGTGGTGAGATCAGGTGTCAATATAGTCACAAACTCAGCATTAAAAGACTGGGTCATCTGCAAGAATTACTAGTATTGACTATATTCGCACAACGGCCATCTTGCTCTCACGTCACATTTGTGGGTTTGGAGGAAATGCCACCCTGGTGGCAATAGCCGCAGTGTGAATACGGTGAATTGACATTGAGAGTAGTAGTCATGGTTGTGTTGGTAGTAATTGCAGGAGTTACTTACATCTGAGCAGAGACTCCCAGCACGGCATCAGTGAAACTCCTCTTTGAGAGAGATGACAATGTTCTCCTTGGACTCCTCCCTGATGAAATCTGTCACCATTTGAAGTTTTCAAATGTTTCAGAATTCAGATGTCTGAAGGTCTTTGACCAAACGTTGATATTACGTTATATTAGTGTTACTGTTCATATTGCAAGTGCAGACGGTGTATATATACTTTGAGCCCTGCCTACGCAGTACGAACCCGTCTCTGAGCCTATCAGGTGTGCATAAAACTATGTTTTCAAATGTATGAAAATATTTTTGTAAATAGCAGATCTACAAGCTCAATGCGTCATGCGACACATTGTGAGCTTGTAGATCAGCTATTTGGCGAAATGTGTATAGGGCTTATGTTTTGTAGTAATAATCAAAATCTACAAAGTAACTAGTAACTAAAGTTTTCAAATTAATGTAGTGGAGTTAAAGTACAATATTTGGATCAGAGATGTAGTGCGGTAGAAATAAAAGTATTGGAAATTGGAAATACTCAACTTAAGTACAAATACCTCAAATGTGTACTAAGTACAGTACTTAATTAAATATACTTAGTTACTTTCCACTACTGATGATGGCATCAACATACCTTGAAGATTGGAATACCCCTATATCTCCATATATGGATCTGGCCTGTTCTGACATCACAACACTTCATATTTGGGCATGACTGAAACAGAACTCCATATATAGGACTAAAGGGACACAGGGAGACATATACAGAAATCTCCATATATGGGCATAAAGGGGACACAGACAGATGGGTGGAACGGGTACTCTGACATGGGTACAACGGGTATTGCATAGCCGGGTGGGGCATGGATCTCCAACTTCCATCGTTACCGATTCGGTGCACCGGCAGCCGGGCACCGGTCTAACACACACACACACACACACACACACACACACACACACACACACACACACACACACACACACACACACACACAGGCGCCGCGCAACGCGACATGCTTTGAGCTTGTAGATCAGCCTTATTTTTATCCTGAAAAGTAACAGTTTTGGACATATGAGGTTTCCACCCGACAGAGATGTGTTCTGAACCAGGAAGCACAGCTGCAGAGAGAAGATCTCTTAGATTCTCAGAGTTCTGTCGTACAAGATTGGAGCACGTTCACACATGACTCAGAACAGTTTACAGTAAGTGTGAATGAACAGGCCTTTAAATGGAGTCAAAGGGTGAAGGTGAAGTACAGCTGCACAAATTGGCGTCGTGCATGGCAACAGTTTGTGTTGGTGTGTCACACCAGAATATATAAGTTGATGCGCTGTGTTGAAAGTGACTGAGGGAGAGAACGAGAACAAGAACCAGACAGACAGACAGACTGACCGACAGAGTGATGTTTTCTTGGACCGTTTCCAAGGCAGGAGGACCAAAACGAGCTCATCATGCGTCTGTAGCAGTGAGGAACCAGCTTTATTCCTTTGGAGGCTACTGTGATGGAGCGACCTACAACATCAAGGATCAGATGGATATCCATGTCTTCAACACAATGTCTCTATGCTGGAAGACGTTACCTCCTCCTGGAAGAGGAGACGGTCACCTTGAGGTTCCCTCCATGCGCTTCGGCCACACAGCTGTTCTGATAGAAGATACAGTCTACATCTGGGGAGGCGATTGTGAAGGGGAGTACGACAATGTGCTTTATGCATTTGATGTCGACGCCCACATATGGTTGAAACCCAGCAGGGTTTCTGGCACTGTTCCCGAGGGGAGGAGCGATCACTCAGCCTGTGTCATGGGGAAGGTCATGTTTATCCATGGAGGAAACGACCAGCTGGCTGGATGGATTAATACCACGTACAAGTTGGACTTGGACACCATCGCAATGGTCTGGACTTTAATTAACACCGGAGGAACTCCACCACCTGCTTGTTCACGTCACTCTGCCACCGTCATTGGGACAAAGATGTTTGTATTTGTGGGCGTCGTGGGGAACCTGAGGCGCAACACCACCACCATCAAAGTGTTTGACACAGAGACTGACCTCTGGCTGGACACACGTTATGCACAGCTTCTTTTATCAGATGAACCCTTGGTTCATTCAGCCTTTACCTACAATGGAGAGCTGTACATATTTGGTGGCAAGAAACTGTATCAGACCTTACGTGATCTCTGGAAATTCAGTCCAGAGACCTTCTCCTGGAAGAAGGTTGTGCCCAACGGGAAATACCCGGGTCCAATGGATACTATGTGCTGTTGCATGGTTGGAGATCATGTCATCCTCTTTGGAGGATATTACAAACGCTACAAAGGCAGTGGCATTCTCATACTCAATGATGAGCTGTATGTCTTGGACTTGAGTCCTAGCCTGAAGACATTATGCAAGCTAGCGGTTATTCAGTACGAACTGGATCAGTCTGAACTACCACACAATATCAGGTGGGAACTGGTAGCCATGACAAGTTCAACCAACAGTGTGCTCACTGCCAACAAGCTCACGAAAAGAAGGAAAACAGAAAACATTGAGTCAACTAAACCGTAAACTGTGAGCAGTCTATGACATCACTACTATGAGTCACAAAAAAACACAAAAAATGTGAAGCATTGCATATCAATCTAAGGTTTGAGAAGCACTACAGATCATGTTTCAAGTCAACCCTGCAAATAACTATCATCAACGGCACCCTGAATTACATTGTTACTTTATGGAGCCTTAACCGCCCATTCTACTAAATGTCTGCTGAATCAGTTTTCTGTAAAAACTCCTGATTCTATATCAGTGGTTCTCAAACCTTTTCACGTCAAGGACGCCCAAAATATTTTGTTCCAGCAGGGACCCCCAGAAACACAGATTTGAGTTAAAAATGTTCGCTTAAAAATATAATATATATTCAAGGATTTGCAAAAAAATAAAAAAGATATGACGATAAAAAAGGCAGAGCTACAAGTTCATAGCGTGGCACAAAGTGACGTGCCACGCTATCCTATATATATATATATATATATATATATATATATATATATAGTTAGCTGGTTTGGCAGATAGTTCTTGAGAGCAACGTTTAGTTGTAAATTACATTGTGTTTGTTTACATGGCTGTCAGCATAAAATCCAACTTCCAAGCAGCACAGCCAGGTGCTCTGAGTCGTTGATTAGACAGCTGTCTGTTTATAGAGTGGAGCAGTCATTATCAAGAACACACTGCTGAATCAGCAATTGACCATTCAGAATCAAGCATTCAACCAAGCCGTGTAATAATTATAACTAACCATTAGCTCAAGATGAAACATGTAGCAGATGCAGCAAGCAATGCAATAAATGAAAATAACTAAAACAACACCTTGACAATCTTGAAAGTGTCCGTGGCCCACCCATCTGACCACTTAACACGGTGATCCATTCTGATGAACAGCAGCACTGCCTTTCACGATGCTCTTCACCATCACACCAGCACTGTACCCTGAGGAAGAGAACGTGCCGGTTGTAAACAATAAAGCACTATATTGACCATTGGCTGACATGCTAATAAATTGTTATTATGGTATTCTCCCTTATCATCTCATTCTCCACTTGCAGTGTTCAGATGGAGGAAGTGGAGCTGCCTGTGATGTGTGAACAGAGAAGCTCCGAGCTTCTCACAGTGCTGTGGGAAGGGGAATAGCTCTGGTCCATACTCCATAGCTCTAATGTTGTTTAATTTAGAATGCAACAGCATTCCATTAGAGCTATGGACCAGAGCTAGAAGGGGGATATGGAAAGGTGTGTCGTGTGTGTTTT
This sequence comes from Electrona antarctica, assembly GCF_951216825.1. Taxonomy (NCBI): domain Eukaryota; kingdom Metazoa; phylum Chordata; class Actinopteri; order Myctophiformes; family Myctophidae; genus Electrona; species Electrona antarctica. The sequence continues at coordinate 34,340,944 of NC_136805.1, forward strand.
ATTTGGTGACTTGGTCAGTCAGAACAGCTCTTAAACGGAAAGTGGTGTGTGGGCTGTACTGTTTTGGAGCGATCACGTTTTGTTATTCTTTTCATTTTAGTTTCATTGGCCCAGCAGCACCCATGCACCCGCCGTCGATGTGGGTGCTTTGAAACCTGATTGATTGATTGATTGAAGAATTTATTAACAGTTTGCAGAATTACAGTACATTTCAAGCACAAACTCAATACAAAGGCTGTTAACTGTGAGTGGACGACCCAATTAAGCATTACACTTGTTTCCAATAGGGTCCACCATGTTCAAATCATCAAAACATTTAGAGACGTACAAATAGACACTTCTATAGACAGAACAGGAATTCATCATAAAGGAGGTAAAAAGGGAAAAGAAATATATACAGTGAGGGGAAAAAAGGGGGGGGCGGGGGGGGGATTCAGATTTTACGGGGGCCAGTTTCGAATTGCAGCCATCCGTAGGTGCCCTTTGAGAGCGGTTTTGAAGGAGTCAAGGGATTCGCATGTCTTAATGACAGTTGGTAGGGCGTTCCACATTTTGGTGGCATAGGAGTGAAAAGAATTTAGTCCCTTGTTTGTGCCGAATCTGGGTTGTACATGGTTGAAACACTTATCTCCCTACTTACAAGCAAATACAATAAATGGCCAACAGTACTCAAATGTGCTACTGTTTCGTGTTGCCATGCATCTATAAATAATTAATATCTATCACAATGATAAATAAAGCAGTTTAGCATAATGCACACGAAACTGGAGTTATATGTTCCCGTTCTGTTCTCCAGTCTCAAGAGTTTGGTTTCAGGCTTTCAGCTGTACTTGAGCAATTTCGATGCATAATTTGTATCTGATATGACCATTATTAATGCATAATAACAAGTAAGACGCGCAAACGCGGGAAGCGAACGCAGCTCGTAAATTGCAACAATTAGAATGATTTTTCTTTCTTTTTTTAAACGTTTTTTTTTTAAGATTTTCTTTTACAGTTTATTTTTTAAGTCTTTTTTTAACGTATTTTTTCAAAAGTTTTCTTTTAAGTGTTTTTAAGTTGTTTTTTTTAAGTTGTTTTTTTATTTAAAAAAATATTAAGTTATTTTTTTTTTAGTGTGTGTGTGTGTGTGTGTGTGTGCGTGTGCGTGCGCGTGTGTGGTGTGTGTGTGTGTGTGTGTGTGTGTGTGTGTGTGTGTGTGAAAGGGACAGGTTTCAATTGCTAGCTTAAGGTGCAAGCTAGTTAGCTAGCTAGCAAGCTAACTGGTTAGCTAACTGGTTAGTTAGCAAACGTCTACAAACACTTGTTTAAACATAAACGGACAGTGTTATCACTTTATCAGCAGTGATATTCGTTAGAAATGCATTTTTCAAAGTTTAACTCTCAGTTCTGATTGGTTGTTTAAACGCGACAGTTGAGTGACGTAGCGCCTGTTATCATTTTGAACTTGGGAAACCCCCCTGGAAACCCCCCGAACACACGACGCCGATTGGATCGGCGCGCCGCCGCGACCTACGTCACGCTCCTGCGCACGTGAAACGCCCAAACGCCAATCACAGTTCGAGACCCCAGCGCTTAAAACCGGCCGCGCAGACGCTGCCCACCAGATGCTTTGAAACCTTGATCGGACTCAGACGCATTTTCTCCTTGCTCTTCATCACATCTCACACAACTTGCTACAACGAACCAACTCCTAACTCCATCAGATTTTGATTGACTTGTTATTGATTGATTGATTTATTGATTGAAACCTTAGTTTATTTTCGAAAAGATTTAACGTTTTCAACCAGATTTCGAACACATCTCTCAGTTCTTTCGCCGGTTCTCTCCAGTCTCTCACCTTGCTACAGAATGCAGTACGCCAACCAGGTGATCAACGAGCCATCTTCCTTGGTAAGTGCAGGACGTTCCAGAAAGGGGACCAAGAGGATCAGCGTCCACCACGATCCTGAACTGCACCGACACATTGACCAGGCAAGTAGGCTCACCGCTAAGCTAGGCCATGTTTAAAACCTCTCGACTCATTGTGGCTTCTTTATTTGAATGTAACGATGCAATGCCGCCGTCGTTCAATTCAACGGTCATGTTTTGTCGTGGAAAAACCTCGACTCATTGTGGCTTCTTTATTTGAATGTAATGCCGCCGTCGTTCAACTCAACGGTCATTTTGTCGTGGAAAAAAATACGATCTACAACTAACAACCTGTAGCATCATGTGGCGTTGTTATCTCGTCTCCGTCCATAGTTATTATAGGTTCTGAGGCTGGTTCTCTCATGCGAATTTGCGCAAACCGTTAATCGTCCCACGAACGTAATGTCGGAACGTCACTCTGTTTTGCCTGTGTTTTGCGCGCCTTGCTACTTTCAACGTTAATGTCTACATAAGTGTTCAGATTTAAAATATAAAGTGCTCACCCCTGGGACGGGTTATTGGCACCCGTGCATTCCGTATTGTTCAATAAAAAGCATTTTAAACCGACCGCCGGTCATTTTCTAAAACATTCAAATGTATTAACGTCCATACACAGATAGGGGCGCGTAGTTGAAAGCATGGCAAAGACTGAGAAAATGGCCGGCGATCGTATTAAAATGCTTTTTATTGAACAATACGGAATGCACCGGTGCTAATGCCCGCCCGAGCAACATTCTAACATCCGTGGCCCGGGGGTGAGCACTTTATATTTGAAGTCTGAACCTTTTTGTAGACGTTAACGTTGTAAATGTAGCAAGGTGCACAAAGGGGTGATATTGCGTCATGACCATAAATTGGCATGATTATGACGTCATGTTTCAGCTTTCAGGAGTAATTCTAATTCAGTGGTGGAAGTAATGTCAGCTAAAATGTTAATCTATATGTACATCTTTTTGGCTCCATCACTTCCAAATTCACTCATTTATCCTGTTTGAGTTCTCTCTTGATTGGATAACATTGGTATCCGATCTGAAAATGGACTTTCTGTTCATGTCTGAGGTCATTTTGAAGTTGATTTATCTTTGCCCATGAAGCTAAATATGAATTTAAGCACATGCTACTTCTGTCTGCTTTTACTTCAGTCATGCTAGTGTAGCTGGAGAGACAGGGAGACCCCTGTGACTGAACAAATACACAACGAGCTATTTTATTTAACATTTATAAATAAATGTAACTTGCCTTTTAAATGCATTTGGAAAAACACTTTTTTTTCTTTTTCTTTAACTGAACAGTGGAGGGGCGTGGAGAACCATGCAGAGGAGGGGAGGAAGTCGATTGACTCCACCAGTGTCGGCATGCCTGTCATCAGGAGATGTGCAGCCAGGAGAAGAAAGAGGCCCACCACCATCCATGTCGACACACTGCAGTGTGACCCTGCAGAGGGGAGGAAGTCGATTGACTCCACCAGTGTCTGCATGCCTGTCATCATCATCAGGAGACGTGCAGCCAGCAAAAGAAAGAGGTCCACCACCCATGTAGACACACTGCCGTGTGACCCTGCAGAGCTGATGCTGGATAGGAAGGTGTGGACGAGGGCTGCGACAAGGGCTGCGACCCTGGAGTGCCTACAGGTGAGTTTTGGCTAGTCTGCACTGCATTGCATACTGTACACTAGTTACACACCTACTGTAAAGGGTCCATTTGCACTCCTGGTAGTTTTACTGTAGTTGATGATCAAGAGTCAATACAAATAATCGGATTAACAATGCAATTGTGTTATAAGCATTGGACATTGGAACTGAAATTAACATATATTATGCACTGGGCATATTACGACAAATAACTTAAATATACAAATGTATTTTACAGTTTAACCCTGAAGAAGAAGTTTTCGTTTCTTATATATATTTTTTTGTCCTTCTCAGAAGAATGGAGTGACCAAGCCTTTGAAGAAGAAACCCAAAGTAGCTGTTAAGCCAGCACAGCCACTTCCTCAAGTTGCTCCCTCTCCTGTTCCAGAACCTGCACATAAGCCAGCACAGCCACTTCCTCAAGTTGCTCCCTCTCCTGTTCCAGAACCTGCGCATGTTGATGATCCGCAGACATGGGTGATGGACATTGATGCAGGGGACTCGGACATGCCCGAGCTATGTTCTGAATATGTGAAAGACATATATGCATACCTAAGGGATCTAGAGGTACGTGGTCCCAGAGACACTTTTCTTTTTATGTGGTACCTGGACTGCTCGACCCAAAACACAGCCCATTTTCTTCCGGACCGCTCTCCCCAGCGGTTCTTGTATTAGTTTTACTGAGGTTAAGGTTACGAATAAGTTTAGAGACTGCATAGTTTTACTGAGGTTACGTTTTGGAATAATGTTTGGTTTAGCTATAGATTTACTGAGGTTAATGTTTAGGAATACCTGGTGGTGAGTTTGCCAGATTTGACTTGACTCCATGATGTGACTTGGTGTCTTGCATGAGTGTAATGACATATTTTGTTTTTACAGGTACGTCAGGCTGTGCGACCCGGGTACATGAAGGGCTACGACATAACGCCACGCATGCGAGCTCGCCTAATCGACTGGCTGATCCAGGTTCATTCAATGTTGCAGCTTCTGCTGGAGACACTGTATCTAACAGTTGCCATCTTGGATCGTTTTCTGCAGGTAAGGGCAACTTACACATTTGTGTGGATATTTTATCTGCTCTTGTGTTTTGCAATTTGATTATTTTTAATTTGTTGTTGTGTGTTTATTACAGGTTCAGCCGGTTTCACCAACGAAGCTGCAGCTTGTTGGTGTCACTGCCATGCTGCTCGCCTCAAAGTACGAGTCAAATAGAAGAGGCGCCCCAGAGGTCCGGGACTTTGCCCGGCTCACAGACAACGCCTTCACACCCGCTCAGATTAGACAGATGGAGCAGGTGATGCTGAGGGCCCTCAACTTTGAGCTGGGGAGCCCACTGCCGTTGCACTTCCTCAGGAGAGCTTCCAAGGCTGCAACCGTGAGTTTCTGTTCACATAGTCATAGTAAAAGTATCAATGCTGCAATGTAGGGAAACTCTGTAACAAGTGCTGGTCATAATACATTATAAACTCTGCAGAACAGCATTTTCTTTACTGCATTATCACCAGCACGTGGAACATGTAAACTTTTTTAGAACTTCTAGAAGTTGTCCTGCATGACTAACATTTATAACTAGTTATGAAGCCTTATAAGTGGATTATAGACTTCACCTTTAAAGTGTTAATCAGTCTTCAGAAATTGCTTTTCAATTAATCTAGGAATGTGGTTCATATTTGATTAGCAAAAACAGATTTCCGCTTTAAAAAAACAATTCTAATTTCTAATCTGGATATGACAATACTGTTTTGGGCTGACAGTTCAACATAGTGCAATTGAACATAGGTGGTTAAAATAATTGTTGCAGAGTATTTGGCATTTCACATACAAGCAGGCTTTTCAATAGTGTTTGTCTGTTACTCTGTTCTAGACTACTATGAAGATCTACGCACTGGCCAAGTATCTGATGGAGTTGACACTCCTCGACTATGAGATGGTTCACTACCGGCCCTCTGAGATCTCTGCTGCTTCCCTCTGCCTCTCCCAGATGCTGCTGGATCACCTGCCATGGGTGAGTTGAATAGAACTGATGTGGGGACATGGATGTTCGCTTATAATAGTAGGCTACAGATGGCTAGAATGATGGTTTATCTTAGTTCTAATTTGTTTTTGCTTCATGTGTTGCAGACTCCTACAGAAAAGTTCTACACCACATATGATGAGGCTCACCTGAAGCCGATCATGCTGCTGATGATCAAGAACGTGGTTGTCGCCAACAAGGGGAGAACAGAGTTCCAGGTGAGTTGGCGAAAAGTATTTGGAAGTTAATGGAGCACCATGGGGATGATTAAGGGGGACTGCCAAATCTTTGTGGGATAGGAACTTTCAACATAAAAAAAAAACTCTTCAACCATAGCCTTCGTATTTTGAAGGGGACAAAGCATGAGCTACAAGCTCACAGCCTCCCGCTGCGAGGCGTTGGTAGCTTGTGGATCGGCTTTTTTCAGTAAAGGTTTTGTGTAGCGGGGGAAAAAAGAGCAGATAAAGTTCAGTCAAATCGTGGTCAAATCCACAAGTAAACGTGAAGATGAAGAAAAGTATTTACAACACTGATGGTGTTGTCAAACAAGTCTGAAATCTATGAAAGTTTAATCTGCAACTGAGAAATGTTGTAAGACCCCTGCTGTAGATGTATACTAATGCAAATGTACCCTCTCTCTCCACCTAGGCTGTCAAGAGCAAGTACTCTCAGAGCAAGCGGATGTGGATCGCCCTCCTCCCTGAGCTGCAGAGGCCTGTACTGAAGCGCCTGGCTGCTCCTTTACTGGACACTACTGGATGTCTGTCGTCCCCCCCTCGCCCCTTTATCTCTTTAACCCAGTTTGGCCAAACAGTTTTCTGAAAGACATATGTCGGTGGTTCTCAACCTTTTCCATGTCAAGGACCCCTAGGAATTATCTGTATTTGGCCGCGGACCCCCATCTGAACATATGTTGTTCCAGGCCCCCCAGAAGCAAATATGAGTTAGAATCATTCGCTGTGAAAGATTTGTGCCATTATATTCATGATTTTTTTTGTAATAGCTAAAGTATTTTAAATCAATTTAAATGTTTTATTTCCATTTTGTAGATTTTGTAAATGCCTCTGTAAATATGTAAATATGTAAATAATCATTGTTTTGTATTCCCATTAAAATGTGTGTTATTGTATTTGCAGCTTTTTAATGTTTGACCAGGGGTTTCAGCAGTTCTTGCACTTCTCTCTAAATATGGCTTAATGTCTGAAGTATAACTAATCTAAACCGTAGACTTGCATATGTCTGAGATTAAAGCGCAAATAATACAAATATTTAAAGGTATTTTGCTCAGGTCAAAGTGAGGTGTAAAGTTTTTGAATTGGGGTTGACAACCAGAGATAATTGCCAGGTGCTCAGACAATGTAAGTAGCAAAGGTCTCATTACGGAAATATGATTTTCCTGAGTGACTTAAGGTAAGCGACACATTGACCCCTTTTCCACCGGTTGGTTCCCAATGGGAACCGGTTCAGTTCTTTTTGGTTTTTAGTCCATGAGCCAGAGCTCCAAAATTGGTGGGCAAACTAGACTTATATTAAATTCTTTATAGGATCAATACAAGTAAATGAATGCTTGATAACCCTTCCACAGTAGCAGCTTTTGCATATTTAAAAATGTAACATTTGTAATACAATAAATCATTGTCTTTGTGTAAGTACTCAATTGGGGAAGTTTAATGGTGATAACAATCTAATAGACCTGGTTTTTCACTCTATTCATAATTAAAGTTTCAATTTTGGAGCTCTGGCTCATGAACTAACTGGTGGAAAAGGGGCCATTGTGATAATTATCTTAATGAGTAATCTGAATCTGCAAAGTAACCTGTTAATTGTACTACAATAATTTCCCCTGAGGTGTAGTGGAGCAGGAATAAATTAATCCAGTCATGTTATCTGGCAGTTTGTAAACTAATCAGTCAGAGTATGTTAGTTCAGTAATGGAGACCTCCAGCTCTTTAGTAAGAAAGGGCATTTTCATGCTGTGATACCAAGTTTATCCAATCAGAACTTTCTTCAGGACAAAAGCAAGCACGATTCCATATTTAGATGCCGTTTAGAAGAGTAGTGGTTCTCAAAGTGGAATCCGGGTTCCTGAGGATGTTACTAGTCTTGAGTGTACAAATGGAACCAAAAGTAATGTTTGAGAACCACTTTCTGAGAATCCTGGAAAATGCCAAATCCTTATCTGCTCTCAGCCAGTAGATGGCACCAACACAACACTACTGAAAACAATTTTTAGGAATAGTTTCTGATTTTCTACAGACTGCCTGACATGCAGTGATGATGCCCTTTAAAATGTTAATCTTAGGTTTTGATTGTGGTGTTGAGACAGTTGGTCTGGTCCATAGCTCAGTCTAATGCTGTGCAACAGCACTGCAGTCCCAACAAAGAATCATGCTTATGCAAATACATCACTCCAGTTCACACACACTGCCGATATGTCAGAGCATTTTATTGAAATGAGTTACGGGTTCATATTGCAGTATAGGCTACATCACAACTATCAAATGGCAATTATTAGTGGTACAAAATGACATGAATCAATTTTGGCTCAAGCCAGGCATGAACCATTTAGTGAATCATACTGAAATGTAAAAAAAATAAAACAAATCACTATAGTTAGTAAAATAGTGAATACATTCCAATTCTAAATCAAAACTTCATGTTGAACAAGCAATCAAACCATCTACATACAAATTCAATTTGTATGAGCCCTCTGCTGGCAAACAAACAGACCAGTAAAATGCTGTATAAATGAAAACGCTATACTTGCAATATTGAGATGAACAATATGTAACGATTGAATTTTGTACAATATTGATCCCAGCGTGAATAAGAGAGATACGTTGTACACTGGCTATAGGATTCCTATACAGGCTTTGGGCCTTCAGCATATTCAATACAAGGCAACATTGTGTCAATGAAAGCTGCTGAACATTGACTGAAATATAGATGGCGGTTTAAACAAAATATGCTAAAAAAAAAAGAAAGCTATAAAAAGAAGGTGCTAATTTTTGCAAACGGGACTAAAGCTGTGGTCCGTTAGTTGACACAGAGGCACTTTAAAAATTGTCATTAAACTCTCTATATATAATATCTCTGTGGGCGGCCGGAAACCATCTAACTCCAACATGTTCATTTTTTCAGGAAATAAAGAAAACCATATATATATTTTTTTTTAAACAAAGCAATACTGCCTCATCAAAGTAGGTATTATTTGTGACTTTATATATCGCCAATTACTTGCATGAGAGGGGGAGAGGTGGTGGGGTTAGCTGCTTTAGCTGTTTGAGGTTCCAATGGAGGTTTTGTTAGAAGCGCTTTAATACTTTTCATTGGTTCAATAATTATTTTTAACCAACACAGATGTACAGGGTATTCAATAGCGTTGATTCATGACAAAAATCAAAAACCTCAAAAATGGAGTTAGGTGGTTTCCGACCATGGCCGTGACGAATCTTGGCAAACATCTAGCATTATGCAGTAGCACAAAGATTGTACGTGTGTGGAAATGTAGTTAGTTTTGTTCCACTGACATGACACTGACTGATTATCCCAAGAAGAGGAAAGTGATATATATTGTGAACTATAACATGCGCGACGGGCTGGTGCTATAAGGACATGGGAAACAACGGTTAAAACTATGAAGCATGTAATACATTGTCCTTATATGGCCGTGGTTATTTCCTCCTTCATGTGTGTGTGTGTGTGTGTGTGTGTTTAGTCACTTCCACCGCACAGCTTCAGCAGCAGCTTCTTGTAGTCTCCAGAGGTGTCACCCTATTGGGAAGAGAGAGAGAGGGAGAGATAGAGAGGTAAGCAATTTATTATACATTTATGTTTCAATATGTCCGTACACTGACAAATGTGTCCGTGGCAGGACTTGGCCTTGTCCGTGGCAAATTCTAGATTTTGTTTTTACACACCATCATAATGTTCTTATTTTGATCACGGGCCGGGGGCTATTCTGGGGACGGAACCGTACCGTGGGCGGAGCGGAACGGAAGATAGGTGGCTCCATCGATAACCCACGCTCGGTGTAGCCTGGTGAGCAGGTCTCATTGAAAATCAACTATAGGCGCGTTAAATCGCGTCACGTTTGAAAGGCCCTTTACTCAGTAAAAGGGATACACTTGTGGAATGTCCTACCAACTGAAATAAAAAGACTAACTGATCTAAAAAATATTTGGGAATGTTTTGTAGTTTTGTACTTTAGATTAGAGTTTCATGCATGTAGCTTTTGTATTAAACGATTGTTTTTAGTATAGATTCATAACTTTATAGAAAGGCCTAACCAGGGTCTCAAATTAGCCTCGGCTATAAAGCCCATATACAACGCATATATATTGCTTTTTGTATGTCCTGTTAAATTAAAAAAATTAAAATAGGTCGTCACCCGACAGACAGCAACCACATATAGAGGGTATGCGCATGCATAAAGTGAATGGAAAATAGAGTGGCAAATCGAGTGGCAAAGTGAGTTTAACATTGCTTAACGTTGTTTAATGCAATCATATTGGACATTTATGATTGGATGTATGGGCTGTCGATGCCATAAAGTTGTCTTTTGCCACTCAGTAGGCATTCCCGCATAACTTCCTGGTTTGATGATGTCACGCGCATACCCTCTATTGTCCAGTCTAGCTCTGCTCCATACGTACCAAGATGGCCGTGTAGAGTGACTTGGCATAGATCACACGTACTGAGATGGCGGTGTAGAGTGACTTGCCGTAGAGAGCATACGTACCGAGATGGCGGTGTAGAGTGACTTGCCGTAGAGAGCATACGTACCGAGATGGCGGTGTAGAGTGACTTGCCGTAGAGAGCATACGTACCGAGATGGCGGTGTAGAGTGACTTGCCGTAGACCCTCACATACTCCTGCCTGATGTCCAGCATGTCCACCTCGGAGCGGGTCACCATGATACGGATGAGTGTCCTGTCTTTGGTCCCCGCGCCCTGTTAGCATCAATAAATAGGGGGTGCATACATTTGTTAGACATACTAACAGTCCGACAGCCATTAGTCCGACAACACCGTCGCTCCCGACATGCGCGGCCGGTTACAACTACCCCGTGGCCGGTTTAAAACTCACCCCTGGCCTCCGACATGTGCGGCAGGTTAAAACTAACCCGTGGCAGGTTAAAACGAACCCGTGGCTTCCTCTGAGATTATGTTTAGGGTTGGGTTTTGGGTCGGGTGTCGGACTCATGACTGTAGGACTGTTAGCACGTCAGACAAAAACACATGCACCCCATAAAATACTGCACATTATTGTCCTGTCTTTGGTCCCCGCTCCCTGTTAGCATAAATAGTACACATTACATGAGTGTCTCGTCTTTGCCCTGTTAGCATTAAATACTAAATGTTACTGTGCCCACACACACTTTGTTTGATCTGCAATGCATACAGTATGTGTTTTTAACAGTGGTTCTCAAAGCAGGGTCCACGAACCCTCAGGGGTCTTTGAGGGGGTTCCAGCCGAGCAAAAGTAGTTAGCAAAAGTATTAAAGTAACATAGCATCTAAGTCACTTGAATTACTTGAATCCTATTTTATACTTAGGCAAATCCAAAAATAGCAGATCTATAAGTTCACAACGAGTCGAGAATGTGACGGGCTCCGAGCTTGTACTATGGATCGGGGGGAAAACACATCACATAACTTATGAGGGTCCCTGGCACAAAATCTTTTCAGAAACAGATCCACGGTCAAATACAAATCGATTTGGGGGTCCTTGACATCATGGCAATATTTTGTCTTGTTCAGATGCCTGAAGAAGGTCTTTTGACCGAAACGTTGCGTAAATAATCATTGTGTACTTGTGGACTTTTTGAATACGTTGATCTCTCTCTGCCTACGCACCCGTCTATGAGCCGATCAGGTGTGCATAAGACTTTGTTTCCGTCCGAGGTCCTTGACATGAAAATGTTTACACTGGAATTGAATACAAAGACAATTAGGTCACAGCGTACGTACCGCCATGGCCTTATGGAGTCTCTCTGCGAAGTAGGCTGGGGTGTTCCTGATGCATTTCACTGCAAGGTGACAGGAGGGGACATGAGTGTACAGCAGTGGTGGGAACAGTACTCACACGTTTTTTACTTAAGTAAAAGCATCAATACTGCAATAAATGCTCTGTTATGAGTAAAAGTCCGGAATTCAAGTATTGGCATCAAAATGTACTTGAAGTACCAAAGGTAGAAGGTGCGCTTTATGCAGAATGTCTCATTTCAAGTTTTCAAATGTATAATCATCTCTTGAAAATAGCCGATCTAGATGCTCACCTACGCATTGTGAGCTTGTAGATCGGCTATTTTCAAATGGCCGAAATGTATGGGCTGAAGTGGTTAATGTATGTTTTGTAATAATCCTCAAAATCTACAAAGTAACTAGTAAATAAACGTTTTCGAATAAATGTAGTGGAGTAAAAGTACAATATTTGGATCCGAGGTGTAGAAGTGAAAGTATTGGAAGTATTGAAATACTCAAGTAAAGTCCAAATACTTATTACTTAATAAAATTGTACTTAACTTAAGTACAGTATACTTAAGTAAATGCACTTAGTTACTTTCCACTAGTGGCAGCGGTGGCCGAACGGTTTGCGGAGCGGTCTTGATACCGGAAGGTCGCCAGTTCGTATCCCCGGATGGGCACGTTAAAAATAACCACCGCTGAAGTGCCCTTGAACAAGGCATTGAACCACTACCATGAAATGTTCTATGAGCAGGGCCTGGCTGTAAACAAGTATCTGATGCTTAGTCCAGTTACCCTGGGTAAATATAGTAACTTTGCTTTGCTTTGGTGTTACCCATCGGGAACCCATCGTAAAAAAAAAAAAAAAAGAAAAACAGCACCCTCTGCTGTTTGTTTCCTCAGAATCTGTTCTTGAGAGATTACTGGTGTTCAGACACTAAGGCCCTATTTACACTGGCATCCACATCCAGATTTGAATCCGATTTGTTTAAATGAGTCATGTGACCATTTAAACCAGTCGGATTTCAATGTTGATGTGGCACAGATCTGATTCAGGCTAGATTTGTCTGCCAGTGTAAATGGGGCCTTAGAGCAGATGCTTCACTTCAAAACACCACTAACATCATAATGGAACAGTCTCATCGTGGTACATCTGATAAGTGATTCAGCCAAACCTCGCTAATGTGCACTTCTCTGAAATGTAGGTAATTTATTTGGACTGGTCAAATGAGTGCTTTCAGTTCAACCAACGCGGTGGCACACACTAAACTCCTCAGTATTCATTTCACTCAGAGTATGTGACAATGGATTTGGGTTGATGTTGCCATGCCCAGAGTTACTTAAACACTGTAGATTTTACTGTATGTGGTTTTGGGTGTGTCACTCCAACCCTCTGTATAGAAGAATGACAATGACATAACCTTTATTTAGAAAATGAATAAAATCCGCACTCAGTCGAGTAAGAGTCTTTGTTTAATAATGATAGTGCTCCTACCAGACAGACAAACGCGTTTCTGTCTGGTATGACTGCTGCTGCGGAGCACTATCATTATTAAACAAAGACTCTTACTCGACTGAGAGTGCAGATTCTATTCATTTTCTATATGTTCTTTGAATCTGCACCCAGCACACGCCTGAAACTTTATAAGACTGTCTGAGTAGAGCCGCGCCTTTTCCCTTGAAATAACCTTTATTTAACCAGTGAAAGATATATTGAGACAAAGTCTCTGCACTGCTGGCCAAGAGGCTGAAACACAGGATTCACATGCATACAAAAACAGGACAAACTCCACCAAAGAACAGCAGACAGACTACCGAACATTTCTCTGAGAGTACATGAGGTTAAAAAGTCTTAAGAACCAAACAAAATAAATGCAATTAGAAAAGAAAGAAAACTACAGTACATCTCAAAGCAGGAACAGATTCTAGTGAGTAAGCTTTTTAAAACTCCTACGTGAATTTAAAGAAGGCAATCCGAGTCTGGTCTGAAGGTCATTGCAAGCCTTGGGCCAAAATAAAATAGGCTGCTTTTTTAACCAGCCTCAGTTCGCCAAAGGGGCACTATCAATAAAGGCAAAAAGCCCCCCCCCCCTTTCAGAGGGCCGTGACTTAACCCATTTTGACCTGAGATCAGATTCTAAAAATGTCTTCTACATCCTGACAGTTTTCTGAAATAGCTATGTTTCTATGTCAGTCGTTCTTCGATCTTTCAAAAATAGCAGACCTACAAGTTCGTAGCGCACCACTCGGTGGCGCACTATGAGCTTGTAGATCTGCTATTTTTCAATAGCTAAAGCATAACATAATGCCAACACCAAAAGGGGTTCCCGCCCAGAATGGGTTAGTTTACGTGAGTGTAACTTGAAGAACTCACCAACTGCCACCATGCCACTCTCCACGTCTCCAGACATCTCCCTGCAGATGCTCTTCTCAATGTCCCGGCCACACATCTGCTGGTACTCGTGGAAGACTTGGCGGAGACAAGAGTTGCCGGTTATAGTCAAACAATAAATCATACAAACCACTAAGACATTATTAGTAGTAGTGAAAATAACAGGTACTCCCTGTAGCATACCTGCACGAAGATGAGGCTTACTGCGAGCACATAAGATCGCATTGAACTGAGACTCATCAGTCCCCGTTTTATTTTCCCCAGCAGCATACAGTTTCTGTCAGAAACACACACACAAAATTACTATCATTGATGCTCTAATGGATGTTGTATTAGACGTTCTAAGACAGTTATCAGTGTTTTTAAATACAATCATCACCTGAGCGTCCTGTTTGGCCATAGAGACATCCACGTTTTCCCTCTCATCTCGGTTGCCCTGGAAGAAAACAACAATTTTCGTTTCAACAGGAGGCGGCGCAAACAAATCTTAAAATCTAATGCATTACTGCTGCCTGGTCAATAATTCAACGTCGTCCTCCTGAGTGCAGGGCGCTCTTGTTTGAATAATAAACTGCAGCAGAAAGAAACCTAGTGCCTACCTGACAGAGGGAAACCAGGAGTCTACGGAAGTGTCCCGAGGTGTCATTGCTGATGGAATCCTCCAGGGTCTTTCCATACTCTGGAGGCAAAAGTAACAATACATCTGATCATCACCTTCACAGTATACAACACAGAGCAAAGTCCACATTACATACATTCGTTGAATCGTTTGGTTACTAGTGTCCTCCATTTGATTTACTTATTAGTTGAGCCATTCGAAGCTTTTTGTACACCAGAGGGCGCTGAAACCGCAAAAAAGAAACCTGTGTGGTGAAACACAGCTGAACTATTTTCCACATGTTGTAAACTGTCCTGCACTTACTTAAAGGTTAGTAATTTTTGTGTGGCCTTGGGTCTTTCCCTGATGGATCGATCGAGGGTAGCTCGATCGAGTGCAGGACTGCACGAGTATGTTCAGCTGCAAAATGTGTATTGTCCCACGAATATGTTAAGAATCTAAAACATGTGACCTCTTTTGGTAGACAAGTGATGGCAGAGGAGGGGGCGAGCTGGGCTTGGTTTGAAACACAACAGCTTATTGTGATTGGCATTGCTTATTGTAGGAGCTCTGTGAATCCCACAATGCAGACATTATACAATCCAATTACAATCATGTGGCGAGTACATACATGCTCATCACCTTCCTACCTACATGACTGCCTGCCTAGATATGTCCCAAACCACCCCCTCATGCCTTCCACTGTTGGCCTGCTCGATGTGCCTAAAAAAAATGGCAACTAAAAACCACGAACAAACTCCCACTATACCTTCGACAGGCAGCCTCTGTAGACAAATTTAAAGCACAGCTCCAATACCTACTTCTACACTCTTGCTTTTAGTTGAGCTGCTATCATTTTAATGTTGTTTTATGCCTTTGCTTTTCTTTTTTTTCTTCACTGCTCTGTAAAGCACTTTGAGCTGCATTTGATGTCATGAAAAGTGATCTATACAAATAAAGTATTATTATAATTATGAATACCTGAAACAAAAACAGAAATAGATAGATAAGAGTGCGGGGACACTCACCAGATTTGTAAACTTGATTGATTGCACATATCTCTGCATTGCTGCGAGAGGTCATGATCTCGATCAGACATGCCTCATCGGTCCCTGCACCCTGCACAGGAAAACACATGCATTATGTTATACTTTAGCTATTGAAAAATAGCAGATCTACAAGCTCATAGCGCGACACGAGTGCCGTGCTATGAACTTGTAGATCTGCTATAATCTTGAAAATGTGGTGCAAATCAGTGAATATATATATTAACGTTTTTAACTCAAATCTTTGCTTCTGGGGGGTCCCTGGACAACATATTTTCTGATGGGTGTCCGCGACCAAATACAAATAATTCTGGGGGTCCTTGACATGAAAAAGGTTGAGCACCACTGACATAGAAACATTGTTTTTTCAGAAAACGTTTAGGATTTAGAAGACATTTTTTTAGAATCAGCCTCAGTCCTAAAGGGGTTAGTAATGCAAACAGACTGCAAACCAGCTTATGTGGCAAGAGAGAGCATACAGTGCTGGCTGTTTGCCATCACTCATGATTGAATTTTCCGTGTATCCGTGTATTCCGTGTATCTGATGGTGTGACTAATCATCACGCAATGTGACCAGAAGAAGTTCCGTAACTCATTCTGGTCACATTGCGTGATGATGAGTCACACCACTGCTGACGTACCACTGTCTCCCAAAACAAATATTGTATAGTCTACTTAAAAATAAGCCATGGAATTACTGAGCCTCTGCTCTGACCTACATGTATGGACTCTCTCAGTTCAGACGCATCAAAATGGGCAGACGCCTGCAGCGTGGCAACAACCAGTTTCTCAAAGTTTCCAGTCAGCTCCGACTTCAGATCGTGGAATAGATCCTATGTGGAAAAAACAGACAGACAGACACTCAAGATATAACTTCCATTTAGAGTTCGGTCAGCCTCTATATAGGATTTGATGGGTTTTGTCTATTATTTGTATGTACTCGTATGGAGTGTCTGGAATAAAGTTTGAATTGAATGGCCAAAGGAAGCATTTTTAACTGTAACTCCTACCTTCCCATAAGTGGTTTTGTAGGCAGCCACCAGTGGGACCCTCTGCTTAAGACTGCGACTTCCCAGAAGTTCAGTGATAGCTGACTCATCAGTGCCTGTTCCAAATAAAATGTTAATAGTCGTTTTAAAAAAGGGATTGCATGTATTATTAACCCCATTATTCAAACGGGTGCAAGGATATAATTACTGACCAAATCCCTTCATTGCTTTGCGGAGAACTTCAACATCCCTCAGTGGATCAGCTCCTGCAGCGTCTTTAATGGAACCCCTGAAACCTCTCTAATCAACAAACATAAGACAAACACACACACTTAAAAAACAATAAAACATTTAAAATAACTTGTTACATGTAAAAAGTGCATAATACAGATTTGCACTCGCATACAAACATTTGAATCAATCCAAAACATGAAGTTCGTACATTAACAGGAGAGTGTGGGACGGCAGGGGCACCTCCTCCGTGTCCCGGACTAGTTGCCGGGGCACCTTGGTAACCCGGCATCGGCTGTCCTGGCGCCGGGCCCCCTCCATATCCCTGCGGGGCCCCACCCGGGCCCCCTCCATATCCCTGCTGCGGGGCCCCTCCCGGGCCCCCTCCATAGCCCTGCTGAGCCCCTCCGTATCCCTGCTGAGCTCCTCCCGGCTGCCCCCCTGGATAACCCTGCGGCGCACCTCCCGGCTGAAAAATAAAGGAAGGGCACTGTCATTAGCGCTAAGTACACAGTGACATAACTTATCTATAAGAACAAACCAACGGCCATGGTGGGAGGGACTTAGTAGAATGCATGTACGTATAGGTGTTTTTGAGCAAATAAAGAGATTTCCTTAAGTCAGTCCATATGCTATTAATCTCTCGACAGTGTAGAGGTGAGGTGGGTACATAAGAGATTAAATGTACCATTCCAAAGCCGCCTGGTGCTCCGCCCCATCCTCCTCCTGTGGAGACAAGGGATTGGTTACATAATGCTCAAATGGAGGCGGGGTTTTGCTTACAGGCCAACCAATAATTCTGACATATGCCATTACACAGTCAGTTGTTTATGATTGACACTGATTCTGTGAACGAATTAAAAGGTTAACAAAAATAAAACAGCTGCGTTTAGCCTTACCTCCTGCTGGGGCCGGGTAGCCCCCTGCTCCAGGTTGTTGCTGTGGTGGGTAGCCCCCAGCTTGGGGAGGGTAGCCCCCCCCGGCTTGTTGTGGGTAGCCCCCCCCAGCCTGTTGAGGGTAGCCCCCTGCCTGGGGAGGGTAGCCGCCTGCCTGGGGAGGGTAGCCGCCTGCTTGTGGAGGGTAGCCCCCGGCTTGGGGTGGGTATCCACCTGCCTGTGGGTAGGGTTGTCACGATCATATTTTACTTGACAATTAATTGCCATACATAAAATAATAAAAATAAAGTGTGAACCACTTTTTAACCTATGTTCATATAATTGGTCGTCACTAATGTTCATGGTAAAGTAGCACCATTTTCTTCCTACTCTGTTTCTCATAGGAGGGCTGTGGGCAGTTCAGAAAAACATCATCCTTAGGCAGATATTTTTAAGATTTAAAAAACATCACCACACTGATGGCTTTTCAGGAATTGAAAGCCTGCAGCTTGGATTCCCCATCAATGATGTCACTGAAAGTTCAGGTTGGTCACACAGACAGGTAGGAAAATATTGTGCTATTTTATCATGAACATTAGTGAGGACCATTAAATACAGTATATGAAGATAGGGTGAACAAAATTGGCATTAGGTAAAGTTGTGACAACTGTACCTGTTGTGGGTAGCCCCCTGGTTGTGGGTATCCCCCGGCTGCTGGAGGGTAGCCCCCCGCTTGGGGTGGATATGCCCCTGGCTGTTGCGGGTAGCCCCCACCTTGAGGTGGATACCCACCAGACTGATCAGGGTATCCAGGATAGCTCATCTTTAGGACCTATTGTTGAGAAGGAGATTATAGTCTCAGTTTAGTTACCTCGTTGTAACGTTTCACTCAGCTTGCGATACGATACTAGGTTCATGAATCACGATTTTACGATGTAAAAAACATATTTAAAAAACGATTTAAATGGTCACCAGTTTGAATTTGTTTTTAATTGATTTACGATGCATCGTTACATGCCTACTTGTTGAACCACTCTTCCCAGATGCAGAGACATAAATAAAAAATAATTAATAAATAATAAAGATGTCTAATATAAGAGAAGAAGAAAAAGAGGAGAGGGGAGAAAAAAAAGAGGGGAGGGGGGGGGGGACCACCTGTGTAGACACCGGTTTACACGACGGACATACAATGCCGTCTGGTTAGTAAAGGAGATTCTTTTTTTAATGTATGGAGGAATATTAGTCCCTGGGGGAACACCAAATAGGGCCATTAGCGGGTTGGGTGGGATGGATACGCCTAATATATCAGAGTAGGATTTAAATATATCTGTCCAGAAGTTCACTAACCTGGGGCATGACCAAAACATGTGTGACAGGCCAGCAGCGGCCTGATCTGATCGGTTACATGCATCATGAAATATCTGTGCTAGTCTTGCGTTAGTGAATGAACCCGATGAATGATCTTACATTGTGAGACTATGTCTAGCACGTATTGAGGAACTGTGAACTAGACTCAAAGCGGTTTTCCATGTCGCATCGGGCAATTCTAAGTAACCCAGGTCCTGCTCCCATGCTGTGCTAAGGGTACCAGGTCAGGTCGCCCCAATTCCATCTCGCCCCGGATTTTTTCCGCCGACCTCACACCGACAGCTTGGTACGGCGGTTCTTGTATTCTTTATTTTGTTTTACTGAGAATAAGGTTAGAAATAAGTTTAGGGTTAGGCATAGTTTTACTGGGGTTAAGTTTAGGAATAGGGTTAGGTTTAGGCATCGTTTTACTGAGGTTGAGGTTAGGAATAAAGTTAGGTTTAACCGTTTAAGCATAATTTACTTAGATTACTTTAGGAATACCAGGCCGCGCTGTTCCGCCGGCTGTACGCCCGGGGCGAGTTGGTAAAGGGGCGAGCAGTCTCGTATTCGTGCTAAGACGGTTAAGAGTTTCTGGGTTTATTGAATTAAGTTCATTATATATTGTTGAAATGAAGCCCTTTCTATTAGGGTTCAGAGAAAGTATAGAGTGCACTGCAGAATGGCTGGGTTGGATTGGAAAGTTTGGAAATTGTCTTTGTACAAAGTGTCTGATCTGAAAGTAGCTAAATAGATGGGAGCCGGCCAGCCGGGCAAACGGAATTTAGTATGAGAAAATTGAGAATGGTGCCATAATCCTGTTGCTGTACAGATCTTTAATAGTTCTGATCCCCTTGTCAAACCGGACTACAGGGGTAAGCGGAAGGCCTGAACATATTAGTGAAGAAAGAGTGCTGAAGAGTGCCGTGTGTGTGTGTGTGTGTGCGGCCTACGCAACAGTGACACTTGGTGGTGAAACCAACCAAACACTATTTCCGTGCTCGGACACAACCAGGGACACGCATAGCTGTCTATAGGAGTGGTTGCACCACTCAAAAATGGCAAAAATGTTTAGGGATAAGATTTGTGGCACAAGATAGGGCCCTTGATGTTTTCCACCTGCACGAAGCCTTTCTGCATTTTGTAGTGCTATTGTGTACTATTAGCCCAGTGGTTCTCAAACTTTTTCATGTCAAGGACCCCCAAATTAACATTAATTAGCCCACATTTGAAAAGATATGCCAGGGATCCCCATAAGATAAGATTTTTACGGCTCTAGCAGTGATTCTCAGCCATTTTAATTTCAAGGACCCCCAGTTTGACATTAGGCTACAAAGTACGGACCCCCATTTCAGGGCATTTCTATCTCTAGGATGACTTAGACTTAGAGAGAGACCCAAATTTATATTGTAAAATCAATGTTAATTTACCTCTGAGAGCGTAGGCTACAAATGGAACCAATGGCACTCTGAGTTACAGACCCATAGTTACAGACCCATAAGGGTCCATTTGGTTCCTAACTATCTGTCATTTAGCTGGGGACCCCCTGGAGCTCCCTCACAGACCCCACTTTGAGAACAAATGTATTAGCCTATACTGGACTTGGTTTGGTGTGCCTTCCTGTGTGTTATTTGACTTGCTCTGTTTTCTTTCCTTCTCTAGTACACACTAACTCTTATTCCTTCCTGTAACTGAAATGTTGAGGGCTTGTTTTACGGTTTGACACTTCAGTATGATTGTGTGTGTGTGTGTGTGTGTGTGTGTGTGTGTGTGTCTCTCTAAATTGATTCCTAAGTTTTCTGTTCTCTCGAAGTAGCCTATATACTTCAATTGGTTATGCATTGGTGTCAAGTCAATTTGAGCATATAAATATGAGTAAAAGAAAGTTGTAACAGAAAGTTGATTGTTATTATTAGGTGCAGGCCATCAGGCCCCGCCTCGTTTAGGCAAATTAGGCCTGTAATTTCAATGCGGAAAGCCAAAGGCGGGCACCTGTTGCAGTCATGCAGCAAACAAACAATCGATCAGAAACTATTAATAACATGACTCCATTTCCATGCAAAGGAAAAGTTTGTTCAAGGACATTACACGTCATGTACTCCTCTGACACTAGGCAACGCCCTTCCCCCCGCTCATGTAGCCTACTGATTACTACTGTCTCTGATCCAACATGAGGCCCACCCATTCAGCCAGCAGCCTAGCATAACAGGATTTGCATTAAAAGCCTTCTAGGGCCTGTGAGTGTGAATCGCCAGTAGTTTGTAGAGTTACCCCCAAGCCATAATCATCTGTACATACACAACGTTACAGTATGTTGTTTGTCGTCATCCACAATCTCTGCAGTCTGTTACATAAGATAAAATCACTGTGCCCTCAGCTGCCACCGCTGAAGTTGGGGGAGCCCACTACAATGGTCTATCGTCCTAGCATCCGGGTGACGGTCGTAAACAATAGATCATTCCGTCAGTCACTCGCTCATCATTCATTCATCACATTCATTCACTGCGGATCTGATTACAGTATCAGGTTATCCGCAGTCAAACCGTTTAGATTTGATTTGCTTGCCTTTTGATCCTCCACACACTGTAGCTAACATTAACCTGACCCTGCCGTCTTCTTCATCGGGCTAACGCCGACGCAGCTATATTGTAATCCAGATATTAGTCTGATGCTAGTCAAACCACGTACGTTTCTTACACTTGTTATTAAATGACACGTTAACGATTTACGATGCCAGAGCAGAACGCCCGGGTTTGATATCATATAACGTGCACACTTTAAATGGAAAAATACACTTACTGTGAGGAGAGCAGTATTCCAGCAGAGCAGATCCAGGAAGGGAGAACAGTGTGTGTGTTATGTGTTTAGCTATAAAGCAGCTAAGTGGGTGGGTCGAACTGGATCCGCAATTGTTGTTTCCGTTCTTTTACAATAGCCTACTAGTGTAATAACCTTTGAACAGCTTGCACTGACATTTCAGAAATCACCAATGCTTTATGGTGTCGCCGTCGTCCACAGACCACAGTTAGTAGCACAAACAAACGGGACTTTTAATTAATTCCGCTCCTATGCCACCAAAATGTGGAACGCCCTATCAACAGTCATTAAGACATGCGAATCCCTTGACTCCTTCAAAACCGCTCTCAAAGGGCACCTACGGACGGCTGCAATTCGAAACTGGCCCCCGTAAAATCTGAATTGATTGATTGATTGATTGAAAATTGTATTAACAGTTTGCAGAATTACAGTACATTTCAAGCACAAACTCAATACAAAGGCTGTTAACTGTGAGTGGACGACCCAATTAAGCATTACACTTGTTTACAACAGGGTCCACCATGTTCAATTCATCAAAACATTTAGAGACGTACAAATAGACACTTCTATATAGACAAAGAACAGTACAGGAATTCATCATAATGGAGGTAAAAAGGGAAAAGAAACATATACAGTGAGGGGAAAAAGGGGGGGCGGTGGGGGGGGATTCAGATTTTACGGGGGCCAGTTTCGAATTGCAGCCATCCGTAGGTGCCCTTTGAGAGCGGTTTTGAAGGAGTCAAGGGATTCGCATGTCTTAATGACTGTTGGTAGGGCGTTCCACATTTTGGTGGCATAGGAGCGAAAAGAATTTAGTCCCTTGTTTGTGCCGAATCTGGGTTGAACATGATTCGTTGCACTCCCTCTGGTGTTGTGGGTGTGGACTTCGTTAACATTAAGGAAGTATCTACACAGGTACATGGGTATCTTGGTGGAGTATCGAATCTTGTGGACCAGACCCATTGCAAGATGCTGTACTCTGTCGCCGACCCTAAGCCATGCCAGTCTGTCAAAGTGGGCAGGGGTGAGGTGGGTTCGGGGGGTGAGGCCAAGTAGGAGCCTGACCAGTTTGTTTTGGGAGGTCTGGAGCCTAGTTTTAAGGGCCTTTGAGGTGCTGTGGTACCAGGAGGTGCATGCATAGTCAAAGAAGCCTTGTACAAGGGCTCCTGTTAAGGTCTTCAAGGTGTTTTTGTCGACCAGTGAGGAGATCCTGTAAAGGAATCTTGTTCTTTGGTTGACTTTTTTGATTACGTTGGTGGCCATTTTATCACCGGAAAGATTAGCCTCCAGGATGGAACCTAGGTAGGTAATTTCATCTTTACGTGTGATAACATTGTCACCCACTCTAACCAAGAAGCCATTTGCCTTGCTGAGATTACTATTAGATCCAAAGAGAATGGATTCAGTTTTTCCCAGGTGTAAAGATAGTTTGTTATCAGCGAGCCAGGTGCAGATTCTACCGAGTTCAGAGCTGAGGGCATTTTCAACCTGCAGTTTGTCCCTGTCCGAGACCAGCAGTGCCGAGTCATCTGCGAACAGGAACAAGTTGCAGTCACAAGCTGAAGTCATGTCGTTAACATATATTAGGAACAGTAGAGGCCCTAGTATGCTTCCTTGTGGAACGCCACAGCTCACTGGGAGGGGGGGGGGACAGTGTTCCGTTCACTTCCACCATCTGTGCTCTCCCCTCCAGGTAGGATTGCATCCAGCTCACTGATGTGCTATCGAAACCAATTGCTTTTAGCTTGTTAACCAGTATGGAGTGGTTCACTGTGTCAAAAGCCTTTTGGAGGTCCAGCATGACCATGCCGCAGTATTTGCCAGCGTCCACCTCTTGTTTGATGTGGTCGCTCAAATAGAGAAGGCATGTGTCAGTGGAGTGGGATGTTCTGAAGCCAGATTGGAACTCGTACAATAATTTATTAGTGGCAAGATACTTTTCAACCTGTTCATAGACTATTTTTTCCATCACTTTCGAGATGGAGCTTAGAATAGAAATAGGGCGGTAGTTGCCGGGGTCTAATTTACTCCCTTTCTTGTGCAGGGGGGTTACTTTGGCCAGTTTGAAATCTAAGGGGACCTGTCCCTGTTTGATGGAGAGGTTTACTATGTGGGTGATGATTGGAGCTATAGAGATGGCTGAGTCTCTGAGAAATTTGGAGGGAATATTGTCATGGCCAGTGGCCATGACAATCCCTCACTGTAGGCTATATATGCCATGACAATCCCTCACTGTAGGCTATATATGTTTTTTCCCCTTTTTTACCTCCTCTATAATGATTTCCTGTTTATGGCTTGGCTATAGCCATAAACTATATAGAAGTGTTTATTTGTACGTCTCTAAATGTTATGATGAATTGAACATGGTGGAACCTATTGTAAACAAGTGTAATGCTTTATGGTGTTTCACAGTTAACAATTGAGTTGTGCTTGAAATGTAGCCAATTCTTCAATCTGTTATTAAATCCTTCAATCAACACTTATATTGTAGTAATAAAATCAGCTGAATACTTTAATGCATTAGTCATTTATTACAAACCAATAATATGATTTTGAAATGGTCCGTTCTGCATAATGATGGGTGTTTTTACTTTTTCTTTATTTTAATGCTGATATAGATATAGTTTTACTCAAGTGTTTGTATAGCACTCCCTGAAGCACATGCACAAATAGCACAATCATAAACAAATAATTCATGTGACACAATATAAAGCATTTTGCAATTAGCCTATACATAAAGTCAGATTGTAATCTGTTTATAACACTTGTATGCAGTCAGTATACAAGTATCTGTATCTGTCTGCCTGCATCCCATACATGGAGTTCCTTGTCAGGCATGCCCTTAAATGAAATGCCTGCAGTCTCCGAGGTTAGGCATAGGCCAAATATGGAGTCTAGGCCAGTCTATGATGTCATATTGATGACATCAGTATTTATTTAAGATCCACTGATCTGACAGAATGCATTTTGTATTTACTTGCGCAAGCAGAGCGCTGGGTATGTATGTTTTGTATGTCGGGGGATGTATGTCGGTGTCCTCTTTCAGCCATTCTTGTACATGGCCCTTGTGTGCAAGGCGCAAGTTGGCAGCTCGACTGAGTGCATTTCTAGTTCTATTTTGTAGATGGTTAAAATGCATTTCTGTTAATTTAGTATTTTGATGGCCTGATATCTAGGCCTATTTATTATTTTATTATAATAAGGCTTGGTTTACTTTATATTATGTTTGATTTACATTTGATATGAAGTAGGCCTAGGCTATTTGTTTTTGAATATATTTTATTTTCTATTTTACAGATATTGTTGGTCTCCTTTGTTTTTGCCAAATTCACTGTTTGACACTTGGGGGAAATAAATCATGTTCAATTCTGCATAGCTGCGCCTTGCCATCCTGCCTTAATGTAAATGTATGTTCGAACTATTAAGGGCACAAAAGGTCACACCCAGCCGAGACAGCTGGGAGAACAGAAAACTTAGGAATCAATTTAGAGACTCACACACACGCACACGCACACACACACACACACACACACACACACACACACACACACACACACACACACACACACACACACACACACACACACACACACACACACGACCATACGCAGCGACAATCTACACAGAATAGAATTGGTAATTACTCACCATAAACACTAGATGGCAGCAAACTTTAGACGATTGATACCATGTATGACTGATTGATAGCCTACCATAATTTGCCTACTGTTTTTTATGATCAAAAGGTGGGCACTATGTTTATTGAACAAGATTATTTCTCACCATAAAACATTAACAAATACTGATAATGTGCACATTAGCCTATATACAAACCCTAACCCTTTAATTTTATAAAGGAACACCAATTTGGTCTACAAATGGAACCAAATTGACCTTTGCATTTGTGTACACTCTCAGAGTTAGAGACCAGGGTCCATTGTTTCAAACTACTATAGTTTACTTTAGCTTGTGTAGGCAGTAGCCTACCCCAGGCATCAAGACAATATGAGTCAATGAATGACCCCTTTGGGAGTTGGGGTCCCCGACTCCCCGGGTCCCACTTTGAGAATCACTGGGCTATATAGGAACCATATTGCCCCCCTGCTGGACCTCCTATTATATAGTGACTCTCACTCTGTGACGTAATAATCGGGACCGGGAGAATATGCAATATGCGAGCATAGCAGCGTTCATCCTGCGATCATCAGCCTGGCTGGAGCGCACAGATTTTGGGACTGCATGGCACCGCACATACATTCTGCCCTGTCATGCTTTCACTGCGCTGCCTCCGTGATCGTAACCCAGGGACCACCGGGGCGGGGGTCCCGTACGCAGAGCATCTGAAGCGAATGCATTGAAAAATAATCCTACGGATCGCAAGAAAGAAGTGGAATGATTGAGTGAAATCCACTATTCAGAAATACAGCTGTTCTGACGGCGCAGCGCAGAAGCATTATTTCTTTCTTTCTTGCACAACAACCAAAAAAGGCCAATATGATGTCGGGTCCCACGTCTGTGTACCACCAGCCCGCACACCAGCTGTTGAACTGGGTCTACATGTCCCTGCAAGACACTCAGAGTACCAACGCTTTTGACGCGTTCAGAACCGAGTCCACTTCTTCCTCCTCTGCACCGGACCTGAACAACGCCAAGCGCCAAGCGGTCGAGCTGAGCTCCAACTATCTCAACAACTTCCTACAGCTGAGGAGTGAGGTACTAGAACTTGTGTGTAATGTGGCTATGTGTATGTTTGTTCTTGTTGTAAAGCAAAAGTTAAAACTTTAGTGCAGGTCATCAAACAACGAAGAGTGTAAAAACTCTCACAGTTACAAATGGATCAATTAGATTACCACAGGGTCAATATTTTACTGTGTATTGTGTAGTATAGTCTAGTTTATTGTAAAGGTTTTCATATAAATTCAAATTAGGTTTTTTGGCATGAGAAAACAAACGT
This sequence comes from Electrona antarctica, assembly GCF_951216825.1. Lineage (NCBI taxonomy): Eukaryota > Metazoa > Chordata > Actinopteri > Myctophiformes > Myctophidae > Electrona > Electrona antarctica. The sequence continues at coordinate 34,367,717 of NC_136805.1, forward strand.
TTATGTGTCACAAATTCACAATACAATAAAAACTAAAAAATGGGGAAAGTTTACAGTTGGAGGGGGTTGTAAACAGAGCTATGTCACATTTCATGTAACATATGAGATTTAGCCTCTCAGACCCAGGACTTTATAGAATATTTTGTTGTCATTGGATAAGATTTTGTCCACAATTCCGCATGCTTGATGTTGGTACCATTATAGGAGTGGGGACCACCTGGAACCCCCTCAAGGACCACTGGTGGTCCCCGGACCACTGGTTGAAAACCACTGGTGTATAGTCTACTGCATGGTGACTGACTGAGTGATGTCTTTCAATATTAAAGGCTTTCCCGTGGATATATTAATATTAATTATTATTATTACACGTTAACATTTCATATTGCAGGTTTTTTTCTGCTGCCCATAGGTCAGCTAAAAACCTCACACTCTGCATTCCTCCATTGGAGTTGCACTGCTGTGACAGAGTGAAGCCCTATAGCATATGAATATGTTTTTTGTACCCAGGCTGTATACTGCCTGTGTGTATTCACACTGTTCCTGTGTCAGTAGTATGCTGCTGAGGAGGGAGGTATGGCAGGTTGGGAGAGAGAGAGAGAGAGAGAGAGAGAGAGAGAGAGAGGCCTCTGGCAGGGTATTAAATAGATGAATGTAAAAGGGTTCGCACAGTGGTGTAAAGTAACTAACAAAGTACATTTACAAGTACCGTACTGTACTGCAAAATGTAAAATAACTAAATACATTTACTTTAGTACTGTACTTAAGTACAATTTTGAGGAATTTGTATACATTACTTGAGTATTTCCAATTTACAGTACTTATACTTCTAGCCCACTATACATCTCGGATTGTACTTTTACTCCACTACATTTATTTGATAACTTTAGTTTACTTTGTAAAGTTTGAATGGTATTACAAAACATACATTAAAACCACTTCAGCCCTATATTTCGGCCATTTGAAAATAGCCGATCTACAAGCTCACAATGTGAGCATCGTGAGCTTGTAGATCTGCTATTTTTCAATTTGTTTTGATACATTTTGAAGTTGTGAAATGGGACATTCTGCATAATGAGTAGGCTACTTTATACTTCTGCACAATGAGTATTTTGATACCAATACTTTGGTACTTTTACTCAAGTAAACTTTGATTACCGTACTTTTACTTGTAATGGAGAAGTTCTATTTAGCAGTATTGATACTTTCACTTAAGTAACAAATGTACTTTTTCCATCATCACTGGATGTAAAAGGGTTCACCCTTCCTCTCTTGGACAGAGGAGTATGTGCAGCGCTCCCCACATGGAGCCATACCTGCAAGCAGAGGACTGAGATGTATAGCAGGCTATACAGCAGTCCTTCCCAAACCCTTTCATGTCAAGGACCCCCAAAATGTATTAGCCCGCGGACCCCCATTTGAAGAGATATGTCAGGGACCCCTTGGTGTGGTTGTTATGTGCAATGATGTCTTCCCTTTGTATTTAGGGTTTTTCCTGGAGGCTGAAACCTTGAGCAGTCAAACGTTCCAATGAAAAAACAAAGTGATATAGTGACATGACATCACAATATCATTATTTCCGATTGTCATTATTAAATGTATCCTTTTTTGAGTGGTGTAAACCACTCCTACAACTGGCTTTTTGAGTGGTGTAAACCACTCCTACAACTGGCTTTGTTAGTTTACGTGTCTGTCCGTACCAAAAAATGAGCATGGTTGCTATGGTCACCCAGTTCACACGGGTGTGATTTCATTACGTCAGACATTACGTCAGACCACAGCTGATCAGTCTATCTTACACCACTCAGTTCACACGGGTGTGATTTTTATCATACAACCACATATGTGGGTGCGGCTTCAGTTCAGGTGGATCACCACCCATCACCACCCACCAGGCAAACCAGGCATACTTAATGAACTGGTGGGTGTGTCCACATCAAAACGACATTTTAACAAATACTGTACACTTTTTAGGAAAACAAAACCTTCCTCCTTATGTTATAATAATACCCGATGATCATGTTTTAGGGTGGAAAAAAATCACCGCACTTTAACCTTGATTTACAGAGTTACAGAAAGCAAGCATTAGTTGCGGTGGCATTTTGCAATCCAGAGTTGTATGGCTCTTTCATCTGTGCCTGGTTGGTGTTTAGTTGACGGTTTATTAATCGAGGGAAGCGCGTGACATGATTATAGCAGACTGATGTCTAAGACAAAACATCAGCCTCTGCAACGGACATCACATCACTCTGTTATCCAATCCCAATACAATTCCCTTTCTGTGATGACTTGAGAGTAGCCACTGTGTAGCCATGGTTCTTCTTCACGCTTTCTCTCTGGTACCACAGAACCCACATGTCCTCAAGAGAAACAAACAATGGCGCTGATTGTTATCATCCCCAACTCCCAACAGGACCAGTTGGAGAGAGAGGGAAAAAAAAACCCTGCACGACAAGGGCATTTTGTTCTGTTAGGGAAATGGACACTATAAGCTTGTAGAGTAAATGTGGCGCATCTGCGGAAATGAAATAACGTCTACTACTGTCTGTCCTCTGTACAGTACAGTGGAGACGAGGACTGCTGGCTCATGACAGTGAAACAATCAGTGTGATGGACTGATAGGGGAATGGCCTTGTCGAAAACCTGCTCTTTCATGCAATGTTGCAGATGTGTGGTCCCATGTTTCTGCAGAAATATACAGGGGAATGCTGGAATTTCTACTCGGTTTTCTTATTTTCTTCTGAAGTTACACTTGTAGCCTACTAGAACGCCACGCATCCGTGTTGTTATTTCTCAGTGGATATCGTGAAACACGGCCACAGCGCACAGGCGAAAATGGCACTTCCGCATAATCCACACATATGATTTGGCCACCCGAACTGTGCACCTGTACAACTTCTCAATTGTATAGATAGATATCAAGACACGTTCACACCACTTTGTTATTAATCTGAGTTCCCAGAAGTTTTACTTTTCACCACTCTTTGTTATCAGTGAAGACAGTGATATATATAATATATTCTATATTTTCTTCCTTTCTTTGACAGGCCCTGAATAATTTCTATAAGGGGTCCTCACCGTACGGGTCCCTCAACAATATCGTGGAGGGCCTCAGCTCGTTGACGGACCATTTCTCCGACCTCTCCATATCCCCAGAGTCGCGCAAGTCCAACAAACGGCCGCCACCCAACTACCTGTGCCACCTTTGTTTCAACAAAGGCCACTACATCAAAGACTGCCCTCAGGTGAGATGTGGATTCTGACGCTTTATGTCTCCTTCACGCACGCACGCACCCACGCATGCACGCACGCGCACACACACACACACACACACACACACACACACACACACACACACACACACACACACACACACACACACACACACACGCACACCAGCCCGATCTTACCCAAAAACGCAATTCCGTATATACACTAAAAACAAAAACCGGAATCTGTACATATTACACTATTAATGTTTTGACTGCGACGGAGGCGTGGCTTTCACTAGTAGTGTATGTACGGAATTGCCAATCCGTGTTATTTCATCGTGTTTGGGTGAGACCAGGTTGCACACACGTATCATGTATCATGGGAACTGTATATCAACAAGTTAATGTCTTGAAGAACTAGTGCTGCGTTCTAACAGGATTGAAAGATATTTCCAACTTCCCTCATCATTGCTAGGTTTTGCTCATCGGCGTTTCATTTGAATTTATAGAACATAAATAATCACATTTACCAATCAGCAAATCAGAATCTGATGTTGGCCGGCTTCTTTCAAAATGTTAAAGTGATTCGACAGCACATTATTGTATATGCACATATTTGAGTTAGTTGTACCACCACAGGTTGGTAATGAAGAGCAGATGCTAGATTGGATCTGTAAGCCAGCGTTAATGAAAGACGATAGGCTTTTCTGTGGACCTAAGCAAAAAGCTCCACTCTGAATGGGCCTGAAATATTACCACAACCTTTAGTGCACCTGGAGTTGCCTATTGATACATTTTCAAAAGGAAATACCTGACATTTGTCAGATGTAATGAAAATGGATCAAATGATTGATGGGCAGGATGTAAGAGGTATGCAGTGTTAGAAAAAACTTCACGTTGAAGTCCAGTTTCAACTCAAACAGGTACGTAAAAAGGTAAAATTCTGTATGCACTGTTAAAGTTTAATGGTTTCATTTTGTGAGCCAAACGCAAAACATGTGTGGCAATTAAATATCTACTGTATCTGAAAGTACCTTCCATATATTATTATATCTAAAGAATATATTCTCAGAACATCAAACGATCATTTAACAAAATAGTCAGTGGTGGACCCTCCGACACCCATCTGAAAATATGTTGTTCCAGGGACTCCCCCCGAAGCAAAGATTTGAGTTAAAAACATTGGCTATGATATTCAAAGACTTACGCCACATTTTCACGATTTTTCAAAAATAGCAGATCTACAAGCTACATAGCGTGGCACTCGGTCACTTGCACTACCTTTAACTTAACACGGATGATTTTTCTGTGTACTACGACACACACCAGCCTGTGGAATGCCCGTAACAGGCCTCCATACATAGCTGAGTGGATTGGATCGGAGCAGCGAGGGATAGGAATCAGAGAATGTCATGGCTCAGTAAGAATGGAGAAGAAACACACAGGAAATGGGTGCACACAGGGGTCTCCTCTCCGCTTTCACAACCTCTCAGCCCGAGTCACTGAACTCTGAAAGTCTGTCTCTTTTATAAGACAAGCTAGGCAACGTAGTGGGAATCTATGGCAAGTTGTTCTCAAACATTTTCGTGTGAGGGAGGGATCCCCAAATTGACGCGTATATTTATTATGTCCCACATCTGACAGATTACGTGCCAGGGAGTCAGGGACTCCCATAAGAGAAGATTTGTGTAACCCCCTCCCACTCGCTCCATTCCATTTGAAAATAAATTCAGTGTTTTTTAAATAGCCGATCTACAAGGTTGCAACGTGTTTGTAGCACATTCCCAAATTCTAAAGAGAACTTTAGCCAAAAATCTGTTGTGAGCTTGTAGATCGGCTATTTTTGGCAAAGAGATTTGATTGGTGCAGACTAGAGGGAAAGCAGAAGTACAGACTAAGTATTGACAGTGGTTAAATGTCAGAAAATCGAAATACACATTAACGTGAATCCAACACAACGCTTGACAGTCAGTGCTAGTGCTGTCAAACAAGTATTGGGGGAGCTTCATCTCTCTCACGGCTAAGGGGTCCTTGGCCTGAAAAACGTTGAAGACCCGTGGCTTGGGCTATAGTACTCTGAGATATTTACGATTCCCTTCACAGCCCCGCCCATTTAAATGTGCAAAATCTGGAAGCCATCTCTTGCTGGCTTGATGTTCCCCCTTGCTCTCTCTCTCTGTTGTAAGGAGGATGATGTCAGACGTTTATCATGTGTTGCTGAGCTTCCAACCCAAAGCAGTGATTAAAGAGCCGCCCTCGCGACAAAGAAGCCCTCAGTTGAAGCTCAGCCGAGTATCCCGTAGTAGCTAATGAACACACTGCTTGTTGTGGCTGTCGGGTGGAATCTGTGGCATTTTGTAGTGTGTTCAAGTCAACTCGCGTACAGTATGTACAGTATAGATTGCTTTACTGTCTGTTGTTGACACACACAAAGTCAAAAGAAATGCCACAGACGCACAAGAGCAAGACACAGGGGCACAAAGTGGACATTTAAAATGACAAAATAAGACATCAGCCTCTTCAATATCCGTCCCCAATCAGCTGTTTATGTGTCACCTGATGGCTGTTTATTAATATTTACCCAATCATTCTGCATATTGTAATAAACATGTCACCGGGCCAGCCTGTTACACCCCCTAGCCCCAAGGTCGTAACATTCCAGTGACCCTTTTACCAATTAAGCTGTTGAACCCAGTGACTGTGAAAGTGAATAACACAAGTGACAATGTGCTGACAGTGAATGGCTGCATGATGGGGAAGGGCTTCTTGGGCTAAATAAGGAGCGCATTGTTTCTGCAGAGGGGCCGGGCAGGCGAACCAAAGGTCAGGAAGTCAGTCGGGCTGTATTGTCGGCTGTGCACTGCGGACGCTGGCCGCAGTCATGCAGTCATCCCTGTCTGTCTGTCTGTCTGTCTGTCTGTCTGTCTGTCTGTCTGTCTGTCTGTCTGTCTGTCTGTCTGTCTGTCTGTCTGTCTGTCTGTCTGTCTGTCTGTCTGTCTGTCTGTCTGTCTGCCTGCCTGCCTGCCTGCCTGCCTGAGGCAGTGGTCAGATACACAAAGATGTCCAGAGCCAGAACATCATGGTTTTGGGAGTCACTCACAGGCACAGCTGAGGCCACGGCGTGTCATTATTTAGGGTTTAATCATGTCTGAATGGAGGGTAGATGACAGGTTTGATGAATGACTTCAGACAGAGAATCCTTCGGTGATTGAGAGAGGCCGCTTTGAAGTTTGAAGTCCTCTCGTTTCTCACTGCGGTTCACTTGTAACGTTTTTAGCCTCCGGTTGAAGCCAGTGAAATCTATTTGAAAACGGTGAAATTGCTTGGGGAAGAGAATTAAAATCCCCCCCCCCCTTTCTTTATTGTTTGCCATTAGAATTCAGACTGAAGATTCACATACTTATATTGAGCAATGGTGCCCAGATGACAGTGAAGTAACAATTTAAGGACTTTTAAGACCTTTTTAATGCCTAATCAAAAATAAGAAAAAATACCATTTCTGCATCAAAAGTAATCAACAACATTGACCAAATTGTCAAATTATATTGGCAAAATTGTGAAAATAGCCGACCTACAAGCTCACAGAACTAACTAGAACTAACTAAATCGAAACTAAATTGAATGCCTCAACTCTTTGTCAGGATGGGATGGGGGTCCCAGTTCAAATAATATGATTATTTTGGGGGATCACGGCTTGAAAACAACTGGTGTAGAAGAGAGCGATACAAGTGGAGTGGTACGACTGCCTGGTGACTCGACGCTGCGTGGACCATAGAGACTGCCTGGTGACTCTTGACGCTGCGTGGCCCATAGAGACTGCCTGGTGACTCTCCACGCTGCGTGGCCCATAGAGACTGCCTGGTGACTCTCCACGCTGCGTGGCCAATAGAGACTGCCTGGTGACTCTGGACGCTGCGTTGCCCATAGAGACTGCCTGGTGACTCTGGACGCTGCGTTGCCCATAGAGACTGCCTGGTGACTCTCGACGCTGCGTGGCCCATAGAGACTGCCTGGTGACTCTCCACGCTGCGTGGCCAATAGAGACTGCCTGGTGACTCTCGACGCTGCGTGGCCCATAGAGACTGCCTGGTGACTCTCGACGCTGCGTGGCCCATAGAGACTGCCTGGTGACTCTCGACGCTGCGTGGCCCATAGAGACTGCCTAGTGACTCTCAACGCTGCGTGGCCCATAGAGACTGCCTGGTGACTCTCGACGCTGCGTGGCCCATAGAGACTGCCTGGTGACTCTCGACGCTGCGTGGCCCATAGAGACTGCCTGGTGACTCTCGACGCTGCGTGGCCCATAGAGACTGCCTGGTGACTCTCGACGCTGCGTGGCCCATAGAGACTGCCTAGTGACTCTCAACGCTGCGTGGCCCATAGAGACTGCCTGGTGACTCTCGACGCTGCGTGGCCCATAGAGACTGCCTGGTGACTCTCGACGCTGCGTGGCCCATAGAGACTGCCTGGTGACTCTCGACGCTGCGTGGCCCATAGAGACTGCCTGGTGACTCTCGACGCTGCGTGGCCCATAGAGACTGCCTGGTGACTCTCGACGCTGCGTGGCCCATAGAGACTGCCTGGTGACTCTCGACGCTGCGTTGCCCATAGAGACTGCCTGGTGACTCTCGACGCTGCGTTGCCCATAGAGACTGCCTGGTGACTCTGGACGCTGCGTGGCCCATAGAGACTGCCTGGTGACTCTCGACGCTGCGTGGCCCATAGAGACTGCCTGGTGACTCTGGACGCTGCGTGGCCCATAGAGACTGCCTGGTGACTCTCGACGCTGCGTGGCCCATAGAGACTGCCTGGTGACTCTGGACGCTGCGTGGCCCATAGAGACTGCCTGGTGACTCTGGACGCTGCGTGGCCCATAGAGACTGCCTGGTGACTCTCGACGCTGCGTGGCCCATAGAGACTGCCTGGTGACTCTGGACGCTGCGTGGCCCATAGAGACTGCCTGGTGACTCTCGACGCTGCGTGGCCCATAGAGACTGCCTGGTGACTCTGGACGCTGCGTGGCCCATAGAGACTGCCTGGTGACTCTGGACGCTGCGTGGCCCATAGAGACTGCCTGGTGACTCTCGACGCTGCGTGGCCCATAGAGACTGCCTGGTGACTCTGGACGCTGCGTGGCCCATAGAGACTGCCTGGTGACTCTCGACGCTGCGTGGCCCATAGAGACTGCCTGGTGACTCTCGACGCTGCGTGGCCCATAGAGACTGCCTGGTGACTCTCGACGCTGCGTGGCCCATAGAGACTGCCTGGTGACTCTGGACGCTGCGTGGCCCATAGAGACTGCCTGGTGACTCTCGACGCTGCGTGGCCCATAGAGACTGCCTGGTGACTCTCGACGCTGCGTGGCCCATAGAGACTGCCTGGTGACTCTCGAGACGCTGCGTGGCCCATAGAGACTGCCTGGTGACTCTTGACGCTGCGTGGCCCATAGAGACTGCCTGGTGACTCTCGACGCTGCGTGGCCCATAGAGACTGCCTGGTGACTCTCGACGCTGCGTGGCCCATAGAGACTGCCTGGTGACTCTCGACGCTGCGTGGCCCATAGAGACTGCCTGGTGACTCTGGACGCTGCGTGGCCCATAGAGATTGCCTGGTGACTCTCGACGCTGCGTGGCCCATAGAGACTGCCTGGTGACTCTCGAGACGCTGCGTGGCCCATAGAGACTGCCTGGTGACTCTTGACGCTGCGTGGCCCATAGAGACTGCCTGGTGACTCTCAACGCTGCGTGGCCCATAGAGACTGCCTGGTGACTCTCGACGCTGCGTGGCCCATAGAGATTGCCTGGTGACTCTCGACGCTGCGTGGCCCATAGAGACTGGCTGGTGACTCTCCACGCTGCGTGGCCCATAGAGACTGCCTGGTGACTCTCGACGCTGCGTGGCCCATAGAGACTGCCTGGTGACTCTCAACGCTGCGTGGCCCATAGAGACTGCCTGGTGACTCTCGACGCTGCGTGGCCCATAGAGACTGCCTGGTGACTCTCGACGCTGCGTGGCCCATAGAGACTGCCTGGTGACTCTCGACGCTGCGTGGCCCATAGAGATTGGAGTGGTACGACTGCCTGGTGACTCTGGACGCTGCGTGGCCCATAGAGATTGCTTTGGTCCTTTTGTGTTTGCTGCTGATAAAACATTGTTATCTCTGCCCTGACTCCTGAGCACGGCCTCTGTTGCTCTTGGCTGGGGAGTCTGCTGAGGATGGAGCAGGAGGATGAACGAGATAGAGAAAGAGAGAGAGAGAGAGAGAGAGAGAGGGAGAGGGAGGGAACACTGGAATGTGGGCTAGCTCAGTGGTTCCCAAAGTGGGGTCCGGGGTCCCCCAGGGGTCCCCTTCAGGGAGTTCCAGGGGGTCCCCCAGCTATGATGGATAGTTAAGAACCAAATGGACCCATGGATCTGTAACTCTGAGAGTGTACACTCTCCGAGTTAAACTAACAGTGGTTTTACAATATAAATTGGGGGTCCCAGAGATAGAAATGCCATTAAATGGTGGTCCGTAGCCTAATGCATGTCAAACTGGGGATCCTTGAAATTAAACAGGTTGAGAATTACTGCTAGAGCTGTAAAAATCATCTCTTATGGGGGTCCTTGGGGCATATCTTTTCAAATGGGGGTCCGTGGGCTGATTAGTGTCAATTTGGGGGTCCTTGACATGAGAAAGTTTGGGAACCTCTGGGCTAGATACTATAGACTCCCTCTGATAATCAGTGCAGTTACTTGGAGATCTAACTTAGGGCGTACTAACGATACTACACACTGCAAGGAAAAGCAAGATAAAGGCTGTAAAGCATTGGTTTTCAACCCTTTTCATATCAAGGCCCATTCTTTATTCGGCATTTGAGCCACGGACCACGGGGGTTTAGTCGTTGCTGGTGGGTGAGGGACAGTCACATTTCTGCATTCAATGCAGGAATGCTGTGTGCAGTGTTTATGGCAGTGAGAGCAGCTGTGCATGAACACATGTCTGTGTGGTTATTCTGCAGCGTCTAATCTTTATATCGCTTGGCCTCACCCTATACATAACATTGTGCATGTGTGTGTTTTCACACGGGCAGATACAAAGATACAGACAGTGCACCATTCATTTCCAATGGAAGCAGCCAGCGACGTGTGGATGCAAAGATGCATCTGACGTTTGTAGCTGCTGCAAAAACAGTTGAGCTGGTTTCAACTTCAGCTACAAAGATACAAAACTACAAATACGCTGTCACTGTGTGTAGCTTTACATCTTTGTATCTTCTGCCAGTGTGAACGCAGCATTGTCCTATACGGTACGTCAGCTGCAGTAACTCCAGCACAGGCAAACGTATAAAGTTATTACATTGACTCTGATTGTTGTGTCTCTGAAGGCATGGTGAAGAGAGCATTTAGTCTGGGTATTATCAGATTGAAGTTGTATATCTGACCTATTTCTTTCTTTCTTTCTTTCTTTCTTTCTTTCTTTCTTTCTTTCTTTCTTTCGCTATTCTTCCCGTTCCTGAAAACTAGACATGATGGGAGCTGGTAGGAATTCCACCCAGCTCCTCCTTACACCTGTAAACCTGTGATGTAAAGTGGAAGTTGAGTCGAGTTGAGTTTCCAGCCAGCAGATTTTGGGTCAAAGTGGAGGATAGCGTGAGTGGGGTGTTCAGCAGGGGGGAGTCTTTTGGCATGGCCATACCAGCGCATCCGTCGCTGTGCTGTGTTGGGACGCAGGGGGCTGTTGGGTGCGTTCCCGCAGCGTTTCCATTGTGGTCCTAACAAACATTTTAAACATTTTTGAGTGCGGCTGTAAGGGGTTGTAAGTTGAAAAGAACATAACGCTGAAAAGAAGATGAAGAAAAGAAGGACACATCTATCTCTATATCTCTGTGCATGTCAGTCTGGGTCTGGGCATTGCTCTGGTGTTGTCCTCTCAGTAACAGCTGGGCTCTGCTTGTGTGACGTCGAGGGTCCCATGCATCCAGATGAGACACGGCCAGGGAGAGAGAGAGAGAGAGGGCTTTGGGTTTGTTAGTGCGGTAGTAATTGACCGCACGGTATCCAATGGGTTCGCTGTTCTCATGGTCTTCAGGATGGATTGATGTCCCGCGGGAGTGGGGGGAGAGAGGGGAATGGCGAAAGACAGGGAGAGAGAGAGAGAGAGAGTGTGTGTGTAGTGTGTGTGTGTGTGTGTGTGTGTGTGTGTGTGTGTGTGTGCGTGCGTGCGTGTGTGTGTGCGTGCGTGCGTGCGTGCGTGCGTGCGTGCGTGCGTGCGTGCGTGCGTGCGTGCGTGCGTGCGTGCGCGCGCATGTGCGCGAGAGAGAGGGGTGTGTGTGTGGGGGGGAGGGGGGGCTTCCAGGCTTTGGAGAACCCCATTGTTTATCCTGATGGTTTCCAGATGATGGCAGAGGGAGGTGGCTAGCCTCCCGGGCCCTCTCACACACAAGCAACAAGTATCCCAGACCCAAAGATCCATTCCTGGCACAGATTTTTTACCTCATTGCCACAAGGAGGTCCCATTTGACCCGGAGAGTGTCTTGTGATAATAGACTAGACTAGAGGGAGTGTGGACTGTGGAGAGAGAGTAACCTGGAAATGCACTTGATGGAACACGTGTTGTCATAAATTCAACAAAGTGTGACGTAATGTACATCTTGATCTTAAACCATTTCACATATGTTGCGGTTTCTACATACAAAGATCTGTGATAGAAGATGGAATAATAATCAAAATATGCTGCAGGGGGGGAGGAGGGGAACATGTGGCCCATGTACTGTAGCAGGTCATGAAATAATCTCCAATAACATTTACATATTAAAAACAGATCCTCTCTGAGATGACGGCACACCATCCTTAAAGGAGTTGCGCAAAAGCTTCGCAAGGCATTGCTGTTGATGGGCAGATCAACTATACTTCCAGATTTCAACTATTATGCAATACTTCGTCATACAAAAGTGCCGCACAAAAGTTGTGGAAAATAGCCGCTCTACAAGCTCACAACACGCGTCACGTTGTGAGATTGTAGATCTACGATTTACTATTTTCACTATTTCATAGAATACATAGAATGTTTTCCAACACAACATCGACGAAGGCCAAGGGGTCATTTAATTCACAGGAATCGTCCCCACCCGTTCCAGCCAGGTTCCAATTGGTCCACAACAATGCAGTGTCGTCTCGTGACATGTGCATGTGTCAAATGTCAAAGCAACATCTTTGTTGGGCCCGGTGGAAACTGTGGTGTACGGTGCGTGTGCCATGCCCTTCAGTGCTCTATAATAAACTGTGGCATACGGTGCGTGTGCCATGCCCTTCAGTGCTCTATAATAAACTGTGGTGTACGGTGCGTGTGCCATGCCCTTCGGACGGTGCTCTATAATAAACTGTGGTGTACGGTGCGTGTGCCATGCCCTTCAGTGCTCTATAATAAACTGTGGTGTACGGTGCGTGTGCCATGCCCTTCAGTGCTCTATAATAACCTGTGGCGTACGGTGCGTGTGCCATGCCCTTCAGTGCTCTATAATAACCTGTGGCGTAGGGTATGTGTGCCATGCCCTTCGGACGGTGCTCTATAATAAACTGTGGCGTACGGTGCGTGTGCCATGCCCTTCAGTGCTCTATAATAAACTGTGGCGTACGGTGCGTGTGCCATGCCCTTCAGTGCTCTATAATAAACTGTGGTGTACGGTGCGTGTGCCATGCCCTTCAGTGCTCTATAATAAACTGTGGTGTACGGTGCGTGTGCCATGCCCTTCAGTGCTCTATAATAAACTGTGGTGTACGGTGCGTGTGCCATGCCCTTCAGTGCTCTATAATAAACTGTGGCGTACGGTGCGTGTGCCATGCCCTTCAGTGCTCTATAATAAACTGTGGTGTACGGTGCGTGTGCCATGCCCTTCAGTGCTCTATAATAAACTGTGGTGTACGGTGCGTGTGCCATGCCCTTCAGTGCTCTATAATAAACTGTGGCGTAGGGTACCTTAGCCATGCCCTTCGGACGGTGCTCTATAATAAAGCTGCTTTGTTTCGCTTTGCGCTCCTCGCTGAGTGAAAGCTGTTTCCTCCACCAGGAAGAAGAAGATGCACTGCTGCCTTCCAGTGTTGATTTTGTCGACTAAAACTATGATGAAATATATTGACAATTTTGTCAACAAATAAAAACTAGACAAAAATGTTAGTAAGGGACTAGTGGATAAGAGATCCAGTATAAGTCATGTTACACTTGGTTGCATGCTGAAAATAGCAGATCTACAAGCTCGCAGCGCGACGCGTTGTGCACTTGTAGATCGGCTATTTTCAGCAAGTGTAAAATCAGTCATTACGACAGCATCAAGGCCCGCCAAAATGCATTTTAGTCCACTAAATCAACTGGAGATTTAGTCAACTAAAATCGTATGATATTTAGTCAACTAAAACTAGACTAACGCTAAAACATTCCAGGTGACTAAAATGTGACTAAAACTAAATGGAAACTATTCAAGAGACTATATGACTAAAACTAAAATCTAAATTTGCTGTCAAAAACAACACTGCTGCGTGCCCATGTGGGCTTAGGAGAGAGCACTGTCAGATATCTTATCGCAGTGCCCTGTTCGGGAGGCGAGTCAGAGGCAATGTTTTGTTTCCTTATGCCAATAAAGCTCCCTTGGGTTGAATTGATAAGTCCCGGAAAAGGCGCACTGTGATTGGCTAGTAGTCACTTGACGCAGCGTGCCTTCCGCACTTCCGCCTTCGTTGGAGACGCATCGCTCCAATGAACTGCAGCGACCAACGAGGCATCTTTTTTTGAGAGGCGCTTTGAGGGTGTCCAGCTTTGAGGGTGTGTACTGTAAACACAAACATTGTCCTAACACAAACATTAAATGCCATTGACAATGAATGGCCAGGATGCCCATCAACCATCAGTCCCAATCATTATCACCGGTCAGGTGACATTAAATGTGTTAAGTACAAGTCTCAATGTATATATATGCTTTGCATTAGATACATACATGATATACAATATATTCATATTTATCCCAACCTTTTAAATGTAAGCAAAACAAACAGGGACAACACAATACCTTATGCCCTGCCCACTAGCCTCCCACAGTGCCACACTGTGGCAGGAGCAGCACAGCTACAGACCACTAATCACTCCAGCCTAAACCTTTTCATGTCAAGGACCCCCAAATTGATTCTCAATCCGTTTAATTTCAAGGACCCCCATTTGTTACATGCATATTAGTCTACAGACCCCCATTTAATGGCATTTATATCTCTGGGACCCCAATTTATATTGTAAAATCATTGTTAATTTAACTCTCTTGTACACTCTTAGGGGCGATTCACACGGTCGCAACAGATTGATGTATGCTTGTTGTATGAGATGTATAGTTGATGCAAGCTCGCAATGCATTTCCAATGGGAGTCACATGGTTTGACACAACATTTGTGTTGTATGAGGGGGAGGGGGGCAGTCGAAACACAGCCGAAAGCCATACAACAGCATGTAGTCCAAAATGTTGTATCAAACCATGTGACTTCCATTGGACATGTTGATCCTTCCCCATCCATCATTCCTCTTCGATGTCTCCCTTTTGACTGATACCTTTCCATTCAAACTCTAGACGGGCCTCCCCCTAAGTTATTAGTGCAGCCTCGCCCAGCAGCCGGCGAAAACTAGAGTTCTCAACAGGCCCGGGAATTTAGATAAATTAAGGTAATTTGCTGTAAACAGCAGGTTGCACAACAGTGTACACACAATGATTTGTATTCCTTAAAGGGACACCTCACCCTTTTTGCAAAAAAAATATATGTTAATGCGTTTAGAAGCTTTAGAACATTTTCCTGGGGGTCTTTATGTGTGTAATATGTGGTTTTAGATATTTTAGATTGTAGCAGTGAGCCCAGTGTCTCTGATGTCATGGACACTGGGCTCACTTACTTCCTGGACTACATGTTGTCTCAGTAAGACAGCCCTCCCCTATCCACAAGGAGGGAGCAGTGCACCAAAGTATTATGGGAATTGTAGTCCAGGAAGGAAGGAGACCAGCGCTTATCTGCACAGCCTCTTCCAGAAAGGAGAGCTGTACATATTTGGTGGCCAAATGATGGACCAGCCCATTAATGATTTGTGGAAATTCAACCCAGAGACCTTCTCCTGGAAGAAGGTTGAGCCCAAGGGGGAAGGTCCAAGACCAATGAACCGTATGAGCTGTTGCATGGTTGGAGATCGTATCTTCCTCTTTGGAGGATACAAAGCAATTACTACCGGAACTTTTGATGACCTGTTTATCTTAGACTTGAGTCCCAGTCTTAAGACACTATGTAAACTAACAGTTATTCAGTACGGTCTGGATCAGTCTGAACTCCCACACGACATCAGGTGGGAACTGTTAGTCATGACAACCAACATGCGTTGTTAGCTTGTACATCATTTTCACAACTTATTTTTTGAGGGGTGCCAGCCCCTCCTATGCACAGCTGTGTGTGTGTGTGTGTGTGTGTGTGTGAATGTGATGCATGATAATGTATGATGATAAGAATGCCCCTCACTTCACACAATGTGTGGTTCGTATGTATTTTCTTTTTTGAAGGGTGCTAGCCCTTCCAATGCATGGCTTTGAAGATGGCAGCCAAGTCTATGGACTTTTAATGTTTGTATAGAGCACTAAATGACGTCATGTGGCCGATATACAGACACGGGACAGACGTGAGACACATGTTTTGTGTATGACTGATCAAACCATAGATATATATAAACTCTAGATAGCTCACCCGCGCTGTTGGCCAATGGAGAGTGACGTCGTTACGTGGCGGCCATCTTACCTCGGGACACATAACATTGTGTCTATGGGGCATGTACTCTTAAATGACCATAACTTGCTCAATTTTCAACCGATTTTCAAACGGTTTGGTTTGTTATAAACGTCAGAGACGTCCGCATACTTATATGCTTTTATACGACGTTCATATAAAAAAATAAATTAAGCAGATAAGTGTCCTGAATCATAGCCACGTTGACAACGTTTGTAATAAACCAACCCGTTTGTAAATCCGTCAAGATTTGAGCGAGTTATGACTGTTTCTGTTTGAGCTGCCATTGAACATACTGTACTGTAGCCCCGAAGTAAGATGGCTGCCGGGTGAACGACGTCAGAAACTCCGCCTTGAGCCATCTAGTGTTTATATATATCTATGGATCAAACACTCAAATGCTTACTATCAGAATATGACTGTAAGTTAACTAAAGAAATCACACCCGTGTGAAGTGAGGGGCGCTCTTATCATCATACATCACCCCATACACATTGACAAACACTCAAAGCTGGTCATGCATTCATTGTCGGATGTCAATGGCATTCAATGTGTGAGTTGGGACAAACGCTCAAAGCTGGCCATTCATTACACAAACCCTCAAAGCTGGACATATGAGGGGCTAGCGCCACACAAAAGAAAAGTTCTAACCAAAAACACATCACCTACCCTACCTTTAACTCATACTTCATGTACTTCATACATACTAAATCGTACACATATGGTCTCACTGTGATATCATATCAAAACAGTTCAGTACAAACCTGGCTCGTCGCCCCAATTATGACATGCCCTACTTTTCAGCCCAAGTTGCATTTAATTGGATCCAGCCTTGTTGGGAATGATTCTTGTTTATGATTGGTTTAGGGATTCTCTCATTGTGTTATACAAGTGCAAGCCGGGGTTCATCTGGGTTTGATTTCCTTCTCGCCCCGCGTTCTCTCCGAGTCCTGATTGGCTGGCCAGGGCCAGCTGGGAGGGATGTCATGACAGAGAGCCTGAGGTATTTTCTCCTGTTAGTTTTTTAGCTGCCTCTCCCATTGGTTCCTTTCCTCCACAGGCTCGAGGAGGCCTCCTTTATGGTCTCTGGTGAGCACAGCTGGAGGGAGGGGAGCGCTCAATTCTAATGGGAAAGTTGAATAAATAAATAATAATAATACCAGGGATTCTCTACCTTTTTATTTGATACATAGTTGTCGTTGTATCTTTTATCCCAGGGAATCTACACCGTGAAATCCTTTGTTAATTTAACTTCCATGTTGTACACTCTTAGCCCTAATAAGCAAGACTCATATCACACTGTTGAATCCACCGGCAGGCAATTTTCTTTTTTGCCAACGGATGATTCGCGTCCGGTTTATTAGCCAGGCTAGTACACTCTCAGAGTTACAGAACCACAAGGGTCCATTGGGTGGTTCCTTCCCAGTCCCAGACATGAACTTTAAGAACCGGTGAATTAAACCCACTATAGCTCCGCTATATTCCAACAACCTTGCCCTACATAAGCCATTAAAGTGTTATTCTGCCGGGGTGGAAAATCCCCATCTACGCCCGGCCGTGGTATAGTAAGTTAGAATAGCAACTCAGGCCGATACAAATGTGTGGCGACTGCTCCAGGATTAAAAAGTATTCCGGTAATGACAAATTTCCCAATGCGGAATATTCCCAACCTTCAAAAAGTGAATTTGTCTGTTTTCCCTCATGCAGTGACAGAAACCCTATATCAGCATCCTATTCCCCACTGCCAAAGTCCTCCCCCTCTTGGCCACCAGCAGACGCCCGCCATCAGTTCCCCTTATAATCACATCGTGCTTTGAGTTGGCTGCCGTCCAAAGAAAACCTTGTAGGTCAGTCTCCTACGGTAAAAGGTGACGAGAAGCAAAAAAAAAGCAGAGCGTTATTCAAAGCCTTTGAGTTTTACAAATCGAAACAAAGTTGGCCCATAATATCGTAGTTTGTCGACAGCTTGTAAATGGATGACATTAAGGTGGTAAACATCGTTACCTGATATGGTGAATGCAAGCATCTGATGTATTGCTCTCGTATTGCTTGATTACTTGGTTGCACCAGTGGTGAAAAGTAACTAAATACATTTACTCAAGCGGTGTTTTTACTTTACTTAACCCATTTAGGCCTGATGTCGAAATAAAAAAAAACGTTCGCTCTGAAAGAATATATATTCAAAGATTTATGCCGCATTTTTACGATTTTTCAAAAATAGCAGACCTACAAGCTCGTAGCGCGCCACTCGGTGGCACGCTATGAGCTTGTAGATCTGCTATTTTTCAATAGCTAAAGTATAACATAATGCTTAGTTAAAACACCAAAAGGGGTTCCCGTCCAGAAGTATTTCCTTTTTTTTTTTATTATTATTTTATAAACTGCTATTTTCAAAAAAAAGTTTTTGTACTTGGAATGTTTTTGTACTTGGAATGCATGTTTTACTCGTAATAGAGTATATATTTTTTTGAATTGTGGTAATGCTACTTTAAAAAAGATCGTGGCATTTAATGTTTGTGTTGCCACAAATTTACGTCAAATTTCAGGCACATATGACGTAAATTCTCCTTTCATTGTCAATGGCAAATGTGAGACGTGACAGGACGAAAAGCCGTATATAGGAGGGGCTAGCACCCCTCAAAAAAGAAATCTGAGTACTTCTTCCACCACTGGGTTGCACATCGTGTCAAACAAGCATATCAAGTATAAATCAGGCATTACTTTTTTGTTGTTTGAATTTAATTTATTTTGTTCCACAGGCTCGACCAAAGGGTGAAGGTTTGACCCCCTATCAGGGAAAGAAGAGGTGCTTTGGAGAGTACAAATGTCCCAAGTGCAAGAGGAAGTGGATGAGTGGAAACTCCTGGGCCAACATGGGACAGGAATGTATAAAGTGCCACATCAATGTTTACCCTCACAAACAGGTACCGGTAATTATGATCCATAATCCAATCATTCTAAAAGTTCCAATGTGCTCAAACTCATAATGTTGATAATGTAAGTGCTGGCTCATCAACCCTAATTTATAATTGAACGTACATTGTCGTGGGGAAATGGATTATGTGGTAGTGGTGTGGACTGTGGAGTGATGGTTGTTTGGTTATTAGAAGGTTCCCAGTTCGATCCCCAGCCTCCCCTAGGTTAGTGTCAACGTGTCCTTGAGCAAGACACTGAACCCTTGACCCAGAAGGGTCCATTTGGATCCATTTCTACACTCTCAGAGCAGAGGCGTATTTACAATAAGGCGAGGGCAGGCCGCCGTCTGTCCAAGTCAATCTCGCCTGTCCTTGAAAACAGTGATTAAAAAGAAAGATACAAAATCGGCAAACTTAGAACAATGGGAGAGCATGTTGCTCCGACTTGCTCGTCCATTGACTCCATTCGCCCCTCGCCCATTCACGGCCCGGGTGTGTCCATTACGTGGCGCGACCCTCCCATAGACATACTGTACAAATACAACGCCTTTGTGTTCACACACCTTGCTGTCAAAGAACGCAAGGGAGATACATTTGACACCCTACTAAAGGTATTTGATGCGTGCCCAGCTGAAGTTTTTGCCAGTGTATATGACTTCTTAAGGGCACTAGTAATTACACTGCCAATGACCACATGTACTGTTTCTAGTGTACAAAGAGTAAAAAGTGCATGCAGAACTACAATGACAACCTCTCGCCTAAATAGTCTGTGTCTCCAAGCGTTTGAGAGAGATTTAACTGAAGGTCTGAACTACGATTCTGTTATAGAGATTTCCAAGCGAAAGCCCCGCCGTCTCAATGTTCCGAGACTGATTGTGTGAACACTATTTCATTATTTAATTTTGCTGTGAAGTGTTCGAAGAGTCACTATCATAATGCTGGCGTCATGTGTAGTCATACTGTACTTTGAGAATAAAAATACATATATTTAATATACTTGCATATTCTTATTTTATACAAATGTATTAATTGTAGGCTACTGGTTTTTATATAAGTATCCTATAATCCAAGTAGCTAGTTATAAACCAAGATTGTGACATAAATAGAGGGAGAATGGAGGAAAAAAATACTTTATTTATGTAGTCTTTAGTTTATTAACGTTTCGATGTGTTCTTGTTGCTTTCCGATCCCCCGCCGACATGACGTTGAGAACCGGTGCCAGACTTTCTTTTTTCTTTGCTTGTTTTTTGCTTTTGTTTGTTGCTCACTTCAGGGATTCTTTTTTCTTAAATTGTAATTTACAGGGGACACGGTGGCACAGTTGGTAGTGCTGTCGCCTCACAGCTAGAATGTCCTGGGTTCTATTCACGCTGGGGACACTGTGGGCGCTGGGGGGCGTGTTCTCTCTTCTGCGTCATCAGTACCATACCGAGGCGGGGTTGGCGAAAGGGCCTTTCTGTGTGGAGTTTGCATGTTCTCCCCGTGTTCCCTAGGGTAGGTAGGTACCCTCACAAAAAACATGCAGTAATCCTGGTCTCTAAACTACCTCCCCCTGGCCAGGCGGGCGCCTGATGGAGGGGAAAGGAACTGGTTGAAATAACGTGTTCCTTCCACGTGCTACGTCCAGCCGGGGAGACTCTCCCCTGTCAGGTGAAAAGAAGCCGTTTGGACTACTCATGCATAGAAGGAAGCATGATGTCTGTCCACTGCCCCCCCAGGTTGGCAGAGGAAGTGTAGCGCCCAGGATTACATTAGATAATTGACACTGGGTGAAAAAAATGGGCTGCAAAAATCATGGGATAAAAGTTATATATATATATTTTTTAAATACACCGAGTGACATGGTCATACGATGGAGCATAAATTAGTTTAGCTGTACCAAGGGTCTGATGAATCATTCACAGGAGAGGAATCCTTCTCAGCTGAATGCACATTTATCTCACCAGTCTATGTAACGGTGTCACAAGCCAAAAATAGTGGATAAAAATGGTAAATGATGCATTTATAAAGCGCCCAACCGCCCAAATCCAAATAGCTTTGCACTGTGCATTACACTCATCCATTCAGATACTGTACTGTACATGTTCATTGTTAACACACCAATGGTAGAGGAAACCATGCAAGGCACCAACTTAACCTTTATTAATGAACAATCTGGCCTGGACGGCTCTCTCTCGCCATTTCCTGTCCTATCTCTATCAATAAAGGCAGAAAAGGCCCCAAAATAATTTAAAAAAAAATTAAACAAACAAGAATGACTCAGTCATAACTGCCAGGTGCAACAAGGTCTTGTAGCGCCCATCTTCGTTCGTTTCCGACGATCTTTTGTTGGTCACTTTGGTTGTTATGGCTTTCCTCTAGCTCATTAGTTTATAACATTAGCTTCTGTTGCCACTCGCTCCGCATGGGTTTTTATGCCGTTCACACTATGAGTTTTATGGGTAAGACTCCCATTGGCTTAGGCCTTAGGAGGCAGCCAATCATGACTAGGTTGTCACTAAAGTCGTCTTTACGGTCGCCAGTAGTGGTGCGTGCAAATGTAGTTCAGGCACTTTTCAAGCACCTGGCTAACAATCTGTGATTTTGCATTTTAGCGACCTCTGGAGAAACCTGATGGGCTGGATGTGTCCGACCAGAGCAAGGAGCATCCTCAACACCTGTGTGAAAAGTGCAAAGTCCTTGGCTACTATTGCCGCCGTGTACAATGACACTAGCTAGAAATACTCTGTGAAAAGTCTGGAATTCAAATTGTACTTGACTAAAAGTTCGAAAGTATTGGCATCAAAATATACTTCAAATGTATACAAATCAAGCACACAACGCATTGTGAGCTTGTTAGATCGGCTATTTTCAAATGGCCGGAATGAAGTGGTTTATGTATGTATTGGAAATTGGAAATACTCCAGTAAATGTACCTAAGTTACTTTTTTACAGTACAGCACTTGAGTAAGTGCCTTGTGCCCACAAAAGCTTTACCGATAAGAACCTTTATAGTACTGTATTTATCCCCCATAATGTGTGCTTCTTGACAATATGGCACAGTATTAGAAGTTCTCTGTGGTGGAAGTTTTGTACAATACCTCAGCGGAGTCCAATAGTTTTGTTTGCTGCGGTCTTGTACATTTTTTTTTAATGGATCCTTTATGATTATGTAAATAGTTATTTTAAGTCTTAATACTGAACAGTGAATCATATCAACTGTGAATTAAGAAAATGTGGATGTTTTTTTTTCTCACAGGCAACCCGTTGGACTCAAGGGTTTGGACTGAAATGTCCATTTCCACTATGTATATTACAGAAATAACTTTATGGAAAATAGACTCTGTGTACCATGATATTTTGTCTGTATAAAATATGCAACCATTCTTTACTAAAAGGGATAAATTGTGTATCTGTATTATGATCAGTGTTATAGATGGTACCATTTTATATATATATTTGAAAAGCCTTATTATTGTTTTGATTATTATTACCGCATCGTGCGAAGGATTCCTATAACCAAGTAACGATTATATTTTTTGTTCCAAAGGTTTTAAGAACATTATTGTAGCACCCTCTTCCCCTCCGAGTGTGTGTGTGTGGAGGGAGATTATATGTACCTACATCTAGTTCAAGCAAACACCAAAGTGCTCTTTTCAGAGATATAGCCATGTTTACTGGAACAATACTGCACAACACAGAAAGATAATGGAAGGCTGGATGTGCATGCTTTGATCTTAACCTTTATTGTTTTTGTTCTATCAAGTAAACTTCAGATTAAAAGGGTTGGTGTTTGTGTAAAACACCACTTTATGTGCCTTAGTTTGAGTACCCCATGAAATGGAATTAATGATATTATATATTTGAAAATGTTTGTATTAAAAATATATTCAACAATTTCTTGGCTTTTATACGCGTTCGTTTTTCTTATGTTCAGTGAATCCTGAGGGGCGGCGTGCAAGTAACTCATCCAAATTAGTTTTCACATTAATAATGCAAAAGCTCTGTGGTCGATGCATTAACCCATTTAAGAATTAGGACTGAGGCCGATTCTAAAAACACCCTCTAAATCCAGACCTAGGTTTTCTGAAAAACTTCAAATACTGATTCAAAAATGTTATGCTGCTATATAGTGTACATAGCAACAAGAACCCCACAAGGGGTTCCCGTGAATCCCGTCCAGAAGGGTCAAGACACCAAAAGGGGTTCCCGTCCTGAATGGTTTAATATTCTGGCCTGATTATGGCAAAGACGATAACAAATGTTATACTAATAGTTCAAAATATAGTCTGAATAATCGTACACTATACTTCCCTTGAGTCTAGTGTTCAATTTGTTCATCACATCACCCTGCTCAACAGTGTGGAACAGATGAGACAAAATGCGCAAAAACAATTAACTGTATTTTAATATGGTAAAATGTAGCCCTGAATGAAATGCATGACGAAGTGTACACTTCATTATATAATGCCATGTTCACATTGTTACGGGCTTGTTAAAACATGACCCAAATTCTACCCAAAAATGTACTAGGTAAACCAAAGTAAAATAATAATAATAAAGTACTGACTGACACCGTATCCATTTTAGGTAAACTGCGGTCAACAACCAGGGGTGCCGCAGTGCACCCTGACCAAACAGTAGAGCCACTGTGCGACTGACCATTTCACAGCAGGGAGTGAGGCTGAGACTGTAGCTGTCCACAATCTGCGATAGTGATCCTGGCCCTCGTCTTCCCAGACCGAGAACCAAATGTCGCGACTTTTTGGATCACATCCATTCCTTCTTTGACGTGGCCAAACACAACATGCTTGCCATCCAACCTAAAGGGAAGAATGAAGAGGTTTATTATTATCACTGTGGTCCATACCCGTCCGGGAATATATGCACACTTTGGTTGATGCCCTCATGTACTGTACGTACTGTCCATGCATTGCATTTGTATTGCCCCGATCTACACTCTGAGAAGTTTATGAACCGAGTGCAGCATACTTATTCTATTTCATGGATTTGGTTTGCATCAACCCGGATAGGGGAGGATGTCGCACTGTATAAATGTGACACTTTGCCTTGTTTACAACATTTTCAATGCTGACGAAGGCCCTTGGCCGAAACGCGTTTGTTGTGTTGCTGCTTGCAGCTTACCTTTCCCTTGTAAAGATGAAACAATAAAGTGCCTTAAAGGACTCTGTGAGTGCTGGTATTCTCCTTCTTCTAAAGTTTATGAACTGACCCTTACAGGTCCATTTGGTTCTGTACTTTGTACACTCATTAGAGTTCTGGTGGTCCCCAGACCTGACAATGAGAACCGGCGCTCTAAATCATCTAATAATTTCCATAAATAAATTAAGAATATAGTAGAGAAAGGATCCGATCCACAAGCTTGCAACGCGGCGCGATGTGAGCTCACGTTGTGAGCTTGTAGATCTGCTATTTTCACTAGTTTGGGTCGATCCCGGGAAAACGTCTAATTTGGGTCTTGAGCTAAAAGGTTTGGGAACCACTGCTCTAGCCCTTGCGATGTTCATGGTCTCAGCACATACCACTCTGTTGGAGCCAAGGTGATGAAGAACTGAGATCCATTGGTGTCGGGTCCGGCGTTGGCCATGGACAAGATGCCTAAGACAGAAAGATAAGCAACAGTCAGTGGTGCAGGGATTGACAGGGATAGGCAATTATAAATGGCGCTGGGCCGAAAGTACTAGACCCTCCGGGCTAGTAGAACACACCTTCCACTTGGGCCAGTAAAATGAATGCCATAACCCAAACACCTATAAGTGCACATTATTTTCCTGTGGTAGTGGCGTTTTGTAATGATTTTGTGAAATTGTCTGGTTAATGAGGGTCAGTTCTTGACTGTTATTAAATTCAAAAATAATGTTCCTGGGCAAGTATAGCTACAATAGTGGGGCCAGTGATCTTGAAAAGTCACTGGCCCAGAGGACCTGTGGCAAATTCCCTTTAATGTGGTTAAACCAATACATTTACTCACATACCGCACTTAAGCAGAATTTTGAGGTACTTTTACTTTTCCTGCCAGTCATGTTTCAAATTCATCTCAAGAACCAGATATTGATAAATGATAAATAAACCATCCTTCATAGCAAGCCAAAATTCCAAATATATCAAATCAACAAGATACATGGTGAAATTACACAGCCGTCTTTGTAAATCCAAACCTCATGGTCAAGTTGGGCAAAATAGGTAATCTTACAATTTAAGCCACGCCGAGTTGATAAAGTTCAGAAGGAGCAGTTCATGGAGACATTACTCACACAGCACTGCCATCTGGTGGAGAGCAGGAACTATGACAATACTATGAAGACAGCTGGGCCAGAGAAGGCTCTGAGCTGGGCTACACTAAACATCTGCAAGTTTACAATACACCACTTAAACCCTATAGACGTCGTTGACTGGGGTCTGTAATGGCTATTTTAGAATGCCAAATATACGCATTATTGTGCATTTCTCTGCCTTCCATTCAGTCTCATTGTTCACCAATATGTTCATTCTGGCTCAGCTGCAGCTGTCAATCTAACAGCTGACCTGACTCCTCCACGCTGTCAGCGATTGTATACTATTTGTCTGTATGTTTAGCGCAGATCCTTATATGGACATTCAGTATAGCATCTCTGTTAAGACAAGACTATAAGAACTGTCTGAGAATGGGGTTGGGGAGGCTTGCGCCCGGAGGGGCTGCTGGAATAGGCCTGGGCTGTTCCTCACTCTCTGTATGTTGTTACTCTGCTGAATCTTCTTAATAAATACTCTGTCTCGGTCTGGGGACCCCTAGGGGTACTTGAAATAGTTCCAGGGGGTCCCATAATAATCATAATTAGGAACCAAATGGACCGTTATGGGTCTGTAACTCAGAGAATGTACAAATGGAATGGTTCCATTTGTACACTCTCATTAGTTAAATTAACATTGATTTTACAATATAAATTGGGGTCTCAGAGATAGAAATGCGATTAAATGGGGGTTAATGAGTGCAAATTTGGGGGTCCTTGCCCTGAAAAAGTTTGGGAACCACTCAGTGGCGTATCCAGGAATTACGTTTTGGGCAGACAAGATGTGTTAATTGTCGTCTCCCCGCGCACAATCGTAACACTAAAGGTTTTCAAAGAGATACCTGCCAGACGAGTAGGATACAAAGGCTGAAAGGCATGCATTTACATTCCAATGGGTGATTGAGGGTCCGCGACGGCCAATCAGCTGTCCATTAATAGTTCTCAGGTCTTGTTTTTGTCCTCTTTTTTTTTCTCATTGTATGGATTTTGGCCAGGCCAGAAATGGATTTGGACAGGCGGACGCCTGCCCTCGCCTTATTGTAGATACGCCTCTGGAACCACTGCTCTACTCTATATGCTAAATCTCTTTGCCGAAAATAGCCAATTGTGAGCTTGTAGATTTGCCATTTTCACCAAATGTTCACCCCCAGAATAGGGAGCTATACAGTTGAATGCATAATTTGGATTTCACAATAGAGGGTATGCGCGTGACATCATCATCATACCAGGAAGTTATGCGGGAAATTCCGGGAATGCCTACTGAGTGGCAAAAAAAAAAACTACTTTCTGGCCTTGACAGCCCTATCCAAACAGAAAAGTCCTATTTGCATGTGCAATGTGCATACCCTCTATACCAGCAATGTATGAACATTGCGGATATTATGAAGTCCAAATACATTCAAATAACTAGAACTGCACTCTGTCGAGTGCCTACTTGCTTGTTGCACACAAGTAGGCCATAAATGGCCTACTAGTGTGCAAGCAGAGCGTGCAAGTGCTGTAGACCGCTACAAACTTTCAAATCTTAGCCTTAGCCTTGAATTATTAGATTTACCCATTTGCTACGTACCTTCCAGCTTGCCTATGTCTATGTCTACCGGTATGTATATGTAATTTCTGAAACACGTCATCGTTACTAGAATGCACGTGATATGATGTCATACGGACATCATATCTGACCGTGCAGGTATGCTTTCTGTGAATCGTGATGAAGATTATGTACCAACGGCAGGGTATAATTGGTTGACGATGGTGACGTAATGATGATATGTTTCAGTGTCAGGGACATACGCACATAGCACCTGACTGATAACATTACTTGCACGCTCTGCTTGCGCAAGTAAATACAGTAGGCCTACTGTGTCTTCAGGTGGAATGCTATAGCTACTATAACTATACCCTATGAGAAGAGTGCCTGAGGAATAACAGCTTTTATCTAACCACTGGGCAAAGGTTAAATATACACCAGTCTACTCTGTACCTGCTCCAGCTGGAAAGCCTTCTGCCAGTGGTGTGCTGATGTGTCTCAGAGTGAAGTTCTCATCAGCAAACTTGTGTCCATAGATGGACTTTCCTCCACTTCCGTTGTGGTTGGTGAAATCCCCGGCCTTTAATCATGAAAAACAACACTTTGACACCATGATATCCACAACACATTATGTTTGTTATTAGTTCAGTTACAGTACCACTTGTGTATTATTGAGCGAGGATTCACAACATCTTCATTCATACTTCATTCTTACCTGGCACATGAACCCGGGAATAACCCTGTGAAAGATTGAATCCTTGTAACCAAAACCTTTCTCTCCGGTGCACAGGGCTCTGAAGTTTTCTGTGAGTAAAACAATAGTAAAGATAGTCATCTTGTTTGTTATTGTTACCATGCTCACATATTACAAGCTTAATTGCAGCCGGCCTGCATGGTAGGCCTATAGGGCAGGCTATGTACTGCAGCAGCCAATTTGAAATCAATTTTGATAGATTGATTGAAAATTGTATTTCACAGTAGGCCTATGTAGAATGGGTAGGCCTACATTTCAAAGAAAGCATAAGTCAATACAAAAACTTGATACTTTGTGGAGGAAACCATGATAAAGCACTAAGACTTGTTTACAACCATTTTCAATTAATCAGAGATGCAGAATGCAGATGTGACCAATGCTAAATATAAGGCGGTGTTCAAGCCTTATATTTAGCATTGGTCGCCTTGAACTTGGTCGCCTTGAAGGCGGGCTAAGAGGAAAGATTCTGCAACACTAAATGCATGCAATTAAATGCAAAGGGATTAGGCCTACCTGCTGTTATGGGCACAACATCCGCACGCAACTGCAAGAATAAAAAGAGACATTAAAGAAGGTGAGATAAAATAAGAAAGTGTGAGAAAATACTTAAATAATGACATTATGTTGTATTCCTAATGGCTACTATACTGAATTTGCACCGTAGCAATTAGGCCTACTTTTGCCCGTTTAGATTATGCAAGAACTGAAGACATACTCACTGACCTCGAAAGTTACTCTTCCTATTGCCGTGCCGTCTACAGCAATGTCAAAGTAAACCACTGGGTTCGCATTGACCGCGACACCACTGCTGTACATTAGTAACATACATAACACATATAGCTTGATCATCCTATTTGATAAAAGCATCTCTGAAACAGACTGTACAAGTTGAAGTTATTCAACGGGGGGAAAAAAGTCACGCGTGCAGCACTGTAGCCTACGCACGGATGAATGGAATGCACGTCATGTAGAGTTGTTGTTATAAGCTCTTAGCCTGCATGTTAACCACTCCCCCTTGAAAACATTGCAATCTGATATCATCAAGGGGCGTGGTTAACCCAATTCAATTCAAAGGGCTTTATTGGCAATGGCATGAGAAACGTGCAACAATACAATCAAAACTAAATGTATACAATTGAAAGTCAGAATCTCCAATAATTCAATGTCTATGTACCAAGATCACTCGATGCAGGAATACACACAATGATTAGTCTTTGTGGTTGTTGTGTTCCTTTTGATATCCTTAATTCTCCTATACTATCTTACAAATCTGGCTGCTGTGTTTGCACATTGTTGTACAAAAACTCCAGCTGCTGGGAGAAGTACAACTTGTAGTTTCTCCCAGCAGTGTGGTTGCCCTAACACTATTGTAATTGTAACACTATATTATTTCACTAATTCCTCTAGAGCAGCGCTGCCCAAAAGGTAGATTGTGATCTACCAGAGGCTGTGCAGGTATAGACCACATGACATGCCCTAACAATATATTATTTAAATGTATAAAACAAAACAAAAAACACTTCTATTAAGGTGACTTGATTGACATCAAAAAGGGCCTGCCAGCTTAAACCCACAATGTACTACTTGAGGGTATGCACATGACATCATCGTACCTGGAAGTTATGCGGGAACGCCCACTGAGTGGCAAAAAACTACTTTCTGGCCTTGACAGCCCATTCACCCAAACAGAAAAGTCCTGTCTGATTGCATTAAACAATGTTAAACTCACCAACATTGCAGTACGAAAAGCTTGAATTATCCTCTTTCTATCTGCAAAGTTTTTGTTTCATAAAAATCCACCATAGAAACGTTATGAGCTACTTTCTGTCAAGAAATGCCCTGCATTTGATTATTTTTCTAAGTGTCAGAGTTTGGAAGTGCTTGTTTTCAATAACACAACGTTTTGCTGCCTCCTGCATTATGTGACATTTAGAAACTGGTGGTACGCAGGACGGTTGAGCTACTAATCAAATGATTCCCGAGCGCGGCGCACACTGCAGCTCACCGCTCCTTGGCTGCGGCTCACCGCTCCAAGAGATGGGTCAAATGCAGAGAAGAAATTTCACTGCGGTAACGTGTGTGACAAATCGTATGACTTTGACTTTGACAAGGCTCCAGACTTACCAAAACAAACTGGTCAGGCTACTATTTGGTCTTGTACTCCCAGAACCCACCTCACCCCTGCCCATTTGGATAGGCTGGAATGGCTTAGGGCTGACGACAGAGTTTGCTACACTAACATACAACATTCTGCATACACATGTCAAAATACTTTCCTAATGTCAACAAAGTCCACAACCACAGAGGGAGTTCATTCAGATTCAGATTCGGCTCAAACAAGGACTTAAACTCATCAATCAAACAATGTTTACAGATGAGTAGCCGTGCGCACGGTGCTCCTGAGGGTAAACAGAATTATTGTCATTGAGGTATATTTTAACCCTGTTTAGACTATTTTGTTATAATGTGCAACTCAAAGCTAATAGTTGGATACTGACACGAGGCTATACTTTTCAGGTTAAAGTTTGCACAGATCATTTGCCTGCATAGCCACAGGGTAGCATTCTGTAAGATCTTTACACAGGCCCTGATATAATCAGTCGGGTGCATTGCTTTAGCCCTGACCATTAGCTTCAATGACATATGGCTATTGACAGGACATGTGTTAACAACAATGGGCTGCAGGCTAGGTGTGCACTCTAATTCAAATTCCTTTGCCTTAAGAAAAGGCAATGCCAAGGCTGCAGGCAATTGCACTTGACATCTATTTGGTGCAACGCACAAGTATATTTGTTGGCCCAAAGGCTAGGCTGAGCCCTTGAATAGCTTATAGTGTGATACATGCAGCCACATTGACCGTGTCCTTAACCGTTCACCAATGTGTGAGTTGTCATCTGATAGGTGAAGGTCAGTTTCGTCTGCTTTATCGATCAATAATTGCTTGCATTCAAGGTCAAAGGTTGTACTTTGTTACATCCTGTGTACAGGTACATAAGAGTAAAACTATATTTTGTTGGGCTTCCTTCAGACAATGCTACAGCATAGATAACAGGAAACAGCAAACACGGCAAACAAATGGATAGAATAAAGAGTGCAAAAAAGAGCAGACAAAGAGTAAAAAGAGTATAATTATGTAGATGTGCATATTTTCCCTGTAGTAGCAAAGTTAGGTGAGCTTTGTGTGAACAATTTTACAGGTGTGCATTTTGTGGCATCTTTGGTCCCGGGGGGAGGGGTGGGTGGGATTGTTTGTTTTTGTGTTCCTTTCTTTTGCTGTTGTATGTGTTACTTGTTTTGTTTTCTTTATTCATTCATGGTGTTAACATGTTTTATTGTGCTATTTTGTCTTAAATAAAAAACATTTGATAACAAAAAAAAACAATTTTACAGTAGGCTATGTTCCATACTCTATATACAACACATTTAGTTTAGAAAGGTGCAATTCGGGCATCATAGTGCAAGAAGAGGGCACAGGTGTGAGGGAGGGGGGGCTAGCGCTTTCCTTTGCCCTGTTTCGCTCTGGTTCTTATCAGTTCGTTAATGTATCTTTTCAGGTATGTTTTTTCATGTATGTTTTCGTACTATTTACTTAATCCTAGTGTCATCTCTCGCCCTTTCCCCTAGAAAGCTCAACGTGACTGTCATGTGCTTGAAGTGTCATCGAACGATACCTCCTCTTACCCTATGAGCTGGTGACAGCAACAGACTTGACACTGACTGTTCTGTATAAAAGCTGTCCATTTTTAGTTGTCTGTACCAATAAGAAGTGGGGTGGGACCACATTCACTTACCTCCCGATCCGATACCTAGGGTGCAGATTCGATTTATAAAGCGATTCTTAAATATATTGCGATTTGATTCGATATTGCAATTTTATTGCGGCTTTTTTCGCAAAGTCACTTTGCTTTACTTTTATTATTCTAGAACATTTTAAAACAATTCTAAACAATATAGAGACCAGAAAAGTCCAATCATACATTCAATGTAGCCAGATAACATCAGTATGTCTTTCTGACATGAATGAATAAATAAAAAGCGACTGCCGTGGCATTAAAAATTGCAAAATATCCATGAATCGATATTTTTGCCGACCCCTTAAAGAACTATGAGAACCATTTTTGAAAATTGTTTTGCTATGCAATGACTTTTTGCCCCAATCCACGTGCTGTTTTGGGTATTGTTCTAAAAACAGCCAACAGCTGAAACGGAGCCTCCCAGTGGTGACCTCCAGTCCTTCCTGCGGAACTTCCTGATCAGTACATTTTAACAGCGGGTGACAGCCAAACATATTTTTCGGAAATGCGTTATTTGTCTATGGGACCCAGCAGCTACTGCCGATAGCAGGCGAAGAGGCGATAGTCGAAAAGCGGGCGTACCACTTATACGAGGACATAGGTAATGACAGCACTCACTAGGAGATCTGTATCGCCCATAGTCGCCGTTGTTCTCTCGCTGTTAAAACGCACTGTTCGATGTGATGCAGAGGACCCGCCCACCACTGGAACTGTTCGATGTGATGCAGAGGACCCGCCCACCACTGGAACTGTTCGATGTGATGCAGAGGACCCGCCCACCACTGGAACTGTTCGATGTGATGCAGAGGACCCGCCCACCACTGGAACTGTTCGATGTGATGCAGAGGACCCGCCCACCACTGGAACTGTTCGATGTGATGCAGAGGACCCGCCCACCACTGGAACTGTTCGATGTGATGCAGAGGACCCGCCCACCACTGGAACTGTTCGATGTGATGCAGAGATCCCGCCCACCATTGGAACTGTTCGATGTGATGCAGAGACAGAGAGAGGACCCACCACCTGCCCACACCACCGTCTCACCCCCTGCAAACATTTTTGAAGAGAAAACACCCCGTGTTTAAGTATTAGCAAGTGTCACCATCAAATAAGCACTCATCTAATGTCATCTAATGCAACTGGTTCGTTTGGTTCAAATGGGCATATATATATCCCTGCCTCAGTATTAGGATCTCGTTCCAGAACAAAATAACCCAATCATTCTTGTCACGAATTATGACCTTTAGCTGCTTGACCCAGTCAGCGTATTGATATCTGTGATATGATGACCACCAATTGGTCGTCTCTGATTTTAATGTATGTTTTAAAAATTCGCACCCTCATCCCTTGCAGACCTCATTTCTAATTACAACCCACCTAGGGTTTTGA
Organism: Electrona antarctica; assembly: GCF_951216825.1. Taxonomy (NCBI): domain Eukaryota; kingdom Metazoa; phylum Chordata; class Actinopteri; order Myctophiformes; family Myctophidae; genus Electrona; species Electrona antarctica. Next base: position 34,400,352 of record NC_136805.1, read on the forward strand.
GGTCGGCTGACCAGTTAAAGCTGGATGTGATTGCGACTAACAAAAGATCAAAGGGTGACCGCCGCTGATGGGGCCTTTGCGGCAGCAGCTGCTCCCAGGCTCTGGAATACTTTCCCTTTTCACATCAGAGCTGCCCAGTCCATATTTACTGTATCAGAGACTGACGTGACGTCTGTGCACAATGGTACGAGATGCATGTTCTGTTCCTGGTTTATTCTCATATAGTTCTCTGTGTGTGTGTGTGTGTGTCAGTGTGTGTGGTGTCAGTGTGTGTGTGTGCGTGCGTGTGTGTGTGTGTATTAAGTTTACTCTCTTTGGACATGAAATGTTATGCATTGGCAGTGGAAATAGCGGGAAGGGCAAGGAGAAACGAGGCACATAACAGAATTGTAGGGACATTTTCAGCAGCAGTGTTTTCATGCCCGACTGAGGCAATCAATGACGACGATCAACATGTGTGCGTCTTGCCATTTTCACAAGTGGTCAGCAGTCATATAATCTTCTAACATGATGTGCTCAAAAGGGGCGGTCACTTTTGGAGACCACGTGGCATACTGCAGGCCTCCAGGTGTCACAGAGCTTCCGAGCAGCAGCAGTAATAACTCTCACCACTGTAAACCACTATTTGTTTAAAAAGTTTTACTTATACTGCAAAAGTCATGAAATTCATTCACGAAGTGATCACCACTGCAAAAAACGCCTACCCAGAAAGAGGGTCAATGCTTTCTCATATTCTACCTGCTGGTTGTTTTTACATCACACTTACACAGATGGTCTACGAGTGTCCCTAGCCTACACCCTATGGGCTGTATTTTGCGTGTCTTAAGTACCAAGTCTTATTACTTAACTTAAGACCTGGAGGCGTGGTCAATGCTTTTTGGCCACTCAGAATAGCCAAATGGCATTGATCACGCCTCCAGGTCTTAAGTTATGTAATAAGACCTGGTACTTAAAGGACCACTTCACCACTTTTCAACTTCTCTTCCTATAATTGGTCCTAACTAATGTTCATGATAAAATACCACAATTTTTTCCTACTCAGTCTGTGTCTCATAGGAAGGCTGTGGGCAGTTCAGAAACCCGTCCACCAGTGACATCATCAATGGTGAATCCAAGAAACGGCAGGCTTTCTTTTCCTGAAAAGTTGCAATGCAAAAGTTGAAGCCATCGTTCTCACGATAATACAAATCTAAATATATTTTAAAACAAATCTTGTTTTAAAAAAAATCTGCCTAATGATGATGTCACTGGTGGACGGGTGTCCGAACTGCCCAAAGCCCTCCTATGAGACACAGACTGAGTAGGAAAAAATGGTGGTGTTTTATCATGAACATTAGTGAGGACCAATTATATGAAGATATGTTGAAAAGTGGTGAAGTGGTCCTTTAAGACACGCAAAATACAGCCCTATAAGTCAGTGGTCCCCAAAGTGGTGTCCGGGGACCCCTAGGGGTCCTTGAGAGAGTTCCAGGGGGTCCCCAGCTAAATGATAATTAGGAACCAAATGGACCATTATGGGTCTGTAACTCAGAGTGTACAAATGGAACCTTTGTGCACTCTGAGTTCAATTAACTTTGATTTTACAATATACATTAGGCGTCAGCAGAGATAGAAATGCCATTAAATGGGGGACCGTAGCCTAATTCAGGTCAAACCTGGGGTCCTTGAAATTAAACGGTTTGAGAATCACTGCTAGAGCCGTAACAATCTACTCTATTGTTTTTTTTAACTTCTAATCATGTGACATCATTGTGATGTCAGAACACTGAGAACAGGCCAGTTCCATTTATGGATATCTAGGCCGGGGTGATCTGGATTTGGGCCCTGTCCGGAGCCTGGGCAACACGTTTGTCAAATTTGAAGTCAGTGGGGGCGAACGGTTTCCGAGTAACGTGGATTACAGACGCACGACATACAGAGACTTGGTGCATTTATAGATAGATGTCTTTATCCACTTCATATTCATGTGGAATCTAAAGGCCTACTCATTGGCTGCTGCTGAGGGTGGAGAGGTCGCAACTCGCAACCCCATTCATACTGTATGATTTCCAATCAAACATGCTACTAGATATTTAGAAACACCCGAGGAGACATCAGCAAGCACTTGAGTTTGAGTACTTGAGTATTTATTTATTATATATTTAAAATAGGGATGTAGCCTACCGACAATTTGGCCGATATAGATATCCGATATAATTAATTGCTATTATGGCCGATAACCGATGTCGATATCTCATTCTGTATTAAAAAATATATAATTATTTGGGGCATTCTAAAAAAAAGTATTATTATTATTATTATTGAAATGTTGGCTCATATCCCAACATAAACAGCTTGAATGTAGCTTTTTTTTTTTAAATGTTCCAACAATTGCCTCTTTCGAAAGCTTTTTCAGGCTTTTTAAATACATTTTTCAACATAATTATAATAAAATTAAATATCTGCTATAATCCGATATATTATTTTACCTATACCAATTACCGATTAATTGGTTTAAGGCCAATATCGGCCGATTGCCGATTAATCTCCCATCACAAATTTTAAATGTTTGTATAAAATATATTCAACAATGTATTGGCTTTTAAATGTTTTGTTTTGTTCTTATGTTCAGTGAATTCAGTGCAACAAATGCCCTACTAAATAATCATACTATACTTCCCTTAAGTCTAGTGTCCATCATCACATCACCCTGCTCAACAGTGTGGAACAGATGAGACAAAATGCACAGATAAATTATCATATTTTAATATGATGAAATGTAGTCCTGAATGAAATGCACGACGATTCAAGTTTACACTGTTTTATAATCCCAAATTCACATTGTTAAGTGCTTGTTAAAACACAACCCGCAAGGTATGAAAATTCCACCCAAGAATCCACTAGGTAAACCAAAGTAAAAAAAAAAGAAAAAAAGAAAAGTACTGACTGACACCGTATCCCTGTTAGGTAAACTACTGTCAACAACCAGGGGTGCCGCAGTGCACCCTGACCAAACAGTAGAGCCACTGTGCGACTGACCATTTCACATTGAAATCACAGCAGGGGGTGAGGCCGAGACCATGTCGGCTCTCCGCTCATGATCTACTTTAGCTCTCCACAATCTGTGACGGTGATCCTCTTGGCGGTTCGCCCAGACCGAGACCCAAAAGTCTCCACTTTCTTGATCACGTCCAATCCCTCCTTGACACTGCCAAAGACAACATGCTTGCCATCCAGCCTAAGGGAAGAATAGAAGAGGTTTATTATTATCATTATCACCGCCCCGGACGGTGTCAGAATTCATATTACTCTCTAACCCAGTGATTCTCAACCCTTTTCATTTAAAGTATGCATTAGTCCAAGGACCCCAATCTACACTCTGAGAAGTTTATAAACTGACCCTCACAACTACGGATGTCCCGACTCCCGATCAAGAGTTTTTCTGCTGATAACAATTTTTCCTGGTCAGATATTTTATTTTTTTGACACAATATTTTATTTATCTCACACAATAGTACAATATCCAAAATCACAGACAATATCCAGTCTAACATCATGATATGGATCTAATATTGGTACTAGGGATTTGATTATGATTTTAACACATTTGTGTATTTTATGTAATGATGTTTTATTGTTGTATACCGACTGCCAGTGTGCCAAAAGATTTCCAATTTATGTAATGGACGATAACGTTTTCCAGGGACCAATTAAATACCATGTAAATATCTCCTTTTTTCTGTTTCAATCCCCGGCCGGTTCATACCAAATACTGGGAGCCAGTGCCTCCCTGCTTGTCACTCAGCATCAAGGGTTGGATAGGGGCAAGTCCCTGTGACATACTAGCGTCATGTCACTCAGCATCAAGGGTTGGATAGGGGCAAGTCCCTGTGACATACTAGCGTCATGTCAAGTGGGTTGGTGTACTTGTACATCAAGCTGCCTCACACTACAGAAACGGGAGATAGTCCTGCCCTATGGGCCTCATATGAGGCTTGGCAAGGCTTACTACATTCAAATATATGTGATACTAGAGAAAATAGCAGATACTCTGTGCTTGTAGATCTGCTATTTTCACTAGTTTGGGTCCCGGGCAAACATCTCATTTATTTTGTTGTGTCTTGAGCTAAAAAGGATTGGGAACCACTGTTGCGATGTTTGTTGTCTCAGCACATACCACTCTGTTTTAGCAGTGCAGATGAAGAACTGAGATCCATTGGTGTCGGCTCCGGCGTTGGCCATGGACAAGATGCCTAAAGACACAAAGATAAGATAAGCACAGTCAGTGGTGTAAAGCAGTGGTTTTCAACCCTTTTCATATCAAGGTCCATTATTTATTTGTCATTTGAGCCACGGACCACCATTTGATTTAGCCTCTCAGACCCAAGACTTCTTGTAAATTAAGTAATGCAAATGTTTAACAATAATTTAACTCTTGAAATTGTAAAATTAAAACAAAATCAGAGTACTTCTTACACCACTGGCAACAATGCTTAGTTTTCCTTTCCTGCCAGTCAGTTCAAATTGATCTCAAGAACCAGATAATGGAGCTGGCATGCAAACTTAGCTTCTTATCAGTGGACAATTTGGGTGTAAGTAAAATGATAAATAAAACATCCTTCATAGCAAGCTGCACAAATCCATTCAAAACATATCAATTCAACAAGATACATGGGGAAATTACACAGCCTTGTTTGTAAATCCAAACCTCATGGTCAATTTGGACAAAATAGGTCATCTCACACAAGCATATGGAGTTGATTATGTTCTGAACATGGAGACATTACTCGCACAACACTGCCATCTGTTGGAGAGCAGTAAGTATGACAAATTGACAATACCACAAAGACAGCTGGGCTACACTCAACAGCTGCAAGATGGACTTCACTGACTGGGGTACCTCACCCAGGGCTGTAACTCCCCTTTCCCCCCACGCTAAATCTAAAAAATAGCCAAAAATATACAGCACTGCACTCAGTAGTCAGTACTGTGTGTTCAAGTGGAATGCTACCCGATGCAGGAGAACAGTGAGAACAGCCTTCATAACCACTGGGCAAAGGTTAAATTATCCCCGTTTGGAACCTCTCCCTCCGCTATTAGCTTAAATAGCTTATTTAGTCAGACGGTGGCCAGTTAACCCCCGTCTGCAGGCGCAGTATACTGCTTCCGTAAGATTGCATTAGGAAAACATGGTACTGGCTGACTTCATAAGCACTGTAAGCGGTTGTTTCGCGCTCCAACATTTTTTACTTTCCACTCCAAATTCTATCCTCTGTAGCTCTGAGGAAATGCCTGTACCTTTTGGATACGATACTGCAAAAAGGGGGTTTCTCCACTCCTCTTGGGAGGGCTCGGCCCATTTCGACCTATGCAGGGAAATCCTGACACAGAACCTCTTCTCTAATAGTGGTTCCCAACGTGGGGTCCGGGGACCTCCAGGGGTCCTTGAGGGAGTTCCAGGGGGTCCCCAGCTAAATTATATTTTGGAACCAAACGGACCCTTATGGGTCTGTAACTCTGAGAGTGTACAAATGTTTGTTGTCATTTGTACACTCAGTTCATTTACAATGATTTTACAATATAAATTGGTGGTCTCAGAGATAAAAATGCCATTTAATGGGGGTCCGTAGACTAATGCATGTCAAACTGGGGGGGGGGTCCTTGAAATTAAACAGGTTGAGAATCTCTGCTAGAGCTGTAAAAATCTTCTCTTATGGGGGTCCCTGGCATATCTTTTCAAATGGGGGTGCGCAGTTATACACTGTACCTGATCCAGTGTGCTTCAGTTTGAAGTTCTCATCAGGGAACTTCCATCCATAGATAGACTTTCCTCCAGTTCCGTTGTGGTTGGTGAAATCCCCGCCCTTTAATCAGGAAAAACAACGCTTTGACACCATGATATCCACAACGGCATTCTGTTTGTTAGTTTAGTAACCACTTGTATTGAGGATTCACATCATTCATGTTAACTTACCTGGCACATGAACTGGGGAATCACCCTGTGAAAGATTGACCCCTTGTAACCAAAGCCGTGCTCTCCAGTGCACAGGGCTCTGAAGTTTTCTGTGAGTAAAACAATAGTTAAGATAGTTGTCTTGTCACCTCACATTTATTAAGACGTGAACTGTGAAGTCATACAAGGTTGCAGCCTGCATGCATGGTACAGTATGTGATGCAGGCATTGCAATACCTTTTCTCACACCAGCCATTGCCAGCCAACTTGACATGAAATATAGGGTAAATAAATACAGATGTTCCATTCATGTAAAACAGAGTCACAAATGCTGCTATTGTGCTTGTTGGCTCAGTGGAAAGATTCTGCAACACTAAATTAAACTGAACCTCAATTATTTTTGTTTAACCCATGCCTATTCCTCTTTCATGTCAATATGACATGAAAGCCAGCCATGCAGCCAATAGTAGGAGTTACCTGCTGTTTTGGGCACAACATCCGCATTCAACTGAAAGAATAATAATTAAAAAGAGAAATGAAAGACAGTACAGTGGGAGAAAATACTTAACTATAATGACACTTGACACATTTAAAAACAAATGGCCAATATATGGCCATTACACTAAATGTGCAACGTGACAATTAGTTATGCTTGTTTAGATTATGTAAGAAGTGAATACATGAGTATAGTGAGCCGTATTCACTGACCTCGAAGGTTACTCTCCCTACTGGCTCGTTGTCTGCAGCAATGTCAAAGTAAACCACCGGGTTCTTGTTGGCCGCTACGGGACCGCTGCTGCACATTCGTGCGGCCGTGAACGCCAGCGAACATAGTTTGATCCTGTTCGATATTAAAAGCATGATCTCTCTGAAACAGACAAGCTGTTAAACTGCAAAAAACAAAAGTCACGCGTACAGTTGTACTGTAATTAACTGTACACACATGCGTGCATGGGTGCATTCAAGCAGCCATTCAGAGCACTGTTCTTTTGGCAAATCTAGTGAGCAAATATAAGACTTCCGGTGGACGATCTCTTCAAAATAAGAGTACCCTCTAGAGTATTGAAAAAAAGTTTAATTTGCACATTAAAACTACAAATGAAGCATTTAAATGATGCTATATGATGCTATAAGACACACATTATGTTTCTGTGTAAAAATAAGTAATTAAATAACGTAAAAAAGTTATCTAAATGGATAAATGCTATTCACTGGAGTGCATGGACTTTATAAAGTGGACACTGGACAAAGATCCCTGCTATGTATCGACTAGTGTGACATACGCACATGTCCGTGGAGACCTCCTCTACAACACCACACTGTCCGCTAAGCAGCAGAGGTGTAAAACAAAAATTGGCACGCCATACAGCGAGGTGAAACATAAAAAGATGTCCCATTTCCAGACTAAAGTCAACTAAAGTGGACACTGGACAAAAATCCCTGCTATGTATCGACTAGTGTGACATACGCACATGTCCGGGGAGACCTCCTCTACAACACCACACTGTCCGCTAAGCAGCAGAGGTGTACAATTTTTTATTGGCACACCATACAGCGAGGTGAAAGGTCAAAAAACATCCCATTTCCAGACTAAAGTCAACTAAAGTGGACACTGGACAAAAATCCCTGCTATGTATCGACTAGTGTGACATACGCACATGTCCGTGGAGACCTCCTCTACAACACCACACTGTCCGCTAAGCAGCAGAGGTGTAAAACAAAAATTGGCACGCCATACAGCGAGGTGAAACATAAAAAGATGTCCCATTTCCAGACTAAAGTCAACTAAAGTGGACACTGGACAAAAATCCCTGCTATGTATCGACTAGTGTGACATATGCACATGTCCGGGGAGACCTCCTCTACAACACCACACTGTCTGCTAAGCAGCAGAGGTGTAAAACCAAAATTGGCACGCCATACAGCGAGGTGAAACATAAAAAATTTCCCATTTCCAGACTAAAGTCAACTAAAGTGGACACTGGACAAAAATCCCTGCTATGTATCGACTAGTGTGACATACGCACATGTCCGTGGAGACCTCCTCTACAACACCACACTGTCCGCTAAGCAGCAGAGGTGTTTCCAGACTAAAGTCAACTAAAGTGGACACCTGACAAAAATGGAATGGAAATGGGACATTTTCTTATGTTTCACCTCGCTGTATGGCGTGCCAATTTTTGTTTTACACCTCTGCTGCTTAGCGGACAGTGTGGTGTTGTAGAGGAGGTCTCCACGGACATGTGCGTATGTCACACTAGTCGATACATAGCAGGGACTTTTGTCCAGTGTCCACTTTAGTTGACTTTAGTCTGGAAATGGGATTTTTTTTTATGTTTCACCTCGCTGTATGGCGTGCCAATTTTTGTTTTACACCTCTGCTGCTTAGCGGACAGTGTGGTGTTGTAGAGGAGGTCTCCCCGGACATGTGCGTATGTCACACTAGTCGATACATAGCAGGGATTTTTGTCCAGTGTCCACTTTAGTTGACTTTAGTCTGGAAATGGGACATTTTTTTATGTTTCACCTCGCTGTATGGCGTGCCAATTTTTGTTTTACACCTCTGCTGCTTAGCGGACAGTGTGGTGTTGTAGAGGAGGTCTCCCCGGACATGTGCGTATGTCACACTAGTCGATACATAGCAGGGATTTTTGTCCAGTGTCCACTTTAGTTGACTTTAGTCTGGAAATGGGACATTTTTTTATGTTTCACCTCGCTGTATGGCGTGACAATTTTTGTTTTACACCTCTGCTGCTTAGCGGACAGTGTGGTGTTGTAGAGGAGGTCTCCCCGGACATGTGCGTATGTCACACTAGTCGATACATAGCAGGGATTTTTGTCCGGTGTCCACTTTAGTTGACTTTAGTCTGGAAATGGGATAGTTTTTGACCTTTCACCTCGCTGTATGGCGTGCCAATTTTTGTTTTACACCTCTGCTGCTTAGCGGACAGTGTGGTGTTGTAGAGGAGGTCTCCACGGACATGTGCGTATGTCACACTAGTCGATACATAGCAGGGATTTTTGTCCAGTGTCCACTTTAGTTGACTTTAGTCTGGAAATGGGATGTTTTTTGACCTTTCACCTCGCTGTATGGTGTGCCAATTAATTTTTTACACCTCTGCTGCTTAGCGGACAGTGTGGTGTTGTAGAGGAGGTCTCCACGGACATGTGCGTATGTCACACTAGTCGATACATAGCAGGGATTTTTGTCCAGTGTCCACTTTAGTTGACTTTAGTCTGGAAATGGGATAGTTTTTGACCTTTCACCTCGCTGTATGGCGTGCCAATTTTTGTTTTACACCTCTGCTGCTTAGCGGACAGTGTGGTGTTGTAGAGGAGGTCTCCACGGACATGTGCGTATGTCACACTAGTCGATACATAGCAGGGATTTTTGTCCAGTGTCCACTTTAGTTGACTTTAGTCTGGAAATGGGATGTTTTTTGACCTTTCACCTCGCTGTATGGTGTGCCAATTAATTTTTTACACCTCTGCTGCTTAGCGGACAGTGTGGTGTTGTAGAGGAGGTCTCCACGGACATGTGCGTATGTCACACTAGTCGATACATAGCAGGGATTTTTGTCCAGTGTCCACTTTAGTTGACTTTAGTCTGGAAATGGGACATTTTTTTATGTTTCACCTCGCTGTATGGCGTGCCAATTTTTGTTTTACACCTCTGCTGCTTAGCGGACAGTGTGGTGTTGTAGAGGAGGTCTCCCCGGACATGTGCGTATGTCACACTAGTCGATACATAGCAGGGATTTTTGTCCAGTGTCCACTTTAGTTGACTTTAGTCTGGAAATGGGACATTTTTTTATGTTTCACCTCGCTGTATGGCGTGCCAATTTTTGTTTTACACCTCTGCTGCTTAGCGGACAGTGTGGTGTTGTAGAGGAGGTCTCCACGGACATGTGCGTATGTCACACTAGTCGATACATAGCAGGGATTTTTGTCCAGTGTCCACTTTAGTTGACTTTAGTCTGGAAATGGGATGTTTTTTGACCTTTCACCTCGCTGTATGGTGTGCCAATTAAATTTTTACACCTCTGGTGCTTAGCGGACAGTGTGGTGTTGTAGAGGAGGTCTCCCCGGACATGTGCGTATGTCACACTAGTCGATACATAGCAGGGATTTTTGTCCAGTGTCCACTTTATAAAGTCCATGCACTCCAGTGAATGGACTTGGGCACTCCAGTGCATGGACTTTGGCATTTATCCATTTAGATAACTTTTTTACGTTATTTAATTACTTATTTTTACACAGAAACATAATGTGTGTCTTCACAATAACTGTAATGTAATAACAATACTAATAATGTAATGTAATAATTATTTAATTAACCTCGCTTTTATTCTGAAAGCAACCGGATGTCTTAAATTTGCTAGCTCTCTGGCAGGAAGTTCTAGATTTGCCAAAAGAACGGAGCCGTTATTCAGGAAGCACTAGTTCTTCTTCCTGATCTTTGTTCTTCTTTGGTTGAGTTTTAGCCGGTGTTGCTTTATCGCCATCTACTGAATATTATAGGTTCTACTACTACTAGCTTCACAGTGCAAACTATTACAGTACAGTCCAAGTGCATAATGTTTTAATGTTAATAAATAGGTCTACATAAATAAATAAATATATATTTTAGGATATCATATAATGTATCTGTATTGGGAAATGACTGAGCAACTGTGAAGGAAGTGACGAATAAGTCTACCGGTATAAAAGGTCAGCTAAAAAACCCTTAAAACACATAAATCATACAGAGTGACTGCACCTGACTGGAAGTTCCCTGAGTGGAAGATTAGCGCAAAGGCAACGCTACAAGTCTTCATCGAACTTCATCATGCGGCAGGTAACTTGTTTTATTTCGATGTCATGTCTCTCCCGTGTCATATGAGCGTCGGGAGATATATTTTTTCGGGTTGATTTGCTTGGTTCTCTCAAAAAAAAATGGAAAGAAAATAACTTGATTCACTTTGAATTTCCTGTCTGTCTAAAAGGCTAAGCCCAAGACATGTCTCGTGAGGCCTCAGGGGATGACCTCGTACACCACCACCACCTCAGCAGCGAAGTGAGTCAAACATGCTAACAGCCTAGAATGATTTAAGTTCATTACTATCAGTAATGATGAATATAGGCCTACTGTATAAGATTCTGACATGCATTACGATGGTGCATATTAATCATCATTGTAACAGTAATTCACTTAAAGCAACATTTTAGTGTTTGCATTTTGAGTGATGCCAGACAGACACAGTAGTTTGCAGACTTTGTTGCCCTACACCCAAACTACATACCCAGGACAGTGAGGACAGCAACATTTAATTGAGCTGCGGAACAACATTTGAAAAGGTTTTCTGCCTGGGACCACCATAAGCGATTTGACTAGATTTCAAAAATGCAAGCTCCCAATAGCCACCTAATTTGCTCAGGGGGCACAAGCTCTTGGAGGCACATTATAGTCCGTCCGTCTGTTAGTTAGTCACCCACGCCACGCCTCCATATATGGTCACGCCTTGTGACATCACATCTCCATATATGGTCACACCTCGTGACATCATGAAGACCCTTAGATCTCCATAGCCTATATGGTTGTCAGTCCATCACGCTTCGTGACATCATGCCTCGTGACACGCTCCATATGTCAATCTGACATCATCAAACCCTCTACTGGATAACCATACATGGAGATGACTGGATCATCACCTAAATCTGCATATATGGAGCCGGCCAGCAACTCTACATCTGACCTCAAACCCTTAAGGCCTATTCATAGTCTGGATTTTCGGTGGTGAGGTGACCACCGAACTACAACATGACGTCACGAGCCGCGGTGAAGAGCAAACCACCACCACCGCCCCAGCCCTTCTCTCTGTTTTTACTCACCACCGCTCAACGTTATTTCAGCTCCGGTGGTTAGCTCACCACCGAAAATCCAGACTATGAATGAGCCTTTAGATCTTCATAGCTCTAATGGGTTTCATTTAGAGCTATGTTACTCTCGACTTCCGGGGCTCGCATGAATGCAGACCAGCCTTTCGTCTTTAGCGTAAATAAAAAGAGCGTTTTTGCTTCTCACCAAAACAAAGGTGGGTTGTATCATTAGAAAGCCTACTTTCCTTAGTGGAAGCACTCTGAGCCAGAAAGTGATTTTTTTTTTTTCACCGGAGGAAAAATATTCTCTATGAGGCAATTCTCTGGGCAATATCGGTAGAAGGCGCAGTGGAGTAACAAAGTATTATTTTTTTTCCCGGTGGAAACAAAATCCCCTTTTGGCCAAAAAATACCATGTGTATATGTGTGGTGGGTGGCTCAGAGTGCTTCCACTACGGAAAGTAGGCTTTCTAATGACACAACCCGCCTTTGTTTTTATTTACGCTAATGACGAGAGGCTGGTCTGCATTCATGCGAGCCCCGGAAGTCGAGAGTAACATAGCTCTAAATGAAACACATTAGAGCTTTGGACCAGAGCTAAGATCTCTGTATACAGTATGGAGCTGACCTGTTCTGACATTCCATATGTTGATCCTTCCTGTTCTGACATTCCGTATGTTGATCTGACCTCATCAAACCCTGTACACTCAAGACACGCTCCATATATGGCCAGTACAGAATTCATTCCATAAGTTGATCTGACCTCCCATGCCAAAGTAAAGCGCTCGCCCAGCAGTCTGCCGTCACCCAGGCGGCTGCATGCACGTGACCTCGCCCTTGGTCGCTTTTCGCCCTCAGGGCCCACTGGTATATTGCTAATGGAAATATTTGTTCTATAGGTATAATTTATTTGGCTCCAATCCAGTATTGCGGTCATTAAAGAAATCAATGTTCTACTAGCTCAGAGCTTGTACTCTATGAGCTGTCTTTTTTAATAGCCAAAAAATATTAATGGGGGTTCATTTTTCTGCTGATCCCCTGAAGGACTCCTGTCGGTCTTCAGACCCCACTTTGAGAACCACTGGGTTATGCCATAACCCATTATTTTTTTTTAACTCTATACCATAACCGTTATGGTATGGAGTTAAAAAAAAAATCAGAATCTTAATTTTCCTCTGTCTAACTATTCCTTAATTTTAAGTTTCTGTGGCTACCAAGTGGGGGGGGGGGACTTTTTTTGCCGGCCCACATGTGCATTCCTCGGCCACACGCAGACATCCTTACATTCAAAGAAAATCGCCCAATGATAGAACCGCAGTATCTTCAATGAATTGTTAACTGTTAAGAATTTCGGTTCAACTTAACTATAAACATCCCTAGTATGGAAGCAATTTGTGTCATTCACATTCTTCATAGTGTTGTCCAGTCTGTTGTTCAATCCCCTGATCTCTATTGTCTGTGCATCCTTCTCATCAGGAAATGGACTCTGAATGATTTTGAAATTGGCAAACCGCTGGGTAAGGGCCAGTTCGGGAACGTCTACCTTGCGAGGGAGAAGGCGCTGAAAGCCACTGTGGTGCTGAAGGTGTTGTTCAAGTCTCAGATAGAAAAAGAGGGCATGGAACATCAACTCAGAAGGGAGATCGAGATTCAGTCCCATCTCAGGTTGGTATTATGTAAATGGCATTAATAAAAGGATTCCTGCATGGCAACTTGACTTTGTCATTTGTATGTGTGGTCCCTATAGACTGCATGAGTAAAATAGACCATTTCTAAAATAAAGAGAAATATTGAAGGTGTTTTTAATTAGGTATAGCAAGGTATGGCAATTATGTATTGGCCAGGGATCCTTTTATCAATCCTCCTAATCACACTCTTAAGATGTTGCACTGCAAAACCAAAACACAATTCAGCACCCGTTTGCTCTGTGGACAAACGTCTGATAAGAGGAGTCAGAAACTAAAGTAGCGTCTGGCTCCATGATCAGATTTACCAGGTAGACCACTGATTCAAAAAAATTAAATTTAATACGTTTAAGTTCATGTTAAAGTATACCATTCAGTATATCTGTATAGGGATGTCAAAGGTCATCAGCATTAATGGGCGGTGAGGAAACTCAAGCTGCTGTAATGTAATGTAACGTACCGTACCCGTTCTGCCATGTCGTGGCTCTTGTGCAACCGCAGTGTGCAGTCTTTACATCAAATTGCAGGTGCCTTCAAACTCTTGCTTTAATTTCATGGATTAGGTTTTTGGTCGGCTCAGACAAGCGACGTGTTTTCAGACCTGACCATCATTATTTACTATGTGGCTATGCATTAAAATAAGGATTTAAACAACTTTAATTGTGTCTGGATGTTGCCATTAGAGGTATTTCTTTGTCTGGTAATGAATATTCTTCAAACTTTGACTCCTGCAATGTCACTCTTCCCTCTCCTCAGACATCCAAATATCCTTTGCTTCTACAACTATTTTCATGACCGCACACGAATCTTTCTGATCCTTGAGTACGCCGCACGTGGTGAGCTATACAAGCTGCTGCAGAAATGCGGACGATTTGACGAGCAACGCACTGCCACGGTACGACTCAAATGTTTTAACCATTTAAGCCCTGTGTGCAATGTATATAATTTCAGACACAAGACCATATCTAACAACAGAGGCAGCTAAACTCTTCATGCACGCACGCATTTTTTTTCACACATGTGTGAAACATTTTGCAGATGCTTGTCTCATTTTTAAGATCTTAAATGGACTTGCACAGCTACCACTGAAACAGTTTATAGATCGAAGGGACAGTGGTGACAGGGCAACTACCAGAGGGGACTGCCAATCAGACGTAGTGTGTTTGGTAAAACGGTCTTCTCTGTTAGAGCCTCCCAACACTGGAACAGTCTCCCCACAGAAGTAAGGGAGACCTCCAACTATCTGACCTGCAAATTCAACCTGAAGAGGTGGCTAAAAACAAATCAAATCTGTAATCCTGAGTAATCGGCACTATTTAATTTATCACTGGTGTCATTTTTCACTTCACTTTGCGGTTGTTCTGTCCCCTGTACCATGTTTATTTGTGTTTTTGCTCAGGGACTACAGATGAATTAGCTTCAGGCTAACTCTGGCCCATTTACATTGATGTGAAAACAGACATGTTGATTAATGAGCTTTGTCCCTGTTAAATAAATACTTGTCGCACGATGACGAATAGCCAAACTACTTTCACCTGGCCACTGCAAGGGGTTACTTTAACCATAGCATCCCTATTCTGGGAGGAACATTCGCTGAACAGTGAACATGGTAGCTCTACTAGCTCACAACGTGTGAGCTTGTAGATCGGGTATTTTTGGCAAAGATTGGTTAAAAACAATATAGAGCCAACTCGGGTCTTTTACCAAGTAAGAGGGTTTTAAGTGGTTCGTTTTTTTTAGTTTTTTTTGTCGCTGCTAAATTGATAGAAATGTGGCCTATTTTATTTATGTAGTCTAATTCTAACATTTTAAATTGTCAGTACATGGAGGAGGTGTCCGACGCACTCAAATATTGCCATGACAATAAAGTCATTCATCGTGACATCAAGCCAGAGAATCTGCTTCTTGGCTTTCGAGGGGAGCTTAAAATCGCAGACTTTGGGTGGTCTGTCCATGCACCATCTTTAAGGTAAGGAATTCACACATAATCCGAGCTACTGTGATGTGATTTGGCCAAAATGTTACTTTAATAAAAAAGTGAAGATGTTTAATTGGAATATTGTTTTACTGCTTAAGTATACTGTAATGTCTGTCGGGTGGAAACCTCATGTGTCCAAAACTGTTACTTTTCAGGATTTAATTCAAAATAGAAGATCTACAAGCCGTGCAGCATTTCGAGCTTGCTAATGCTGTAGTATGTAACATTGCTGTAACATTTGTAGGCGAAAAACCATGTGTGGGACACTGGACTACCTGCCCCCAGAGATGATCGAGGGCGCAACCCACAATGAGAAGGTGGACTTCTGGTGCATTGGAATCCTCTGCTACGAATGCCTGGTTGGCACCCCACCTTTTGAAACGGCCAACGCCCCAGAAACGTACAACAGAATTAAGCAGGTTAACATCTCTTTATTTTTGGGGGGGTTAGACCTTTTTGACCTTTTTGACCAGCACTCTACTTGCCTCCACACTTCCACAGACTATTTATTCATACTCTGCCAAGGTTCTAGGCTTAAGGTGGTTGCACACCGGCTGCGTTTTTCGGAAAACCGATGGAGAGACGCCACTAAAAATCCCAATTCGCATCCGATTCGCGCCCGGTGTGTGGAGACCTTTATTATCCTGCTCTCAAAGTCTTCACATACAGTTAATATAAAACACATTTATTCAGGCACATTTCAGCCACCACTTTTGCGCATTTGGACCACTCTACGCAAAGTCATCAAACAGCGACGTGCTCCTATGGTAACATCATTCTACAGGCCACTTTATTTTGGCACTAGAGCGAGACCGGCCTTCTAGTCCTATTCATCGAAACCTATTCACATTCTTCACATACATTTGTTTTATAAACAAGAAATTATCACATAGATATTTGTCAGGTGAAAGAAGCGCTGTCTCTGTTGTGTTCTTTCCGTTGTGTCCCCCCACCCCCCCATATTGGTATTATTATTTTACTAATATGTATGTTTGTGTCACAACCTCGCTGCTGCTGTTTGCGTTAGTTTCTGACGCTCTGTGCGCTGTAACCGTGAGCTGGCTGTCTGCCATGCGCACCCCCGCAATGGCATTGGTTGCACTGCGCCGTTTCAGCCGTGTTTGGTTTGACGTTGTATCGAGTGATGTTCGAACATTGAAACGTGTAACTGTAGTATGCGCAGTGTTGGGGTAAGCTCTTCCTACCCCGTCAGTGTGCTTCTCTGCTGCGTTGCTCTGCAGCCTGCGGTGCTGCCAGGGATATTTGCCTCTCCCCTTCCCATTGGCCAGAGGGAGCTTTGCCGTACCATTGGCTAGAAGCAGTCAATCATGTCAGTATGACTAGGTGGCAATCTTGTCTACATTTCATGAGCTTTCATTAGTCAGGTTTCACCTGACGACAAATAAAACCAACTATCCCCAAACGTCCTTCTCGGTTATTCATTTACAACGTAATGTATAGAATAATCGTTAGTTGCAGCCCTAAATGGAGACAATATTTAACTTGTTTGATATTTTCAGGTGGACTTGCACTTCCCATCGTTTGTGTCAGAGGGAGCCAGGGACCTCATTACAAAGCTTCTGCGCTATCGTCCAGAGGAGCGACTGCCCTTGCAGAAAGTCATGGACCACACCTGGGTGCGTGGCAACACCCAACGAGTCCTACCCCCTCTCTTCCGATGAAGACGCTTGTCCATGTTGATAAAATTCACTGGTGTGGTTGTTGCATACCTGACTCGTACATTATTTTGGTATAGCATTCAAGACTGTGTGCAGACCTTCTCCTTCTATTTAGTGTGGTTGTCTGTCATGTGTCCCGTGTGGGATAGAATTTATTTGTCCCTGTCAGTATTTGTTTTCTATTAAGTCAACGTTGTAATGTTTTGAGGTCAAATGCTTAGAAAGTTTATTATCCTGTCTGTGTCCTTGAACTAGTAAATTACATCTTGTGATCAAGTTCTCATTAGTTGTACTTTCAAGTTTCAATTAAGTTATATTTGAACAGCCAAAGAATTTGCCCCCTACCTACGTGTTCAATGGACCAAAAGGGTGGCTCATTCATGGCCATGGCTGAGGGCACTGTTTTGCAGATGGGTTCACAGATTGTGACGAGCATTGTTTGTCAAGTTCACAGCCCAAGTCTGATGTAGGCCAATCTGAGACCCCATCGGCAAATAAAGGAGAAACTACAGTTCTAATATGTTCTAACTTCTAATATGATTCTGAATATTGCTATAACTATCACCTGCTATCATATTCCTAAACATTCTCAAATGTTAGGAATTGGGATATAGGATTAAAAAGCACTTCAGTCATTCTATGGTCATACAATTATGTTCAAATAAAATGGACACAGTTTGGTAACCAAAGGACTACTTCCTCCGGGGAGGGACTGGCATCCTGAGAGGCGAAGCAATACACTACGTCACAGTCGCGCCACTTTTAAAAGCTCCGAGATAAAGGTGCGCTTTCAAACGGGACTTGATTGAAAATTGTATTAAATTGAACAGTTTGTAGAATGGGTAGGCCTATAGTCTATAATCCAATATTTACATGAACCGCAGCACCGCTCGAAGAAGCCAGCCATGAATGAACAGGTAAGTCAGTGCATGGCAGCCAGGCTGTATGCAATTAGCCGTTTGCTAAGTAATTTAGGCCTAAAGGATGCCGCTTCAGTGACGCAGTTTAACATTTTCTTCTTACACCCCCCCCCCCCCCCCCCCCTCTCTATTTCTTTTATACACAGAATTCCATACCCATGTGATGTGAAATGAATCAATTAAATTATTAACTAAATGCCCAATTGAAACCTGCTGCCATGATTCCATGCCAATGCCTGGCAGAGATAGGCGGCTACTCAACTGTCTTCACAACCGGAGAGAAGAGCGAGATGGTAGGATACATGTTTTTTCAAAGTTATATGCTATATTCTTTGCTTTTTGATGGGGAATAGATAAACCTGTTTCGTTTTTTGTGTATATCCTCATTGCAAGCCTTGTATTGAGAAGATGAGATACACTTTATTGGAAGACATCCATGATTCTGTGTTCTGTCTAATGCCTAGTTCTTTTGAGATTTCTTTTTCTTTTTTGTAATGGAAATACAATACATTTTCATATATCAAAAAAATCTTATGAGTCTTTCTTTCTTTTATAAGAAATGAGTCCAACAATCTTATAGGATATTTTGGAGGCTCACCAATTTGTATGTGTGTAAATGTCATTTTTAACCATAACCCAACGGGGTGGCATTTCATTGAACTTGTGAGTTCAGTCATTCAGTGAGTATCAAATTCCATGAATCCCCATGTTATCATTTCCTCATTTTACCACATATCTCTCTCCACTAGATGGCACTAGATAACACCGAATGCATACACCTGTATGTTTATGGAACTCAGGAACTGGCTGTCTAATACAGGGGTTACCTATGGGTTGGGACCCCCACATGATGTTTGGGGGGGGGGGGTCCCCAGATGATAGTGAAGTGACAGTTTAAAGACTAGGATCTTTTTAACTCATTTCATACATTGGTCAAACTGTCAAATAATACAAGAAAGAGGCAATAATTGTCAAATTAGCCACTAGCTAGCTGCTATTTTCACAATATTTATCTGTGGAACTGAGTCAACATAAATTAAAATCCTGAACTACAATGCAAGTGCTTGTCAGGGTGTGCGGCCCCCAGTTCAAATAGTATTTATTTTGGGGGGTCATGACCACACGACTGAAAAAGTTTAGAACCACTTGTCTAATATAGATTAGATTTTTATTTTGCCTTTTACTGATTACAGTAGTCTGATAGGAAATGGGGAGAGAGACGGGGGGGAATTTGACACACAGCAAAGGTTGTTGAGATCGGTACCTATAGGTGTCCAGAAGGCTACGCCAGCAGCCACTCTGGCCTCTAATAGGTTAGTTTGAGACGTGTGTAGTACATGTGTACATCTCGGTGGCGTATCTACAATAAGGTGAGGACAGGCCTGTCCAAATCCATTTATGCCCTGGCCAAAATCCATACACTGAGAAAGAAATAGAGGACAAACATTACACCAGACCTGAGAACTATTATTGGGCAGCTGATTGGCCGGTGCGCGTAGAGCGCGACCCTCAATCACCCATTAGGAATGCAAATGCATGCCTTTCAGCCTTTGTAGCCTACTCGTCTGGCAGGTATATCTCTTTGAGTGCTTTTGATGCGCGGACGACGACGACGACGACGACAACAACACATCATGCCGGCCCAACATGTAATTCCTGGAAACACCTCTGGTACATCTGTAGTAGACGGACAATCAGCACTGATTGTCCGTCTGAAGATTAAACCCACAGGATAAAGGTAGCTTGTTTTTGTTTTGTTTTTGGTTGATACAGGAGCACGTCCAGGGCGGTCACCATCATGCAACACTGGTTCCACAGTGGACGTCCAACCTGGAGTCGTTGCAGTGATGCCATGTGGTCAGCGTGTCAACAGGTTGGGCCTTGCATGGTAAAGTACCCCCCCCCCCAGTGGTCTTCTCAAACGTTTTCGTCTCAGTCCGGGGACCACCAGTGGTCATTCACCAAAAATAGCAGTTTGGCAATTTTTTGGCGAGGAGGTTTGGTGGTCTGTCTTACTATTTGTGGTTAAACTGTGATATGGATAAGTTCCAAATATCAAAGTATTCTGAGGCACCCCATGACTTGTGTCACAGCGCCCTATAGGGTGCCCACTTTGAGAAGCCCTGAAGCAGCTTTTATGGTACACAAGAATCTTGCGCGCCTACGGCACGGTCACGTCTTAACGCCATCGCGTCTGTGTCGCAGTGCGATCCGAGTGAGACACACACTCACAGTGTACATTTTGAACGAAGGCAGACGGCGATTTATCTTTGCCCACTGACCGCGTGTTTTCCGTGCTGGGCAGGTTTGATGGATAGATTTGGAAATGTTTATTTCACAGTATGCAGATTGGGTACATTTCAGTGAACATTTCAGTGATTGTATCGGGCCATCGCATCACGAAAAGGGAAACCGCACAGAGCTTGGGTGACAACGCAGAGGCAAAGTTCAGTGACTTATCACGGCCGCAAAGCACAGGCGTAAACGGCACTTCCGCATACTTCGCAGTTCGGGTGGTCAAGTCTATGACAGTTGCACTTTTGAGCAGCGTAAAGGGCTACAGTGCAGCTGTTGAGCTTCACACTGACCACTATAAATATAACGATAACTATAACAATAGCACAGTACAGTACAGAGTACAGCATTTTCACACAGGTGTGATTTTTCAGACAGTATATATACCATAACTCATATTCCCTCACACACGTGCTCATGCGCAAATATACTCGAGTGTGTGTTGTTATTACTTTCAATACTAAATTAGTGTGCCATCATATCTATTGTTAACTTAGCGTGTAGAGTACTTTGACACTCTCATGGCCAGCGTCGGCCATTGTCACCTCAGTAGCCACGCACACACTAAGCCAGGGGTGGGCAACTGGCGGCCCGGGGGCCACATGCGGCCCCCACCTTCACTTAATGTGGCCCTCAGGTTAATGTCAGAATACTGATATAGTGTTGATTTCAGCTGTTACAATTCCACAACATGCAAACATGACCCACTGTAATTACTTAGCTCATTGGTCAACACAAGTATAATTAAAGGCATTTGAAATGACATAAAAATGTACATTTTCAGGATTCCAATTAAAAAATAGCAAAAAAGAATTCAAGATTTAAATCCGAATATAGCAAAAATAGCCGATCTACAAGCTCGAAACGTGTCGCAGCGCGACGCGTTTTGAGCTTGTAGATCGGCTATTTTTGCTACGACAGTAATATATGGCCCTAGGGAGTGAGTGTGGAAATATAGTGGCCCTCTCCATCGTCAAAGTTGCCCACCCCTGCACTAAGCCTTCACATGGAACTGCTCGGATCTGAAAAAGGAGATTGAAGTATACACATTACTCCTATCCCCAGCCCCCCAGCGTATCAGATAAGATAGGATCTTTATTTGTCACGAAACTTTGTTTGGTGCATCCATTCCATACCAACAAACAGTAGTATCAACAAAGACAGAAAGAAACACTGGTGGAGCAACACCATGTCATAAACTGTTAGTCCGTCATTGTCAAGTCAGGTCAACTCAGTCTATTAATAAAAACATCTGACCATGATGCACGGTTAAAAGTAATAAAATACAAAAATAAAAGGATAAGTAAGGGGGGACCACAGGGAATCTTATCATATATATTGCACTTGCATCATACATAAATAGAGAGAACAGAGTTCACATGCGTCTTCAATGTTCAAATAAGGGGGGACCACGGGGAATAATATAATATTGCACTTGCCGTGTGTGTGTGTGTGTGTGTGTGTGTGTGTGTGTGTGTGTGTGTGTGTGTGTGTGTGTGTGTGTGTGTGTGTGTGTGTGTGTGTGTGTGTGTGTGTGTGTGTGTGTGTGTGTGTGTGTGTGTGTGTGTGTGTGTGTGTGTGTGTGTGTGTGTGGTTTTCACAGCCTTTGGAAAAAAGCAGTTTGTGGTTACAGAGATTATACTATTTTGAGTAAAACTACGTATATAGTGTATGCTGGTATAAAACACCACTGGTTATTAATTATCATTTACAAATGCCACAGGAAGAGGGTCTACTCTGAACACAGGGACCGATCTTTAAATGTTTCATACTCTTGGAAAAGGGTTATGAACCGTAAATAGAGTGTTCATTTAACCAACTTGAACTATTTTAAAAAATCTGAAAAGTCAACATTTACACCCCTAATAATGCCCAAAAAGTGAGTGAAAGTGTTAAAAAAAAAGTCCCGTGAGGGTCCATTTTTACATGCTCTGTTAATTAATTATCACTCATCACATTTTGCAGCGTATGGTGGCAAACGGTGTGCAATTATGTGTAAAGTGCTCATATTGCCTCCTTTAAAAGGAGATGAGAAGGACGAGTTGTTGTTGCTAATGATGCTCTGCAGTAGCAGCTCTGTGATCCTCCCTGAAACACTCTGTCTGTGAAACACTCAATCACATACACCGGAGCCTTTATAGTCTAATCATCTGGAAGCACGCACGCACTCACGCACTCACGCACTCACGCACACACGTTCGTATTACTACATTTCATTGTAAGGGTAAGGACGTCGACCTTTGCCCTCACAAGTAGGCTATAGCGCACACGCACGCACGCGTGCGCACACTCTTACGTACACACATATAGGGAATTCTCTGTGGAGAAATTAAACCTACACATAGATCTGGCTGTGCAAACCAGATGTCTCTCATAGGACATACTAGGAAGGAGCCATGCAGGGAGGGACTTCTCATCGATGTCATATCTGTTAGAAATCCCCCCTCCCCGTCCTCCGTGCATGGTGCATCTCTAACATTTGTGTTGCAATCCCTGGGGGTCGTTCTGTGACTGCAGGGTGCTTCCTTTAACTCTATTGACTGTGGCAACACGGTTCACCTAATGAAGAATAAATAATTGATTAGAAATTACAGTCAAAGCTATGGTGGGAGGCCCTGGAATGAAAAAAAACAACACCCGTGTGAAGTGAGGGGCGCTCTTATCATCATACGTCGTCATACATCATCTCATTCTGGCCCTGGAAAAAAAAGAACATAGAGAAAGAAAGAAAGAATGAATGAATTATGGCAGCGGTTCTCAAAGTTGGATCCGGGAACCCCCAGGGGTCCTTGAGGGGGTTCCAGGGAGTCCTCTGCAGCTAAATTAATATCCAACCACTTTAACCACAATATCAGCTATTTGAAAATAGCTGGAAAAAAGAAATCTCTTGGGTCATTTGCATGAAAATGTTCGAGAGCCATGCACTGAATTACGGTATACCAGTGTTGATTTTGACAGCAAATTTTGATTTAGTTTTAGTCATAGTCTTTCGAGTGAAATTTCATTTAGTTAGTCTTCTGAAATGTTTTACCGTTAGTCTAGTTCTAGTCGACTAAAATGTATTTTGTCAGGCCTTGATGGCGTCGTATTGGATGATTTTACACTTGGTTACATGCTCGTAGATCGGCTATTTTCAGTGTAAAATGACTTATTCTCGATCTCTTGTCCACTAGTCCCTCCCTAACATTTTAGTCTAGTTTTTATTTGTTGACAATAATTGTCATTATATTTTAGTCGTCGTAGCTTAGTTTCCATTTAGTTTTTATTTAGTCGTCGTCAGTGAAAAAAGTTGGTCGACAAACATTGTTTTGTCATAGTTTTAGTCAACACTGCGGAGTACAGAGCCGTATCTCATCCATATCACCTGACACGTGTATCACTATAGCCTCCTCATAACATCCCTTCCAGTTATTGTGTGTTTACTTGTACTGTATATTAATGCATTATGCAGAGCATAGCAAGCAGATCAATGTGACCACCGTCTTTGTGTAATTAACATGAGTAATTGCGGTGCTTAATTTGCAGAGCCACCCAAGGTTCATAATGGGGCTCTGCGAAACACTGACCCATGACAATTGATTGATCCGTCCCTCTCTTAAAACCGTTCTCCTCTTCTAATGACTAAGTAATGAGGAGATAGTGTGTGTGTGTGTAGCCTCGCTGGCTATAACGCCGCTTTCAATCTCCCTTTCCTGATTGGCTCATTCTCTATCCCCCCCCCCCACCACCACCACGCTTATCCTGCCTCCTCTCCTCTCCTCTCTCGCCCTCCTACCTACTCTCCCCTCCTCTCCTCCCCCCTCCCTCTCCTCTGTTCCTCTGCAATGGTGTCAGCTCCTCGCTTGGAGGCTCTGTTCCTTCACTTTATCCTCACTCTCTCTGCCTCTCCCCCGTTCCCTCTCTCTTCCTCTCCCTCTCTCTCTCTCTCTCTCTCTCTCTCTCTCTCTCTTCCCCCCCCCCATCTCTGTGTGTGTCTGCTGCATGCGTGCACTCCTCAGTAATCAGCCACACAGACTCGCCTTTGGTGGCTGGAGACTGATTCAATATTCCACTGGGTAATTTATGCAGAACTAATTCTCTACAGGAATGGAAGGGCTTGGAGGGAGAGAGAGACAGAGTCAGAGAGTCAGAGAGAGAGAGGGGAGAAGAAAAAACATAGAGGGGAAGAAATCTGTGGTGAAATAATTATCCCCGGTGTCACTGTAGCAACATTCTGTGAAGTTGCTGTCAATAAAATATTGAACTACACAATCCATTGCAATTTAACCTCAAAAGGATGCTGCAGTGGGGGTTTGGTGGCAGTGAGCACTAGTGCGTGCGTGCGTGCGTGCGAGAGTGTGTGTGCGTGAGCGTGTGCCTGAGCGAGCGTGTTTTAACACACTTTACCCACCCACTAACGCAACACACTCACTGAGGTGGTGCATGGCTGGTGACGTGTGCTGCCTACAGACTGGGCTGGGAACGAAGGGAAGCACATTTCGTTGCCTGTACTCGTTTAACTTGTCAAAACAGCGGGGCTCCTTGTCTCCTCACATTTGGATTTAGCAGGCTCGAATTAGTGCGAAAAAGATGAAAAAGAGAGGTGTAGGTAAAAATGAAACGAGGATCACTTTCCTGTGTGAGCCATTTCGGTCAGAAGAATACTGATTACGGTCACTTGTGACCAACGTGCTTGTACAAGTGGCGTGCCCTAGCTGCGCCGGGCCCGGCCTGTATGTATGTAATGTATGTAGCTCGTACATACATGTGCACACTAGGCTTTCGTGGTATTTGTCTTGCAGCTGATGTCATTAAAATTGGATGCACAGCCATTCATTCTTGGCAGGTTCCGGGGGAAGAGACTAGGAGACACACACACACACACACACACAGTTGATCATCAATCAGCGCACGGCTTGTCTGAGATGCCATGGATTTGCACCACTCCTCCTCCTTCATGAGCATTTATAATGGATGCAACTGTATCCACCCACAGGCAGGCAAATGCTACTAAGCCACGATTTATATTTTGTCGTAAGGCGGCAGGTGTCGGCGCCCGCCCGCCCCCGAATACAGGCGATCGACAAGCTCACGGCGTGCCGCGGGCGTGGCACGGCGCGTGCTTGGAGATCGCCTTTCTTTCAGGGGCGGGCTGACAGGGTCGTACGGCGGAGCAATAAATGAAGCATTACAAGAGGACGAGGTAAAGACTGATCTTGTCTTGGAAGTCATTTTCTGCCTCCCGTACAGCATTCAATTTTACATTACCTTAGAAATAATGAGCTCCCCGCTCTAGTTACAGTTCCCTGTCCAAGGCTATCCGCGATACGCGAAACCGAAAGAGGGGAGAGACACCTGAAGGACTCTCGACAACGCGGTGTACCTCTTTAGTGTCTGTCTAATGCCCGTAATTGGCGCGAACAGACAAGACGGGCCTTCTCTGAATTATTACCCGACAGATATGGTTCATCAGTTGTCAGTCACCCTGCACGTGTTGAGCTATCTGTTGTCACCACAGCCCATATCTTTTTCGGACAGATAAACAGTAACACAGGCTTGTGTGTTGAATTTGTTGCAGGGAAAAAAAACTGTCCCTAGATAGAGTGATGCTGTGGAGCTAATGATCATCCTATACGATTTGAATAATCGGACGCTAGCCTGACAGGTTAGGGAAATGTGGGAATAATTTGCTGCTACGCCCGTAATGCGCACGAAATCTCCACACATCACCGTAGGAATTTTCTTTCATTTTCTCCCCCCCCCGTGCTCTCTCTCTCTCCGTGGACACTTTGCACACTGCTCCGAGACACCAACTCATTATTTTGCATCTTCGTCACTCTTATTAAATCCATACATCTTAGCTCAGGGCAGCGCGCTAGAATACATATACACGTCAAAACATTAGCGGTGTGTGTGTGTGTGTGTGTGTGTGTGTGTGTGTGTGTGTGTGTGCGCACGTGTGTATGCATGTGGGTATGTGTGCGTGCACGTGCGTGCGCATGCGCACTGCCCTGCACTCCGGAGAGCCATGTGCAAAATGAATAATTTATCCAGATGAATTATAATGCCAGTATCTCTCTCCCCACCAAGGCTTTTGTCTGCGTGTGATTCCCGCTCACATTTCAGTTCATACAGTTGGCCTTGCATAAACTAGATACCTCTCTGGACAGATTTGCATAGAAACACCCTGGAACGTGGAGAGAGAGAAGGGAGCAATTAGGATGCATGACAGTGCCTCCCCCCCCCCCTCCCTGGATGCTCCGCTACCATGTGAGACGGGCATGCAGGAGCTGATTGAAATGGAGGAACGTTACGTGGCCTTGTTCGTTCGGTGTGTCTCTCTCTCTCTCCTCCTATCTCGCCATCCTCCTGGGAGGCAGGGGCCAACTCCAGCCTTCGGGTCCGCTCGGTCGGTCCACTCCTCTCCTCTCCTCTCCTCTCTTCTCTTCTCCCTCCTCTTTTTCCAATCCCCCTATTCATTGTGATTCTCTGCCAGACCCAGTTTAGCGGATGCGAGGGCCCAGGGTGGGACTTTCTTTAAATGACCCTGGCGGAGTGAACGTTTTCGTGGCACACAGGTTAACAACATCATCAAGCGCGGTGTGGTTAGTGCTAGTTAGTAGAATGTGGCGGGGTCACATTGTGCATGTTGTTTGAAACGGGGGTGATGTTGAATGTCCTCGCTGCGTTTCCGTCTGGGTGGTGTTTGGAGCGCGCGTGGGCGGAGGTTTGACACAAATGAGCCTTCCTTCCAACTCGCAGAACCAGGAACAGATGGCGTTGGAAAATGAGGCACCTCTCAGAAGCATTGAAACCCCCCTCCAAGGACCACCCCCCCGCTCTCTCTCTCTCTCTCTCTCTCTCTCTCTCTCTCTCTCATATAAATGAACCAGACCTTGCCAGGATTATTTAACAGTGACAGTGTGATTGTCACTTGTGCGAGTACTGTGTTCTTGTTGTTGTTTTGTTGAGCTTGTAAACTGTCATATGAAGACAGGCCAGTCAGTGAAGGAGTAAAGGTCCCTGCACACAGCGCGTTTTTCGGATTTTTAGCTGCGTTTCTGTGTGTAAAAGCAGGAATTACGACGCCATCGATACATTTTGGTCGACAAAATAAACTGTATTCAGTTGACAATATTCTCACAATATTTAGTCAAGTAAAACGAGACTAAAACTAAAATATTTCACATGACAAAAAATGTGACTAAAAATAAAATCAACACTGGTTTGTGGGTCTTTCACCGATACGAGGCTTTTTGCACTCCAGGATGGACTGTACCAGATGGCCAGGCTGGGTCACAGCGCCACCTCCAGGGCAGTGTTTTTTGTTTTTTATATGTGATTTTGTCAACTAAAATGTGTTTTGGCGGGCCTTGATGCCGTCGTAATGACTGACTTTACACTTGCTGAAAATAGCAGATCTACAAGCTCACAACGTGCCGCAGCACAACGCGTTGTGAGCTTGTAGATCGGCTATGTTCAGCATGTAACAAAGTGTAAAATGACTTACATATGCTGGATCTCTTGTTCACTAGTCCCTTCCTAACATTTTACTCTAGTTTTTATTTGTTGACAAAATCGACAGTAGGCCTATATTTAGTCGTGGTTTTAGTCATCATGGCTTAGTTTTTATTTCGTTTTTATGTAGTTTTTGTCAGTGAAAAAAGGTAGTAGATGAACATTTTTCACCAAAGGTCTGACATGTGGAAATCACCCGTCGCTCCTGACAATGCGTTAATTGGTCTGTCATGCGTTGCGCTGTGCTTGCGGTTAGGGTTAGCTTAGGGTTTTGGGTATAGGGTGTCGGACTAATGACAGTCGGACCAATAGTATGTCGGAACTAAAGCCTGTACCTGAGGAGAGGAGGAGGGGAGGAGGAGGAGGAGGGGGGCGGGTGCTCAGATCTGTGAACCAGTAGGATCCACCGGCTGTTTTAGCCAGCACCCGCCCCTTTATACCACAAATCATACGGGCTGGGGCAGGCTAGCCCTTACCTAGCTTTGAATTATAGGGCTGGGTTGATTCAGTGTTAATTTTGTTGACTAAGACTAAAGACTAAGTCGACTAAGGTTTTTCAGAAGACTAAATAGGACTAAGACTAAATAGTGTGTTATTCAAAAGTCTAAGACTAAATCAAAATATTGTGAAAAAAAATTTCAAAAAATGAACACTGGTTGACCTCAAAATCTATTTTATTGCGATTAATGAATGATTGCGGTGTCTGGTTTGAAGCATGTCTTTCTTTATTCTGTTCAAGTATATACAGTCTGAGAGGAGGAATAGACACGCCTGTTGAAAGTAATTTGTAATTAATAAAAGAAATGCAAGTTAATTTGAAAATAGCAGCCCCACAAGCTCACAACGTGTAACACATCCTCACGCTCGTCGTGAACTGGTAGATCAGCTGTTTCCGGAATCACGGCGTCGGAAATGTTTGTGGTTAGGTGCTTAATGCATGTAGTGTGTTCCTTATTGACAATACACAAAAGGCTCCTAGATACATATTTCCTTTACAATATGTATATGCAAATATGTACAAGGCAAGCCAGAGACTCTGGGAATAGCTCGGGAAAAGCCTGGCGTTCACAGTTTGTAAAAAATAATTGGTTGAATAATGTATGTAATAAATCAACACGCATTATGTTTTAATTTGTGTGAATGAGTAATGGGCGGCATGCAATAGCCTACAATGTAGCGAGAGTAAATCTTTAATATCGCAAAGCACTGCCTCTTTGAGTTAACCCATTTTGGGGCGGGAACCCATTTTGGTGTTTCAAGCATTCTGTTATACTTTAGCTATTGAAAAATAGCAGATCTACAAGCTCATAGCGCGCCACCGAGTGGCGCGCTATGAACTTGTAGGTCTGCTATTTTTGAAAAATCGTAAAGATGCGGCACAAATCTTTGAATAGGTATATATTCTTTCAGAGCGAACGTTTTTTTTATTTCGACGTCCGGCCTAAATGAGTTAAGATCTCTGCTTAAACTACCGCTATTCTTTCCTAAATGAACGCCCGTCTTTGTCACACTACTACTAGTGTCACACAAAAGTATCAAAAAATAGCTGATCTAGAAGCTCTCAGCGCACCGTGCACCACAGCACACTGTGAGCTTGTAGATCAATCAGCTATGTTTGTATTTGATTAGAGTTTTAAGTCAAGTGTGTCTGTAAGACACCTGTCTTGTTATGTGATTGCGAAGCGTAAAAGGCAAACAATGAAAAGCATTTACAAGTAATTGTGACTATTATTAACCACATTGGCTCCATTTGAACACAGGCTTTTTTCTTTTTTAAGTGGTGCAACCACTCCTATAGACAGGTATAACTATGTGTGTCCCTGCCTGGGTCCCTGGCTGTGTCCGAGCACGAAAATTGCTTTTGGTTGGTTGAAGTGTCACTGTTGCGCAGCCTAACACACACACACACACACACACACACACACACACACACACACACACACACACACACACACACACACACACTAAATATTAACTGTATATATGATGATTTGGGGTGTTACAGTACAGTATACAGTACAGTAGAGGGATCCCCTGGGGACCCCCACGCGGTAACTCTGTCATTTCTCAACCGTTTCGGACGTGGGGCGGCTCGCCGGAACCAGCCCGGCCCCCTGGGTGCGTTCCTGGGGGTCTGGATGTCCTGGGGACCCCCACACGGTAACTCTGTCATTTCTCGACCGTTCCGGACGCGGGGCGGCTCGCCGGATCCGGGCCGGCACACTGGCCGCGTTCCTGTGCGTCTGGAACTTGCGGGGACCTGAAATGTAACAGTTTTGGACATGCAAGTATATACTTGTCACAATTATTACATAATCGCCTAAAATTATTTTTGAATAATTGTCAATCGTTTCCATGTTGAAAAATGTCTACACTAATTTGTATTTAAATAGCAGAAATAACAGATATACAAACTTGTAGATCAACAATTTCCACTATTTGGTACATTTCTTTTGGAAAGAAAACATTAATGTTGGTGGTTTCTTTGTATATTTAAGTTATGTCATATCTGCCCTGTGCAATATGTGATTGCGAAGCGTAAAAGGCAAACAGAAATACAAATTGTAACGTTCTTAAGGGCCTTTCTCGGCCCCACCTCTCTCCCATTGTGTTTTAGGATCCAAGATGGCCGCAGCACCAGGAGGGGGTGGGGCAGAGGTGAGCGGGCGGGGTCGACATAGAATAGAATAGACCTGACTTGTGTCTGAACACAGCTTTAATGGATGTGTTCTGCCCCCCCCCATCAAACAAAATGTTTGGTCAAACCATATGGGGCTCCATTGGAAATGCATTGGAGTGGCCATTAAACACAGACACAAGACAAACGCAAGACAGGTGTCTTGAATTTGTGAACGCAGCCCAGTAAGGCCACCCCCTCCTGGTGCTGCGGCCATCTTGGATCCTAAAACACAGGGAGAGAGGTGGGGCCGAGAAAGGCCCTTAAATCGTTAATCGCCAATTATTTGTGTGACAATTAATGGTCAACCTAAATGTGTAATGGTGACAGTCCTACACATGCACGGTGTCCGCCCGACACCCGACGACAGGTTCTCAATTATTGAGCGTGTTATTTATTTTTGGTTTCGCACACAAAACGAGGACAAAACAACGTGATGTATGCAGTCTGCTCCATGGCCTGCAGTGTGGCTGCTCTCAGTCGACAGACGAGAGAGAGAGAGAAAGAGAGAGAGCTTGTGTTTCATTCCAGTCGTGTTTGCTTCCCTCCCAAGCAGCTCCTGTCTCCTGCAGCAATCTGTCTGAAAAATGCATACATAACATCCTGTGAAAATGGCTTTCTGCAGGGACTCCGCTAAAACAGCTCCCGCTGTATCAAATGTTTCTGTCATTCTGCTGCTAGGTAGACCGAGTTGATGGCAAAACATTTGCATATACCGCACAATCTGAGAGATCACAGCTCAGAGTGTGTGGGTTGAGAACGTGCGTGTGTGTGTGTGTGTGTGTGTGCATGTGTGTGCGTGCCTGTGCGTGTGTACATATGCATGTGTGTCTGCATTAAGCCCAATTTATACTTCAGTGTTTCGGCTGCCTCTCTCTGTGAAAACAACAGATTTTCAAAGAAAGAAAGAAGTGCTTAACGTCTTTTTTTCAGTTGAAAATCGGCTCTTTTCAGACAAAGTATAAACGAGCCATTACTGTACCATCTGTTTCCTTGCATCTCCCACTTGTTAATGTTGAATGGAAGTTGTAAGAAGTGTTTCCTAAGGGTGGCAGCCAGCCAGTGGTGGACAGTAACTACATTTACATTTACTCAATACTGTACTTAATTACAGTTCAGAAGTGTTTTTGAGCGGTGCCAACCGCTCCTATGACTGACTATGTGTGTATGTCTGTGTTGTGTATGTCCCTACGTCTGTCTGAGCACGAAACAGCTGCAGTACCGCCGGGTAACCTAAAGCGGCACTGTTGAGCAACGTCACACACTGTATTAATATTATTGCACCGCTCAGTTCAGCTAAGAAGTATACAATAATAATGCATCCTTGGTTAATCGATGTGTCGTAAAATATAAAGATTTCACTAAATATATATTTAACCCAACGCATTGTGAGCTTGTAGATTGGCTGTTTTTAAATGGCGTATAGCTGTGTATATACATAGGTCTGAAGTGGTTAATGTATGTTTTAGAATCTCCTAGTAATAATCTAAATCTACAAAGTAACTATAGTAACTAAAGTTTTCAAATGGTAGTGGAGTAATAAAGATGTAGTGGACTAAAAGTATTGAAAATCGGATATATTCCAGTAAAGTAAAAACAAACATGTGAACTGAGAAGCAGTTGAAAAATAGCAGATCTACAAGCTCATTTAAAAACCTGTGAAAATGCGGCACAAATCTTTGAATATATATATTCTTTCAGAAGACTTTATTTTTTATTTTTCGACGTCAGGCCTAAATGGGATAAAGGTGATTAAACGCTAAGGTGACACAGCTGCGTTTGCGGTTTTAATGGGTTAACTACTAGCAGTGGCCCCGCCCCCTTTCACTTTTCACCTATGATGACATGCTTAAAATAGGGATACACGTTAATTAATTATTTTATTAAATTATTGAATATCGGTAATGTTTTAACAGTTTATTAACCCATTTAGTCCTGACATCGAAATTTAAATGTTTTCTAAATCTTGACAGTTTTCTGAAATACCCATGTTTCTACATCAGTGGTGCTCAATATGTCATGTCAAGGACCCCAAAAATGATATGTAATTTGCCGCCGACCCCCATCTGAAAATATGTAGTTCCAGGAATGCCCCCAGAAGTAAAGATTTGAGTTAAAAACGTTGACTCTGTAATATATATTCAAAGATGTGAGGCACATTTTCACGATTTTTCAAAAATAGCAGACCTACAAGCTCGTAGCGCGGCACTTGGTGCCGCGCTACGAGCTTGTAGATCTGCTATTTTTCAATAGCTAAAGTATAACATAATGCTATAAACACCAAATGGGGTTCCCGTATAGAATGGGTTAAACGTAATTCGATGGACCAGGAAATGATTCTCCGTTCATTTTCCTCATAGACATTTCAGAAAGTATTTATTTAAAGACGTTTACGCCGCGGACAAAGCCAACTCGAATCGTGACAAATCATGACAACAAACACAATTTTTGGGGCCGAAAAAATAATTAGAAAGAAGAAAAAAAACGGCAGGTTACAACACTTTCTTTGTTGTTTTTCTTCTTTGTAATTATTTGTTTGGTCCAAAATATTGTTTGTGTTGTCACGAGTTGTCACGACTCGAGTTGGCTTTGTCCGCGGCGTAACCGTCTTTAAATAAATACTTGTTGAAATGTCTATGGGAAAAATGCATTGGGATTCATTTCCTGGTCCAGGGTAGGAGGCGGGACTGCGATGCTCTATAAGGATCATCATCATGTCTTTGTCAGACGCAGTGTGCTACATCATTTGTCCTGCTTGGTAACTTACTTTGGTGCCAAAGAGCTGATGATGACAATGTCAATTCAATGTTGTCAGCATCAAGCCCTAGCTGCGCACAATTTGTACTTGTTTTATCAGACACTTGATAATACATGTCCTTATTAAATCCTCTCCCCTCGTTAAAAAAAGAAAAAAACTAAATACAACTACAGAATCAGTATGCCGATGGCTAAAAAGACAATTAAGGCAGAGAAGGGGGTTATTTCATTACTGTCTCTCTCTCTCTCGTCCCTAGTGGAAGAGGAGTATGGTGGATTCCATTCTCTAGATATGATTACCCAGCAGCCCCTCTGGCTATGAGATGGATGAGTATGAATCAATTGCGTTCAAGGAGACTCTCACCGGGGCCACTGCTCGTAGTTAACCCATTCAAACCGGGAACGCATCATTATTTAACCATTATTTTATGCTTTATAGCTGTTGAAAAAGAGCAGATCTACAAGCTCATAGCGTTTAAATTTTTGAAAAAACATAAATGTGTGCAAATCTTATATTTTATATATTATTTCACAGAAGAAGTTTTTAACTCAAATCTTTGCTTCTGGGGGAGGGGGGGTCCCTGGAAACACATATTTTGAGGCGGCCAAAAACATAATATTTGGGTGTCCTTGACATGGAAAAAGTTTGAGCACCACTGAATTATAGAAACGTACGTCTTAGTTCTGTTAGGATTTAGAAGACATTTGTAGAATCGGGTCCTCAGGTCTCGATGGGTTAAAGAAGAGACGGACTCTATTGTAAAGCAGCTGCTCTTGCTTAAACAGACCATCAGGCAGTCTCATGGACTCCAAAGTCACACATCCCCGCGCTCCCTCCCGTGGCGTGCACCACCTTGAATATTCATGTATACTTGAGGGAAAAAGGGAAAAAAAACGGCGCATGATATTCTTAACGGGATGCCCTTTTCGCCTCGGCGCGAGCCACGGCTAAACGCAGCAAGTAGTCACAGAGAGGCCGGCCGCTGGATGAGGAATGTTTCTTTTTTTCCCCCCTTCATTTTCAGCCTCGCTCCGTGCCGTCCAATCAGGTTTTAAATACGTGCCCAAGACGATACTAATCACGCCAGGCTGCTCGCTCGCTCGCTCATTATAGGTTTACGTAATGCCTCCGAGAGCTTCAACCACTCCTCAGTCGTGTCTCTGACACAGCAGCCATGTAAAACACTGGAGTCTATGTCTAACACTATACATCCACCGGAACACATGTACAAGGGGGGGTGTCGGGGGGGGTCTTTGTGTTCTGCTCAGCACAAAGTGACATAAAGCTGTTGTGATGATGTGTGAGGCGTTGGTGGAATTTCTCATCCTTTTATCATCAAACGAAAAAAGAGTGAGGGGCTCATCTCTTCTTTATACAATACAACCACCGTACTCTTATGTTTGTTTAAAGTGCTTTAAGTCCATATACTTGGCTATACTCTGTTTGTATAGTGCTCTAAAAACAAACGTTAGAAAGTCCATAGACTTGGCTGCATACTCTTTGTTTAAAGGGCTCTAAACAAACATTAAAATCTTTCATTTCAATGGAAGTTGAATAATATATTTAAACTAGTTTCAGCAATGGTACACTTATTTCTTCAGTGGGTAGATCTTTTTTCTTTTCTTTTTTCTTTTTTTCTAATTTTTATCCCACGATTTTGCAACCCAGTTTTCTTCACCCAGTGCCAATTATCTAATGTAATCCTGGGCGCTACACTTCCTCTGCCAACCTGGGGGGGCAGCGGACTGACCTCATGCCTCCTCCTATGCATGAGGAGTCCAAGCTGCTTCTTTTCACCTGACAGGGGGGAATTTCCCTGGCCGGACGTAGCGCGTGGAAGGAACACGTTATTCCGACCAGTTCCTTTCCCCTCCACCAGGCGCCCCGGCTGGCCAGGGGGAGGTAGTTTTAGAGACCAGGATTACTGCATGTTTTTGTGAGGGTACCTACCCTAGGAGACACGGGGAGAACATGCAAACTCCACACAGAAAGGCCCTTTCGCCAACCCCACCTCGGGTATGGGCACTGAAAGTGGGTAGATCTTGTTGAGCTGGCCATTTTGAAAGTAGATCTCACGCCATAAATGTGTAGGCACCCCTAATGTAGGACTAGTAGCATGCCAAAGTTTGTGCTATTGCCATTGAGAATGCATTGGGCGTTTAAGTTAAATAACTCAGAAACTACAAATCATTTCAAAGTAAAAGGTTCCAGCATGTGTCTCCACAGTAAGCTGAATTATAAAAAGTGTGAATGGAGTTTCTAGGTGAAAGTAATTTTTTGACGTGCCATAGAGCTGCCATTGAGCCCCATTATAAATTTCTCAAATTTGAAAGCACTATATTTCTAAAACTATGAAACATTTCAAAGATTCAATATCAGGCAAACATGTCCACCGTAAGATGAACCTAAATAGGTTTGAATGGGGTTTCTAGGTGTAAGTATGTAGGACTAGTAGCATGCCAAAGTTTGTGCTATTGCCATTGAGAATGCATTGGGCGTTTAAGTTAAATACGGGGGGGACATATTTTGACAGCAGAAACTGCCTGTCATAATTTCTCCCCCCTCCCTATTCCAAAGCCCCCCCAGGTACATTATATATTTAAACTATTTTCAGCAATGGTACACTTATTTTTTCAGTGGGTAGATCTTGTTGAGCTGGTCATTTTGAAAGTAGATCTCACGTCATAAATGTGTGGGCACCCCTGATGTAGGACTAGTAGCATGTCAAAGTTTGTGCTATTGCCATTGAGAATGCATTGGGCGTTTAAGTTAAATAACTCAGAAACTACAAATCATTTCAAAGTAAAATGTTCCAGCATTTGTCTCCACAGTAAGCTGAATTATAAAATGTGTGGATGGAGTTTCTAGGTGAAAGTGATTTTTTTGACGTGCCATAGAGCTGCCATTGAGCCCCATTATAAATTTCTCAAATTTGAAAGCACTATATTTCTAAAACTATGAAACATTTCAAAGATTCAATTTCAGGCAAACATGTCCACCGTAAGATTAACCTAAATAGGTTTGAATGGGGTTTCTATAGGTGTAAGTATGTAGGACTAGTAGCATGCCAAAGTTTGTGCTATTGCCATTGAGAATGCATTGGGCGTTTAAGTTAAATAACTCCGAAACTACAAATCATTTCAAAATAAAAAGTTCCAGCATGTGTCTCCACAGTAAGCTGAATTATAAAATGTGTGAATGGAGTTTCTAGGTGAAAGTGATTTTTTGACGTGCCATAGAGCTGCCATTGAGCCCCATTATAAATTTCTCAAATTTGAAAGCACTATATTTCTAAAACTATGAAACATTTCAAAGATTCAATTTCAGGCAAACATGTCCACCGTAAGATGAACCTAAATAGGTTTGAATGGGGTTTCTAGGTGTAAGTATGTAAGACTAGCAGCATGCCAAAGTTTGTGCTATTGCCATTGAGAATGCATTGGGCGTTTAAGTTAAATAACTCAGAAACTACAAATAATTTCAAAGTAAAAAGTTCTAGCATGTGTCTCCACAGTAAGCTGAATTATAAAATGTGTGAATGGAGTTTCTAGGTGAAAGTGATTTTTTGACGTGCCATAGAGCTGCCATTGAGCCCCATTATAAATTTCTCAAATTTGAAAGCACTATATTTCTAAAACTATGAAACATTTCAAAGATTCAATTTCAGGCAAACATGTCCACCGTAAGATGAACCTACAGTTGGGTGCCACCGATATTGTCCCTTATCATTTGACCCATTTAGGCCTGACCTCAAAATTTTAAAAAAATCCTTCTAAATCCTCCAGTTTTCTGAAATAAATATTTTCACAATTTTTCAAAAATAGCAGACCAGTGGCACGCTATGAGCTTGTAGATCTGCTATTTTTCAATAGCTAAATTATAACATAATGTTTAAAACACCAAAAGGGGTTTTGCGCAGATCACGCAAACCTCAGCAAAAAGAAAAGGACAATATCGATGGCCTCCAACTGTAAATAGGTTTGAATGGGGTTTCTAGGTGTAAGTATGTAGGACTAGTAGCATGCCAAAGTTTGTGATATTGCCATTGAGAATACATTGGGCGTTTAAGTTAAATAACTCAGAAACTACAAATAATTTCAAAGTAAAAAGTTCCAGCATTTGTCTCCACAGTAAGCTGAATTATAAAAAGTGTGAATGGAGTTTCTAGGTGAAAGTGCTTTTTTGACGTGCCATAGAGCTGCCATTGAGCCCTATGTGAGTTGAAGTTTCGAAGCACCCGGAAGAACGGTCTACTTCCGCATATTTTCGATTATTTGGGCACCATTTGCCCATTTGTGGAAGTGCTCAATGTTAAACCCGAGCTCGTTTCCTCATGCAAAATGCACGGGCCTGCCTGCATTCTCAGCTCTGACCAGTCGGGCCAGCTGAGTTGAGCTGAGATCGGCATTGCAGTACCAGATGGATACAGCAGAGTAGACAGACAGACAGAATACATGGATGCTGACCTATTGGTCAGAGCAACAAAGCAGACAGGGTGATGCTCTCCGTCCTCTGACTGTGATGGCGTCCTGTATTGATCCCATTCAGTCGCCTGGGGCAGCACAGCAGTTAAAGTACAGATGCAATACAATATTGTAAAGAAGTGCAGTCAGATACAGCCATCGTATGAGAAGCTACATAATGTAATAGCGACGAATCATAAGAAGAAACAATCTCTCTCGGATTCCAAAGTATTGAACTTTTACTCCGCTACATATAATTATTTGAAACTACTACTTACTAATTACTTTGTAGATTTTGATTATTATTACCAGTAAGACGCCTGAGGGCGAGAGGCGACCTCGCCCCAAAGGGCGAGGTCGCGTGCACGCATTCGCCTCGTTGACGGCAGACTGCTGAGCGAGCGCTGGCTGATGAACATGGAATGAATTCTGTACTGGCCATTATAAGGAGCATGTCTTGAGTGTACAGGGTTTGATGAGGTCAGATCAGCATATGGAATGTCAGAACAGGTTAGCTCCATACAGTATATGGAGATCTAAGGGTGGTAGTGGGGACATTCTCTTGAGTGTACATGGTTTGATGAGGGCCCAGGTAGGGCCGGGCCTTAATTTTCAGGCCTGTTGACAACTAGTTTTCGCCGGCCGCCGGGCTGCACTAATAACTTTGGGGCAGGCAC
Organism: Electrona antarctica; assembly: GCF_951216825.1. Lineage (NCBI taxonomy): Eukaryota > Metazoa > Chordata > Actinopteri > Myctophiformes > Myctophidae > Electrona > Electrona antarctica. The sequence goes on from NC_136805.1 coordinate 34,438,772, forward strand.
GTCTAGAGTTTGAATGGACAGGTATCAGTCAGGGAGACATCGGAGACGAAGATTGTATGGGGAAGGATCAACATATGGAATGTCAGAACAGGTTCTGACATATATCCATATATGGAGATCTAAGGGTTTGAGGTCAGATGTAGAGTTGCTGGCCAATATTGATGACATCAGGGATCTCCATATATGGGCTTAACCCAAGAGGAGGCTTAACTGCGACAGTAGGTGGCATTTACTATGACATCAGGGTCTCCACATCTCCATCCCTGATGATGTCACATGTCATGAGACCCTGGGCACCATATACCGTATGGTGCCCGACCAACACACACTGGTGCATTCCATAGTTACAAAACATACATTGACTACTTCAGCCCTATTTGGTCCATTTAAAAAAAGAATAGCAGTCGCGATGCGACACATTGTGAGCTTGGATATCATTATCTGCTATTTAAAAAAAAAAGATTTGTATACATTTGAAAACTTGGAATTAGGAGCAAATACACCCAGTCACAGTGTCGTCGCGACAACGAACGTCAACAGAACTCACTGATATCAATGCAGTGTCAACAGTACTATCAGTATACAATAAGTAACCCTCACCCAACACAGCAGTGTATCAGCTGAGCTGTGTGTGCGTCACTGCACTTGGTCTTAAGACAGACATACAGACCAACCCTGTTCCAGACTGCTGGCCTCTTTGGCGCCATGCAAGGGCCACGCTGTAAAAAGAAGAAAAACAAAACACAACCTTGTGGCATATGAGTTGTTTGCTCTTAGCCTCCTACACATACTGCGCACACACACACACACGCACGCACACACACACACACACGCACGCACGCACGCGCACGCGCGCGCGCGTTGTGAGCTTGTAGTTTCACTAGTTTGGGTCTCGCCCTGGTGAGATACATTTTCTCTTTTGGGTCTCGAGCTAAAAAGTCTGCTCTATTCTAAAATTCAGCACCGTTTCCCAACATATATACTGTACTGTATACATGTATGCATGTGTATATATTACACACACACGTGTGTAATATGTGTAATATATTTAAGTTAAGTGATAATCAACTTAAATAATCGGCAAACACATCGGTATCGGCCGATTTTAGTTGTTTATAGATTAATCGGCATCGGTTTGATTAATCAATCAGACCGATGAATTAATCGGTCCGATTAATCGGTCTGTCTTTACAGAGAAACAAGCCCAAAGTAACAGCTTGAACAGATCTACAAGCTCACAATATTAAATATAAAGGTGTTTAAGTTAAATCTGACTTGCCTAAGCCTGCAGTGCAGATACCCTGTTACATGTATTTTTCAGAATGGACAAAATTATTATAATTTTTCAATACAGAATGAGATCATATCGACATCGGTAATGAATTATATCGGATATCGATATGTGTGTGTATGCATATTTTTTGTTATCAAATTTGGGCCGGTGGCCTAAAATTATGTCAAACCGGGGTCCTTGAAATGAAAAAAGATCGAGCATCATCATTCACTGCTGTATAGTAGTAGGATGACAGTACTGTATATGGATCTGATGGCGGAGCTGAACACCAACACTTGACTTGTCTGCACTCCCCAACAAATTCCTACTTACTCACGCCCAGTCGAGCACGGTGGGAGCCAGCAGCGCTGTTTGCATTGTTTGTTTGTCTCTGTGGTTTTGGAATGAATCTGGAGCCGACTGGAGAAAGGCAGGATCCTCTCTCTTCACCCCCTGGTGGAGTTCTTTCCTCTGACACAGTCGATACCACCCAGCGCTATTGACCTGACATATTGACGTGAAGGGGCCTGGCTGCTAAGAGGCATCTGGCAACGGCACATTGAGCACGCAGTCGTTCGGTGTCGGAAAAGCAACCATACATGCAGCGCTACGGCAGAAAGGAATCCATTCAATCCAACATTAGACATGGAATAGGGCGGCAACTATGTATTATTTTCTTAACCGTTATTCTGTTTTACTTATTCGATTAACCCATGTATTTGTCCGCCGACTTCCATCTGAAAATATGTTGTTCCAGGCAAGGTTATAATAGTTTTTTTTTCTTCATTATAGTTTAGTTTTAGTTAGTTTTGGCTTTTTTTTCCTAATTCAGTTAGTTTTAGTTAGTTTTTAGAGCGGGTTTGCTAGTTTTTATTTAGTTTTTATTTTGGTGAAATGCTTAGTTTTAGTTTAGTTATAATTTTTTTCCTACTTTGGTTTATTTGTCAGGTATAGGATTCAAAAAGACCAGAGTAAGTATTGTGTAATAAAACCTAAAAAATATACCATTTAAAAATATAAACTCTAAACTATAAAAGTTCAGAAACTTTGGTCCTTTATTTCTCCACTTTGATGATACCATTTGGTATTATGTTTTATATCATTTTAATCGTTGATCGTTGTCACCTGTACAACGAGGTATAGTCTGTATAGATTGTAAGAATCGGGCATTCGTGGAATGAGCAACACAGCTAAACGTGTGGGTAGCGCCTCCAAAAAATGTGCCATGTTGTCATCATGGACGATGGCGTTAGGTCCCAGATTCTGAAGATATGGGATCGCCACTGGCTCCAGAATCTCACTGCATTGAGATTGCCTTTAATGATGACAAGTTCTGTCTTGCCCGTGAGAGAGATACTGTTCCATACCAAACCAAGCTGCAAGGGTGAATAAATACCAACCACTTGCCATTTTGGCAAATATTTTGGCAAATGTGTGCTACCCACACATTTAGCTGTGTTGCTCATTCCACAAATGCCTGATCCTGCCTGATACAATAGGCCTATACCCTTCCGACGTGCTCCACATATTTTACAATCATCCTTTTCCACAAGGCACTTCCTTGCGTCTCTCTCCCATATTGGACTGTCTCTTTCTTCCAACTTTTGCCATTTTGAGTGGTGCAACCACTCCTATAGACAGCTATGTGTACGGCTGTGTCCCTGGGTCTGTCCCTGGCTGTGTCCGAGCACGAAAATAGCGTTATAGCGTTTGTTCACCACCAAGTGTCACTGTTGCACAGCCTAACACACAGACACAGACACACACAGGCCAGGGAGGAGGGCGTACAGTACAGTACAGTACAGTACAGTACAGTACAGTACAGTACAGTACAGTACAGTACCACTCACTTAAGACGGGTCTGATTTTCCAAGTAACATGCAGTCAGTTTCAGGCAGTGCAGAATGTAAACAAGCGACGTAAAGTGTGGCTACATGCTTATACGGTGCTGAAAACTGCCATAAAACATGAAATGAGGAAATTAATCGAATTAATTTAAAAGGTTTATATTATACATTTCTGAAATGCATATGATAAAAACTATAACGGGGTTCCCATCCTGAATGGGTTGATGAAATAATTGAGAATATGTTTTAATGGGCACTATAGCCGCTAGCCCCTCCAATGCACAGCTTCGTGTGTAGGTATGTTTGAGCATGGAATGTGTTGTGATTGGCTGATGTATGATGATAAGAGCGCCCCTCACGTCACACAAGTGTGATCTTTATAATGTCAACAAATCGATCCAACCACTTGAAGGACGACTCACGTCACCCATTTTCAACCCATCTTCATATAATTGGTCATCACTAATGCCCATTTTGCTAAAGATATTTTCTGCTACATATTTTTGTCCAAAGCTCACGCAAACCGCTATACATAATCTCTGTAGTTACTGTATGTAATCAAGGCTTATCTCTCACATTTCTCATATTCCATTCCGATTGGCTGTTCCAAAGTTTGTCTGTGTGGCCGTTTTGCACAAAATGCCACACATCATGAATGCAGCGCCCGATTGCTGGGAAACTTGTATTTATTTACTTATTTGCACCCACATTCCCACTAAGCCATTTGGAAGAACCTCCATCCCACAATTTTCAAATATCCTTGTGGCACCGAGTGCCGCACTACGAGCTTGTAGGCTACTGTAGATCTGCTATTTTTTTTAAATCGAGAAAATGTGACAATGTGTGCAAATCTTGAATATATATATATATATATATATATATATATACTTTCACAGCCTAGGTTTTTAACTCAATGATTTGATTCTGGAACAACATATTTTCAGATGGTGGTCCGCAGCGGATAACAGATAATTCTGCGGGTCCTTGGCATGAAAAAGTTTGAGCACCACTGATATAAACAGGTTTTTCAGAAAACTGTCAGTATTTGAAGACATTTAGTAGAATCTGGTCTCAGGTCTAAATGGGTTAAGCAGAGACACGAGGATGTTTGTCAACATTATTAGATTACAGTGTACAGATAGATTAAATAAGTCACACGTCTATGGCATCATGAAATACCAGACCAATTGAAATTAATTTAAGATTGATTAAATCCAATTAACGTGTACAAAAGGTGTTGCCAGCAGAATTATAGATATGTATTCTTGTCATTTTGTATGGCTCATAATAACAAGGTATAAATAAGTTAAATTGCGCAAATGGTGAAATGCTTATGTTAATTATTGGTCTGCCTCATGCCTGTATGCCTCTATTGATAATTACATGGCAATTACAATTACATTAAGTTAGTGAGTGAGTATTTCAGTTTTTGTTGAAAAGATTAACACTATTTCTGATGAAATTAGAAGTTTAGTGTTTCTGCAGGAACGGATGTCTTGCTCTTTAATAAACACAAAGGCCCTCTAATGGAGTGTAAATTCTGCCTTAAATTCGAGCGTTTTGGCGTACGCTCACGTCAACGTCACATTTATCAAGTGATCCTATACAAGCGATCCTAGCATACATTTGGTCGGAGCGTTGATAAATGGCTGAAATCAATCTGGCACGACCTAATATCCAGCTTGTTGAAACAAACGGGAACAGGGCGCCACTTCTCCATTGAACTTCAATGTTCTATTCTCTCACCCTATTACTTTGAACGGTGTGCTCACTCGTTCTTGGTAGACCATGCAGTCTTGTGCACCACCCCCTTTATCTAGAAAACTAGAAACCTGTGTTGCCATGTGACCTTAAATCTAGCAAGCATCCATAATTTACACCTGGTTGTGAAGTTGGGAAGCAAAAAACATTCTTTTACACAAAAGTACGGTAAAGTAAAATTTCGACATCATGTAAAATGACTGTTATAAAAAGCAAAATGTACCTAGGTCTAAAATGTAATATCATACACGTTGATGATTTGCCAATGGATAGAACCATTGTTCTATCAATCATTGTTTTCTAAAATGGTGGCTATGGGTAAGATGAGCCAATGTCCGGGGGTAAATTGAGTCAATGGGAATCACTATTCATATTTTTGTATTAAGTCTTTGCTACTCAAATTATACTGAATGACCTTTAATGTGCATGTACATACTCATTTAAGAGAAGTTTGCAATATTGTATTAACAATATTGCAAATATAAGGTTCTGAATAACAAACTTTATTTAATTGTCTTAATATTGTTTAAATAATAAGTAAACAAATAAATAAGACTATTTGCAAAAGGGAAAACTGTTATTATATTTATTGATAAATGAATACATTATCTGTTCAAGTTTAAGCTTTTAACATTAAAATATGTGGTTCGACTTGACCCTTACCTGGGGCAAATTGAGCCACATGACCACTTTTTTAAAAAAGGTCATATTTTCATGGCCCTTTGTCATAGATGCTTACTCATCATTTCAATTGATAGAAGACATCCTGAAATATGGGTAGATCATTAGATTTTACTGCCATCTCATTTTGCCTTGCTTCCAGGACAACTTAAGCAAAAAGTGGTTCATCTTACCCCGTTCTCCCCTACTGTTACAAGTGAGAGACGGCCAGCTCAAGCATGTTTGCTACTACGTGGCTTATTTCTAACCTACAATGTTTTCAGATACATATTTTAGCGTGCTGATTAAGTTTAAAATGAGTAATACACTGTCTGGATGTCATCTTGAATGAGATTAAAAATGGAGTAGTTCTGTAATCAAAATCAGCTGCTATGGGAATCAAACGGGTGAATGAAATCAAGATTCATTTATATTTAAGGGTAGCGGTATGTCATTCCGCAGCACGTTTTCATTCAAAGGACTTTTTGTATGGACTTTTGATATAAAAATACACAAATCTAAAATTTCCTATTGCACTTTTTGCTTATGCTATAAAAGTGCGAAAAACGTTTTTTATTTCACTACGTGTTTAAAATGTATTGGTAGATTTAGATAGATGTTCATTGTTTACCTGGTATCCTTCTATCTAACTATACATGTATGTACGTCTGTACGTACGTACGTACGTACGTACGTCTGTATGTATGTCTGTATGTACGTACGTACGTAAAAGTACGTACGTACGTACGTAAAAGTGGTCAGAGCCCGAGCCTCTGCCCGGGCTCTGGACAGGGCACCTGCCCAAGGTCCATAATATAGAGCTGGCCTGTTCTGACATCACAAATATGTTCTGACATCTCCATATATGGAGCTGGCCTGTTGTGACACTTCATATTTGGGCATGCCTGAAACAGAACTCCATATATATAAGGGACACAGAGAGACAGATACAGAAATCTCCATATATGGGCATAAAAGGGACACAGACAGATGGGTGCATGGAACGGGTACTCTGACACGGGTACAACGGGTATTGTATAGCCGGGTGAGGCATGGATCTCAAACTTCCATTGTTACTGACTCGGTGGTCTATAGCCGGGCACCGGTCTAGTATTTTCAATGTACAGATTATTGTGTTTTTTCATTTATATATCAAGGAATCATCTCAAAAAAGATTTGGCATGAAAGTAGAAAAATAGCCAATCTACAAACTTGTACATCTGCTATTTTTGTTATTTCAAAATATTGTCAAATTTCAACCTCAAATTGATTACCGTTACTCAAATTGAATAGAGATTTCTTTTTTTATATAATCTGTATTAATAAATCAATTAGCTGGATTAACAGTCTCACCCCTAGACATGGGGCTACCACTGAGAAACAAACAATTCGATAATCAGGGCATCTCTTTTCCAATTCGTCTGCGTGTTTCTTTCGTCTTCTGCAGCGAGCCCTTTAATTGCACCCCAACACAACAACAACAACACACACACACGTGTTTTCCACTTCAAAAGATAAGACGACCGACCACTTCTCTTCTTGTTGGCTGGTGGTGGTGGTGGTGGCGGCGGTGGCCCCTTCACTATTTAGGTCAGCAGTCTCCGCTCCATTACATGTCCCGCTTGCCTCCACTGTGCCTTAAATTGCCCAGCAGGCAGGTGCCATTAGAGCGGTTTGTTTGCAAGGTAAGCAGCTATGAGAAGTGACAGCGGTAGAATTACTAATGCACTTTGGCTGTCATTTCCATGTGAAAGCCCCTGCAGGGAAGGCCCTGATTAAATTGATATTCAACCTCCTGCATGTTGTTGTGCATGGTGCCTCGTGTTCATTAGCATATAGTGTTGCTATCGCCGGGCGGAAACCTTGTATGTCCACAAAAGCGTTACTTCTCATGAAATGGAAAAAATAAATAAAAATAAAACATTTATATATATTTAAATAAGCTGTGTTTTCCGACGTATTCGGTGCGGTTATTATTTATTAAAGATGGAGTGCCGTGACTTCTTTTCCCCAATTTACAATTTGGGCATTTACCAGACTCTTCTTAATCAGAGCGATTCGCAACATGCCATTGGGTATAATGGTTGCAAGTAGTCGCAAAGGAGTTGCATGGGGACCCTCTGGTGTGGTTAGGGCTAGTAAGCAAGAACAACACATGGTGGTAATACATCAAATACACAGAAATAGTCATCAAGAATCATAAGCAAGCTAAGAACCTAAAAGTCTGTCTAACAGTGGAATATCTATAATGAAACTATGCGTATACAATATACTATGACTCCTCCCTATCTAAGTATTGGACAGTATTAAGATGTTGATATTGATTTTGTATTCATCTTTAGGGCCCCAAATCATATCATCGTGTGTGTGCGTGCGTGCGTGCGTGCGTGCGTGTGTGTATGCGCGCGTGCGTGTGCATGCGTGCGGTGCAGCCCCCCACACACAATCATTCTACAGTTGTGGCCCCCGGCCTAATCTATTTGAATACCCCTGCCATAGACGCATACAAAACAGAAAGTACAAAAAGAACCCCATCTTTAAGGGCAAAATACTTTTTGTTGGTTTAATATTTAGAAAACTCACAGATAGACTTTCAACACTTCAATTTATTTTACAAAAAAGCCGATTTACAAGCTCACAACACGTCGCATCGAGACGCTTTGTGAGCTTGTAGTTTAGCTATTTTCGCTTCTTTTGAACGTCATTGATTCTTGTAAAACAATGAATCCATAGAAGAAATGCATGAAACATGGAGATACGAGGTTTCTGGCCAACAGCGATAGGGTTTAGATGACACGGAGAGAGAGAGAGAGAGAGAGAGATGCATGGCGTTAATGTTGGAGAAAGCATTTAGACACACCGGCGCTGTAACACATTTTCTGATTATAATAGGGGTGCATTATGCAGTTGATTAATGATTCAATTCATACTATTAGCAGTGTATGTGTGAATGCAAATTGTGAGTGCGTAGGGGGATACCAGTATTTATTTAACAGTTAACCTTTATATATTTATTATTATTATTATTTTTATCCCACGATTTTGTGACCTCTATTTTTCACCCGGTGCCAATTGCCTAAACTGTAATCCTGGGTGATATTCTCCCTCTGCCAACCTGGGGAGAGCCCCAAACTGAGCCCATGCGTCCTTCAATGTGCGAAGAGTGAGCAGGCCGCTTCTTATCACAAGACGGGTGGGAGGTGGTATTGGAGCACAGGTCTCCGCCAGGCCAGGTTGCCTACCCGGGGCCTGCAAACTTTGGTCATAGCCACTTGGGATGGGATCTGAAAAAAACGTTTTGGGATGGGATTTGAACTTGGTGTTTTGAAGGACGAGCAAAAACCCACCAGCTCCATAACGCACTTCAGCGTTGCGCCGCCGCCTATTGAGCGCTGATGACTTTGCTCCATACCATTTCTGGCATATTTATTGTCTTTCCCCTCTGCAGCCACCCACACACGACCGCTCCGGAAGGCAACGCCATTGGCCGATTGGGTACAGGCTTTAGTTTAGACATACTATTGGTCCGACTGTCATTAGACCGACAAGTTCGACAACCTACCTCAAACCCTAACCTAACCCTAACCGCAAGCACGGGAGCAGCGCATGTCCGACCGCATGTCCGCCCGTTGTTTTCGCATGTCGGTCCGTTGGTGTCTAATCTGCGTGTGCATCCCTAGCCGATCACGTGACTGCATTTGTTTTTTTACTTTTATTTTCCTAGACTGGAGCGTGTCATAGGCATGCAACAATTCTGGTAGTAATACAAACGTGTGTACGTGTGCATGCGGGCGCTGCGAAAGTGTGTGTGTGTGTGTGTGTGTGCCCACCACCCGTGCATCATCCAGTATATGTTTCCGTTTGTTTGGAAAAATTACATTTCGGTGTCTACATTTTACGGTCTTTGGTATAAGGCAGCGGGAAAAGGTCAGTGGCGAGCTGGAAACGCACGCGCGGGCCTGTGTGTGTGTGCGCACGGCGTGTGTGTGTGTGTGTGTGTGTAACACACACTAGCTTATGTGTACAGTAATGCAGTGGCAAATCCATTGCTCAGTGACCTGGCTTTAACCTGAGTGGCTGTTTGACGGACCACACGCTGGGACAGGCTGTCCATCAAGTGTGCACTCGGAGAGGACAAACGCAGGATGACCTCAGGCCAGCTCCACTCACTCACTCACTCAGCACGGCACGGCATGGCGCACAACACAACACAACACAACACAACACAACACAACACAGCACAGCACAGCACAGCACAGCACAACACAACAAGTTTAGAAGGGTTTAGTGCACAGTATACACTTTAACCTATATGCAGTTTATAGAACGTCTACCCCAACCCAACACCCCCCCCCCCCCCTGGTCCGGTCCCCACCTCAAGGAGACATTTTGAGGCAATGACTGATTAAATATAACTTGCATGTGACGAAAGAATATTCCTCTTGGCTGCATCCTCCTACCTTACTCTATATAGTATTGCTACTTCATACCCTAGTAAAAGCCCTGTGAGATTTCCCGTGTTCCCTGTAGCATTAGCCAACAGTGTTAACGCGGCGATAGCTCTGGTTATTTAGCGCTAAAGCAAATATTTAAAGTCACTTTCCAAAGGCATCATCACCACCACTGCAAATAAATGAATTGAGCTCTCGCTTTATAGGCCGCACCCACCACCCCTCACCCCCCACCGTCACCAACCTAAAAGGATATTGGCTCCCCGATTCCCCGGGGAGCGCCTAGCGCTTAGCAACCCCGACTTCCTGGTGGCACTTCCTCCTGTCTTCTCAGTGAGACGCTAGGCTCTCTGACTTTGAAGTCTGTGCGAGCCTGATGATAAATATGCTAATGTGTCTGGAGGTGACTCGACGTTAGCAGACATAGCGCTGTGAGGGAGGAAAGAAAGAGCCACCCATCGTTTTAATATAGCGCTGCTGTCGGGTGGAAAACTTGTATGTCCAAAAGAAGAAAAATATATATATACTGTTAATCTTTCAGGGAAATGGAAAGAAGAAACCTGTGTTACAATGAATTCAATGGGGTTATTATTGAAAATCTACAAGCTCACAACGCGGCACATCGCCACGTGTTGTGAGCTTGTGAATTGGCTGTTTTATCGCTGCTTTAGCGCAACACGCTGTGTTAAGGCCGAGGTAGGGCGTTCATTTACTATAAATTAACATAACAAATATGGAGATACAAGGTTTCTACCTGACAAGGTTTCCTATACCTGACAACAGTGATATGGGGCGACTGTGGCTCAAGAGGTAGAGCAGGTCGTCCAATGATCCATGGGTCGGCGGTTCGAATCCCGGCTCCTCCTGGCTACATGTCGAAGTGTCCTTGGGCAAGACACTGAACCCCAAATTGCTCCCGATGTGCTGGTTGGTACCTTGCATGGCTTCCGCCGCAATCGGTGTATGAATGTGTGTGTGAATGGGTGAATGTAATGCACACATTTATGTAAAGCGCCTTGGATAAAGGCGCTATATAAATGCACCATTTACCATTTATGGAGAGACATGGGAGGGAGGGAGATAAGGGGTGGGGCCATGTGGTTGGAGGAGGGACAATGAGAGTTTCGTACCACACACGTACTATAGGTCTTTTTCGTGATAAACAATGGCGGGTGATCGATGAGGAGTACTTAAAACTGTCATTCTGCCTGAATTTGGGGGCATAGATCTGCAGAAAAATGCGGGAAACGTTTGTGGATGCAATGCGTTGCGAGCTTGTAGATCCGATATTGCCGGTGCGAGCGCATGAAGGAGCCTACTTTTTTATCTCAAATTAAAAGAACAGGAACATTAGAAATTTCCCCCCCAAAATCTATACATTTTAAAATCTTAAATAGATTATCGATTATGTTTTCAAGCGGAAAAGTTGAACATACGGAGAGACATGGGAGAGAGGGAGCCAGAGCCATCAGACCATATTTTTGCAGTAGATGTCTTTTGGGCGTGATAACGGTGTCATAAAGGAGTGCTTAAAACTGTCCCGGATCTGCGGAATTATGAGCACGGGCGACGGACGGAACGGAGAGGTGGAATGGAGTCGTTTGAGTGTTTAATTGCATCAGGAGTTTTTGTTCGTGTCAGATGATGCAACCGTCAACTAGAGAGTGTGTCATCATTCACTGCGGGTGACCTCTCGGTGGCCGGCCCCCTCAACGACTACCCGCTTGATGCGCCGTCTGCTCATCAGATCCATGTCCAGTACACTTTGTAATGGACTTCTAGAGCACTGGTTCCCAAACAGTGGACAGTCAGGACCCATTTGTACCCACAAATGGGTACAAATGGGACATGGACACATTTTTATGGGTCCCTTTATTCATTTTTTTGTTTCCTACATTTAGTTTTTAATTATTATGTCAAAACATTTTAATATTGGGGTTTTTTCTTAGTACTTAGTACTTAGTACGCTGTGAGCTTGTAGATGGGATATTTGCACTAGTTTGGGTCCCGGGCAAACATCTAATTTATCTTTTGGGTCTTGAGCCTAAAAGTTTGGGAACCACCGAGTCCTAGAGCACTGGTTCTCAAAGTTGGGTCGAACTACTTTAAAGGCCTATTCATAGTGTGGATTTTCGGTGATGAGGTGACCACCGCTCCGGTGGTGAGCTGACCACTGGAGCTGAAATAACGTTGAGCGGTGGTGAGTAAAAACAGAGAGAAGGGCTGGAGTGGTGGCGGTGGTTTGCTCTTCACCGTGGCTCGTGACGTCATGTTGTAGATCGGTGGTCACCCCACCACCAAAAATCCAGACTATGTATGAGCCTTAACTCTATTTTACACTTTAGCTATTCCAAAAATAAGATTATCTGTTCTCGGGGAGATTTTTTAAAATTATAGAATAATTGTGAATCCAGGCTCATGCCACATATAGGCTCTGGCCTGACGGTGCGTTGCGTGTTCGAGTCTCGTTCATGACGACCTTTGCTGCATGTCTCTCCCCTTCTCTCTCTCTCTCCCTCTTTCCTGTCCGTCTTCATTGTAAGTTCAAGTTCGTTGCTCTCCCCATGTCCCCCATATATGGGGACTAGGTTGGCGGAGGGTGTGTAGAGCCCAGGATCACATTAGATAATTGACACAGGGGTGGAAAATGGGTTACAAAATCCTGGGATAAAATATATAAAAAAATAAATATAGGCATAAAAGCAAAAAAAAATAATCTTAAAAAAAAAAAAAAAATGTGAGAATGTACGACACAAATTGGGCCGTTTACACTGAGTTCTTCCTCCTTAGTAAATTGGCGGATGGCAGAATGGCAGATATCACACCACCCCCCATCATTATCCCTTCATGGGGGTCCCTGGGCAGGCACAATTTATTTTCAGGTTGGGGTCCCGGCAAAAAAGTCAAATGAATTTGGGGGTCCTTGAGATGAGAGGAATGTTTGAGAAGCACTGGGCTAGAGGAGTTTGTGTGACATTGTCCAAAGGAAGAGGATGTCATTTCCAAAAGACAAATCCTTCTTTCAAGAATTTCACACAGGGAAAAAACGATGCATTTTTATTATCATCACCCGAGTGATAGGACCGTGACACCGTAGCACTCAACCCCGCTATGGATTATTTAAAACGAGCGAGCTGTTATAGAAACTGTTATAGAAAGACATGCATAGATATTTCCGCAACGGTAAACTTTTACATCAAGCTTGAAAAGTACATGCACCAGTTAATGGAATTCTGGAATTCATACATTTTTCTGCCTGTAGGCTTTTCTTTTGTTGTTTGCTATTCTGAAGGCTTCTCTGTTTACTTGTGTGACTGAGACCTTCTACTTTGGCAAACTGTCTGCTGTAAAGTAATTGTAAAGTAATTAAGTACATGTCCTCAAGTACTGTAGCCTACTTAACAAAACTGCTACAGCTTGCCTTCAGGATGGATTTATTTTATTTTTTTAAGACATTTCGACCTTGCGTCTCTCAAGGCAGGCTGACCGGTTGTCGAACGTCCGGTCCCCTTGGGACCACTTTGGTCTCTCCAAAATAATAGACCATTGATGGGTACATTTTTGGTACACTCTCATAAAATGTAATTGATTTAACTCTGAGAGTGTACAAATGGAACCAAAATGTACCCTTCTTACGGCTCCATTTCGTTCTATTTGTACACTCTCAGAGTTGCATTAATTTCCCTTTACGATTTTACAGTGTAGATCGCGGGCCCTGAGACATACAAATTGTGTATCAAAAGGGGGTCTGTGGTGTAATGTATATTATACAACAGGTCGTTTTGAGGAACCAGTCTGATTGGTTGAAACAGCCTTCTAGCCGTGCTTAAATGAGTGTAATGAAACACCTAATCAAAACATAGAAATCAGTTGCTCTGTTATCCCAGAGCGCAGCAGACTGGGTGGCTATAGGCTAGCGAGTTTCTTGGGACTTTTGTGGTCGTAGTGGCTACATTTGTCATTAAAAAAAGAAGATTATTTTAGTGAATATCTTAGTTTTAAGGGTAACTGGTGTATAATTGCAATATTACATGAGAGGGTGTTCTTTACCGAAACTTCCGAAAGGCGCTGCCTTTCGGAAGTTTCTGCAGCATCGCAGGCGTGCATTAATGACGATGAGAACACCCTCTGGTGTAATATTGCTTAATTGGGGGGGTCCTTGAAATGGAAGAAGGTTATGAAGCGCCGTCTCAAAACATGCTCTGTGAGTGATATTAATACCGTGGACAGAGCTGTAGGTGTCACTGTAGACATGGCTTTGAGCTTTTCCTTCTGGCCGTTCCGGTCCAGAGCACCCCCCCCCCCCTCCCCTCCCCTCTCTCTCTCTCTCTTCTAGGAGACGTGGTTATAAGTCAGATGTTCAGAATGCACGGGGCATTGTCTGCCTGGATGTTTCGACGGGGCTGGCAGCACCAAGAGGTGACATCTGGTGACTAATGTGCTCAGATGTGAGCTCCGTGTCTCTGGGCAGCAGCTGCGCCGCAAAGGCATAAATGAGACAGGGGGGTGCGTGTGTGTTGGGGACGGACAGGGGATAGAGACGGGGTGGGTGGGGTGTATGGGTGGGCCCAAGGGTAGGGTAGGGTAGGGTGGGTTGGGGTGGGTGGGGGCTGGCAGGGCAGATCGGCTGTGGAGGAGTGCGTGTGTGCATGTGTGTAACGCTTGATTGATGCTCACGTCGCGCGAGAGCGTCATCGCGGGCGGCGGAAATGGCGGAAGATAAGAGATCGCGGGCGCAATCTTGTAGATCTGCTGCTCCTGGCAAGAATGCATGGGATGGGGGAGGGATCGGGGGAGTAGTGTATTTGTATGCATAACGCTTGACTGATGCTCGCGTCGCGCGACAAAACTGGCAGATTTACAAGATCGCAACACGTCGTCATGTCCGCGACGTGTTGTGATCTCGTAGATCGGTTGTTTTCAAACCCGTATTGATGGGTTAATGGTGCACTGAACACTCTTTCTCTTTCTTTCTGTAGGTGTGTGCGTGTGTGCGTGCGTGCTCGCGCGTGTGCACACGTGTCTCTTGTGTCTGCGAGGGCCCTGCTCGGCCAGCCGTCTGACTCTGAAGGGGTGTGTCTGGGGGGGCGGGGACAGGGGCGGGTGGGGTGTACATATATGTCATGGGAAAATCAATGGGTTTCTGTCTGATTTTGGAGGAGGTAAAACATGGCACTCTCTCTCTCTCTCTCTCTCTCTCTCTCTCTCTCTCTCTCTCGCCATGCCATGGCTGATGCGTCAACAAAGAAACCACACAGAGCCTGCAGCAGTGTTGATTTTGACAGCACATTTTGATGTAGTTTTATTTATTTCGTTTTTCATTTAGTTTTAGTCAGACTATAGCCAAGTTAGTTATCGCTAAAAATCTAAAATGACAGATGCATTCCAGGTTTTCATGGGCTAAAAATAATCAGTAATCATTAATAAAATAATTTATTGATAATGAATGACTATGATTTTGGGGATGTCATCATAGGCGAGCATTTTCGAAAATGTAAAAGATTATAATTGCACAACGACGTAAGTATGATATAAGGTCAAACAAGCTTAATCATGGACTGGGCCGTGGCCCAGCGGTCCAGGCACCTTGGCTGGTAATCCAGTCTGGCAGTGTGCCCCAATTTATATTGTAAAATCAATGTTAATTTAACTCTGAGAGTGTACAAATGGAACCAAATGGACCTGTTATGGTCCATTTGGGTTCACTCTCTGAGTTACAGACCCATAAGGGTCCATTTGGTTCCGAACTATCATTTAGCTGGGGACCCCCTGGAACTCCCTCAAGGACCCCTGGGGGTCCCCGGACCCCACTTTGGGAACCACTGCTCTAGATGCTGTGCTGTCTAGCTGTCCCTCCCCCATTTGGGCTAAAGGAAATCTACCTCCTCATAATAGCCTCATCACTTCTCCTTGTCATTGAAATATCTTTGCATCTTTATACAGGGGGTCCCTAGCCACCCACAACACACTGCTGGCAAGAGGCGCGCGCGCGCACGTGTGTGTGTGTGCGTCTGCATGTGTGTGTGTGTGTGTGCAACGTGCGTTCTCGTTGCTACTATGGCCCCATTGCCCCAGAGGTCACTCACACCCAGTGTAGAGCTCCATGACCTTTGGGGCTTTCTCTGGACTATATTGTGAAACAGTTACTCTGCCTGGTAAAATAAATAAAAATAAAAAACAATATTTGGTCCAAACAGACGTGGCTTGAAGGAACACAACAGCATTAACAACAACGTCAATCCCCACCGTCCGACGGACACTAATAGAGCACCGTAGTCTGACCTCACTGGTGCTATAGAGTGCGACGCTAGCTTACCCCTGCTGAGTCAAGGCCTTATTCTTTGCATTGGATTTAGGGTTGTCTATTTTATTTATTTGAGATAATCGCAATTGTTTTATTTTTATTTTTATGTTTTTTGCTTTTCTGCCTCTATTGATAGATGAAGACTGACAGGAAAGAGGGAGAGAGAGACGGGGAGAGACATGCAGCAAAGGTCGTCATGAAAGGGACTCGAACACGCGATGCACTGTCAGGCCAGTGTCTATATGTGGCATGCGCCTGGACCGCTAGGCCAGCGGGCGCACCATCACAATTGTTTTTTGCATAATCGTCAATCGTTTCCATGTTGATTTTTTTTTAAAAGTTTTTACTAGTCATTGATTTATTTGGTGGTAGAGCACAACAAGCCAACATCCAGCCATCAAGTATATTAGACCGTGTCCCAACTCTGGCCATGCTATTAGACAAAATACTCTAGGTTGTTTAAATAATTAAAAACATATCTTTGAGCGTTATTTGATGTGCACAAGCACACTGAAAACCAATCAAGAAGGATTGTAAATTATTTGCATGCAGTTCTTTGTTATAATTCTGTTGAGCTCGGTTGATGGCCATTGGTTTTAGGCATTCAGAGGTACCATTCGCATAGCGCTTTCAGGGGTACATAGAGGTACATGTATTGGGATACATATACATGGGGATCCCCCCAGGAGGAAGTTACCAATGTTGCTCTGGAGAGGTCTGGAGATCTCTGGTGGAGCTGTTGCCCCCGCGACCTGACTACAGATAAGCGGTTGAAGATGGATGGATGGATGGATAGAGGTACAATAATACAGTTTGGGGGGGGGGGGGGGGGGTATAGGTCAGAGGTCAAACGGGGAAGGCTCTTCTACAAGTTGAGCTCCTTCTGCACCGCCCACAGTGTCTCGGCGCTCTTCACCAGCTGCTTCTCCTCGGAGGGCTTCAGCGCCAAGCGGATGACGTCCGTCAGGCCGCCGTTGCCCAGCACGCAGGGCACGCTCAGGAACACCTCGTCCTTCACCCCGTGCATGCCCTGGACCAGGGTGGACACGGGGTGCACCTTGCGGAGGTTCTTCAGCACGCTCTCCACCAGGTCGGCCACGGACATGCCGATGGCCCAGGACGTGTAGCCCTTCAGCCTGATCACCTCGTAGGCTCCGTCCACCACCGTCCTGTGGACCGCCTTCCAGTCCTCGCCGTCGGCGCCGTCGTCTGCGCCCATCTCGGGGTTGAGGCCCTGGAGGGCGACGCCGGCGACGTTCACGCCGCTCCACACGGCTACGCTGGAGTCCCCGTGCTCTCCCACGATCCAGCCGTGGCAGCTGGAGGGGTGCAGGCGGAGCCTCTCGCCCATGGCGTGGCGGAAGCGGGCCGAGTCCAGGTTGGTGCCGGAGCCGATGACGCGGTGCCGCGGGAAGCCGCTCAGCTTCCAGGCCACGTAGGTCAGGATGTCCACGGGGTTGGACACCACCAGCAGGACGGCGTCGGGGCTGTGCTTGACCACGTTGGGGATGATGAACTTGAAGATGTCGACGTTGCGCTGCACCAGGTTCAGGCGGCTCTCGCCCTCCTGCTGGCGCGCTCCGGCGGTGATCACCACCACCCTGGAGTTGGCGGTGCAGCTGTAGTCCTTGTCGGCCACGATCCTGCTCGTCTTGAAGAAGAGCGACGCGTGCTGCAGGTCCATGGCTTCGCCCTTCAGCTTGTCCTCCATCACGTCGACCAGCGCCAGCTCGTCACACAGGTCCTTGAGCAGGACGCTGACGGCACAGGCCATACCCACCATGCCGACGCCTACCACTGTCACCTTGTTCCTGCAGCCAATAGGCTCCTCCGTCGTCACGTGGGCGATCAGCTTCTCCTGGGTGGACGCCATTTTAAATGAGGCTAGGTATGTGAGAGACTGACTGGCTATAAAATACTATTCAATACTACTGCTTGCAAGGGCAATGACCACTCTTTATATAAGGCTTGGCTGGATGCTTGTCACGATGACGATGCCGGTCGTCTATATCCATATATGGAGTTCTACATTGGCATGATGTCAGCACTAAATGTCTGTTTGTGATGTCAGCCTTGGATCATTAGTAAGATATGTTGGATATCTCCATATATGGAGTACCAATATTCAGTGGGCGACCTATCAGTGAGATAGGTGAGAGAGAGACTTGCAAAACAAAGGAAAGGAGAAATTGAGTAAAAAACTGTACACAGAAGAGGGAAATAGAGAGTTAAGCAAGGCGTGCTAGCAAGCACATGGCATGCAACAGGCCTAGACAAGGCTGCACAGTACATGACTTCCTGTCATCCCTTCCACTTGCGCCTGCTTTCAAACCCTGAAGAATTCCCCGGTGTTAAATAGGGCGTTAATTTTACTAAATAAAAAGTTGAAAAATGCCCGACAGCAACAACATAATGGACGAGGTTTGGCGCCAATTCAAGATTAGCCTCTCATCGCTTGTAAAAATCTGACGGTACGATTCATATTCATGGTAGGAGATGGATTGCATCCGAATTGTCTCTGGGAGTATGGATTACATCCAGTCATTGTGTGTCAACACCCGGAAGCACGAGGTCATTTGTGAGACTAGACGATCTACAAGCTCACAACGCTGTGTCATGCAATGCGGTGGGAGCTTTTAGATCAGCAACATTTGATTTATTTTATTTTTATTTTTTTGTAGATTTACCTTGGTAGCTAAGTATATTTTGATGCCTATATTGTTGTACTTTTACTCAAGTAAAACTGACATTTATTTTTATTTGTAAAAAAAGGTAAAATTAGAGTCCATCTTCCAGTGCCGGCTGGTATCAGCAGCCTGCAGCATGTGGTCATTTGTGGCGTTCATATGGACACGCTGCTTCTTTGAGGACACTTGAGACCCACTTTAAAGGCGTCATGGGCTGCTTTCTATTAGCAAGGCACTGGGACTGCTTCAGATGTGACTGAACCAAGAAAGTGCATATGCATTCCCCCGAAGAATGTTAATGAAATACATTCCTCATGGTTTCTCATGGAAACCGGCTTGGATTTAAGGGATAAGGAGGTGGAGAAGAAATGGGGATCACCCCCTCCCCCCACACACACACAAAAAGAGTAAAAAAGGACACCGCCCCCCCCCCTCCCCCCAAAACCCCATATCCATCCTTGTGAGAACAAGGAATCACTTTCCTCACATGTGGGAGAGTATAATTCCTGTGAAGAAGAAGATGGTAGGTTGAAAATGATGTAGAATGTTATGGCGTGTGCCCACGGGGCCGGTGAGGTGGTGTGGATCTACCTGCATGTTATGCTTGTTGTGACGCATAAAGGAACCTATAGGGAAGCATGCATTAATCCATATTCATGAGGGGAACAAAAGCACTGCATTAACCACTTGAAGCCCTGTTTCAAAAGACAATCTTCAAGTTCATAGATCTCCCATTTACGCCAAATCGAGAGGCAAAGTGAGTTTAACGTTGTTTAATGCAATCGGATATAGGACTTTTCTGTTTCGATGTACAGGTATGCACTGTCAAGGACAGAAAGTCATTTTTTGCCACTCAGTAGGCATTGCCTCATAACTTTTTGCCTGGGTTTGATGATGTCACACGCATACCCTCTATTTGAAAGCGGTTAAAAACTAAAAGTCACGCGTGGCATTTTTGTAGGCGGTAGAAAAACTAATATTGCGTTTTACATACATATGCTTTTCTTTGTCATCTTTCAGTGAGAGAGACACATTAATCTTATTCTTAATGATAGCGTCTTCATGGTAGTTACACATTGTATTGTGCGCCTATAAGTGGGCTATGAGCCCTAGCAGATAAAAGGCTTGGTCCAGAACAATGGATGTGCGCCATGGCTTTGATTTAGTGGATGTGGAGGCTGGTGTTGTTTGGCTGGTTGTTTTCATAGAGGCCTGTGGTCTCTCCAAAGGGTTCAACACATTCTGTTAAACCCTCTGATTCTTAGTAAAAACAGACCTGAGCTACAATGGACTGCGTTTTTCCATCTGTACAAAGCAGTGGTGGAAAAAAAGCAAAACTCTGCTACAAGAAAAAGACCATCAGTCAGTATTGGCTTCAAAATGAGTACCATAATATTTATGCAGAATGACCAATTTCAAGTTTTCAAATGTATACAAAGATTTTGAAAATAGCGGATCTAAAGCTCACAATGCGTCACATCGTGACACACTGTGAGCTCGTATAGATCGGCTATTTTGAAATGGACGAAATGTATATAGGACTGACATGGTTATTGTATGTTTTGTAATAATAATCAAAATCTACAAAATGACTAGTAACTACTAACTAATGTTTTCAAAATAAATGTGGAGTGAAAGTACAATATTTGGATCCAAGATGTAGTGGAGCAGAAGTAAAAGTATTGGGAATTGTAAATACTCAAGTATAAATACCTCAAAATTGTACTTAATGTACTTACTGTAGTTAGCCTACTTTCCACCACTGATACAAAATCTCTGATACTACAAAAAAAGCGCCCCCACTGCCGTACGACGCAGCCATAGGTATTTTAGGGATACTCTTTATGGTAACATACATTAAATCTATCTGTAAATGCACCTAGTAACTCATGAACCGTTCGCCCCACCGACTTCAAGTTCCACATGTGTTCCACACCACCACAGGGAGTGCAGTTCCCGGTATCGAGTCGGTCGGACCCACGGTTGTCCAGAACCGCCATAAAAAGGCCTCTGCACGGGCTCTGGACAGGGCCACTGCCCAGCGTCCATATATGGAGCTGGCCTGTGATGACATCATTCTGACATCTGCATAGACTCCATATTTGGGCATGCCTGACAAAGAACTCCATATATGGTCATAAAAGGGACACAGACATGTGTGGGGCATGCATTTCCAACTTGCATCGTTCCAAGTAGGCCAGTGCCCAACGGGCACCGCTCTAGATGCTCTGGACAGGGCCTCTGCCCAGGCTCTGGACAGGGGCCAAATTAGCCTATTGATGATCACCCTAGATCTTCATATATGGAGCTGGCCTGTTATGACATCACAATGATGTTCTTGACACATTTGGGCATGCCTGATAAAGAACTCCATATATGGGCTTAAAAGGTACACAGACTAATAACTGGGAGGGGCTTGTATTTCCAAAGATCTTTTAGAAAAATAAACTGTTTTGAATGAATGAGTAAAACCAAACATAAGTGATAACTAGAAGAAGTGCCCCTCGGGGCACAGGTCTCTACCAGGACTGATATTTGGATAAAATCTGAAGGACTAATATAAAAAAGTGTTAAGCACATAAATGGGCCTCCTGGTGGCACTCGAAAAGGCAGAATTGAAAAATGTAGGCCAGATGTTTTTCCCTTGGGCTGTAGGGAGTGTGCAAACAAAGTTTTACGCAGATCGGTGCCGTTATATGTAAAAACGCGACTGGGCCTGTTATAGCGCCACCATCAGGCTGATTTGAAAGTGGCATTTCCTCCTCAACCTAGTGGGAATATGCGTGCACAGTTTCACCGCAATCGGACACTGCGTTGATGATTTGCGGCATTTTGTACAAAACGGGCCACTCCTGAAAACTTTGGAAGCCAATCTTAGCCAATCAGGATGGATCACATGACTATAGAGATCACGTGTACCGATTTGCGTGAAATTTGGATAATTTAAAGAAAATGTGTTTTGCATATGTCAGGCTCCTGGTGGCGCTATAAAGAGCAGATGTGAAAAATTCCAGGCAAAGGTTTTTCCTTGGTCTCTAGGGAGTGTGCAGCGGTGGCCGAACGGATTGCGGAGCGGTCTTGATACCGGAAGGTTGCCAGTTCGAATCAGCGGTCCGACACGTTAAAATGACCACCGCTGAAGTGCCCTTGAGCAAGGCATTGAACCACTACCATGAAATGTAACTTGGAAACAAGTTCTTGAGCTTAGCCCAGATACCCTGGGTAAATATAGTAACTTTGCTTTGCTTTGCTTTGCATACAAGGTTTTACACAGATCAGTGCAGTTATAGGTAAAAAGTTGAGTTGAACATTTTCAAGTGACATTTCTTCCTCGGCCTAGTGGGAATGTGTGTGCAAAATTTCACGGAAATCACACAGTGTTTTGTTGGAAACAGAGCAGTCCTGCGAACTTTGGAAGCCAATCTTAGCCAATCAGGATGGAGTCTGAATAATCTGAAAGACCTGTTTCGTGTAATGGCTCGACACAGTCTGTGTACCAATTTGCATGAAGTTTGGACAACATTATGTACTGTCAAAACATTTATTTTGCAAAAAGAGGCCACCTGGTGGCGCTATAACAGGCCAATGTGAAAACTGTGGGGCAGAGGTTCAGCTCTGGCATCCAGGGAGTGTGTGTGCAGAGTGTGGCTGCCATCAAGGCAACGGTGCCAGAGACTAAGGCCCTTTCCCAATTCCTTTTTTAACCCTACCCCTCATCCCTTGGCCCTAGCCCTTATCCCTTGGCCCTTCCCCTTGCCCCTAGATAATGAGTGTCAAGGGGTAGGGGGATAAATCATCACCCTAGGAATTGGAACGTCCCTAAATATTGAACGTCCCTTGTAGATATTGATATATTGATATACAACCTGTTCTCAGAAAATAGCTGATCTGCAAGCTCACTACAGGCCAGTGGTCCCCAAACCTTTTCATGTCAAGGACCCCCAAATTGACAATAATTAGCCCACAGACCCCCATTTGAAGAGATATGCCAGGGACCCCATAGATTTTTACGAATCTAGCAGTGTCACGAACCGCCAGTGTGACATGCATTAGTCCATGGACCCCCATTTGATGGCATTTCTGTCTCTGGGACCCCCAATTTATATAGTAAAATCAATGTTAATTAACTCCGAGTGTACAAATGGACCCTTATGGGTCCATTTGGTTCCAAACTATCATTTAGCTGGGGACCCCCTAGCTACCTCTCTGGACCCCCTCTGGGGGTCCCCATAACCCACTTTGGAAACAACTTTCTATAAGCTGTAGATCGGCTATTTTGGGAGAAGAGATGGAACGTAAACATTGCTGTGGTTATGATGAAATAAATATATTGTAATTTTGTCTCATCTTGGTAGCCCACCAGAATGTAATTCAGCTAGATATAGCTCATTCTGACACCTGCTCAACAGTTGTACCTGATTCATTGATTATTGTTTTAACAGTTTGTATAGAATGGGTACAGTTATATCATATACAGGGTTAAAAAAAGGAAAAACAATTTACAGTATAGAAAGAAGGGGCTGTGGTCACTGTGTTCATTGTTTTTAATATCATTAAGAACAGTCATTTTCTATCATGTCCTATGACAAGTCGTGGTATGCTACATATGAATGATATGATATGAATGACAATGTTTCAAATTCAACAACATTTAGGACAAATGCCATCGTGATTCATCTCCATCCAATGTACAGGCTGTACAGCAGCTTGCAGTCTGTTCCATAGCTGGTTTGCCTGGGGAAAAAAACAACACCATTGCTAATTAGTTATGTAACTTTTGCAACTTGTTGGGATTAGCATAACATTGGTCATGAATCATGATAAAACCATACCAGCTATCACTGCAGCGAGTAGCCAACGTTATGCAGCGACAGCGTTGTGTAGGTACAGTAGGCTATTTCACGGCTTTAAAGAGCTCCAAAAACTGCAGAATGTTGACATATCGTGGTCTGGGGGGGTCTGACTAATGCCTGCTAGTTAAGCTATAGCTTGCATCCGAGTTGTTCCACCGGGGCACCGGCGGTAAATAAAAAATAATAAAGCGCCGATGTGAAAAATGAATGGTTAACGTTACCGTAACGTTGTATGAATGCAACGCCGTAGCATATCGTTAGTTCAAGTGAGGTAACGTTAACCTTTGCTAGAGATTGCGATATTTTTGGCGATGCAGATTGTTAACACATTCAAATAATATTGGATATTATCATATTCTTCCATAATAAAGGACGAAAAAGGCGTCTTACCTCGTCCGCCTTCCGCCCTCTGATGTCCCTCCGTTGTGTTGCTCCGTTTTAAGTCTGGTCGCGAATCCCCTTCGTTTGAAGGGGATCCAATCCCTTGCCCTTGGCCCTAGCCCTCGCTACAAAGAGAATTGAGATAACCCTTCCTCCTCACGTGAACGCGCATCAGCAAGGGGAAGGGCTAAGGGCCATGGAGAAGGGGGGAATTGGGAAAGGGCCTAACTGTCCACAGACGGACACACACACACACGGACACACGGACGGATGGACAGAGTGCAAAACATGCACTCTCCCCATGCCTTCGGCCTGGTGGAGACAATAACCATTCTTCCACAGGGCCTGTTGTGGTGATGGTGCATATCAGGCCAGCATTTGATGACAAACAGACCCAAAACCTTTTTTTTTTTTTTTTAACTTAAATGGCATTGAACGGGTATTCAGTTTCATTTTGAAGTCGACAAGATACCTCAATGTTGTTGTAGTAGCAGTCATACAAACATACTGTAGCCCGGAGTAACCACGTCAACCGCTATCTGGACAGTGCAGATGTGGTATACCGTATTGTGATACAGCTCCTCCTCCTACGTGCATGTGGACTGCAGTTTGCCTTAATCACAGAGGAATTAATTATTCCGAGTTGCATAAGAGGACAGTTTATCTTTTTTCAGTCATTAAATGTCATTAGTCATGCAATTCAAGCTGTGCCTCCGAGCCAGAGTCTGATTCGTGCGGAGCCTTCTCCCCCTCGCACAGTGTCAGAGTGGATAATGTCGTCGTCGCTGTCGGGGGGGGGGGGGGGGGGGGGGGCGAAAAAACCTTGTATGTCCAAAACTGTTACTTTTCAGGAAATCGAAAATAAATAAACTGTGTTCCATTCCAATGCACGTGTTAAAGGACCACTTCACTTCACTGGAAGACCAGAAACCGTCTTCCAGTGACATCATCGATGGGGAATACAAGCTAATAGAAACTGCAGGCTTTCTAGTCCTAAAAAGTTGCAATGCGAAAATGGAAGCCATCGTTCTCACGATGGCTTCCGTTTAAAAAGAAATCTGCCTAATGATGATGTCACTGGAGGACAGTTTCTAAACTGCCCACAGCCCTCCTATGAGACACAGACTAAGTAGGAAAAAGTCGTGCCATTTTATCATGATTATTAGTGAGGACCTATTATATGAAGATAGGTTGAAAAGTGGTGAAGTGGTCCTTTAATACTTTTTAGTGGTTCAATAAAATATGTATAAAAAAAGAAAACATACACAGGCACGCTTACCCACTTTCACTTTGAAAATGTTTCATCCATCCATCCATCCATCTTCAACCGCTTATCCGTAGTCGGGTCGCGGGGGCAACAGGTCCACCAGAGAGCTCCAGAGCTCCAGACTTCCCTCTCCAGAGCAACATTAGTAACTTCCTCCTGGGGGATCCCCAGGCGTTTCAAGGCCTGTGAGTCGATGTGATTCCTCCAACTGCGCCTTTGTCTGTCGCGGGGTCTCCTCCCAGTGGGACGTGCCTCGAGGACCTCCCTAAGGAGACGCCCGAGAGGCATTCTAACCAGATGCCCGAACCACCTAAAGCTGGCTCCTTTCCAAGCGAAGAAGCAGCGACTCTACTCCGAGTCTCTCACGCGTGACTGAACTTCTCACCCTATCTCTAAGGGAGATGCCAGCCACCCGTCGAAGAAAACTGTCTTAATATGCATTTAAGACAGTTGGCCTCAATTCTAAGAACCCCACCGTCCTACACCAAACCTCTTTGCCAAAAAGAGCTGATGCACACGCTCACAACGCCTTGCTAGTGTTCCCCTCATGCGGTTAATGTACAAAAATAAGTTACTATCACACAAAGATTTTGTGCACCCCTTTAGTAACTCAGAGGACCCCCTAGGAGTCCCATGCCGGACCCCCTGTTGAAGTCCCAGAATGGAATAGACCGTCTTTAACGGGAAACCCTTTTGGTGATTTAGGCATTATGTTATACTTTAGCTATTGAAAAATCGTGAAAACGTGGCGCAAATCATTGAATATATATTCTTTCCGAGCGAAAGTTTTCAAACTCAAATCTTTGCTTCTTCGGGGGTCCCTGGAACAACATGTTTTCAGATGGGGGTCGGCGGCCTAATACAGATGATTCTGGGGGTCCTTTGACATGAAAAAGGTTGAGCACCACTGACATAGAAACAGAAAACGTTTAGGATTTAGAAGACATTTGTAGAATCTGGTCTCAGGTCTAAATGGGTTATACTTGAATCCAGTGCCTCTCTCTACAAAGGATAACATCTATGTCTGTTTTTTGTTTGGGTTTTTTTTCCCCCTGAGGACCATGAGATAATACTGTTTGTCTGTAAATCATTCACATAGAGTAGGAAATTCATCAAATAAATCTGCATGTATGATGTGTTACAGGCCCCGAGCGTGAGGCCCTGATAATAGCAGCCTGTTTTGTACAGGAGAAACCATGAAGAGATGGGAATCTCTTGGGGTTGTTCATCTTTCTTTCCAGCTCGCTCTCTTGCTCTCTTGTTATTTTAGTTGTTTTATTTATTTATCATTCACTTGTTGTTCACTGTGTTCTTTACTTTTGTCAAGAATCATTCTCAAATTGATTTTTATTTATTTTTACGCACGCACACACGCACCCCCCCCCCCCCCCTCTCTCTCTCTCTCTGATATTTCAGTTAGAAGATGAGGTAGCCTGTTTCCATCCAATGTCCTTAAATTCTTATTACTTTAAACTAACAATATTAATCATAAACGTGTTAATTGCAATTAACATTGATTATCATAAAACCACCTAGTGCAGTGATAGCTCACTATCAATAAAATAAAAATAAACGTAATTGACATTCAGTTTCTGTTGTGCGACGGGCAGATGCAGCCACCCGCCTACCCGGAAATGTAGTCTCTGGGTTGTTTGACTCGTTTCTAACGCTTATTTTGTTACTCTTTGGGTATATTTGTACGTTTCCACCTTCAGTCGATGCTTCATATCCATATGAGTGAAAAGGCCGGGGTGATCGGTTTATTTTTCAAACACAGTTCTTATATGAGGCGATCTAAAATCCCCCTATGGAGATTACAATGCAAATAAAAAGTACATGAACCTGTGGACTGACGCCCTCTACTGACAGTGACGTCAGGACTTCGGTGCTCTATAGGTAACAGGAGGACTGAGTGGATGAGAGTGTTAAATATTTATACAAATTACATGCCCAAACGCAAGACACTATTCTCATATGTACTATACTAGAATTTCGCGGGCCTTCGGCCCGCTCATCCTAGCGCCATGCGATACACAAATGGGAAGAAGGCAATGGCAACCCATGATGTTTTCATTTATGCATTTGCTTGGAAAGCGCAAAGTTGCCAAGCTGGCTGAGTGGCCTTGTTTGTTTTTGTATATTTGCGTATGAAAGCGAGCATGGCAAGGCGCAGGACAGTGTTGTGTTTTTATTTTTTATTATTATTATTATTACATGGATTAATATTCTGATGTACTGTACTGTACTCTGTACTGTTGATATTATAGTTGTTATTAGTGTTGTGTTCTTATTTTTTATTTTTATTATTACATGGATTAATATTCTGATGTACTGTACTGTACTGTTGATATTATAGTTGTTATTAGTGTTGTGTTCTTATTTATTATTATTATTATTATTACATGGATTAATATTCTGATGTACTGTACTGTATTCTGTACTGTTGATATTATAGTTGTTATTAGTGTTGTGTTCTTATTTTGTGATCCAAAATTCCCCCACAGCGCGGGCGCGCGCGCACACACACACACACACACACACGTGCACACACGCACACACGCACACACACACACACACACGTGCTTTGTTCGCAGCTGTTTTGTGTTGCAGCGCGTTGTTGGCGCGCGCGCGAGCGTGTGTGCGCGCGTGTGTGTGTGTTGTTGTTCTTATCCATATATGCACCTCGGTTCGTCCCGTTTGTACCACGCCAGGTCGTTCGTGCAATTGTCGTGTTTGCATTATTTTAACTGTATGTAATCGCGGCGCTCTCCATCCAAGTTAGAATCAGTGTGTGCGGTGTGTTGTTCTTCTTCTACTTTTGGTTTGCGGCAGGCTGTACACTGTGTGTGTGTGTGTGTGTGTGTGTGTGTGTGTGTGGCTGGCAAGCGTTCGTCTTGTTCATATTGTAATGTGTGTGTGTGTGTGTAGTGTGTAACGTCCGGTGGTGCAATCGGAAGTGAGAAAGGTATCATAAAAGCTCTCGTGGGTCACGTGGTGGGCTTTGAGCAAATGGGAGAGAGAATGTAGTGTTGCCAGGTCCTTTGCCAGGTCCGCGTATTGTAAGCGAGTGGTAGTGTGTGTAAGTAGCGTGTTGAATGGCATTTTTTCTGTGCTTGTTTTCATAGACGTGGCAACAAATTAGCAACAGTAGCCAATGGGAAAAAAGGATGCAGTGTTGCCAGGTCCGCGAGTTTTAAGCGTGTTGTAGTGTGTGTGAGGAGCGTGTTGTTTTCTGGGCTTGTTTGCATATACCTGGCAACAGTGTTCCGTGGCCCGTGTGTGAGTGTGTGCGTGCGGGGGTGTCGGTGCTTGTGGCGTGTTTGTGTTTATTATTGATATTGATATTGTTTGTGAGTCTGGACGGGAGCCGGCTTTAGTGGCAGTGCAATGACAATTTTTACGCGGGTGGTGTTGAGTGTGGGCGTGCGGCGCGACATGAGGAGATAGCCGTGGATCGACGCGGAGGGTAAGTCTGTGACGTCTTAGTGTGTGTTGCAGTGTGTCAGTGACGTAGTAGCTGGTGACTTTGGGTCCCTTTTCCTGGGTTGGGTACAACTTGTTGGGTACACCTTTTCAAATGTATAATAGATAATAATAATATATTGTACTTTGGTACTACTAAGATTCTAACAGTTCAGCTCTCCCCCTGCATTTATATGGCACTTTTATCCAAAGCGCTTTACATAGGTTGTGCATTACATTCACCCATTCACTCACACATTCATACATCGATGAGGAAACCATGCAAGGCACCAACCTGCACATCGAGGGCAATTAGGGGTTCAGCGTATTGCTCAAGGACACTTCCACACTAACTGTGTAAAGTGACTGAGTACTTAGAAAAGTGCTATATATATATATATATATACCAGGAATTATTATTAATATTATTAACCTATTATGTTAGCACCTGAGTTTGAACCATTAGATTACAATATAAAGTGTAAAGGAACCCTGTAAATGGAAAAGAATGCATCTTAGGCCATTCCCTGTAACTGTGTTTAGCCTCGTGCTATACCATTAGCTACAAACAGGAATATCGTCCAAGTTTTTTACTTCATGTAGCCTTAAATACACCAACACATTTGACAGACATTCAAGAAAGTTATAAAGTTCAGCAGGTATCCTTACTGTTTATAGTGCATAACTGTGATTCTGTACGTTGCAAACCTGTTTCATACAAAATAAATGAAGAGACGGGAATCTTTCTTCCTGGTCATTCCAACTGCAGTTGAGCTCAGGAGCGCTCATTTTGGTTCACTCAACGTCTTGCGTACGTACAGTATGTACAGTACACGCATTGACAACTGTCTGAATCCACTCACTCATTCACAAGCAGACAATGGCCTCGCAGCCAATCATTGCAATGGGGGCGGGGTTTCAGAGCTAAGAAATGATTTTATTTATTTATTAGATCCCCATTAGCTTACTGTGAGTCACAGCAGCTATTCTTCCTGGGGTCTTAATCATCATCATCATCAAAACATTTCTTCCATATTATTACATGCATTTACATACAACACAATACAACACAAAACAACTCATGATCCGTCTACTACATTTGATTGCTAGCTCCACAGTACAATCAAATCTTCAACATCGATAATAAAGTAAATATACATTATAATGGGACATATAGCTCATATGCATCTCCTTCACATCTCTTGAGTGAACAAAAACAACTTCAGCTTCTTCTTAAAACTCATAGTTATCCTCATAAACAAAAAACATAGGTAAAGAGTTCCACAACAAATGAATTCTCTTATGTACTTTCAACCTGGACTCACTATTTTGGTCACTGTAGTTGAAATGTTTCACACATTTTGGTGCCGCTGGCATACATCTGGGATACTTTGTTGCCACTTTGTTCTATAGGTAATCACCATATTTGAATAACTAGACCTGTGCCCGTCGGCCACCGGCCTACTTGGGAACGATGCAAGTTGGGAACCTAGTATGCAATACCCGTTGTCATAGCACCCGTTTTAACCATCTGTCTGTGTCCCTTACTGTATACATGGAGATATCTGCCTGTGTCTTAAGAGTGCAAACTGACTGTGAATAGTGGACTGGTTAAGTAATGAAATGGCAGGTGTGGGGTTGCCATGGCAATCAATTGGCTGAGGCAGAGGCTGGGAATAGGCCTATCTCACAGCCCGCTTTTCACGCCCACTTCCGGTAAATAGTGGTGTCTTTAACATTAGCATTTACACGTTTTTTTCTCTGGAGAATCTAAGTACATTTTCTAATGTAAAAATGTGACAGACCAATATTATTATGAAGCAAACAAGATGGTAAATCAGCTCGAACAGATAGAACAAACCTTACCTTGAGAAAACAAAAGTTGTAGACTTCTTAAATTACCTCTGTTAACATGTAGCGTCTATGGAGTGACGTCACGCTATCACCACTAACCCCAAAAGGGGGCGTATTAAGGGGGGCGGGGAAATTCTGTGAGATAGGCTTATTCTACAGGTGAGGGGACTTATAGGCTCATTAGGTCCACTGGCCGAGCCTGACCAGAGCCTTTTGTGGCGGTTCTGGACAACCGTGTCCAGAACCGACTCAAGGCCGGGCACTGCACTCCCTGTGGTGGTGTGGAACGCCCGTGTGAAATTTGAAGTCGGTGGGGCGAAGTGTTCTCGAGTTACGTGGATTACAGACGTACGTACACACAGACGTCGTGCATTTATTGTAAGATGACACCAGCATTTGCATTAGCCTGCTTTGCAATAATTGTGCTGATCACAGGCAAAGTGTGTTTTCATGGACCCTAAAAAAAAAAGAAGGGGGAGCTATCAGATGCAAATGATACCCATTGGCAAAAAGGAGAGATCACACTGGGGGGTATAGAATTAATCTAATCGTTTTTGTTATCTTTTCCATTTCATTGACTTATTTTCTTTGGTGAATTTATGGCCAAACCTCTAATGTGCTTCTTTGTGTTTTTACACATCAATCACGTAATCATTTACACAGTGTGGCCAGATCATAATTCTATTTACCATGGGGCAATGTAATGCGATATTGATCGCCAACGCATTAGCATTTATACAACCGTCAATAGTGGAAAATAGTTCCCTCTTTAGTCACTACTACGCTATGCCATGTGGTTGCAGACGATAAATGGCCGTGCTATTGAAAATTCTCTTCTCTTTTTTTTTTCCTTTCAGTGCAGCGAGGGAAGAGACGAGAGGGCCTGCCAGATCTCTATTAGCGGCCTGGGATTTTCTCCCATGTGTCACGGTGAGTGTAATTGCAATGTCACACTTCAAGGACTTCATGTGGGTGGACGGGTGGTCTACCACAAGAGAGAATGGACTATAGTCAAAATACCAATTAATGAAGGCTAGAGAAATATGACCTGAGCCGCTCCAGGTCTGCACCTACCCAACGAGTGAGCCCGTCGATTGAAATTGTATCCCATCAGCCCTCGGTCGTGGGTCAGCGCACGGTGTCGGCGCCGGCAGATTACGCTTCCTTCTCTCCGGATTGTTCTCGTGCCCTTGAGCGCCACATTCAGCCGTTCATCCTGCTCTATCGTGAAGTCTGTGGATTCACCAGCTTTAGAGAGCCAAATGAATGAGCTCCGTAGTATTTCTTTGTTACTAACGGCAGCGCTACTAATGCGAGCCATAGTCTGAAAACTCACCTCTTCAGACTCCATCTTAGCCCGTAGCACTTGCACTAGCCTCGGCGACCTTACAGGCATATGCAAAGGCTAAACTTATGTCATTTAGATCGCATTTTATGTAGCTCGACAGCATTCTATAGTAAATGCCTGGTGCATTTATATAGCGCCTTTATCCAAGGCACTTTACAGAGATTGTGCATTACATTCACACACCGATGTCGGAGGACACCATACAAGGCACCAACCTGCACATCGGGCGCAATTAGGGGTTCAGAGTCTTGCTCAAGGACGCCACAACACTAACTCTGGGGGAGCCCGGGTTTGAACTGGTAACCTTGTGGTTCCCATCCGGTCACCCTACCCCTGAGCCACTGCCGCCCCATAGTTTACTGTATACCCATAGCTTCACTGTACAGATATTCTACTGTTAAACATATGTTAGGTTCTGCTTGCTTATGATTCTCAATGACTATTGCTATATGTATTTCATGTACCATTGTGTTTTCTTGCTTTCTGTGAGTCGCTCTGGATTAAGAGCGTCCGCTAAATGCCTAAATTGTAAATGTAATTGTAAGCCACCGAGTCGAGCCTTATACCTCAACATTCACAGAGGGTCAGCCTAGAAAATGTAGGCCAGCTCCGTCGTGTGTTTTAACGACGTAAAATACCGTGCCACTCGTAGCTCTCTCTTATATGCCCTCTGTGGTCTGACCGTCTCTCGTGGCGGTCAGCTCTCTCTGGGGTATATATGCGCTCTGTGGTCTGACCGTCTCTCGTGGCGGTCAGCTCTCTCTGGGGTTTATATGCGCTCTGTGGTCTGACCGTCTCTCGTGACGGTCAGCTCTCTCTGGGGTTTATATGCCCTCTGTGGTCTGACCGTCTCTCGTGACGGTCATCTCTCTGGGGTTTATATGCCCTCTGTGGTCTGACCGTCTCTCGTGGCGGTCAGCTCTCTGGGGTTTATATGCCCTCTGTGGTCTGACCGTCTCTCGTGGCGGTCAGCTCTCTAGGGTTTATATGCCCTCTGTGGTCTGACCGTCTCTCGTGGCGGTCAGCTCTCTCTGGGGTTTATATGCCCTCTGTGGTCTGACCGTCTCTCGTCAGCTCTCTAGCGTCTTGTTTCTGCTCTAGCGCCAGTGGTGGGAAAAAGTACTCGCATGCTTTACTTAAGTAAAAGTATCTATATAGAAATACTCCGTTACAGGTAAATGTCCGGAATTCAACATTTTAGTTGAGTAAAAGTACAAAAGTATTGACATCAAAATGTACTAATTGTGCAGAATGTCCCGTTTAAAGTTTTCAAATGTATACAAATATTTTGAATATAGCATACCGGTAGCTATTTTTGGGGCGTAGTGATATGGACACAAAACACATAGTTCCATGTGATAGAGGGGTCAAAAATGAACGAAAGTTGCACTAATATTTTAGAAAAAGGTCAACAATACAAATTACGTTAGTTTTGTGGATTAATTTACTTTTAATGCATGGCCCACTCTGCTGCAATCAATTAATACAGTTGCAACGACTATATTATTGGCAAGTATTTCATACAGCTTAAGTTAAAAAAATCTGAACTATCCCTTTAAGCGCAGTAGGCTACTTGATATATAATATTATTATATTACTACTAATATTACTAAGAATTACTTTCCACTACTAGTCTAGCTCTGCTGCTGGGGTGGGTGGGTGGGTGAGTGTGGTGGGTTTTTTTTTACGGAGTACCCAAGCACAGAGGGAGGGAGGGAGGGAGAGGAGAGCTCAGATACTGACCACACCATGTGAGCCCCTGAGGGATGGAACGTCTCAACCTTGGTGAGCACACAGAACCCACCGCTGCCACAGTTAATTACCACAGCGGGCCGTGATCCTCCTGGCCCTCGCCAGCCCCCATGCAGCACCGCTCGGAGATAAGTTACCGCCCCGGTTGCGTGTGGAGGCGACCTTAACCCATTCTGGGCGGGAACCCCTTTTGGTGTTTTTAAGCTATTGAAAAATAGCAGATCTACAAGCTTGTAGGTCTGCTATTTTTGAAAAATCGTGAAAATGTGGCGCAAATCTTTGAATATATATTATTTCACAGCGAACATTTTAACTCAAACCTTTGCTTCTGCTGGTCCCTGGAAAAACATATTTTCAGATGGTGGCCGGCGGCTAATTACATATCATTTTTTATTATTTGGGGTCCTTGACATGAAATATTGAGCACCACTGATACAGAAACAAGGTATTTCAGAAAACTGTCAGGATTTAGAAGAATTTTTTAAAATTTCGAGGTCAGGCCTAAAGGGGTTAACGTGAATCTGTGATAAATATGGCCTCTGCTGCGTTATGGTAAACAGACTGGCACTGACCATACGTCCGTGGCAGTGACACCCGTGGAGCGAGCGGCCCGGCAGAGGCGTGCGTGCCGCTGTGTTGATTCACTCAGTGCTGCCGTCCAACTGATCTGCCTACAAACACATGAACACAGCTTGAGGATGCCTCGGCGGAACATCATCTCACATTGCTGCTTTTGTAGAAGTCCTTGCTTTTCACTTTTAGCTTACATTTCATAAACCATTATTCATAAAGAAATATATTTTTGTTTGTTTGTTGATAAAACATTTTTCTCAGCTTTGACAACAGCTGACATTTGGCTATCTATTAATAAAGGCAAACGTGACACGTTGGGTAATTATGTTGCCACCACCAGGCTTTTGTTGCGACTGGCCGTGTGTGTGTGTGTGTGTGTGTGTGTGTGTGTGTGTGTGTGTGTGTGTGTGTGTGTGTGTGTGTGTGTGTGTGTGTGTGTGTGTGTGTGTGTGTGTGTGTGTGTGTGTGTGTGTGTGTGTGTGTGTGTGTGTGTGTGTGTGTGTGTGTGTGTGTGTGTGTGTGTGTGTGTGTGTGTGTGTGTGTGTCACTGCTGAAGAGCAAACGTGTTGAAAAGGGATCTGATTTCTTGCCTCCGCTTCAAAACAGCTGGGTTCCATTTTCACACAAAAATCAGAGCCTCCTCTGGGTTTTCTGTGAAGACCGTATCCCTACACCTAGTTATAAAAACACAGCATGGAATCCACTTAAGCCTCTTCACTGGCTATGTTTCATGTCACTTCGGTGTAATATAAAGGTCCATTCAATAGAAAGATGGTGAAACCATTGCCACAGTCCAGCTCTCGTTAAGATGAAAGTGAAAGGGGATGATGAAAGATTTTTTGAAGCCTGCCCACCCCCACCGCGGATGGATTTTATGCCGTGGTCAAATAATAGTAATGTTGAAAACTCAGGTAGCTTTTGTTCAGGGTTTGCTATGTTCAAGAATCCTTGAGTATCAACCAACGGAGACTAGCATATTTCCATATTATACGCAATAGTAATAGTGTTTTGATTTGAAAGAAACATATCTTAACACAATCCATGCCAACCTTGAGATATCTCGAGGAAAGATATACAAACCATTTCAACCAAACACGGATAATGCTTCTTCTCCGCTTATGTCGTTCATTCTTGTAGCTCTGGCCTCACGTTACCGCCTACGGTTAATTACAAGAACTGTAACCTTTGGATTGTTGGCATTCTTAGACGTTTGAACCTTATGGTTGTGAGTAAACTGTCAGTATCTCCTCGCCCCGGTTGTTATTATCATGCCAGAGAGCACATAATGAACTGCACATTTCCTACACAAACAAGGATATGTAGCTCACATAATATTCACATATCCAGGTCATATAGCGACAGTTCACAAGGACACGTCATCTGATGATTAAGACTAATTAAGTTCAATGTCACTTGCAGGCGATTTTATGCGCACACACACGCTCTCTCTCTCTCTCTCTCACTCACATGCATGCACAAACACACACACTGTACAGTAACAGTGTCAAGCAGATAATAAAGCCAGTGCATACCTGTACATCAGTAATTATTTTATTATAGTAATAACATGACGACGGTAACAAAGACCAATGCATGTTTCCTCCTGTGCGTCTCTCATGCAACCAAATTGCGTGTATTTCCTGCTGCCGCTCCTGAGAGATCCTGAATATTTCATGACGCCACCGGCTTGTCCCCTGCTTCGCCCCGTGTAAGCCAGCAGTGCGGGTCAAGATCCCGTACTTAGTCACATAAATGATGCATTGACCTCAGCTATATCTGTACGAGACACTAACGGGCCACCGCATCGGCATCCGCCCATGGAAAAGGCCGCGAGACAATGCATCACGGCGATGAGGCATGGAGGTGTGTGTGTGTGTGTGGAGCCTGGCCGTCGTGGAGCCCTGAATTCGAGCCTTCTTACCTGGCAATGATTTATTGAGGCCAGTGACAGTCTCACTGGTCTCTCAGTATGTGGGATGACACCCGGGTGCTGCCCTTACCTCTATACTGCCACCCAATTCTCTCTCTCTCTATCTCTTGCTTCTCTCTCTCTCTCATATTCACTCTCACTCTATTTATGGGGCATTGCAGTGAACATGGCAGTTCAGTACAGTACGAGGGCCCACGCGGGGCTTTCTTCAGTCGCACCAACCTGTTCTGCCGCAGTGAAGGTTGCTGTGATATCAAAAGAATCACGCCTGTGTGATACTGAGCGGTGCAGGCAGCTCAACGACACCGCTGGCCGGCCTGCAGTTACAGTGCTCAGTGTCAATGGCCCTTTAAGGCTGCACAACATTTTGGGACACCCAGTGGTATTGCAGCCATTCGTACTCTAAACAGACAGACAGACATACACACGCGGCCAGTCATTGGAGCGGGTAGGCACCACATACGTTGTTGTGCGCCAAATAATCGCTGATATATATTCAAGCTCATACGAGCTGAATATATCCTATTTTCAGTGCGGGACACTGCCAAATTATCAAATAATATGAGAAACAGGCAAAAATTGAAAATGAAAATAGCCTGCGAGGCGTTGTGAGCTTTGTAGGTCTGCTATTTTCACAATATTTATCTATGGAACCGAGTTGAACTTAAATGTAATGCCTCAACTACGACGATTCCAAGTGCTTGTCATGGTGGGGGGTCCCCAGTTCAAATGTGATTATTTTGGGGGATCCCCAGTTCAAATGTGATTATTTTGGGGGGTCCCCAGTTCAAATGTGATTATTTTGGGGGGTCCCCAGTTCAAATGTGATTATTTTGGGGGGTCCCCAGTTCAAATGTGATTCTTTTGGGCCCTCCAGTTCAAATGTGTTTATTTTGTGGGGGGGGGGGGGGGGGGGGGTCATGGCCTGGGAAAGGTTGAGAACCAGAGGGCATTTGCCCTCTAGGCCACTAGAGGGCAAATGAATAAAACAAAGTCCACCTCCGCATGTACAATGCATAGCGTCAGAGTCGTGCATTGTGCAAAGATGCATGCAATGACTCTACTCCCAAGCCTTTGTTTTTCCTTCCCCTGCACCCACCCACTCCCAACAGCCGCGTGGTGAGAATCGGAGACAAATTGCCGCGTGGCATTAGCACTACAGTGAGGGATGAAAGTGCAGCGAGCAAGGCAAACAAGCACCCCCATTACAAGCGCCACTTAGCAACAAACACATCTATTACCAGGCAGCGTGGCTGAGCGAGGCTAGGAGGCTGGGTCTTTTCTGCACACACCTCTGACAACGAGGCTGCTTATCCAGGGCAATGAGATTCAGGATGAGCCACAACTAGGGAATTTTCAACAAGTATGAAATGGGGAAAACAAATGGTCTCCTGGCTTTTCTCTCCACCCTCTGCTCTGCAGATGAATCAAGCGTATAGCCCACTGTTTACATACTTGAAGATACAGTCTCTTCATCAGCCGGTGTTTCATATGATTTGTCTGTAGTGCAGTTGAAGTCAGGGCCGGCCCTATGCTCTCTTCCACTTTTTACCACTTTGAAACTATGTACATCAGCCATTTGAAAACAACCCATCTACAATAAAACAATCTTGAAAAAGAAAAAAGGGATGTATGTGGATTTTCTTTTTTTAATATATATTTGAACTACAAAACTCTTGGGGGGAGGGGTTAACCTGACTTCGCCAGATTGTGGCAGTATTGAGTTCACCAGTTCCCTCCTGCCTGCATCTGGGATCTCTCAAGCAGAAACGATGAACCCGGAAGCAGCGGGACAAACATTTGATATCTCCATAATAATTTCGAGTTGTAGTCTTGTTAGGTTGTGTTTACATTTGCGCTGTGACAGCGCTTCAATATGTCACCAGTCTCGCGTTGATCCCGCCTCTAGCGGCCTCATACAGCCGCATATCGCTCCGGACAGAATTGGACCGGAGTACATCATCTCTGCCTGAGAGTTCCCAGACTCTCCCTGCTGGCAGAATGCAAATGTTGTCCAGCAGGGGGAGTGGTTTCACCAGGCTAGGGAGGGGTCCCCCTGGCACAAAATATTTTCAGATGCAGTTCCACGGACAAATACATATACATTTGAGAATGTTTAAGAACCACTAGCTTAAACAACATTAGGAAGCAAGCCCAAATGCAAAAACAAACAAACAAAATAAGTTCCAACACTTCAGAAACATCCCCCAAAAAACCTCCCAAAAGCGTGCAGCTATAGCTACCAATATTCACAAGAGACTTTACAGAGAAATCACACCCGTGTGAACTGAGCAGTGCAGGCTGCTCAACAACACCGCTGGCTGCTGCACTTTAATGGCCCTTTAGGCTGCTCAACAGTGCCACTTTAGGTCACCCAGCGGTATTGCAGCTGTTTGTACTCTAGATAGACAGACAGACAGACAGACGCTGGCCATTGGAGAAATGAAATGAAATGATTACTATATTTACCCAGGGTATCTGGGCTAAGCTCAAGAACTTGTTTCCAGCCAGGCCCTGCTCATAGAACATTTCATCGTAGTGGTTCAATGCCTTGTTCAAGGGCACTTCAGCGGTGGTAATTTGAACGTGTCGGACCGCTGATTCGAACTGGCGACCTTCCGGTATCAAGACCGCTCCGCAATCCGTTCGGCCACCGCTGCCACTGTTTGAGCGGTTAGGCACCGCTCAAAAACAAGCCCAAAGTCACTTACAGTATACAATAAGGAGACTTGGCAACAGCGGACATCCCTTCCACAGAGAGAGACAGCCAGGCTGCTCAAGTCATGTGGGTTTCACTGCATCACACAGTGATTAATGGACATCTTCATATAGCAGGCTACCTGACACACTTACTGTAGCTTCCTGCTGCTTGTCTTTGTGTGATAGGAGATGAGCATCGCTCCTCTCCTGTAGCTCTCTGAGCATCGCTCCTCTCCTGTAGCTCTGCATCGCTCCTCTCCTGTAGCTCTCTGTCTATCTGGATTTCTCTCCCTGCCCGTTTACAGTGGTGGAAAAATAACTAAGCATGTTTTCTTAACTACTGTACTAGTATACTTAAAGGACCACTTAACCACTTTTCAAACTCTTTTCATATAATTGGTCCTCACTAATGTCCACGATAAAAATACCACATTTTTTTCCTACTCCGTCTGTGTCTCATAGGAGGGCTGCGGGCAGAAACCCGTCCACCAGTGACATCATCGTTAGGCAGATTCTTTTTTTTTTTTTAAACAAGATTTTTTTTCCAAAAGATATTTTGATTTGTATTATTGTGAGAACGATGGCTTCCATTTTCACATTGCAACTTTTCAGGAATAGAAAGCCTGCAGATTCTATTAGCTTGGATTCCCCATCGATGATGTCACTGGTGGACGGGAGGACCAAGCAATTCATCAAGGTTCATCATTCTAATGCTCCCCCCCCTCTCTCTCTCTCTGTCTCTCTCTCTGCCACCCATAGGTTTTTTTCCCTCGGGGCTCTCTGTCTACCTTTACACTGTAATGTGTGTCATATCAATTCGCAGACAAAGATGCCTAATTCCCTCGCTTTTCAAAGCACACTAATTGCTCTGGTGACAAATCCTGACTGCTGTTGTGTTGTCATGGTAATTGCCTTGCGGGGGGCAGGGGGAGGGGGGTGACTTAGGCCCTAAGTCAGTGGTTCCCAAACTTTTTCAAGTCAAGGACCCCCAAATTGACACTAATTAGCCTGCGGACCCCCATTTGAAAATATGTGCCAGGGACCCCCATAAGAGAAGATTTTTACGGCTCTAGCAGTGATTCTCAACCCTTGTAATGTCAAGCACCCCCAGTTTGACATGCATTAGGCTACGGACTCCCATTTAATGACATTTCTATCCCTGGGACTCTTATTTATATTGTAAAATCAATGTTAATTTATGTTTATGTTTATGTTTATTTATTTGATATGGACATAATAATCACATTGCTCATTGCACAGTTGTACAATTAGTAGATGCATCATTTACAGTGTGTTAGCACATGTGCTAATTTTCACCACTTGTCCACAGGAGACTTTTCTAAAAACTACAGGGACACTATAGTTTAAAAAACACCCAATCAAGTACAAAAGATTATACATTCTAATAATATTTACAGCACAATTACAAAATCCATTACATAATCTCTAATACAAAAGTAAACATAATCATTCTAATAACCAGTCAGAAGCTATACATGTGAACACAGTTGATTTGATTTCAACCATAGTTTGAGTCCTCTGTAGAACACGTTACCATCAGACTCTAGTTTTAGAGCCGTAGGCAAAGAGTTCCATAAGTTTGCTCCCTTTACTGAGAAGGCAGACTGTCCGAATGAGTTGTTACACCTAGGAACAATACAGTTACCACTTGTTGAGGCTCGTGTGGTTGCTCTACCAGTGGTCGGAAGTCTATCAACCAGTCCAGAGAACAAAGGTGAAACATGACCATGTAAACATTTAAAAACCAATTTGGTAGTAGAAAAAAACACAAAATTGTCAAACGTAAAAAGGTTGTGTTTTTTTAGGATACCACAAAGGTGCCATCTCATCGGTTTTTGATCCATGATTTTTATAGCCTGTTTGTATATTGATGTTATTGGTTGTAAGACAGTTTTAGAGGATTGTGACCATGTTGTAACGCTGTATGCTAGGTGTGAGAAAATCATAGCATGCATGTACAGTTGTGCAGTTTTAGCTGATAAGTCCCTTCTGATATGCCGAAAACAATTTAGATTTGGTTTAACCTTCTTGCATATATGCTTTACCTGTTTTTCAAATTTTAAGTTTTTATCCAAGATTATTCCTAAGTATTTTACTTCACTCATTTCAGCAAGAGTTTCATTTTTGATGCGTACCTCAAAGGTATCCGCAGCAGGCCTGCTGCGGATGGAGATACACATTGAAACTGTTTTTTGTACATTAAGAGTTAATTGTGACGACTCTAGCCAGTTTGAGATCTTCTCCAATTCCTGTGTCAGCTGCGCAGCTGCCATGCTGGCTGTTTTAGCAGATTTTAGCAGATTTTAGCAGATTTAACTCTGAGAGTGTACAAATAGAACCAAATGCATTTGCGGGTCCATTTGGTTCCATTTGTACACTCAGACCCATAAGGGTCCATTTGGTTTCAAACTATCATTTAGCTGGGGATCCCCTGGAACTCCCTCAAGGACCCCTGGGGGTCCCCGGACCCCACTTTGGGAACCACTGCCCTAAGTGACTGAACGTTCCTGCATGTGACGTTTATGATTACCACCATGATGCAGTGGCTCTCAAACTTTTTCACGTAAAAGAGCTCCAAATTAATATGCATTTACCGGCGATATAGCTGCCTACCCCCATCTGTTTTTGAAAATAGCAGATTTAAAAGCAAATGTCTAAATGTATGCATAGGGATTAAAGTAGTTCAAGTAGTTTTGACACTATATATGACCTCATTTTGCTTGGGACCCCACATTGAGAAGTGCTGTGCTATAGAGAAGACGGACAGCCATCGGGTTGCCAACATACTTCATGTTGTGCCTTGTTCCGTGGCATGTTCTACTGGCAGTTTACCTTGACTGGAGAATGGTCTGACCACGTGGTCGCTGTCGGAAAAAATAATATATATATATATGCAGGTGTTGCCAGTTCTGCTTATCATACCCGACTTTGAGCTTGTTTTTCCTGTAAAGTTGCTTGTAAAAAGTAGTAGTTGCGGTTATTTTTTTTTGCTTATTGGGGCTTGCTTCTAAAGCGTAGTTGCTTATTTGGGCTTGCTTCTAAAGTGTAGTTGCTTATTTGGGCTTGCTTCTAAAGTGTAGTTGCTTATTTGGGCTTGCTTCTAAAGTGTAGTTGCTTATTTGGGCTTGCTTCTAAAGTGTAGTTGCTTATTTGGGCTGATTTCTCTCACAAAACCTGGCACCGGTGATTTGACGCGGGTGAGCGAGGAGGATGAAGTATATTCTCTCCACGGCGAGCCGAGCCTCCGTGCCAGAGGTCCCAGGGCGCCAAACACACGCCCGTTTATCCACCGCATGGATCAAATGGATGTGCGTGGGTTCAAGGAGGGGTCAGGGAAATATAGGGGACAACATACGTCAAACAATACGTACAGCAAGAGAAAAGTAGGATCATAAAAAGCCTTTTATCGTCTGGCAAACTGCATGGCCCTCCCACCCGGTGAAAGGGAGTGTGGGGGGGGGGGGGGGGTGGGAGAGAAAAGCCCTCTTGGATTGAGGAGTTTGATCATCATTATGGAACAACAAGAGCTACCTCTGACAGTTTGGCGCAGATGTAATGCTCAAATGAGAATGGTTTGGCTTTTTCCAAGGAGCCAAGGTTGAGATCATCTGTGCGTGCGTGCGCGCGCGCGCGTGTGTGTGTGTGTGTGTGTGTGTGTGTGTGTGTGTGCGCGTGCGCTTTGGCTGTCGCAGTGCCCTTAGGACGCCCTTGCGCCGTGTCAAACATCCATACCGAAGGGTTCTTCTTCTGCCGCAAATTGCTATTTAGGTTTCATAACGCCGTCGACCGACCCTCTCAAAACATTGTCCTTAATTAAATGTCAGCGGCCTCTCTCTGCGAAACAGGCCCCCTTCGTTTTATGTTCAGTCGGTGGGGTTAATTTGTTTGTGCATCATTAGGTCTGTGTGTCTGTGAGGAGGATGGAGGTGAATCATCACAGATTAAACGGGTACGACATGGCTTTTGACCTTCTAGTGGTGGGAGGATATTAACCCATTCTACAAAAGGTCTTCAGTTTTCTGAAACAATGTCTGAAAAATGTTTCTACTATACTAGACCAGTAGATCTCAAGCCTTTTCATGCCAAGAACCCCCACTTTTATCTATTTGGCTGTGGACCAGCATCTCAAAATATTTTGTTCCAGGGACCCCCCCAGAAGCAAGGATTTGAGTTAAAAACATTCGCTGTGAAATAATATATTCCAATTCAATGACTTACACTATTACATTATTTAATGATGTACTTAATTTCTCTGTTGTTAATTATTTTATTTAGTTTATACCATGTTGGTATATATGTACTGACGTCAAGCGATGACGCTGAAATAAGTTATAAAGGGGTAGAGTTATATAAGTGTTTTACTTCTCCCTACTCCTTTCCGAACATATAAAAGTAAAAAAAAATAATAATAATTATACTTGCGGCCTGTGAGGCTTGTTTTATTTGTTGTTGTTGTTTTTGTTTTGGGAATATTATTTTATTTGTTTCTATATTGCACTTATTTTAATTCTTTGACTTTTTTGTCGGAATAAAGTTTTTCATTCATTCATTCATATATATTAAAAGGATTTGTGGCACATTTGTCGCATATTTTTCAAAAATAGCAGAAGACCTGAGGCCCATTCTACAAAATGTCTTCTGAATCTTAACAGTTTTCTGAAAAGCGTATGCCCCCCCCCCCACACACACACATGATATTACTGGGGAGTATTCATTAGAGCTCAGCGCATGTCAGATATTTTGGAGCTAAAGCCAGAGAGACCATGACCTGAGATGGTTTGGACATGTACAGAGGAGGGATAGGGAGTATATCGGTAGAAGGATGCTGAGGTTGGAACTGCCAGGCAGGAGGCCTAGAGGAAGAACAAAGGCAAGATTTATGAATGTAGTGAAAAAGAAGACCATGAAGTTAGTTGGTGTGAGAGAAGAGGCGGCAGAGAGGGCAGGGTGAGAGATGGAGGCAAATGATTTGCTGTGGGGACCCCTGAAGGGAAAAGCCGAAAGGAAAAGAAGAAGATTCATTAGAGCTCAATTTGTTTTAGTAAATGATCTTTGAAGGTCATGTGCATTCCGTACTGTATAATCATGACGAGAATCTCGTCTGTCGGGTGGAAACCTCCTATGTCTAAAACGGTTACTTTTTCAGGATTCAAATTCAAAAATAGAAAAACTTGCAGATTGACGAGCTCAAAATGTGGCGCAAAATTGTGGATCTGCTACTTTTGGTGTGTTTTTGTGT
This sequence comes from Electrona antarctica, assembly GCF_951216825.1. NCBI lineage: Eukaryota > Metazoa > Chordata > Actinopteri > Myctophiformes > Myctophidae > Electrona > Electrona antarctica. The sequence goes on from NC_136805.1 coordinate 34,483,135, forward strand.
GACGCTGTAAGTATGACCAAGTAAGGTGTTAATTTACGAACAAACACAGAAAACAAACCAAAAAAAAAAAGAGTATGGAGATAAGAGGTTTCTGCCCGACAGCGACGATACGCTAAATATGATTAAGTGCTTATATGTACAGATTGAGGACCATATGTTACTGAACAGTACACACATCATAGCGCTAATCCTGCTTACTGTAGTGTAGGTAAATCACCACAATGCATTGTGGGGGATCAAACGTTAGGATGCTAGAAGCTGTGTGCGACCACAGAATAGCATCTTCTCTGCAAGCAGTGCTGGGTGCAAAGAAACTAAGTACATGTACATGAGGGTGCGGCCAATTGTCTCCCATTATAAACCAGCCTCTGCTTGTCAGGGGGGGGGGGGGTGCCTTCCTTGTGGTGGACCTTGGCCTTGACATGCTCAGTGGTGTCACTTGGCTCAACCCTCAGGGTGATTATCTTGTCGTTGGGGGTCTTGGCGAAGATCTTTTTTCATTCATTCAGGTTTTGTTTATTCTCGAAATTACACTGAGTAATTAAACTCATTCTCAGTGTCGTCGAGTAATACAATATCGTATAGAAAAATATCACAATACATCAGAAGAAAAGAAGAAAAGGTATATGTGAATTACATTTAGGTTTACAAATAAAAAGCTAAGACAAATTTCAAAACGATCTAAAAACAGTTACATATTGTGGGGGTCTGTGTGCTCACCAAGGTTTTAAAACGACTCAAGGGTACCAATGTGGTCAATTAATATCGTTTGCAGGTCATTCCATGTATTAGGGGCCACAGAAGCCAAATGCAGATCTACCAAGTTCAGAGTAATTTGGGGACATTAATTGACCGGGTGTGGTAGGGTCCCATTTCAGAAAAGATGATATGTATTTAGGACAATCTCCAAGCATGGCTTTATACAAGAACAGGTGCCAATGCAGTTCTGGTCTTTCTGGCAGGGAGGACCATCCAACCTTGTTATATAAGATACAATAATGAGTACCATAGCTATCACCCGTCTAGGGATTTAAGAGTGGATGCTGCTGCATGTCTATAGATTATGTCTCCATAATCCAAGACAGGCAGGTGTGGGCGAGGCCGCGCATCATTGTGATGTCAGAACATGCCAGTTCCATATATGGAAATCTAGGGGTGATCAGTGCCCGCTGGGGGTGATCAGGTGTGATCAATTGGCTAATAAAGGGCGAGGTCGTGCATCATTGTGATGTCAGAGGATCATGGTGATGTCATAACAGGCCTGCTCCATATATGGAGATCTAGGGGTGGTCTGGATTTGGGCCCTGTCCGGAGCCTGGGCAGAGGCTTTAGTGCTGGTTCTGGACAACTGGTGCAATGCACTCCCTGTGGTGGTGTGGAACACACACACACACGGTTCTCCAGTTACAGTGGATTACAGACGTACGTACATACTGTATATGTGCAAGTAACTTCCACGCCACTGAGCAATTGGAGCCTGTACTATATGCAAGTTGTTAGCATTTTGACTGGAGGTATTGTTTCAGACTATTTCTTCTATGGATGGCTTGTAGACATTTTTCATCTCGACAGATAATGGAAGAATCATTGTGATCGCTCCCACAGAATTGCAACAACTCAAGCCCGCCCTGCATCGTCTCCGACAGCGTCCTATAGGAACAGAGGCGTTGCAGAGACCATACAACTGTCTGAACATTCGTTCACTCTGCGTTTTTCACATTAATTCAAAGCGTCTCTCTCTGCCTGGGAAATGACAACACTGACTGCAGAGAGATGCAGCCGCCTGAAGTTACACTTTGATGGACACAGTGGTCTATCTATCTCTTCCGTTGACTTCAGTGGTGAAATCGTGACACCCCCCCCCCCCACCTCCCCCTTCCCCGGCCCCCTCGGGTCATTTCACTGGGCCTTATCAGTGCCAGCCAAATGCAGGGAGTCTGGTGTAGAGGGGACTGAAAGGAGATGATTTGCGGACAGTCTGGTGCGCTAACACTCTGCATGCTGTCCACATTGTGGCTTCACAATGCACTGTGGAGACGAGAGGGGGGGGGGGGGGGGTTGGGGTGTCCCGTTCACACTGTGCGCTCGTGGATGGGAAAACGCCTGCCGAACTCCACGGTTATTCTTTTTATGTGAAAACGCAACGATTGCGATGGCAATTGCTAATACGGTATACGACGTTGTGTGGTGCAGCAGCAGCAGCGACGGCGCTCCACAGATGAACATCAGATGAATGACAGCCCGGGGTTCATACAGTCAGTGATGCAACCCTTTTGCGGCGCTATCCTGCCTGTGACAGGGAAAATCCACTGGCCACAAGTGTTTGATGCAGTTGAGCCTCGGCCCCTGCACCTCACTCCTCCTCTGCACAAAATCCACTTAGGAGGAATAATAGAAGGAGGAGTCCGATAAAATATATCGTTGCTGTCAGGCGTCATCTATTCTCCACATTCTAACTTTGTATGTTTTTTCCTCAAATCAACAGCAACACCCTATACTTGATCATGCTACAGCATCACTCAAAAGTAGCAGATCCATTCCACAAGTGATGTGTACTTTTGCGGTTTTCGTATTTGTATCCTGAAAAGTTTTTGACATATAATGTTTCCACCCGACAGAGACGATGTATGAAATCAATCTGTTTCCTTAACCCATTTTAGGCGGGAACCCCTTTTGGTGTTAGCATTATGTTATGCTTTAGCTATTGAAAAATAGCAGATCTACAAGCTCATAGCGCGCCACTCGGTGGCGCGCTACGAGCTTGTAGGTCTGCTATTTTTGAAAAAAGAAAGACTGACATATTAACATAGCTTTTTCAGAAAACTGTCAGGATGTAGAAGACATTTTTAGAATCTGATCTCAGGTCAAAATGGGTTTTAATTATAGGGTCCAGATCAATGAAGGAAGCGTCTTTTGAATTGGCAACAATAAACACCCCAAATGATGTCTCTAATAAAATACAGTGGAGGAAATACAGTGATGAACCATTTTGGGTACAAGTGGTACATGTAGTAAAGGTTCTATGGCAGTCAAAAGGAGCATTTGTTAATGTAAAGTAGTATAACATTTACAATTTAGGCATTTAGCAGACATTGTTTCCTGTTTATTTTTTACAAGCCTTTGCAAATGTAATCACATTGTGATGATCCAGATGCCCTTCTGATACGGTTCCTGTTTTCAAACAGCATTTATTAGGGAGACTTGGAGATACTGTCCTTGTATCATTCAAAATGTAAGCCTATTATCATAGGAAAACAATTGGGTTCAGGGATATACAACAGTTAATCAAACTAATAGTAATCAATCAATAATCATAAAGATGTAATGTCATTACAGGCACAAAAAAAAACATTCAAAGAAATGCAAAAGGTGATGAAAATCACGTCGTATTTTAAGCTTATAGATTCACTATTCACTATTTTTGCATGAAAATATAGAATTATGCTTACGCAGTTAATTGATTATATCGGAAAATGAATTGACAGAACAAACCGCTAAATATAATCAATAGTTGCAGCCCTGTTCGGGCTCCATATAAACATTTGTCTTAAGTATTTGTGTAAAGAGGGGGGGAAGCTATTTGTGTGAACTGTGAACATGTATTTGGGTGTAGAGAACGTTGAGTGAGACTACAGAGACATGTGGTTGAGACGAGCCTTGTTGCTCTCTCTGTCAGTATGTCAGGTGCTGTGTTTGTGCAGCCTGTTGCCCGGCAACCCCAGCCAAACACACTGCTGAAAGTGGAAAGCTGTAAACTAAAGCTCGCAGAAGTGGATGGTGTCACACGAGCACGTGTGCGTGTGTGTGCGTGCGTGCGTGTGACTGTGTGACTGTGTGTGTGTGTGTGTGTGTGTGTGCAAACAGGGACTGCTGCTGCCCTCCATGGGGCTTCAAAAGCTGTTGCAACTCGTCCAAATGTTTTCCTTCCAGACTTTGACGTGACACAGACTGATGCCGCAAAGAAGCTATAGGGAAGCTTCTAAAGAGAGGGAAGACAGTGCACGTGCTGTTATTATTGCATGAAGTAACAGCCAGTCAGTTTATTATTATATAGTGATAAATCCTTAAATGAGAGGTAAGGATTGATGCTCCAAGGTCCTCTGAGGCCCCTTTTCCACTAACATAACTTTGGTTCTAGAACTGGTTCCATTCTGGATTCTTGGAACCTTTGGTGCTTTCACGGAATCAACGGACATGTTTTGGTTGATTCACAGTTCACACTGATGAAGGCTGGATGGCCGAAACGTTTGTTCCCTGTTCAAAATTAAATAATTTTTTTTGAACTGCAGTCTTGGTGTGTGCGACGGTGCGACCCACTACCGTTATGTATTGGTTACACTTCCGAACCATCTTTTTTGAGTGATGATTTTTTTTTATATAGGAACCAATTCAGTGGAAACACACTGAACTGGTTAAATATTTGGCGTGGGGGGGGGGGGGGGGGGGAGAACCGAACCGGTTCGACCCCAGTGGAAAAGGGCCCTGAATGAACTATATTTATAGCAAAGGAATCATACAAATTATTTGGCGGTTATATATATAATCATGGAATGACATGTAACATGTATTACATCAGGCTGTTCTGACGCGTAGGAAAAGAGCATTGCTATTAACATAAGAGGGGAGGTTTCCGCTAATCTCCTCTTGATAATAATATAACTGGAGAGATTTCGTCCCTGACCTTTTAAACACACGTGACATTTCACCAGTTAGTTGAGTAGCTGGGACCACATCTTCCATGAGATAAGGAGAGTATCTCATTTAAATGTCACAGCATTGAGACAAAATACCTCTGAAATCGTTGAGGAAAGGCTGTCCTTAACTGAGATAATATACCTAAAAGGGAGGGGGGGGGGGGAGCGGGGGAAGAAACTGCAAGGCAATTTGTGGCACTGTCTCATTAAAGTCCTGTTATGCCTTGCTAATAATTAAACGCTCACATTCTGAAGTCATCCCGACAAACACAGCATGACATCGCTGCTGTCTGGCAGATACAAGAGACCTTGTATCTGCATATTATTTCAACTGATTGTTTTTTTTTCCTTCACTTAATGCTCACAAGTATAGCAAAAACAGCCACTCTACAAGCTCACAACGCGTTGCGACGCGACACCTTGTGAGCTTCTAAATCGTCTTGTTTTCTATAAATATTTAACCAAAGAAAATGATTAACGAGAGCTTGTGACTATACGACGTTGAACCCATCGGAACAACACATTTTCTGTCTTTTTTTTTGTTGCTTTTTTTCCATCCGACGGTGACGACGTCGTGCTTTAACACAATCCATGCCAATACATTACAATAGATAATAATTGACTTTAATTGACTTTACACTCTGCCCTGGAGTTACAAGGTTTACACTCTGCCCTGGAGTTATGAGGTTTACACTCTTCCCTGGAGTTACCAGGTTTTCACTCTGCCCTGGAGTTACGAGGTTTACACTCTGCCCTGGAGTTACGAGGTTTACACTCTGCCCTGGAGTTACCAGGTTTACACTCTGCCCTGGAGTTACGAGGTTTACACTCTGCCCTGGAGTTACGAGGTTTACACTCTGCCCTGGAGTTACCAGGTTTACACTCTGCCCTGGAGTTACGCGGTTTACACTCTGCCCTGGAGTTACCAGGTTTACACTCTGCCCTGGAGTTACGAGGGGACTAAATGGGGATATGGAAATAACTAGTTAACCTTGTGTCAGCTGGTAATACGTAAAAAGCAAAACAAAAAGGCAAGCCTTTGCATGCAGCAATGTAGCTAACCTAGCCTCTGTGGCGCTCTGAGAGGAACAGAGGGATACCAGGGTGGGGATTGTTACACTAACTGATTTTATTAAGTGGAACACCTGCTGTGAGCTCAATCTGCCACGCGGGGATTGTTTGACGCAAATTATACATAATTCCTGGAGCATGACAAAACATCTAGGACCCTGTACATTATGGTTCAGCGCCGGTATGATTCCGTATTAATAAAGAGAATAATAATAAGTGGTGTTTGTGAAGACAGGTAAAACGTTTGATGTCAGAATTCTGAATCTCGTGGCGCCCAAGTGTTAAGGTCAACTCCTACTCTAGTTTCAGGTGATACGGTGGTTAGTCAAAACGATGTGTTGGGGTGAGCGGTGAGTCACTTACCACCGCACCATCATGTTGTAGTTTCCTGTGGTCACCTTATCACCTAAAACTGCATGGAGTATGAATAGGCCTTTAGTCGTTGACATAGTGCTTATTGTTATTAGTGTTGGTTTCCCATTTATGATTTGTGCAGGCTTAATCGGTAGTGGTGGAAAGTAACCAGGTACATATACTCAAAGACTCTTGGCCTACTTAAGGTACAATTTTGAGGAACTTTTACTTTACTTTTCATTTTATGATCAGAGGCAAATGTCGTACTCTTTTTTTTTTTTTTTTTTACCCCACTACAATTATTTGACAGCTTTAGTTACTATTCAAATTTAGATCGAAAATATATTAAAAAAAATTAACCACATAATTTAGCATTTTAAAAAGATTGGGCCTTAGATGTAATAAAAAGAAAATGTTAAATGTCTTTTTTTGTGACCTAAATGTAGATATAAAATCAAATCTCAAATAATAAATAAATGCCCAATGTTCTCAGGGGCCAATTCAATTCAAAGGAGCTTTATTGGCATGAGAAAACATACATTTATGTTGCCAAAGCAGGTGTCAAAATATAATAAACAGTTGAAAATGGCGGAAGTATATACAGTTGACCACTGTTGCGCTATTCTGAACTAAAGCTCATTAGATAGAATTACTAGTATTCTGTGATGAGGTCCTGATGGGTGTACTACACTACAGGCTTTAGTTTAGACATACTATTGGTCCGACTGTCATTAGACAGACAACCTACCTCAAACCCTACCTAACCCTAACCGCAAGCACGGAGGCAGCGCATGTTCCACCGCATGTCGGTCACACCGTTGGTGTGTGGTGTGTACAGCATTGTGTAAACAGTCAAGCTATGTCACATTGCATCACATTTTATACATGTTATACATACAGGGTATGAAGCTTTTTTTGAAACAAATAGCAGCAATCCTTTGCAGTCACTTTGGGAAAAAAAGCATTTTCTTTTCAAGACTATTTAAAGGTAGCAGCTCTGTTTACATACAGTAGACCTAGCGGTCTAGTACAGTGGTTCCCAAACGTTTTAGCTCAAGACCCAAAAGATTTCCCCCGAGACCCAAACTAGTGAAAATAGCAGTGAGCTTGTAGATCGGCTATTTTCACGACTTCTTAAACATTTATAATAGATTTGTATTTCATCATGAAATTAATGGAAAAATAAAAATAAAATCACACTTGTGTGAAGTGAGGGGCACTATTATCATCATACATCAGCCAGTCAAATTCATCACATTCCGTGCTACAAACACACAGCTGTGCCATAGGAGAGCCTAGCGATATATATATATATTTTTTTTTTGTCTCCACCAGGCCGAAGGCATGGGGAGAGAGTATGTTTTGCACTCCGTCCGTCCATGTGTGTGTGTCCGTCCGTCCGTCCTTCCGTCTGTGAACAGCTGATCTCCGGCACCGTTAACCCGGTCGATGCCAAATTTTGCACACACACTCCCTGGATGCCAACGATGAACCTCTGCCCCAAAATTTCCAGAAGGGCCTGTTATAGCGCCACCAGGAGGCCGCTTTGTGCAAAACAAGTTTTTGGACAGTACACCTACAGATTTTGTCCAAACATCACGCAAATTGGTACACAGTCTCTCTAGAGCCATTCAACGAAACGGGTCTTTCAGATTTCTCAGACTCCATCCTGATTGGCTAAGATTGGCTTCCAAAGTTCGCAGGAGTGCTCAGTTTCAAACAAAATGCTGCAAATCATGAACACATCGTGTGATTTCCGTGAAATTGTGCACGCACATTCCCACTAGGCCAAGGAAGAAATGCCACATGAACATTTTCAACTCAGCCTCATGGTGGCGCTATAACTAACCAAAAAGTGTTTTTACCTCTAACTGCACGGATCTGTGGATAACTTTGTATGCCAACTCCCTAGAGGCCAAGGAAAAACCTTTGCCTGGAATTTTTCACATCTGCTCTTTATAGCGCCACCAGGAGGCCAACATATGTAAAACACATTTTCTAATATTACTCCTTCAGATTTTATCCAAATTTCACGCAAATCGGTACACATGCTCTCCATAGTCATGTGATCAAGACGGGTTTGTTTGATTTCTCATAATCCACCCTCATTGGCTACAATTGGCTTCTAAACTTTTCAGGAGTAGCCCGCTTTGTACAAATCACCACAACTACTCAACGCAGTGTCCGATTGTGGTGAAACTGTGCATGCATATTCCCACTAGGCTTTGGAAGAAATGCCACTTGACAGTTTTCAAATCAGCCTCATGGTGGCGCTACAACAGGCAAAGCCGCGTCTCTCACACACACACACACACACACACACACACACACACACACCCTAAACATTTTGCCAAACATCACACACACACTCCTTTCCTGCTGGTGGAGACCTGTGCCCAGAAGGGCACTTTTTCTAGTTTTTTATATTTTTTGAAAATGTTTTGATTTGAAATAATGATAATTAAAAACGAAATTTAGGAAACACAAATTAAAGGGACCCGTAAAAATGTGTCCGTGACACACAAATGTGTCCCGACCCACTGTTTGGGAACCAGTAGTCTAATAGCGGATACATACATGTACCCTTTCTGTTTGGGAACCAGTAGTCTAATAGCGGATACATACATGTACCCTTTCTGTTTGGGAACCAGTAGTCTAATAGCGGGCCCATACATACATGTACCCTTTCTGTTTGGGAACCAGCAGTCTAATAGTGGGCCCATACATACATGTACCCTTTCTGTTTGGGAACCAGCAGTCTAATAGCGGGCCCATACATACATGTACCCTTTCTGTTTGGGAACCAGTAGTCTAATAGCGGGCCCATACATACATGTACCCTTTCTGTTTGGGAACCAGCAGTCTAATAGCGGGCCCATACATACATGTACCCTTTCTGTTTGGGAACCAGCAGTCTAATAGCGGGCCCATACATACATGTACCCTTTCTGTTTGGGAACCATTAGTCTAATAGCGGGCCCATACATACATACATGTACCCTTTCTGTTTGGGAACCAGCAGTCTAATAGCGGGCCCATACATACATGTACCCTTTCTGTTTGGGAACCAGCAGTCTAATAGCGGGCCCATACATATACATGTACCCTTTCTGTTTGGGAACCAGCAGTCTAATAGCGGGCCCATACATATACATGTACCCTTTCTGTTTGGGAACCAGCAGTCTAATAGCGGGCCCATACATACATGTACCGTTTCTGTTTGGGAACCAGCAGTCTAATAGCGGGCCCATACATATACATGTACCCTTTCTGTTTGGGAACCAGCAGTCTAATAGCGGGCCCATACATACATGTACCGTTTCTGTTTGGGAACCAGTAGTCTAATAGCGGGCCCATACATACATGTACCCTTTCTGTTTGGGAACCAGCGGTCTAATAGTGGGCCTTACATACATGTACCGTTTCTGTTTGGGAACCAGCAGTCTAATAGCGGACCCATACATACATGTACCGTTTCTGTTTGGGAACCAGCAGTCTAATAGCGGGCCCATACATACATGTACCGTTTCTGTTTGGGAACCAGTAGTCTAATAGCGGGCCCATACATACATGTACCCTTTCTGTTTGGGAACCAGCGGTCTAATAGTGGGCCTTACATACATGTACCGTTTCTGTTTGGGAACCAGCAGTCTAATAGTGGGCCCATACATACATGTACCCTTTCTGTTTGGGAACCAGCAGTCTAATAGCGAGCCCATACATACATGTACCCTTTCTGTTTGAGAACCAGCAGTCTAATAGCGGGCCCATACATACATGTACCCTTTCTGTTTGGGAACCAGCAGTCTAATAGCGGGCCCATACATACATGTACCCTTTCTGTTTGGGAACCAGTAGTCTAATAGCGGGCCCATACATACATGTACCCTTTCTGTTTGGGAACCAGCAGTCTAATAGCGGGCCCATACATACATGTACCCTTTCTGTTTGGGAACCAGCAGTCTAATAGCGGATACATACATGTACCCTTTCTGTTTGGGAACCAGCAGTCTAATAGCGGGCCCATACATACATGTACCCTTTCTGTTTGGGAACCAGCAGTCTAATAGCGGATACATACATGTACCCTTTCTGTTTGGGAACCAGTAGTCTAATAGCGGATACATACATGTACCGTTTCTGATTGGGAACCAGCAGTCTAATAGTGGGCCCATACATACATGTACCCTTTCTGTTTGGGAACCAGCAGTCTAATAGCGAGCCCATACATACATGTACCCTTTCTGTTTGGGAACCAGCAGTCTAATAGCGGGCCCATACATACATGTACCCTTTCTGTTTGGGAACCAGTAGTCTAATAGCGGGCCCATACATACATGTACCGTTTCTGTTTGGGAACCAGCAGTCTAATAGCGGATACATGTACCCTTTCTGTTTGGGAACCAGTAGTCTAATAGCGGGCCCATACATACATGTACCCTTTCTGTTTGGGAACCAGTAGTCTAATAGCGGGCCCATACATACATGTACCGTTTCCGGTTCCAGAAGGAAGGCTATTATACTATGTTGGCCTGGTGGCCGTTAGCGGTATATGCTGTGCGTCAGCTCTGCAGAATGTGAGGGTGACAGGCAGCAGCATTCTCCTCCTCCTCAGTACACACACACACACACACACACACACACACACACACACACACACACACACACACACACAGTCGCAAAGGAAACATGCCTTCCTCTTCCTTCCTTCCTCCCCCCTTATCCCTTTTTTTCTGCTCCCTCTCTACCCCCCCTCCCCTCCCCTCCCCCCTAGTCTTTGCCCATGGCCTGAGGGAACAGTTGGCTTTCTGAATGCCCCCCCCCCCCCCCCCCCCCCCCCCCCTTGCCTTTGTGAGCATACACACACAGTGATTGGCTTGCCCCGCTCAGCATCATGGGGGCAAAACCGTCAGTGTTGCCATGTCTGCTTATTATAAGCGACTTGTCTGCTTTATTATATGTCTGCCATGTCTGCTTATTATAAGCGACTTATATACCGCCCCCTTGTTTTTGATGGGCGCTATAGCCCCTCCTATGTCCAGCTCTGAGGGTCTGTGTAAACACAAACATTGAAGACAAAAGTGAGGACGCAAATTGTGATTGGCCGGAATGAGATGTGTGTATGATGACGTGTGATGATAAGAGCGCCCCTCACTTCACACAGGTGTGATTTCTTTTTCCTGTAAAGTCACTTATTGAGGGTTTTGGGGGTTTTTGGGACACCTTTCTTCTAAAGTGTAGTTCAGTGGTTCCCAAACTTTTTCATTAGCCTGCGGACCCCCATTTGAAGAGATAATGCCAGAGACCCCCATAAGAGATGTTTACAGCTACAGCAGTGATTCTCAACCATTTTAATTTCAAGGACCCCCCAGTTTGACATGCATTAGTCTCCGGACTCCCCATTTAATTGCATTTCTATCTCTGAGACCCCAATTTAAATTGTAAAATCAATGTTAATTTAACTCTGAGAGTGTACAAATGGACGGGTCCGTTTGGTTCCATTTGTACACTCTCAGAGTTACAGATCCATAAGGGTCCATTTGGTTCCAAACTATCATTTAGCTGGGGACCCCGTGGAACTCCCTCAAGGATCCCTGGGGGTCCCCGGACCCCACTTTGGGAACCACTGGTGTAGTTGCTTCTTGTATGGGCTTGTTTCCTGATGTTTTTCATGTCCATGATCCTTAATTTTCATGTCAAGGATCCCCACGTTGTATATATTTGTCCACGGACCGCCATATGAAAGTATTTTGTGCCATGGACCCCTCCCCATGAAATATTTGTGTATTTAAAACATTCCACATTTTTTCCCCACTTTTTTAAGATTTGTTTTCAGAATAGCAGATCTACAAACTTGTAGATCGGCTATTTTCAAATAGCTGCTGTATCGAAGATTAAAGTGCTCATGTAGCCAAGTGGGCTCGTTTTCATAGACCCGGTTCCTTGTTTCTCTCGCAAAATCTGGCAACACTGCCTGGCTGCTGCTTGTAGCCTGTCCACATGAAACGATGGGCGCAAGAGGGGCAAAAAGTATCAAAACTGCTATATAGAACTACTCTGATACAAGTACTTAAAGTAGCCTACCAAAAGTAAAAGTACTCAATTTGCAGAATATCCCATTTCAAGTTTTCAAATGTATAAAAAGATTTTTTGGAAAATAGTCAATCTACAAACTCACAATGCTCTCTCCCCATTTCCTGTCAGCCTACTGTCTATCCCCCAAAAAAACATCTTAAAATCTACAAAGTAACTAGTAACTAAAGTTTTCAAATAAATGTTGTGGAGTAAAAGCAAAAGTATTGGAAATGTAATACTCACGTAAAGCACAAATACCTAAACATTGTACTTAAGTACAGTACTCAAGTAAATGTACTTACAGTAGTTGCTTTACACCACCGGAAATAACTGATGTGCTTAGCGATTGTTCTGTTGATTACTTTTCTGATTAATCGAATAATTGAGAAGGTGGTTGTTTGTTTTTGTCTTTTTTTTCAAAATACAGTATTCTCTACCATGAGTAATTTAATAAACAAAAACATAAGAAGGTTCAAGGTTGTACTTTATTGTTACATCTTGTGTACATGTACGAGTACAACTTATTTTGGTTTGGCTTCCTTCAGACAATGCAGCAGCATACCAGTAGTAGGCAACGTCAAACAGCAACAACAGCAAAAAAGAATCGATAGAATAAAGAGAGGGCAAAAAAGTGCAAACAAAGAGTAAAAATAAGGGCATCATAAGTGCATGTGCATATTTTCCCTGTAGTAGCAAAGTTAGGTGAACTTTGTGTGAACAACTTCACAGTAGTAGGCTATGTTCCATATATACAACACATTTTTTTTTAGAAAGGTGCAATTCGACAAATGGGTGAATAGCTGAATAATTGAAATAATAACAATCGAAATAATAATTGAAATAGCGGAATAATTGAAATAATAACAATCGAAATAATAATTGAAATAGCGGAATAATTGAAATAATAACAATCGAAATAATAATTGAAATAGCGGAATAATTGAAATAGGTTTTGCTGACACGGTGGGAGCTTTAGATTAGATTTAAACCATAGCAGCATGACTTGACACACAGGTCTGGGAAGAGGTCTATCGTGCTTTCAGAGCCCCTTGAAGCACGGCAGCTTCCCAGCTTTGTACATGTAGAGCAAAGGATGAACAAACACCGACGTCATGGCCATTGCATATGCGATCTCAGCAACCTCGATGGGAAGATTCAGTAGTGTAATAACAAGATGGGGAACGATGCTCATTAGATTCACTGACATCACCACCAAGCTGATCAGAATGATTCTAAAAGCTCTTCTCTTCGGGTGGTCCTCTCCACTGCCCCTCTGTCCTTCTCCTGGTCCGGGCTGTTTCAGAGCCCTGAGGACCGCGAGGCAGCAGAAACACAGCACACACATGCACGCGACGTAATAGCCCAGGGTGAGGTAAATTAACAACGCGATATCAATCAAGCCGAGTTTGAGCAGCGTCAGCCAGACGGTGCAGAGTGCGAACACCGCCAGCCAGACGGCGCAGGAAGAGGCCACTTTGTACCGAAGAGGCTTGTACCTGAGAAACACCACAGGGTGAACCACTGCTACGTAACGCTCCACACAGACACAGCACTGGAACGACGGAATACAGAGCCCGGAACAAACGGTACAAGTGAAATACACAACCACTAGCACGATGAAGTTGCGTGTGAAGAGGTAAACGAGGTAAACGGCAGAGTTCAGGAGAGAGATGGTCACAGACACGATCAGGTTGAGATAGAAGAACTCGGAGGCTAAGGTCCCATCACCAGCTCCACTCAGAATCAGCCACAGAACGTAGCTGTTGATGGGCAGAACCAGGATGAGGTTGATGGAGTTCATAGCAATTGGCAGACCGTGGATGGAGGAGTCAGTGCCGTTGGCCAGTGTGTTGTTCATATTGAGGGTTCTGGGTTTGCCCTGTAACCGGTACAGAAGAGACGACACATAATGTCTGGATTTTAGTGCAGTTGACTAAAAGGATGCAAATTATCGATTCATTTATGAATTGATCATTGATGACCTTATTGATCGATTAACCGGTTAGTTGATAAGCAGTGTTTTCTTTTCTTTTCTTAATCTGAGAATCTTAATTTCCCTCAATGTCTAACATAAAAATCTACGTTTTGCTGATTATACAGAAAGAATACAAAAGCCATATTATATTCTTAATCAAATAGAGATACAGGGCCAGGCAATGGCATCTTTTATGAGTGCACATGCAGACAACGTTACAAACCGCCCAATGATAGAACTGCAATTTTTTCAATCGTTTAACTGAAGAAATTCTTAGCGACGATTCATCGATTTTTCGATGAATTGTTAACATCCCTAGCTGACTAAATATATCAATAACACAAGTTCACACAACTAAACATTTTTAAACAACTATTCTCAACATTCTTCTGTAAAGAACAACCATTCTATTGGACAATGAAACACATTAAGGTTGAAGTGATCTCACACGTTTAGATGCCAGCAGAGTGTCTCAGATCTCTGAGTTGGGTGTTTTGGTGAAGTCTCTTGTTCCGAAGGTCACTTTTCTTCCTGATGAGAGCAGATCCTACAAATGATGAACTCTAAACGGGTCCAAGAGGAGCTGCTTGACTCCCAACTGGTGTGGACTGATGCAGGTAGACAAAGAAATGACAAACTCTGTACTTTGCCTCCTCTAACTATTCCTTTCCCTGCCCCTCCTTCCACTTGTATTGCTTGTTGCACACCTGCACTCACAAAGCATTTTCATATTGCATTTGAACACATACTGTACATGTTCCATGGAAATGTATGTTTAATCACCCGGGCAGTCGTTGTGCAAACTTTGCCCTTAACTTGGTTGGATAAACTCAGGCAACAACGATGTGCTGATAATTTGTTTAACACACTCCCATGTGTGTACACATTCATTTCACTTTCAAACAACGTTTAGGGTCATTTAAGGTCTACTTGGGCTTTTGTGAGCACCCCCAGACAGATTCCAAGTCGCTTGATTCAGTATTTAGATATTTGATATTCATTTTAAATGTATTTTATTAAAATAATATGCAATCTACAAGCTCGAAACTCGCTGCAGCGCACAAATATTTTGAGTTTTTTTTCACAATTTGTGTAAACATGACATGCCCAAAATAGAGATGGATTATTAATCGATTGTGTTATTACATTTTTATTTATTTTATTATAATCTAATAGTTTGACTGTTGCATGCACCCCTACAAGCTCACAACGTGTCTCATCTATTGTGAGCTTGAAGATCAGCTATTTTAAAAGAATCTTGACATAAAATGTGGAACATTTGGAAGATGTTTGAAACATAACATAAATTTGTCTCCCTGGCACAAATCTTTTAGTTCATTACATGAAAGTAATTGAGAACCACTGGTTTAAATAACAATTATCCCAAATAAGCATCTACACTTTTACAAACAAGCCCCCCCCCCACCCCAAAAAATTGCCAATATTTACAAGCATGATAAACAAGCCCAAAAGGCGCTTATAATAAGCAGACATGGCAACACGGCCTCTCCTTCCCTTGCTCTCTGCTCTAACGGGAATCATGGGAGCTTTAATGGATGTCAATGAAACGTGTGCTTGTTGTCACAGTGTTACGCCGATCACTGCCCCCCTCTCCATTGGTGTTGTCACAGTGTTACACCGATCACTGCCCCCCTCTCCATTGGTGTTGTCACAGTGAAGCATCCTACCCCCCAAAAGAAAACCCACACCCTCCCCTCTGACCTCACACTGTTTACCAAACAGTGGGTTGGGACCCATGTTTGGGTCGTGGACCAATTTAGTTTTGGTCGCGAGTAAATATGCCCTTTTCTTCATTTCCTCTATATATATATATATAGGAAATGAAGAAAAGGGCATATTATATATAGGAAATGAAGAAAAGGGCATATTTACTTGCGACCAATACAAAATTGGTCCATATATATATATATATATTATATATATATATATATATATATATATATATATAGGAAATGAAGAAAAGGGCATATTTACTATATATATATATAGCTAGCTCTTGAGAGCGTAAAATGAAACCAAATGGACCCGTAAGAATTAAAGATCTAAGGGAATTATAGCTTACCAACTCTCCATCATTTAGCTGGGGACCACCTGGAGCCCCCTCAAGGACCACTGGTGGTCCCCCGGCCACTGGTTGAAAACCACTGCCCTGGCATAGTCAAGTGTGCACACAGAACATTATGACTGGAACGCAGCCAGCCGGTTGGTTGGTTGGTTGGTTGGAGGATGTGGGCCGGCCTCTGGAGTCTGCTGGCGGTTTGTTCATTCATAAACCAGGTGGGAACTGTAAATGAAAACACAGACATCTCTCCCTCCTCCTCCCTCCTCCTCCCTCCTCATCTCTCCCTCCTCCTCCCTCCTGCTCCCCTAACACTTTGAAAGCTCACATTGTGTGCTTGCTTTAAGCAGCAATAGGAGTTGTGTCGGGCGAGGTCCAAAATTATAGAGATACGTTTTTCTCATTTCCCTGAAATGCGGTTGCATCTACATTTTAGGGCATCGAACGTTAAAACAAATTAACAAACAAACACAGCTCACAAGTAAATACGCACATACGCAGGCACGCACGCACATGCGCGTACACACACACACACACACACACACCCTCCTTTGCAATACCGTTATGTAATCAATAGATCAGCTGTGACCCATTAAAAATGGGAAAGCACCTATGTCATTTTACATTTGTTGCTGTTTTTTTAACCACTTTAACTATTATTTTATACTTTGGCTGTTCAAAAATAGCAGATATACAAGCTCAGCGTCACTTTGTGGCGTGCTAGGAGCTTGCTTTTTTATCATGAAAATGATAAAGTAGTATCATTGTCTCCACCAGACCGAAGGCATGGGGAGAGAGTATGTTTTGCACTCCATCCGTGTGTGTGTGTGTGTGTGTGTGTGTGTGTGTGTGTGTGTGTGTGTGTGTGTGTGTGTGTGTGTGTGTGTGTGTGTGTGTGCGCTTGTGTGTCCGTCCGTCCGTCCATCTGTTACCAGCTAATCTCTGGCACCGTTAACCTGGTCGATGCCAACATTTTCACACACACTCCCTCGATGCCAACGATGAACCTCTGCCCCACATTTTCCACAACGGCCTGTTATAGCTCCACCAGGAGGCTGACTTTTGAGAAACACATTTTTTTATATTACTCCTCCAGATTCTGTCCAAAAATCCTGCAAATCGTTACACACTATCTCTATAGGCATGTGTTCAAGACGGATCTGTCCGATATTTCAGATTCCATCCTAATTGGCTAACATTGGCTTTCAAAGTTTGCAGGATTGGCCCATTTTGAACAAAAAGCCTCAAATCATGAACGGAGCGTGCAATTTACGTGAAATCTTTCACTGACTTTCCTACTAGGCTGAGGTCCACCCTTTTCACATTGGCCTGTTATAGCGCCACCAACAGGTGGATTTTTGCAAAACTCATTTTTGGAACAAAATGCCTCAAATCATCCAATTGCCATCCAAGAAGAAGAAATGTCACCCTTTTCACATTGGCCTATTATAGCGCCACCAGGAGGCCACAACCTGACCTGCCCTGGTGGAGACCTGTGCCCTGAGGGGCACTTTTTCTAGTTGAGCCTCCTATGTCCAGCTTTTGGTGTGTGTAACCCAAATGTTGTCCTAACACAAACATTAAATGCCTTTGACAATGAATGGACAATTTTGCATAACACAAACAATCATGACGAAGGTCAAGAGTCTGAGGACGCAAATTGTGATTGGCCGGAATGAGATGATGTATGATGATGTACGATGATAATAGTGCCCCTCACTTCACACAGGTCACGACAGGTGTGATTTTTATAATAATCAGTAATAATTTGTTAATACTAGACATGTGCCCGTCAGGCACCGGCCTACTTGGTGGATTACGTGGATTGCAGATGTACACACGTGCGTACAGAGACATGGTGCATTTATAATAGATCTCTGTATCTGTCTGCCTGTGTATGAAGAGTGCAAACTGACTGTGAAAAGTGGACTGGTTAAGTAATCAAATGGCAGGTGTGGGATTGCCATGGTAATCAATAAGCCTATCTCACAGAATTTCCCCGCCCCCCTTAATACGCCCCCTTTCGGGGTTAGTGGTGATAGCGTGACGTCACTCCATAGACGCTACATGTTAACAGAGGTCATTTAAGAAGTCTACAACTTTTGTTTTCTCAAGGTAAGGTTTGTTCTATCTGTTCGAGCTGATTTACCATCTTGTTTGCTTCATAATAATATTGGTCTGTCACATTTTTACATTAGAAAATGTACTTAGATTCTCCAGAGAAAAAAACGTGTAAATGCTAATGTTAAAGACACCACTATTTACCGGAAGTGGGCGTGGAAAGCGGGCTGTGAGATAGGCCTATTGACTGAGGCAGAGGCTGGGAATTCTACAGGTGAGGGGACTCATTCAGGTCCATCGACTCCACTGGCAGAGCCTGACCAGAGCCTTTTGTGGTGGTTCTGGACAATCGTGTATTCGACCGATTCAAGGCCGGGCACTGCACTCCCTGTGGTGGTGTAGTGGAACGCGTGTTGTAGCAACTCATAATGTAATAGCTGCTCACTGGCAGAGCCTGACCAGAGCCTTTGGTGGTGGTTCTGGACAACAGTGTATCCCACCGACTCAAGGCCGGACACTGCACTCCATGTGGTGGTGTGGAACGCGTGTGTCGAATTTGAAGTCGGTGGGGCGAACGGTTCTCGAGTTATGGGGATTACAGACGTACGTACACACAGAGACATGGTGCATTTATATTAAGGATGGCATCAAAATCTGTTTAACCACTTTAACCCCTTAACTTTAATGATGTTTAGGACACAAGAAACGCTTTCCTGGGGTTTTTTATGCGTGTAATGTGTGATTTAGGATATTTTAGTCATGACGCCATCTTCTTGACGAAAATTTGTCCTGAAAATGCACCATCCACAAGGAGAGGCAGTGCACCAAAAAAGCATTGTGGTCATTGTAGGAATTCAACTATCCAGTCAAACCCTAGTCAAACACACAGACTTCATTTTTTTTCTGGCCATTGAGTGCAAATTTCAAATTGTACTGTTATCTACTACAAATACTATTAACCGTTTCCGTCCGTATAGGACGTCGCCACACGTCCTAGGGGTCCCAATTGACGCGTACATACGACGTCCTCAGACGTCCTAGCGCATCCTCAATGATACGGGGCGAGATAATAATATTCAGATTTTTTTCCTTTTTCAGTTCGCCTTTCGGCTACCGTATGCTACACTCTCGGCTCGTGTTAGTTTACCGTTGACTTAGCTGTTAGCGTGGCAGAAAGAATGACTCGTCTCTCCTAATCCAGGGCGCTCTCCGTGGTTTTGAACGGATCGATATACTAGCGCTTCATTTCTGCTCCTCATCCGTCTCTCCCGCAAAATATTGAGCGCTTTTTGGATCATATATCGTATAAATTAAAACTATAGGAATGTAAGCTAGCAATGTAAAGCAAACGTTTTTGAGCGGATTGTTTCCGGGTAATGGGTTTCCGAGTAAAAGCGGCCATGTCTTTTCGGCACCCCAGAGCTCCTATTTTGAAGGACTTCCGGCACTGATTGTGTTAACAGTCAGTGACTGCAGTTTCTTCCAGCTGTGAAAGAAATGTCCATTTATCATCTACCAGCTCTGCTTTTTTCAAAAGAAAATGTTGAAAAAATATGTATAGGCTTAAAAACACCAATCTTGTACTGGCACAAAATATTTTCTGGGGGGGTCTGCGGCCAAATACATTAATTTGGGGGTCCTTGACATGCAAGGGTTTGTTGTGAGAACCACTGGTGTAGAGGTAGAAGGAAAGAAAAGGAGGGGGGCCGAGCGCAGTCCCCTGGGGGACCCCAGTCCACAAAGTATAGTCGGGTTTAAGTGGTTAACCTCAGTCTTGCTCTTGATTTCGCCACCAAACCCCTTGAACATAATGTGAGAGCCAGAGTGCTGCTGCATGGTGGAGCCCCATACAAGCCCATCCATCTTCATGGCAGCCATCTGGCCCGTGGATTTTCTGTTGGAAGAGTCAGGGGGGTGCTGGTCTGAGTAAATGTTATGGACTGCACTAACAGAGGAAATACAGCACATGGCGTTCCTGCGCCATTAGTGGCCTTGCAGTCGATATTGTGCACTGTGAGGTGTGCCTTACGGCCAGATTTTCCTCTGAACGATCGACCGTCTTAATTGCGCCGGCGTTTTAATCAGATGGCAGACACCACGTGGAGTGGCGGGATATGCAGAGTAGGCTGCAAAGGTCATTGTACAAATTTGAACCACGCCGTCGCCTTTTGTCACCTGGTAACACCGTGACCTATTTGTTTCTGTAAACGTCAACTGTTATTTTCATTCTTTGCCCTTACCTAAAACCAATTCTCAAGATTATTTAGTCATTGATTTTTTCTAATAAATAAGCATAAAGCATAAATTCTCACACAATTAATATATACTCCATTACTGCTGTATTTTATCTGGTGTCTGCTCCTTAACCCAGTGGATAAGGAGGGGGAACATTCCCCACTATATTTGGACCGGTGTGCCCCCTGCTGTGCAGCGGAATGCTAGAGCATCTTCTACGTCACGTCGTCATCATCTCAAGAGCTGAGGTGTTACAACGCTGTGATCACACAGGTCTGTCATCTTGGAGAATGTCATCATGCCACAGTCGGTCCCCTTCACAGTGGAAACACATCGTCACTCTGTCGGGGGGGGAAACCTCCTATGTGAATCAACATCAACAAGGCATAAAATACACGCAAATACCGCCACTGCCTGGAGTGTGGAGCCAGTGCCAGCAGAATACACGGAAAACCCAGAGAAGAAGAACCGTTATCCGGCCGCATGACCCGGAAGCAGTGGCGTGCACAGACATTTAGAGGGGCAGGTGCTCAAGGAAAAAAAGGGAACCTTGTGCAGCGCGTGAAACCGGCCGGTTGCCTAAATAGTGTGAGATTTATAGATTCTGGGGCCTACATAATATATTATAAGCTTTTTATTAAGAATTGATCAATGTCACCATGGTCCACATACTGTACAAAAAAAAAGTTTTTTTTCTCTTTTTTTTCAAAAGGGCACATTGCCAAAAGGGCAGGGGGTGGTCTAGCACCCCCTAGTGTCTATCTGTGCACGCCACTGCCCGGAAGTGATAAGCGGCCATTTTCAAGCCAGGGTCGCAAGCAAGGCCGTGTTCTAGTGAAATAATCATTAGTATGGTAACCGGGATGCCGAATTAATGTTTCATTAAGCTCCCAACATTGTACTTTACCCCATTCTGAGCCCTAAAGCCACTAAAGACTGCACGCGTGCACAGAGGATTTGGGATACTGGCTGCTTCTACCATGGAAGCAATACTCTTCATTCAAATCTCGTGATTGGCATGGATTGCGTTCTACAAAAATAATAATAATAATAATAATGGAGATACAAGGTTTCGGTTTATGCCCGACAACGAAATATACCCCTCTGCTATACTGGAGATGAGATGTGGGAAGACATGATATCAAGATGCTCTGTAGTAGTCTGTACTGTAGTCATATGTGCTAAGAATTTTCAAACAGCATGTCACACAGTATGTCTTCACAGCATGTCAGTGAACAATATAACATAACCACAGAGTTCACTGGGCTGTCCCCAGCATTGTCAATTCTCTCTCTCTCTCTCTCTCTCTCTTTTAAGTGCAACATTATACACTCATTTACTTTTTAGGAGTACGCAGAAGTGTTAAACTCAGTGTTAAATTGACATGCACATTAGCACACACACTCACACACACTAACATTTCAAATATGTGACGATAAGTGGACTTCAAGAAAGGAATTTAATAGATTGTTAGATGTCAGTTTATATGCATAATAATAACATGTTTTAACCTCTGAAATAAAACCAACAGATTTAATTGACAGGGAACTTATATTTCTGGTAAAATGTTGTCTCAGTTCATTATCAGCACCTATATCTTAAAGCATTTGAATTTTCCGTTTTTAATGGAGCCCCCGCTGTTCTTGGATACGGGCTGTGGCCTATACGCTAGCCTCGATGTAACAGCACATCGTTAAGCTATGTTATTATTGTGATTTGATTGTTGTTGTTTGTGTGCGTGCATGCGTGCGTGCGTTTTACACACATGTATCCCCGTACTCATTAAACGCTATTTGGATTCTCGTTCGATAAAGAAGAAGAGGGGTTTATTGTAATTAGCAACTCAATTACATTGACATGGGCTTTGGTGTCCTTGAATCAAAAGATAATCTCCATATCACGGTGCAATATTTGCTTGATTTTTTCCCGATTTCAATAAGTGGAATATATTATTCCTATTAGCCAATTCTGGAATATGGCTTACATGCCCGGAACAGAGTGAAATCAATGCTTCCTGTCACCTTTTAGCAGGACAAATGGCGCCTATTGTTCCAAGCCATCCCTCCCCCTTGCACAGACAGACAGCTGGGGGTATATGCACAGACACACAGACAGGCAGGGGCTTGAATGACTTGAATCAGGCAAATTACGGTACTCTTTTGTGCGTACAATTAACTGAATAATTAATAATTAGATGGAAATGGCCAATTTAATAATGATTGTGTGTGTGTGTGTGTGTGTGTGTGTGTGTGTGTGTGTGTGTGTGTGTGTGTGTGTGTGTGTGTGTGTGTGTGTGTGTGTGTGTGTGTGTGTGTGTGTGTGTGTGTGTGTGTGTGTGTGTGTGTGTGTGTGTGTGTGTGTGTGTGTGTGTGTGTGTGTGTGTGTGTGTGTGTGTGTGTGTGTGTGTGTGTGTGTGTGTGTGTGTGTGTGTGTGTGTGTGTGTGTGTCGGCTGGGAGGAGGAGGAGGGTGGGGGTGAGGCTAGTTGCTGCTTGGCACAGTCATAGTTCCTTGACGTCAGCACTGAGCCCAGCCTGCCTGCTAGCTGCTGATGCTCTGCCTGCTAGCTCCGCTCTGCTCTGCTCTGCTCTCTCAAACATGTCTTTGTTATTCAGACGGAGAGCGGTGACCTGCAAAACACGGAGGGTGGCACCCATCTCTCCGTGTGGCGGCGGATTCCTAATGATGGCTGCAGCATGCAGAGGGAACGAACGACTGCTATTATGGCATTTACAAATATATATATATATACACACACAGAAAATGGCAAAGTCTTAATCATTGTCCTGAGCATGGCGATCCATCATTATCAACGGCAAGAAAGAGAATAATAATAATAATAATAAATAATAATGATAATAATATCTTGAATTGTTATGAGTAAATTGTGTCTATTTTATAAACGGCAAAAATTGTAATAAATAAAACGTGAATTATGTTGTAATTAACGCCTATTAGCCTATACAAAACATGCTGATGAATCGCCATCTTAAAATGCTATCTTTTCCTCAATTTAAAAAAACAAATATTCGTGATTGAAAAATCAAGGTTATCGCTTTACTAGGCAAACCGCCCAGATAGTTTAAGTTAACCACTTGAACCCCCGAACGAACATTAGCCAAAAATAGCCGATCTGCAAGCTCACACACAGTGCTCATCAGCTTCTGCAGATCGGCTATCTTTGGCGAAGACACTGGGGGGGGGGGGGGGCGGCCCAATTAAGCACAGTTGCGAGATCGTGTTCGTTATTTATTTTCTCCAGACAAATATAGGGGTTTAAGTGGTTAAAACACACGCACGCACAGTATCGTTGAACGACACTTCTCCTTCCTGACTGGCTGTGCTGTGCGCGCTGCTGCTAATGGCTCCTCACTGTAAAAAAAAAAAAAAAAAGGAAAAAAAAGAATCCGCGACACATTTTGTCGTGAACCACCAAGCATGGTCCTTTGGTAATAGAATAGCCAATGTAATTTGACACTTCAACTTACTGTGCTCTCTGCTAGTTGATTCAGTTACTCACCCACTGACGTTGAGCCCATTCTTAGTGGCTGTGACGAGACAGAGACACAGAGCGAGGGGAAGATATTTAAAAAATAATAATCACCCACACACAAGACCCGAAAAAATATTACGGACTTTTTTTTACCCCCCGGTTGAAATCTGGTAAGTAAAAAAAAAACACATCAACTTAAACATTGATTGTTCTTGTTGTGGGGTGTCTGTCTTTCGCGTTGAATGCGCACCTTCTTCGCTCTTGTGGATTGTTGTGGGGAGAAAGAAAGAAAATAGGTTTTGTTTCCACACTTGGCGGAGATTTTGTTTCTCAACAATAGTGTGGTGGCCACTTGAAAGAAGCGTTTAGGATATTAGGAAGCTTTGTGTGTCGTTGTAGCCCTAGCTGTAGTAAAGGAAAGCCACTGTTTATTATTGCCTCCTGTGCTTCTTGCTCTGTCTGTGTGTGGCGAGGAGGCGATCATCGGGGGGCGAATTGCCCCGATTTGTGTTGAAGCAGGTTGGTTGGTTGGTTGGTTGTGCATTTCGCCAGCTATATAACATGCCGCGTTGATCTTTAAGCGTCTTGTAGGCTATAGTAGACACATTGTAGCCCCCCCGAGTAGCGTTCTGTTCTGTTTGTTAAGAATGAATCAAACCGCGATATCGCTCGCTCTCTCTCTCTCTCTATGTGTGTGTGTATGTGTGTATATGTACGAGAGAGATGCAAGATTTATTTAAACGTGGACCGTTGCCGCTTTATACTTTTGGACATTGTGTATGTACATGGTTGGTTCGTCTAATCGCCGTTCCCCAAATGCACCGAAATGCTGTGGATATTTGCACGCTGTGGTTAACTGTTAATAAGGCTAGTGGCTGATGTCAATGCATGCCATCATTGCATATAACGTGTGTATACAACACACTGTGTTTGAATGAGATGGTGGTGTCTTATTTGGGGAACTGTAAATAGCATAGCCTACTGTACATAAATATGACGAAATGTCCACATTGTGTAAAATGTGATATTACATACACAGCATTACATACATAGGCTATTTATATTGTCTTTTTTGCTGTGGGTTAATATACGTCTTCATATGGGTTTAGCAAGTTGACTCCCAGAATTCCTGCTGTCTGCCTGGGTCCGTTTGGGACCGAGGGCCTCTCGTACAGAACTAGGTTCCCTTTCATTGCCTGTACATCTGTCCAGGAAGCAAAAGAACAGCCAAGTGGAAAAAAGTGAGCCAGACTACAGAGCTCATGAGCTCTCTTAACCATTGTCACTGTGTGTGTGTGTGTGTGTGTGTGTGTGTGTGTGTGTGTGAGAGAAAGGGAGGCAGAGAGAAAGGTAATTTATTTTAGAAAGTCAGCCCAGGTTGTGGTTTGAATAGTGGCGTTTAAGTATTACATAGTCATGCTTGTTCACGTTGCTTAAAACATGATTTGGGATAAACGCTCACATTCAAGTGCAGGCTGTGTCTCTTTTTGGAAAGAGGTCCATGCAGGAGAGAGGCATCTCTCTCTCAGTGGAAAGTTCATTCCTCTGACTTGTATTTATTTTATTTATTTTTGCTGCAAATGGTAAATGGTGCATTTATATAGAACTTTTATCCAAAGCTTTACATAGATTATGCATTACATTCACCCATTCACACATACATTCATACACCGATGGCGGAGGACACCATGCAAGTCACCCAACGTGCACATCGGGAGCAAATTAGGGGTTCATTCAGGCAGCGTCTTGCTCAAGGACACTTCGACACTTAACTCTGAGGGGAGCCCGGGATCGAACTGGGAACCTCGCGGTACCCATTCGGCTGTTC
Organism: Electrona antarctica; assembly: GCF_951216825.1. NCBI lineage: Eukaryota > Metazoa > Chordata > Actinopteri > Myctophiformes > Myctophidae > Electrona > Electrona antarctica. The sequence goes on from NC_136805.1 coordinate 34,508,999, forward strand.
CACTGGCCACTCTACCCCTTGAGCCACCGCGGCACAGATTTGCTCAGGTCCACTCCACCCCACACACGTATCACAGATCCCTCCCTGCCTGTCTGGACACAGCTGTCGTAGGTCATTTGAAACTTGTGTAGTGATAACGGATATAGAGTAGCCTTACGTCCCCGTGCATGCCACTACACACTGCTGTCTGGCTCGATGTACGCACTGACTTCTGTAGGATGTGTTAACAATATGTTAACAACGCTGCTGCTTTACTGGACTCGCAAAACTATAACACAGACTACTGTCACATAACATGCTCATCACACGGTTTTAGTGTTGAGGAGCAAATGTACAAGTTTGGCTGCCTGGACTTGCACAGTGGGGAATGGCAATGATTGAAAACTGCCATCTTTAACCACTTTGAAACTGGCGTCCCCGGGTTCTGGGCTTGTCTAGTGTTTTGGCGCGAAAAGCTTCCAATATTTTTTAAAAGATCACACTCGTGTGAAGTGAGGGGCGCTCTTGTCATCATACACATCATCATACATCACATTTCCCGCTCAGCCAATCAAATAATTTCCGTGGTACAAACACACAGACAGACACAGCAGATCTACAAGCTCGCAGCATGTGACATGTTGTGAAGTGTCAGCTTGTAGATATTAATGTCTTATTTATTTTTTAACCCATTCTGGGTTTTGGTGTTTTAAGCATTGTGTTATACTTAACTATTGCAAAATAGCAGATCTACAAGCTCATAGCGCGGCACCGTGCTACGAGCTTGTAGGTTTGCTATTTTTGAAAAATTGTGAAAATGTGGCGCAAATCTTTGAATATATTATATATATACTCAGAGCGAGTGTTTTTAACTCGAATCTGCTTCTGGGGGGTCACTGGAACAACATATTTTCAGATGGGGGGGGGGTCGGCAGCCAATTACATATATTTTTGGGGGTCCTTGACATGAAAATGTCTGAGAACGACTGACACAGAAACCACAGGTTTTTCAGAAAACTGTCAGGATTTAGAAGGCATTTGTAGAATCGTCCTCAGGTCTAAATGGGTTAATAGGTAGGTAAGTGCAAGCACGTGGTCCCGCACGCAGCGATGGTTCCCCCTATACCCCTCGCTCAAACCCCGACACAGGACGACCTATAGGATCTGTGAGGAAGTGTGTAAGAGGCGAGCAATTTTGACGGCATGTGTGATTAAGCGGTGATTGAGCCCTTCTTGTCTGGGTAAAAAGACATCTGGGGAAACTTCAAACCCTCAATCGGTTAGTTGATTACAATCAGGACTCGGAGGTAACTGTCGGAGATATGTAGGCGGAGTTGATTTTTCTACCCTGTCTAGGACTGGGATTCTTTAGGATTTTTAACGGTTCCGTTACGGGTCCATTTGGTTCCATTCGTACACTTTGAGAACCACCGGTATTGTATTTTGCATATAGCAGAAGTGAAGTCCACATACCAGCTCTGACTATTGTAATTAACCCATTTAGACCTGAGGACGATTCTTAAAAAATGGCTTCTAAATCCTAAAAGTTTTCTGAAAAACCTATGTTTCTGTCAGTGGTTCTCAACCTTTTCCATGTCAATGACCCCCAGAATTATCTGTATTTGGCCGCAGACCCCCAAATGAAACTATGCTGTTCCAGGGATCCCCCCATGCAGAAGCAAAGATTTGAGTAAAAAAAAAAACGAACGATTTTTCAAAAATAGCAGATCTACAAGTTCCTACATAGCAGATCTACAAGCTCATAGCACGGCACCGAGTGCCGCGCTATGAGCTTGTAGATCTGCTATCCGCCCAAAATGGGATATTTTCTAAATTATTATATGTCAAAGCTGTTCCTGAATGTGTGTGTGTGGGGGGAGGAAGGGGAGAATGTTTAGGCCTGTCACAACGATGCAAAGCGATTTTATACTTAGGCCTATATCCTAACAACTTTTATACCAATAAAATGGTATAAATAAAAGATCGGTTTCTCCAGATCGGGTAAATTGCAGATCCCCGAGTCCTTTGGAGTGAAAATGGGCCTATTTAAATGGGTGGCTGATCGATCAGAGCATCTCTATAGTTCCGCATCCCGACCCTAACCCTAACCCTTTCCCAGTCTTACCCCCATCATCATGCACCACCTCCTCGGGGACCCCCAGGTCAGTTTTACCCCCATCATGCACCTCCTCCTCGGGACGGGGAGGAGGCCCCCACCCAGGTTTAGCTCCTGAATAACCATGGCGGGGCAGACCCGCACCATGCTGACCTTCTTCCATTCAAGTTGAGGATGTTGAAACACCAGCCGTCAAACAAAAGACACATTGAAACCGAGATCTGCAACCCAGCACGTGCGTCTGGGTCCTGAAGTAGACCATTTATTAACTCTGGTTTTTTTTCTTCTTCTCTTTTTCTTACTGAGCAATGAAAAGCATCAGCAGAGAGAGAGAGAGAGAGAGACAGGCAGAGTGAATAAAACAGAGAGAGAGAGAGCGGGAGAGAGAGAGAGAGAATAAAACTAAAGGGAGTGAAAAGGCCATTCAGCCTGCTGTGTGGCACAGCTCAACACATCACATGGCCCTCACTGTTTAGAGGTGCATTACTACATTAAAAAAAGAATGTGTCGGCATAAAGAAAACAAAACTCTGCATAATGTAATCGTGTAATTGTGTGGCTATAAATAAAGACTTGTCAATTTATTCTATTATCAGTTACAGAACCAGACCCTCCTGGGAAAGCTTATTTTGTATGAAGTGCGTCCAGTCTGAGACGTGCACGTTGGTGCATGTGTGTGTGTGTGTGTGTGTGTGGACTGTGTGTGTGCGGCACTGTGGACTGACAATGGCAACACGTTGTTCGCGGAGGGTGGGAGTTTTCTTTTGCTCTCGTCCTTCTGCCCAGCCGACGAGGTGAGAGCGCCGGGCGGAAGCTGGAAATGGCCGTGCCACATGGGAAATTATTCAACCCTCAGATCACGGAGGACACACAAGAGGCCTCATTACCACCAGCAGGCAGCACTCTAGCTAGCCAGGCGACCTGTGTGCAGAGACCAAACGAGGCGCCGCAGACCTCTCTGCCGTAGCCATGCTTGTGAGGCACTAAAATATGTCTTGTGCATTATATATATATAGCACCGATATAGCTTCCCATGTCTTGACACTTTCCTGAAGCACATGATGTAGGCTAGATGCACGTTTTACGCCCCGGATAACACACAGGCGATATGGGAGATGGTTGGGTTTTTTTTATTGCCCGAAATATTGCGCACCATCTGGCCGCATATCACAGCAGGAACACTTAAAAGACCTCTCTGTTGCAGGCTTGCACTCTTTTTCGTGAGCCTTCAGTAAAAATCAGGAGCATGTTCTAAAAAGTGTCTGGTAAACAGGGCTGTTAGATGGCGTGTGTAATGTCATAATGTTATTGATTTGGCCTGGGGATTCCGCTTGTTGGGCAGAGCAACTCCTGAAAGAATGAGTCCAGTCGGAATTAAAGCCCTCTCTCTCTCACTCTCTGTCTCTGTCTCTCTTTCTTTCTCTCTATCTCTCTCTCAAGTATACGGACCGTGAAAAGGCCAGTGAGTCAGAAACCCTAGTGATCCCTCTCAGCGGGCCTGGTGGAGACTGTGTGTGTGTGTGTGTGTGTGTGTGCTTGGTGAAGGTTTCACTCAAGGTCCTTTTTTGTGTTGTCTGTGCTCGGCAGAATGAACTCCACTGCGCTGGTATGGCTATTTTTCACTGAGTAAGAAGAATGCAGGGCAGAGTCGAGTCGGCACTCTCCGTGAGTAAAAGTGTGTCACTGGGAGCTTGTAGTATCTCAACGGTGAACTCCTGTTTCATCGATGCCGCCCCCGCATGCCGCTAAACGCCTCATGTTTAGTTGTTTTTTTCTCTCTCTCCTTCCTATCAATGCTATGCTTTTCATGCTGTATTGATTCATTCGCCACGACACACAACATTATAAAGGCTCGCACTGTTCCTTGTGGAACAGCCTTCCTCCGGCAGGGAGCTTTGTCGTCGGATGGCGAGATTAGCGTCCATCCCACACAGCAGCACCATATGCCTCTCGCATGCGTAGGGTCGCAGCACGACATTCCTCATGCATGTGTCCGCGAGATTGGTAACGCTGCACCTCGGTGACACACACACAGGCCTGCTGCTGACATGTGGTGGGTGCAGATAGATGTCCAGTCACTGGGAGCTGAACGGATGGACGGATGGAGGAGCTAGGGAACAGTCGCACTGTACCTGTCAACCCTCGCTGTTGACTGTTAATACGAAAGCGTCTATTTTCAAAACACGGCTCAGAGAGGCGGAATCTGTGCGCGCGCGTGTGTGTGTTTGCGTGTGAGGGAGATGTACAGAGGAGGAGCGAGGAGGATGGATGGGAGAGGTGCTGGGAGTGACGCCAGACCACAGATCATTTAATCATATTAGAGTGTGCAACCACTCTGTGAGCGTATTTAGGTGGTGGTGGTGGTTTTGGTAGTTGTTATTGCACAGACTCAAACAGCTCTGACAAGGTGCCTGGCAGGAGAGAGGGGGAGATGGGATGGGATGACGTTTTGACAGAGGCTGGGCGCCGGATAATTCCCCCATTTTTATATATATGTTTTGGCTCGATGTATTTTTCATAAATCTTTCTCCGTATATGAATAGAAGATGTACTACTAGCGATGCATTCTTCATGTCATGGAGTGAGATCAAATCTGACTGAAGCAGCAGAAACATATGAGATGACTGCAAAAAATAGTGGAGCCCGCGGAAAGACAGCTGTTGTGTGCGTGTGTGTGTGTGTAGAGGCAGAGAGTTGGATTTGAACGCGTCTTTTGCCTTAATCCCACTGTTGACTCGTCTGCTAAGTATTGAGCGTGTTATTTTTTCTCCTTTGAGGGACCCCTTCTATACGTAATCTCACTTAATCTAATCTATCCCCTTTTGTAATAGAGTGTGAATGATGTGACTTTAGAATGGAAGCCTTTAGTGTAAAGCCACACCAAACAGACTGGTTTGCGTGATGCTTCCTCGACCCCTCTGGCAAAGCTCTTGTGAAAATGCAAGTGACCTCTGCACAGCCCCTCGCTTGCCTGAACAATGGGGCTGGGCTCCCTTAAGCCTAATTTATGGTCCGTCGCGCGATAGTGTCGCAGGCCGAGAGCGGCCTTAAGAATATAACGGAACTACAAGCTCACGTGTTGGTGTGAGTATAGGGTTGGGACCCGGCCGGAACCGGTTCTTTTTCACAGCCGGGTCCAAGATTGGAGAACCGTAATCGGTTCCATCGTATTTGGAGCCGTTTTCTTTTTTCATCACAGAGCTGGTTATGTGGACTTGACGTCTGCAATACAATTACTATACCAGTGGTTCTCAAACGTTTTAAATTCACTCTGAGAGAGTACAAATAACTTTTGGTTCCATTTGTACTCTCTGAGTTACAGTCCTGTAAGGGTCCATTTGGTTCCATTTGTACTCTCTCAGAGTTACAGTCCTGTAAGGGTCCATTTGGATCCCCCTATAGCAGCGGTTCCCAAACCTTTTTGGCCATGCTGTTACCCCCTGTTACCTCCTGACCTAGCTGACACACCCCCCACATGGAAATATAAATTGCATAAGCTAGTATATAGGGACATACATTTCCTATCTATCCACATATATGCACATATATGAACCTGATGGCTTATATATGCAGCATAGACTACGGTATATTCTGCATATACTTGCCATATATTGGCATAATATGTTAATATATTTAAAATAAAACCATAGCACCACCATTAGCCTTTTCATGTTGCGCACCCCCTAGAAGGTTCTCGCGCACCACAAGGGGTGCACGCACCACAGTTTGGGAACCACTGCCCTATAGGAATGGATAAAGGGAACCGTTAAGGAATCGGCCCGTTAATCCATTGAGACCTGGAACGCATCCATGTCACGTTAGCGTTTAACCACATTAACCATTAACCCATTTTGGGGCGGGAACCCGTTTTGGTGTTTTAAACATTGTTATAATTTAGCTATTGAAAAATAGCAGATCTACAAGCTCATAGCGCGCCACCGAGTGGCGCGCTATGAACTTGTAGGTCTGCTATTTTTTAAAAATCGTTAAAATGTGCCTCAAATCTTTCCGAAAATTGTCATGATTTAGAAAACTTTTTTTTTTAAATTTCGACGTCAGGCCTGAATGGGTTAAGAGGGAATGGTTAAAGAACCAGAATGGTTAAAACCCTAAAGGTTCCCAACCCCATAGTAGTGAGTGGCCGTTCTTGGCCTGCGACACCGTTGCACGACAAAGTATGAATGGGGGCCTTACAGCTGCAGCTATGCTAGCTATATAGCGGAGACAGGGGGGGGAGTCAGCAATAACAGAGGAGGTACCTCTCACTTGATTAAAAGGTCTAAATATTTTTTCAAAGCTTGGCTCCGTGCCACGCCTGCTTGAAATTAGGGTGAAATTCTTCCTTTTAAAGCCTCAATTATCTTTAGGTTCTTAAGGACTGGTTTCTGTAATAAGGAACACATGCTGGCGGGTTTGATTGCGCGAAGGTAATCGCAGATGATGAACCCTCGTTATTGCACACTTTTGTCCGCCGGTGACTGTTGGGGAATGACCGTATTAAACCCTATATGCTGAACTTCAGTTGGCTCCCTCTAGTCTAGAATCAAGGATTTACAGTATATTTGTCACTTATAATACAAACAGCGGACAAACGTTGGCGGGACATGTTCCACAGAGTGCTAAGTACATGTACAGACGACCCCCATGGGTTTATGTATACCTTTCAGAATAAGATATGTAACGCACATCCTCCATTCCTGGTGCTGAGCCAAACTGTAAAAAACGGATAACGTAGGAAAAAAAAGCAAGGGCTCGCAACTCGCTTCAACGCGAGGTGCGAGCCCTTGCCCTTTTATTTATGCCTTTTCCACTCCTTGTTTGCCCTCTCTACACCACTTTGCAGAAAATAGGCGATCTACAAGCTCACAATGCACATGCGTTGTGACCTTGTAGATCGGCTATTTTCACGGAATCTTTCGCCTATGCCCACTGTATAGATGCTAGGATTCATGTGTGTAGTGTTACATAAAAAGACATGCGTGCTGCTGGGCTATTTATCTAATACTACAATGTCTGACCGGTTCATATTCAACATGGCTGGTGTAATGGTTTTATTAATTAAATATAAAATGTAGTTTATATTCCCTCAGTTTGTGTTTGGAAAAGAAAGCAAAGACAAATAAATCTTTGTAGAAATACAGTAGGATCAGAAACAAAGTAACAGTCTTCATTCAACCAATGACCAATGGATCATGGCCACACCCACATATGACTAATTTGCTCTTTACACAAAACGGATTAATAATTATTGTTAAGCAAACAGCAACAGTAACAAACCACAACCACATTGTGTGTGAATTGAAATGTCCAGTCAGACAACCAGACCATTACGTTTAAGTGTACCAGCTGTATTTTATGCAACACACTATTCTGTTAATATTTTCCACATATCCTCGTCAGAAAAAGCTGTAATGTTTTTGTGATACAGTGCAAGAAGAACAATGCATACTAGTGATGAGGTACAGCAACTTCTGCACATCCCACATATCAGTTGTGTAATGGCTTAGAACCCAAAGCTCTTCTCCGCCCTTTCATGACTGCAGTTGAGAGGTGAAATCAGAACGGATCCTGATTTTCACATTTTGTTTGTTGACTTTGTCCTATATTAACCCATTTTGGGGCGGGAACCCCTTTTGGTGTTAGCATTATGTTATGCTTTAGCTATTGAGTGGCGCGCTACGAGCTTGTAGGTCTGCTATTTTTGAAAAATCGAAAAACCACTGACATAGAAACATAGCTTTTTCAGAAAACTGTCAGGATGTAGAAGACATTTTTAGAATCTGATCTCGGGTCAAAATGGGTTAAATCCAGGTTGCTCATATATACTGTATATATGTGGCAGCCAGATCTATGGACTTTAATGTTTGTGTATGGCACTAAATGACGACCTAAGGTGTCATGTGGCCAATATAAATACAGTGGGCGCCCCTCACTGAACACGAGTGTGATTTTATCCTACTTGGAAGTTAGATGTTTCTTACATTATGCAAGTCTATAGAGTGCCTATAAAGTAGTTTCAAGTCAGTGGTTCTCTACTGGCTGGTATCTCAAACCCCATAGTGGGTTGAAAGATGTTGCTGTAGAGTCTCTAACCAAGACCTCTATTCTGGAATACTGTATTATTTAACATATTGGGTTCTATTTTTATATTTGAGAAACACAGAATGTTCAGAACCATTTAAGAACAATTGCTCTAAATTACAACATACTTATAGCCTGAACATCACATATTCTCTACTGATCCTGAGTGTGACCCCTGTCTGGGAACCACAACAGTCTGAACTGAACCTGAACCTCAGATCGCCATCATCAGGCCTGCGACGTTATATTTCATCCCTGCGTCTCCTCAGGACTGGTGAGCGATCTCAGCGACCCTCTTCAGCATCTCCTCTGACTGGAGCTGCTCCAGGGTCAGCAGAGACAGACCCAGCTGGTCCTCCTGTCTGAACGGCTGAGCCATCTCACGCAGGAAGTGCTTGGAGAGCTGGACGCACTCGTCCACGGTGAGGTTCAGACTGCCGTCGCTGATGTGCTCCTGGATCCACCGGGGAAGCTTCCCGCGCTTGTCGGCCCTGGCGTAGCGCCTGTCGGCGAAGATCATGAGTCCGTAGTCGGTCTTTCCCCTGATGGCTCTGCCCACGCACTGCGCGGCGTGGCGCATGGCGTCAAAGGTCAGGAAGTCGTTCTCCCGGATCTGGAACTGGTCCCTGAGGTACTCCAGGCGAGCCTTGAGGATGCGGCTCTGTGTGTAGACGTACGGCACTCCGAACATGATCACGGCGCGGCCAAAGTGATGCACAAAGTCTATTCCTTCGGACACTTTCCCTCGGGCCACTGACATAAGGATGGCTCCTCTGCCGTTCTCGCACGCCTCGTTGTATAACTCCAGGGCCATGCTGGTCTCCGCGGCGTCTGGAGTCTCGATGAAGATCAGCTTGTTCCTCTGGACATTCTCCAGGATGCCCTGTTCATACCAGGACGCCACTATGTTCTCCATGTAAACGTAGCTGACGAAAAACGCCACGATGCCGTCGGGGACGACGGTCGACATCTCCAGGAGCAGGTTGCCGTAGTTGCGGATCACCGCAAAGTCTTCTCTGGTCTCAAACTTGGAGCTCAAGGCCACCTGGTCGTTTCCCCTGCCCACGATCAGCGGGCAGAGGCACGTCCGTGCCAGGGTCATGGTGAAGGACACGATGGTGACGGGTCGGAAGTCGAGTATCTTGGGATAAATGTCCAGAGGAGAGAGCGTTCCAGACGTGATGACGACGGACTGGAACCGTTCAAAGACGGGCTTGATGGCGATGGACGGGTCCATGCAGCTGAAGTGCAGCACGGGGTTGGCGATGGTAGGAGTTCTGTCCTCGAAGGGCTCAATGATGATGGTGAACCCTCGGGTGTAGGTGCTGACCAGGGTGGCAAAGTTAGAGATGAGAGTGATGGGAGAGAAATCCGCGATATCGGCAATCTCCAGCGTCCGCAGTAAAGACCGCAGCCGCTCTGCGCAGAACCTGAGAGGTTTGCGGTCGATGCAGACCTTTTCGAAGATGTCCTTGATGAACTGCGGGGTGCTCTCTTGGACCACACGGTTGACCCTCAGGCGGGATTTCAGGTACTCCAGAAAGCGCTTCAGGAAACCCACGAAGTGCTCCGCCGTACGGATACTGCCGGGCACCGCCTCTTGGAGGATTGCGTCCGGCAGCACCGGGTTTGACATGTAGACATCCGTTTCCCTGGCGACGTTGGCTTCCTTCAGGCCCTCCACCATTCGCCTGTACTCATCCTTCAGCTTGGCTGCGTCAGTCTGTTTTATCTTGTGTATGGTTTTCTGGAGCGTATCCACATTGGTCTGACAGCGGTCCAGTGTGCGTCTTGTGATGTTCACACTCATGGACTCGATGCACACATTGTCTATGTTGTGAGCCTCGTCAAACACCACGACCGATTTCTTGGACAGCTCTTTGGACACCAAGTCTGCGATCTTTGGGTCCAGGAGGTAGTGGTAGCTGTATACCACGATGCTGGCGTGCTGAAGCGCGTGGCGTGCCATGAAGTAAGGACACCAGCCTTTCTTCCGGCCGTAGTCCTTCAGATCGTCGAGGTTATAGATGCCGGCGGGGAGGGGCGCCTGGCGCCCGACCGCCTCGAAGGACTCGTAGAACTGGCACACGGGCTTGCTGGGGTCGCGCTGGTGCTGCGCGCGGACGTACGACGCCGTCAGGCTGTGGCACTTCCCGTCCACCTCCTTCCCGTAGCGCAGAGAGCACACGTCGGGGTGAACGCAGAGGTTCTTCCTGGAGGAGAGGGCCACCGCCAGAACGTTGCTGTCCTGCCCGGTCGCCGTAGAGCAATAGTCCGTCAGCCTCCTCAGCTCCTCCACCACCTTCTCGATCTCGGGAACCGTCCGGGAGCAGTAGACGAGTTTGGTCACCTCCAAGGGGTGGGCCTTCTGGTACGCGACGATCAGAGACAACAGAGATATGGTCTTCCCCGTCCCCGAAGGCATCTCCAGGACACCGTGTCCCTTGGCGTCCAGAGTCCTCTTCAGCTCCAGCATGTAGGAGTACTGCTCTGGATAGATGTAGTCGTAGGGGAAGTACACCAGGAGGCCCTCGATATTCAGCTTCATCTTGACCTCTTCTTGTCCGTGAAGCTTCGAGCAAGTTTAAAGGCCTTTTGCCTTTTTAGTATATACAGTTGAGCAAGAAATGGTTCTAGAAATGGTGTGGCTTCCCCGTGAATCTCTGATGTCATATCAATGATGTGTCGGCGTTGCCCAAATATGGAGTTCCACATGGATCCAGACTGGCCATAGCCTGGAGTGACGGTGGATCTGAGATTACAAACTCACATGGCTGCCCGCCTGCAGTTTGCACAAGAAGTTTCCAGTGTTGTGCAAGATTAGCCGTGGACAGCAAAGCAAGCGATCCCAGCTGCTCTATTATTTGCCTTAGTTATTATATAGTCATTACGGATGGGTTTTGATCATTGTGTGAATATTCTGTGAAAGTAATAGAAATAGTCATCCCCACAATATTGTCACAATATCAATATCGAGGTATCCTGTCGTGCCGTGATATTTGATTTGGCCGCCTAGCCTTAGCAGACAGACATATTATTGTTTGAAAGTATTTATTATTGATCGTTTTTGAGCGGTGCTCCAACATTTGTATTACAGACCGAGTCGTATAGAATCTATACGAGTCGCAACACAATACTGTGTTACCAATATGGGACCACCATTCTTACCCCGACATACATACATACATACATACATACATACATACATGCGCGCGGCCGCGCACACACACACACACACACACACATACCCAGCCGATCACAAATTCGTACCTTAGTTACGTCATCAATGAATTCCTGACATCATATTGATGACGTTTGTCGTGCCCAAATATGGACTAAAACAAGTATGGACACCACACCAGAATTCAGGGAACATACTGTGCATATAATGTATACCGACAAACTCCTCACGCAGCTCGACACAGGTACCATCAGGCCCCCCCGTGACATAACTGTGATGATCTATGTATAAACCCGTAATGGATGTACATTTAAAAAGGAAATAGAGGTCTCCTCCACCAAGTCAGTCACAGACTCATGCATCTTAAATGTGACACCATGTGAAAAACACACGCGGAGGATGTCACAATGCAGCAGCCCAGTGTGTGTGTGAGTGAAAGGCTTTAAATCATGGATAACCTCCCAACTATTCCAAAGTCTAGCATGCCATACATTAATTACAAGTCAACACTGGGTTTTATAGGAAAAGAAAAGAAAAGAAAATGGTTATCAGCGTTGAGATGTTGAAAACAGCAGTTCTAAATTCACCTCATATTTCAGACTGTTAAACTCTTTTATTTAGCCCTACCTTACTGTGCTTAGTCACAAGAAAAAAGTGTGAGAATACAAGCCAATCTACAATGTTTGGAACATTTTATTTATTTATTTTAGATTCATTTCTTTGGGCTTTTATTGATAGTGAAGTATGTGTTGGGGGAGAGAGATGGGGAATAACATGCAGCAATGGCCTTGGAACATTTCTGAAAATATTAAGTGAGCATTTTTGAAAAGTTTAAATCCCATCGCATCGGAGCGCTATATGATATCATTATCAAAAAAAGAACGCCCGAACTTAAGGTCTCCTTGGGCTTGGGGCGACCTTGTCGGACACAAACGGTGGCCCTTGTCGTCTCTCTGGTCGTATATCCGTGCGCCGGCCCAGAGTTTTGTATCGGACGACGACGACGACGACGACTCAAACGATCCACACCTCGGCGTGAGTAATGAAGGTGATCCTGTGCTGTGGAGGAAGTGTGTGTGGAGGAATTACATTCACCAGAGAGCCCCCCGCGGGGGTCCATATCTCATTGTTCTCCGACAGGGCAAATTAACTAGGATTTACTAATACACAGGGAATGTCCTCCCCCCCCCCCCCTCCCCCCCCCCCCCCCCCCCCTCCCCCCACCCCACACACTCAATTCTCTCTCTCTCTCTTTCTCTCGCCCGTCTCCCTCACGTGCTCTGAGAGGAAGAAAAGGGCTGGAGGGGAGAGAGGGGGTGGGGCGCGGGGGGGGGGGGGGGGGGAGAGGGGGTGGGGCGCGGGGGGGTAATCTCTCTCACCACCGACATTAACCCCACCCCCACCTCCTCCTCCCGCCGCTTCCCAATAAGGCTGGACTAAAACCTCTTGTCGAACAGCTCTCCAGTCTTAGTAGTCGACATGTAGTAGGCATTAAAAAGACAAGCAAGATAAACCCCCCCTCTGTCTGCCCCAGGCCGGCCCGACCGACGTGTCGTCGCGTGGCTTTTCACACAAGAGTGATGTTATTTTAATATCACTTTGCATATCATCTGTTTTTCTTTTGCATGTCGAGCGTGAGCTAGAGCTTGGAGATGACCCCAGCTGGACCGGGACTTCATTTGAATGTCAAACTGTGGCCTTGGTTCGTTCTCGCACCGATAGTTGTGTGGGTGTGTGTGTGTGTGTGTTTGTGTGTGTGTCGGGTGAGAGAGAGAGAGAGAGAGGGAAGGAGCAGACTGGCAGTTGTTTATGATGAATAGACAAACAATTTAATCCGTCTAATTGATACAAAGCAGCGGGGTTTACTTGAGGAAACTGAAAATGTCAAACGGAATGAATTAAATGAATCAAGCGAAACACATCTGGGGGGGGGGGGGGGGGGGGGGGAATGTGTTTGTAAATTCTTCTTCATCATAATTCTCTTTTTTCTCCCCCACCAGAATAGTTAGGCTAAGTATGGCGTAATAAGACACCTGCCCATGCTACTGGAAGTGACTTTTTTGGGTTCTTTTCTAACCTAAACCTTATTATTTGTTAGCCATATCTATTCCCCCGTCCATGTTATATTAGTATGGAAATATGTGGCAGTATGGCTATTGCTGCTATCATGCCAGAAGTGCCTCATGCTTAATGTCCCTGTTTTGTACTTGACAGATACAGTGGATTGCTGGATGAATGGCGGTTAAACTCGTTGAGATTTGATCCGTGCCGTGGCATGATTTCACTGTAAACACTAGTATACACTAGACAGCGCCTCTCACAAAGGCTCCTACGTCCTTAACATCAAACCTGCACTCAATGTACCACAGACGAACCGAACCATATAACCCCACATACTGTATGCTTCTTTCTTTTTTAAATGCAGCTTTACATTATGCTCATTGACTGAGGTGGGGAGAGAGAGAGAGAGAGAGAGAGAGAGCATGCATCACATGCCCAGCACTGATACACTGACTTGACAGCTCTGGGCAAAATAACCGAAGATGATAATAGAAGTACTAGATGGAGCGGAATACATTAAGGAACACCACTCAGTGCATGGAGTCAGTCAGTGTGCACGTACGTGCGTGCGTGCAGATGACCCGGGGTGTCGGGAGGATGTCAGTGTGTGTGTGTGTGTGTGTGTGTACTGTGTTTGTGTACAGTACGAGCACACAGAATGCGGGTGACGGGTTGAAGGAATGGCAGGGAGCCATTGTGTATCTCTGTCGTCCATAGTGCGGGGGGGGGGTGGGGGTCGTTCCACTGGTGACTTTAAATAACTGTTCTGTAAACAACGTCCTGTCCATTTCCTCACTTACCCCCCCCCCCCTACTCATCCGCTGACTGACTGACTGACTGACTGACTGACTGACTGACTGACTGACTGACTGACTGACTGACTGGTAGGCAGGCTGGCTGACTGAGTAAATCAAATCAAACTTTATTTATAAAGCACGTTTTAAAACAACCAAGGTTGACCAAAGTGCTGTACAGATCAGTGGAAAAAAACATAGACAGGCAAGAGAACACAGAATGTAAACGAGAAAACGCAATCAGAAATGTTGACAAAATATAAGCATGAAAGGTTAAAATAAGCAAAAACAAAAAAGAGCGAAGATAAAGCAAAACCTAAAATGGACTAAAGTAACTGAGTTATGCTTTGGCAATACTGTAATTATTACATTCACGCCAATGAATATATTTGAATTGAAATTGACCGACCGACTGACTGACCTACTGTTTGGCCGGCTCATTGGTTGGTTGGCCCTCCACACACACGAGCAGAAAAGAAACACAGAATTGTTAGATTCACAGCTGGCATAGACGAGCACAGCTACAGTTGTTGATGAATGATAATTAATCGGGCACTGTTTTTGCTGGA